>NC_136463.1:36634663-37274577 GCF_902686455.1 Sciurus vulgaris
AGTACTCCTAAATTTACAGTGTTTCTTATATTCCACTAGCCACAAGTTGACCAGTGACAAAAAAAATAAGGACAATGGCAAAAAGCAAAAAAGAGAAATGAGTCAGGAAACTATCCTCTTGTGTTATAAACAAAAACTTACAACTTATTTTCAGAAAAAAATTTTACAAAATTTGAGAATTACTTGCCACAAAATTATGGGAATTTATGATTGAGTATTCAGAAGAATACTTCTCTGAGCTCCTACTAAGTGCTATGTGTGGATGACTCAGTTTCTTTAAGCAGAAGTGGAACCACAAGCTAAGTGAATCAGGCCTCTAATTGGTAGATGCCTTATCTTTTTGAGATGTATACTTTAGAATGCATTTGCAAAAAGGAAAACTTTATCCAAAATCTTTTCCCATATCTTTCTTTAAAATACAAAACAGAAAACCTACCTTTATTATGAATTTGTGGAGAGTATTTCATTATACCCCCTTCCCCACTCAGGGACCATGACCTGCCTTAATATGAAAGTATATAAATTAATATTAAAGTATGGTATTTTGAGAATGTTTCAAAGTAAGGTCAAACTGGTGTTAAAAACCCTACTAGTGAAGGCTAAAATAACAGTCTGGCTGAATAGTCTTAAGTGCAGCTGACTCCAATTACTAAGTACATCCTAGCAATGTTTTTTACTAAAAAGAACAATGCAAGCAAGTCTTTGGGTTCAAAAATAAAGCCAAAGAGAACTTACTCATAAGCAAAATTGGAAAATTATCCCGATACTGCAGCTATACAGGCAGTTGACAGTTAACTTTATCACTGAGAATGTTTTTTTCCTTTCTTCTTTCTTTTTTTTGGGGGGGAGGAAGATACTGGGGATTGAACCCCAGGGGCACTCTACCACTGCATTACATCCTCAGCCCTTTCTATTTTTATTTTTATTTTGAGGCAGGGTCTCATTAAGTTGGCCAGGTTGGTCTCAAACTTGTGATCCTCCTGCCTCAGCCTCCTGAGTAGCTGGGATTACAGGTGTGAGTCATTGTATCTGGCTGAGATTTTTCTCTAAAAAATAATCAGAGAAATGAGGAGGATTATAAAAGAGAACAAATGCCAGAAGAAAACGCTTATTTAAATAAAAATATTTAAGAGAATTTATGAAAAATGGATATATGATCTAAATACTACAGAATCATAGAAACAATGGTTATAAATAAATTTTTAAATGTTATCATGGAGCATTTTGTACACCAAAATAGATAAAAATGTACACACCCATCACACAACCCCAATAACAAACCACCAAACCAGGCAATCCTGCTTTATCCACACCCTCTATTTCTCTCCCTCTATATTTTAGAGCAAATCCCAGATGTCATCAACCCCATTTTTGACAGACACAGTACATGAAAAATCATAGCTCTTCTAAGCACTTATTCAATGGTGCTTGATTTTTCCTGCCTTCACCTGCATCCCACATCAACTCAGATGATAAATCCCCCCAACTCAGAGCATCATTACTAGTAATAGCTGGTACTCCCAGGGAAATATACAAACAGAGTACTTATCAGATATGCAGGATCTGTATTTTATTTGAGGGCTGATGATCATGTACCCTTCCAAGCTTAAAATTCTCTGATTCTTCTCTGCAAACATCCACTTCTGATGTTCTGCTGTTACCAAAACTGGGTCCCATATTTAGCACCACTGAAGGTAGCATGCTACAGTAATTAAGACATCAGCATCCATCATACAAGTCTGAGTTTAACTTGGGCCCTGCCAGTTACTAACTTTGTGTACTTGGTCACACTGCTTAACCTTTCTGAGACCCTGTTCTCAACTCTAAAACTAATCACTACTACCTCACAGAATAGTCAGGAAGATTAAATGAGATAATGCATACCGAGTGTGTAGTCAAGTATACAAATAACAAACAGCTCATTAACAAAAAAAATTAACCAAGAGAATAAAAAATTCAATAAGGAAAAAAGTATATGGGGAAAAGGAGGAAATTAGAGAGAAAATGGGGTAAAAATACTCCACTTTATTAAATCTTACCTTCAGCTAACTTCTTTCAAGAAGTTGAGTATCTGTGTGATTGCTCAATGGGAACTTTCAATGAACTCATAATCTAAGCTATGGGTGATTCAAGCTCTACATAACTATATAGAACACTGAAGCCACCCATTCTCCCCCCCCCACACACACACATATAGGGACCTCACCTGAAGAATGTACTGCATACAAACTGGTTGGTCTAAGTACTCAAGGTAATGGAGACTGAATGCTCACTCCTTTCTTTAAATGAACTGGCCCTGTCAACCTGGACAGGTGAACCAGGGCAAAGTGACAGTACAGATAACCAAAGGCAGTTCCAGTTCCAGCAATGGACTCTCACCAGCTTCATGCCTGCACCATTTCATTTTTATACTTCTGGGGGAAAAAATGACCTAAATAAACAAAGTACATGGGGAGGTATTCTTTTTGCTTATGTAACATTTGTCAGGACACTTACAGATTAAGAGAAAATGTCTCAATTCTTACACTATCAAACCCCAGTGTCATATGGTTATTTCTTAAGAACTGACACAAGATTTTATGTAAGAATTGTCTAATACAATTGATTAATTTAAAAACCACAAGATAGCTTTTCACTGACTTTACAATGAGAGTATTCTTTTCTGAATTTTCTTTTGCATTCCAAAGTTGTAGAAAGGCTATACTAACAGAGATGACCGAAAGCCAGAAAACTATTTCTCCAGGGAAAAAAAAAAAAAAAAAAAGCGGGGGTGGGGGCGTAGAGAGCATAGAAACTTTTATGTGACTTCACAAATTGTGACTGAGTTGTGGAGTTTATCTGGGACATGTTTGACTGGGTTAACCTCTTAATGGATTACTTTTCCTTGTCTTTCCCACATCTACTCAATCCCGCTGCTAAGAATAATCTTCCCCACCTCAATACTTTTCATTCTTGTCCCCTGTTCCCACTTTTCCTCCAGCACTTTCCTTTTGCAATCTGGTCCTAACTTCCCTTGGCAGTTGGAACATCCACAACTTCCCATCACATATTCTTTGCTATATATTCAAAGCAGACTGCTGTTTTCTCCAAATTAGTCCAGTATGTGCATACCTTGGTGCCTTTGTTTCTTGCCAATAGGAGTCCTCTTCCTCAATCTTCACCTGTCAGCATTCCACCTATTCTTCACATTCTAGTTCAAATGGCATTTTTTTCCCCAGGAAACGCTGTTCATCTGTTCAAACTAACCTTTCCCTCCTTTGTGCCCAGAGAGAATTCCATCTGCCTTGTTTTATGGTCATTAGGGTTTTATTGTGATCAACTGAATTCCAAGCTTCTGGGGGCCAGAGGGCATGCCTTCTTCATACTTTGTTACCCCAGAGCAAGGAGCATGGTTAAATCACACCGAAAGGTGCTGCATAATGCCATCTAGGAAACCATCAATAATAGCCATTTACACCTTTAAAATAGGTTTCCCACACAAAGAAAACCTTTGAGGGAACTTTTTAAAATCAGTTTTATCAACTATGATGGAGATGATTTCTGCTACAGACAAAGTTTGAACTGAGCTCATATGATATATGCCCAGAATACAAAGGAAGCAGCCAGTCCTCTCTGTCATGACATGAGAAACTGAGGAAGACACATGTGTAAGAGGAAACTGCATAAGTACAAAACTGAAAACAGTATTTGTGAACCTCTTTTGGTCAAATCACAGACATCTTTAACCTCCTCACACTACCTCACAGAAGGAGCAAATTACAAAACAGGAAGGGAAAAAATATCTTTACACTTGGGTTTGTTTTCGTTTTTGGTACTGGGGATTGAACCCAGGGTCACTTAACCACCAAGCCACATCCCCAGCCCTATTTATGTCTTATTTTGAGACAGGGTCTTGCTAAGTTGCTTAGGGCCTCGCTAAATTGCTGAGGCTGGCTTTGAACTTGTGATTCTCCTGCCTCAGCCTCCTGAGGCTTCTGAGATTATAGGTGTGCACCACCACTCCTGGCTTACCTTTTTTAAAATTTTAAAAAAAAAATTTTAAGATCTTTATGTTTTTAGATTAGATTATCCATAATTCTAAGAGAAAACGTGTAATGTTTAAGCATAAGAACATATCCAGGCTGGTGCATGTGGTGCATGCCTGTAATGCCAGTGTCTTAGGAGACAGAGGCAGGAGGATCACAAATTCAAGTTCAGCCTGGGCAACTTAGCCATGCCCTCTGCAACTCAGTGAGACCCTGTCTCCAAATAAAATACAAAAAGGGCTAAAAGGGCTGGGGATGTAGCTCAGTGGTAAAGCCCCCCTGGACTCAATCCCTCATGCCAAACAACAACAACAAACAAACAAACAAAAAAAAACAAATGGACATATCCATAATTCAGAACTTAAAGTACTGGAAATCAGTACAAAGCAAGTACAGGGGGAAATAAACACAAATAAAAATATAAAAATTATTCATGGAAATCTGAGAATCAAAAGTTCATCTCTCATCTCCATTACAATTGAGTTGCTTTCCCCCACCATAGCCAATAGATTTCATGAATGTATTTAAACAAAACAAAGTGGGTTTAAATACAACTTTTCAAAGATTATAGTTAATTAAGGATAACATTTAATAATATTTTTAAGAATGTAATGCTGATGAAAGTACATCAACTTATTATAATTTTTCTTTTTATCTCATAATTAAAACCTCCATAATTATTTTTTCCCAAGATATGGATTCCTTTGAAAATACTCAGAAAAAATACCCAAAGAAGAAAACTTACTGTCCTGCTGAATGCCTAACTGCAGCTGTCACATGAACCGAGAGTCAAAAAAAATTGTGGCTAATTTTTTACTCTAAATAAAATAGAGGATTTCAATAAGCAAAGTCTCTTATCCCAACTGTATTTCTTAAAAACCTAAAGCATTCAAATCAAATACATTATCCATCTCATCCTCAACATCACCTCCTAAATGGATCATTTGTTTTGTGATAACAACCAAGTTAACAAATGCAAAACTGCTTACTAAAAGATGCTCAGAAATGCTGAAGAACTTCTAGAATGTGACTTTGCCACCAACAGAGTAATTCTGTCCATGTATTACTCATAATAAAGGTACAACAGTAACTTTTAAATCTGTATGATATGAAAGGATAGCTCTATCCTTTCCATATGTATTCAACACTGACAATTTATTCAATCAGAAACTGGGGTCTCTGGTTCCTGAAATGTTTTCTGGGTTTTATCTGTGCTATCCAGTAATGATAGCTATTAGTCACCTAGGACTATTTAAATTTAAATTAATGAAAATAAAACAAATCCAGCTCCATTGTTACAACAACCATACTTCCAGTGCTCAGGGTGCTATCTCACTGGACCCTGCAGATACAGCACGTGTCCATCATTACAGAGGGTTCTGTTGCACACGGCCATTCCAAGATCACCAGTCTCGTAAACCATATCTGTTTTAGTGCTATTCCTCCAAGGTGCTATCTGAAAGATAGACTTGATAATGCCACCTATAATTATTCTGTTGGTTTTATTAGTTGAAAATCAGTTCTTCATGACAATTCAGAACAGATTGTGCATTCCCTACCACTTCAGAATTTCTTTAGATGGGGAAAAGCAGTCGATTAGAGAACTCAAAGAAAACAACAACTACCATTAAAAAATAAAATAAAATAATTGTTGCTGTTGTTTGGCTCTTGAATGTCCCCTGAAGATCCATGTGTTAACATCTTGATCCCCAGGTTGGTGCTATGAGGAGGTGGTGGAACCATACAGGTGGAGCCTTGTGACAGGTCCTTAGGGCTTAGAGGCATTACCTTGAACCTTGAACCCTGACCCTATTCTTCTTTCACTCTCCAGCTGATAAGGTGAGCAGTTTTGCTCTGCCACATACCCTGCCATGATATGCCTCCTCATCACAGGCCCAAAACAAAGGGGGTCAACTGACCATGGACTGGAACCTCCAAAATTGTTAGCCAAAATAAAGCTTTTATCTGCATTAGTCAATCATCTGAAATATTTAGCCCTAGTAATAGAAAGGTTACTAATACAATCTTCCACAGAATATGTGCACTGTTCTACTGATAGGCAATTCAGTAATTAGCATTTTGAACAAAAATTATATTGTCATTATTTAAAAGTTGCTCTTATTTTCTACATATAAAACTATCTTTGGTATACAAGCACTTTTACCTAACAAATAATTTTATTATGTGGGAAACATCTGGTTTTTGGAAGCAACATGGTCAAGTTAAATAAACACAGGTTTTGAAACTAGACAAGAGCTGAATCCTGTGTCCCTTCATATATGCCTGCTAGTAACCTGTCTTTTGAGCAATTTACAGAATTATCTGCATTTTCTAAAACGTAAGAAGTGATAATCAGGTCAATTTCCTGGGCTTGAAGTTAATAATAAGTAATATAATAAATTTTTGGCATCAGCAACTACTAGCAACCATTGTGGAAAACAAAAAAATTTACCATAATAATGCCACTACTAATAGCTCTTAGTAAATAAATTCTTTTTTTTAAAAAAAGTTTTATTCCCAGATGTGATAGCACATTCCTATAATCCCAGCAACTTAGAGGACTGAGGTAGGGGGATCACAAGTTTGAGGCCAGCCTCAGCAACTTAGCGAGACCCTATCTCAAAAACCAAACCAAACCAAACCAAACCAACAAAAATCCCAAGTTTATAGCAGCACAATTAACAATAGCCAAACTATGGAGTCAGCCTAGGTGTCTACCAATGGATGAATCAATAAAGAAAATGTGGTATATATATACAATATATATACACAATAGAGTTTTATTCAGTCATAAAGAAAAGTGAAATTATGTCATTTGCAGGAAAATGGATGGAACTAGATATCATAATATTTAATGAAATAGGTCAGACTCAGAAGGTCAAGTCACGTGTCTTCTCTCATATGCAGAAACTAGAAAGGAAAAAGAAAAAGAAAGATTGGGGCAGATCTCATGAAAACCAAAGGGAGATCAGTAGAGGAAAGGGATCAGGGGAAAGAAGGGAAGAACTCGCATTACCTTTCAGACAGCACTTGGGAGGAATAGCACTAAATAAGATAATGACTTACAAGACTAGGTGATCTTAGAATGGCATGGGAGTGATACTGGCCAAACTATATTGTTATATTGTGACATATACAAATATATAACAACAAACCCCATCATTATGTACAACTATAATGCACCAATAAAAATGTAGGGAAAAAAAAGGGCTGGGATGTAGCTCAGAATTGTAGAGCATACCTGGATTCAATCCTCAGTACTGCAAAATAAATAAATGAGTAGATAAAATAATAAATGAAAATAAAAAGTTTTATTGAGATATAATTCATGCATTTGAACAATATAATTCAATATGAATTGAGGTTCTTAATTTTCAATCCAACAATTACTCAGCAATCCACCATGGCTGGTTACTGATGGTTTCTAGGACAGTGGTTTTCAAATGGAAACAATTACGCCCACCTAGGGACATCTGGCAATGCCTCCAATGTTTGGGGCAGGGGCATCTGCTACTAGTTTCTAATGAGCAGAGTCCAAGGGGTGCTGCTAAACATTCTCTAATGCACAAGACAGCTTCACAACAAAGAATGATCCAGTCCAAAATAATGCTTAGACAGAGAAACCTGTTCTAAAAATACAAAGTTGAACACAACACAGCATCTGTTTTGAAAAAGCTTGCTACCTGGTGAGGGAGTACAAGGTAGAAATGAGGTTATGCCTCAGATGCTAGCTAGGGCTGGAGAGAAGAAGACGGAATGCTTCCGTCAAAATAGGAGAGTCAAGTAGGAATTTTCCAGGGGCACTGAGGATGGAAAGGAAAGATTTCATTTAGAGGGAATAATGGGAAAACCCAGATATATATGAAGTATGCTGGGAGTCTAAGAAATGCCAGAAGTTCAGAATGGTTAGAGCTCAGGCTAAGACAGAAGGAGAGAGAGAGAGGAAGAGGGAGAACAAGAGGGAGAGGGAGGGAGGAGGAAGGAGAGGCAAAGAGAGGGAGAGAGGGACAGAAGAGGTACAAGTTTGGGTCTGACCCTAGGGTCAGTGTTTTCTGTAAAGAGCCGGATAATAAGAATCTTTAGGTTATACAGTCTCCTACACAACCACATAGTGAGATGGCAGCCATAGATAATACATGAATGAATGACAATATATATTTCATTACAACTTTACTGATGAGAATTAACATTTGAATTTCACAGAATTTTCAGTTTTTATAATATGCTAGTCTTCTTTTAATTTCCCCTACCATTTTAAAATGTGCAAACTGTTTGTAGCTGTGCACTGTACATAAACAGGTGGTGGCAGTAGTCAGACAAAGCCTGCTATGGTGTATAGGACCTCAAGGTGACAAGTTAGCTGACTGATAAAAAACAAAGCAGAACGTTTCCCTTCAGATCTCTGGAACTACTGACTGTCTTCGAGCTATTTCTTGCTTAAGAACAAATGCACACGGGCTTAACTTTTGTCATTATCTTGTTTGTAATACTTACGACGACGAGATGCTATGCTAACGCAAAGGAATAAAAAGCTTTTTTCAGGCCACTGTGGTGAAATGACATTTACCTAATGCAGATATAAATTTCGTGTTAATTAGTGGGCACTTGACACTGATGTAATCTGATTAGTGTGGCAAAGTCAGCCTTAAACTAGCTCCCCAGAACTGACAGTATGTCCTTGAATTAGGAGAACTGGGGCTAAGTGACAAAAAGTACCAGTTGTTAAGAAACCATTTATAATCATCTGTTATAATGAAGATAATACTAAGCACCTCACAGTGTCATGATGAGAGGTATGAGATCCAGCATGTGATACACAGTAGGATAGGTGGGCCCACTCTCTCTGGCCTGATTGGATTTCAAGTCAAATTCTAGAGACTTTAAGCTACTCACACATTTAAATTTGAAACCATTTTCAAGAGAGGAGTCTGATAACATTGAGCTCCAATTGTGAAGAAAATATATTGCTTTTTCGTGCTTTATTAAAGAAGTTAAGAGAAAAGTAGAGCAATAATCTAGGGAAACATTTTTTTAAAAAATTGTGCCAAGCATGGTGGCACATACCTGTGATCCCAGTGGCTTGGGAGACTGAGGCAGGAGGATCAGAAGTTTGAGGCTAGCCTCAGTAACTTAGTGAGGCCCTATGTCAAAAAAAAAAAAAAAAAAAAAAAGAAAGAAAGAAAGAAAGAAAAAGGAAGGAAAAGAAAAAAGAACTGGGGATGTGACTCAGTGTTTGAGTCCCCATGGTTTCAATCCCCAGTAATGAACAAACAAAAAAGTTGCTTCATCATAACTCTTTTTATTACTTTGTTTTTTTTTTTAATTTATTTTTATTGTAAACAAATGGGATACATCTTGTTTCTCTGTACATGAAGTAGAGGCATACCATTTGTGTAATCATATATTTACATAGGGTAATAGTTTTTGATTCATTCTGTTATTTCTTATTACTTTGTAAGGACAACGTATGGTGTTAGATTCAAATGACTAAAATCATATGAAATCTCAAAATTTATCTTTTGATCTTTGATGTGGCTTTTTTTTGTTTATTTCTTTGCGGTAGTGGGAATCCAACTGAAGGCCTTGTACAAGTTAGATAAGCGATCTACCACTGAGCCATATCTCTAGCCCTTTGATGTGGTTCTTTAGGAACAGATTCTGTGATCTTGGGGATATTATGTAGCATTTCCTAGGGACAAAACAATATGTCAAAATGTGTATTAAATGAGCTGTTTATAAATTTAATTACATAATTATACAGTATATGCTCAATTAATGTTAGTTACTATTAACTTGAAATGTCATTGCAATCACTATTACAGCTGCTAAATGTCCCACCATGACAGAGTCCCACCAACTTTATAATACTTCTGTATAATTCTAGAATTCAAAGGAGTTCCAAATCATTAAGACTGAAACCATTTTATAAAGGGATTAACAGATTGGAGTCACAGAGGAAGGTAAAGCAGCTTAGTATAAAGAGTGAGGGTTCTGCCTGGGAAGCTGGGGGAAAAGGACAGTTATTGGGTACAGGATTTCAGTTGGAGAGGAACAACTTCTAGTGTTGACAATAATTTATTGATATTTCAAAATAGCTAGTTGGCAAAATTTTAAAGGTTCCTGACAAAAGAAATGATAAATCTCTGACGTGATACATGATAATTACCCTGATCAAATTATTACACATTGTATATATGTACTGAAACATTATATAGTACCCCATAAATATGTATAATTATTAGGTTAATTAAAAATTTAAAAATCTTTTTTAAAAAGTGGCATCAGACATGTATATCTGTGAGTTCTAGTTCTGATTATCAGCAATCAACTTCATTAATTCAAGCATATAACTTAATTTCTCAAACCCTTGATTTCCTTATTTGTAAAAAGGAGATATAAATAAGATAGTGCTCATAAAGCAAGAATTTAGGTGCATGACACATTTTTCTAAAAATCATATTTCCTGTAATTATTATTTGTGATACTGGGGACTGAACCAGGGATTCTCTACCACTGACCTGCATCCCCAGTCCTTTTATTTAATTATTTGTTTTTATTAAGACAAGATCTCACTAAGTTGCATGGAATGGCCTCAAACATGTGATCCTCCTGCCTCAGTATTCTGAGCCAATGGGATTACAGGTAGACAACAAGGTGCCCAACCCTATTGATCCTACCCTGAAATTACATTTTTTTCCACTCCTTGTTGGAAGACACATGTGTATACTGATCCTATGTTGATTTTGAACATGATTCTTAACTAACCATACTGGTTTGAGTGAAGCAGACTATTTTATTTATTTCCCACTCTATCTCTTCTCTGTGTGACTCCTTTATTATTATATTCCTTATTTTCAAGTTTTGTTGTGTTCTTTCAATGCTTCCATCTTACCAACCCTACTCCACAAATCTTGTGAATACATATGTGAAAATCATATATTAAGTATTCCTATAAAAATGCTTTTTTTAAAAGGATTACATAGTAAGGAGCTAAAGACAGTAATTACTGCAGAATCCAGGCTGTTACAGTCCAATGAATGTCACAGAGAGCACCCTTCCAATTCATTTGCTTCAAGAGGCGAAGGAAATAACTTACTTCCTTTCCCTCTTTTCTATCTGGCTTTTCTGATGTGTTCCCAGATTCTCAAAGAAAGATTCAGATATCCATGAAATCTTAATATGCCTATTTGATGCCAGGAAAAATAAAATACAGTATGCTAGTATTGTAGACTGGGAAGTACTTGAGGGAGAATTTGATTCAGTCTAAAAAATTACTAAGTCTTTCTTCTCCTGTTAACAGAGAAGCAATGTTAACTGGCTCCAACGTGCATGGAATTCTACTACCCTGGAGCATGCTCATGGAGTAATCCTAGAAACTTGGCAATATGTTCAGCAGTCTAAATCTTCATCTTTTGGCAGATGAGCTGTAGCAATTTTTGGCTTTTTCTACAGACCTTGTACTTGACATCAGTTAGCCTAGACTCAGACCCTAACTGACCCTGCCTTTGTGCTGGGGTAGAGTTTAATCTTTAAGAGACCCACCCTCAAAACTCAGCCTCTCAATGAGTGTTCTTTAATCTCCACTGTTCCTCAGAATGAAATACTTAATACTCCTTTATATCTGACAACAATTAACTAATTTCTTATTTGTCCTTGTTGTTCTGTCTTTTCACTTTGTTTCTGTTTTCTTTTGCATGAGATAGAGGCAAAAATACCCAAAAGGCATAGGGTTAATCTTAAATGTGTTGTTTACAGTAATTATTCTATATTTTTATCAGTTTGTTCATTGAACTGGATTAGATTTAATTTGAACTTTTGCCTTGGACTTGGGAGGAGTGGGCAAACTGGGGGTCGAGCCCAGGGATGCTTTACTGAGCTACATTCCCAGTCCTTTTTAATCTTTTATTTTGAGACACGGTCTTCCTAAATTGCCCAGGCTGCCCTTGAATCTGTGATCCTCCTGCTTCAGCCTCCTGAGTAGCCAGGATTACAGGCATGTGCTACCACACCCAGATAACTGGATATTTGACAGTTTTCCAAGTACAGTAAGACTTTCTCCACAAAGAGGAATTCACTTGATTGCATTACCTGCCTCTGAAATTCAAATCTTTCAGTAGGTCAGGCCACAAATCAGAGGGGTAGAATTTTGTGAACTTTGCTTATATTCTTTTTTTTTTTTGGTTTGCTTTAGTATATTGGACATCTTTCTAATATAAACTATGAGAAAGCAATTCCAATTTAATGGAAGAGATGCCAAGAGATTCAAGATTAATGTTATCCACTATTAGTGTGTAAAATTGAGGGAAAGATCAGTGAATCGTGCTCATAGAATTCTGCCCCCATGGGAGATGGAAGGGTCAATCCAAAGCCACCTATTGAAAGATGAAGAAAGATGGACCCTCAGAGCATGAGTTTCTGGCTAGAATTTGTTCCTTGCTCACTATGTCAATTTCTTCTCCCAGTCCCTTCAGGCTGATTCTCTAGGTTAACGTGGTGATCATGTTTGCTGTAGTAGAGGAAGGAAGTGGGCTGAACCCAGTGGCAGTGTTGAAAAGCTTCCTGAATCACACTTGGCCCAGGCTTCTCCAGGGAAGATGGACAGAGGGAAAGGAGGTGCTGGCACCAAGGGAGGGCTTAGCATAGGGCTCCGGAAAGTTCAGAGTAGCTGGAGGCCCAGGTGGTGGGACACACCTGGACAGCAAAGAACTCCTATGGCCATGAAAGTCTGCAGTGCCCACACAAGGGACAGCAGTCCAAACCCCATAATGCATAAGCAGATGGAGCCATATGGGGAATGACAAAGGGACTTGCCCTAATCTGTCTCTCATGTGGGACTAACCCAGCCCCATTAAGCCCACGGTGGGCAGCCTGGGAGAGTGGTGGTCAGGGTAGCCCAGTGTTGGACAGGACACCATGGCAGACAGACCCCATCTGGTTTCTGAGGTGAGCTGGTATCTCCATTCCTCAGAGCCTTTGGACATGCACAGAGCTGCAGGAGGTCTTGCTGGCTGAGAACTTTGGAAAGCTCCCTCTAGTGAGACTGGGCAGGGGTGGGGACTGCCTTGAGAAAGCAGCTGAGGAATGGATGTATTGGGATTTCCAGAGACTTCAGAGACGATGCTGGTCTGATAGGAACCATGATTCAATGTTCTGACTTGGGGCTAATTTGCCGAATGAGGTAGTTCCATCCTGACCTCTCTAGGCAGGGTTGGTCTGGGAAGACAGAATTCAGGCCTTCCCAAGACTCATGGGGATGAAAAGTGGCCAAGAAAAGCTAGATTTGGGCTCCCAGAATACAATGAGACAAATAGAGGGCTGTAAAGGATTTTAGGTGCAGGCTGAGCTGATGGCGCCTTCTGTTCATGAGTCTGATCCTGACATTGGCTTGGAGGCAGAGGTGGCCCTCCCCTGATCTTCCAAAGCCCCTGAGGAGATAAAGTGACCAGTTGGAGGATGGGCCTTCGGGCATCCAAGGGCACAAGTGTGTGACGGCCACCCCTATGGAACTTAGCAGGGACCACAAAGTTCCAGCCTCAGTTTGTTCTCAGAGCAACAAGCATGGCATGGGGTTTGGGGGCTTTAGTCTTGGAGACAAGGGCAGGGTTGCAGGTCTGTCTTCTTGGCCTGGGAATATTTGGGATCCCCCAGCTGGGCCATCCAGATCACCCTTCTGGAATCGCCAGCTCTCTCCTCTCTCCTCAGTGGACAGAAGAGTGGGTGGGAGGGCAGCTTCACCCAGCAGGAGACACCATCTCCTTTAAATGGGACACCCAGCCCCTTTCCTGGGCGGGACACCCAGCCCCTCTCCTGGGCAGGACCCCCAGGGCCACTCAGGCTTGTCTAGATCTCCATGTCCACAGGGCAAATGTTGCCCGTTTTGTGCTCTCTGACCCACAGCTCTCTGTCTTTGGCCGGGTCCACTTTTCGAAGCAGTTGGTCCACAGGCTCAACTGTGCTTTGGTTGAACATGTCCGTCTCCTGCCGCAGCTGTGTGTACTGGCACAAATGTTGCCGGATCATCTCCACCCTCTCCACTTCCAGCTGTTCCAGCTCCAAAGTGGTGGTCACCATCTCTTCAAACCACTTGGACTGGGCCTGGTTGTAGAGGTCCACACAGCGCATGAGGTCACCACCAGCCTGTGGACGTCCTCCGTGCCTTCTTGATGTCCTCCTCCGTCTTGTTGCTCAGCTTGATCTCCAGCTGCTGGGTCTTCATCTCCAGGTCTCTCTGCTGCTCTGTGAGGGCTTTCCGGGTCTTCTTCACCGATGCGTAGCAGCTGGTGAGCTGCTTGCGGAGGTCAGCGATATGGTGATCACGCTTTTTCATGTCTTTCTTGAAGTTCTCACGAAAGTTCATTAGGGGCTTCTCTATCTCGCTGTGAAGCTTGGCGGAGAACTTGAGGTGAACTTCTGCATCATCTGCCAGGCTCTTCTTCAACTGAGTCCATGTTTCTCCCAGGGAGCCTTCCTCTTGTGCAGCCAACGAGTTCTGAGAGATCTTAGCCAAGTTCTTTGCATATTCTTCTTCAATCTTTATCTTCTATCAGATGAATTCAGATATTTCTTTCTGCATTTGTTTGCCCTTCAGTTGCTTTTGCAGCAGCAGTTCGAACACCACCATGATGCCATTGCCTTGGGGGTCTTTCCTATCAGCCCAGAAGTAGTCACAGTAGCTCCACTCAGTTGGCTTCAGCAGCTGCTTGTGCAGGCATTGTGTCTGGGTGAGGGAACGTCATGCAATTTATCATCTTCTCTGTGTGGTCACCTTTATTTTCAAAATTATATATTTTGTCTTCATTGCCTGAAGTTCTGTCTTCCAAGTGGTCTCCTCTGTTGGTGCTACTTTCCATTGAATTTTTATTTTGGTTTATTGATTCCTTCATTTCAAAGATTTCTTCTAGATTTCTTCTCAGGATCTTTATCTCTTTCTTTAAGATATCTTCCCCCTCCTGAAACATAGCTCTGATTTCATTCTTTATATCCTCCTTAAAGTCGTGAAACAATTTTACTAAGTATATTCTGAGTTCCTTCTCTGACATTTCTTCTACTGATTTGTCAATGGCGTCTATAATTGGAGCATCCTGGTTTGTTTGGAGTGCTTTATTCCTTTTTTTTTTTTTTTTTCATTTTGTTTGTGTGTCTTCCCACTTAGCAGTGGGGATCTGAGGTAGTACAGTCTCTACCTTGTAGATTTATAGTGTCCCTGAAGGTTTCCAGTACCTCACAAGTCTGGGTTTCAGTTTCGAAGGCTCCCCCACGCCCAAGATGGCTCCTGGATGGCAGACGACCAATGAGCTCCAGTGGAGAGCAAAGGATATGGAAATAGGCCCCAGGGCTGCTTATATTCTTTGATATTTTCCTGTTAATCCATGTATATCTGGTAAGGAGTTTCTCATTGATGGTGGGAGCTGGGTAGAGGGGTGACTTCTGTCTTCTATTTATCTTGCCTGTCTTGCTCAGCATTAACAAAGTATGTAGGTGCATCCATAGAGAGTGCTTCTGCTTACCAGAGTACTTAAGTTTTCAAGACACTTGATATTTTTCCAAGTAACCTGAATGTGTATTCTGACCATTTAATGTACTTCAGAGATCCACTGTGTAAGCCTTTCACAACTAATCTATAACCCTAACATTTATTCCAATGTTGGAGAACCTTCTGAAAAAAAATAGAGGTTTTGCTAAGTTTGCTGAGTGCAGTAAATAGTGGCCCACAGACCAAGGTCAAACAATGATATTTATCTACAAAGTTCCCACTTATACGCAGCACTCAAGTAGTTCTGGAATGGTGTCTTCAGTCATGAACACAGTAGCATTAGATGTGAAACTGCAGCCTACTTGTGATGAAAATCACCAAGTGGAGAGGATTTTTTTCTATTGGCATTCTGCGTTGTAAAGGTCAGGAGCAACATCATGCACACCTGTAATGCCAACTATTTGGAAGGTACGGCGGGGGAATCTCAAGTTTTAGGTCAGAGTGATTAACTTACTGAGACCCTGTGTCAAAATAAATTAACATGAAAAGGGCTTGGATGTAGCTCATCCCTGGGTTCAATCCCCAAAATGGGGGAAAAAGATAAAGGAAGAAGAAAGGAAGGTGATTATAGGGACCCAATGTCAAATTTAGTAAAAATCACTAGAAAAAAACAGAAGCGTGATTTAATGATCTGAGAAATTAGGCAAAAGTGTCAACTCTGACGAATTTTAAAATGGTTATAGGTCAAAGCATTAAAAACTTCTTTGGGATAGAGTAGCTATAAGGGGAACATGGTGAGGTATCTGCCAGGGGTTAATTGCAGCCCTGCATGAAAAGCAGTTAACAAGTGAGAATTAGAACACCCAGGAGGAAAAGAAAAATGTTTCCAGTGCCATGAGAAATAAACAACAAAGAAGAAATATTTCCTTTGGCTACCACTACCTCCTTTTCAAAAGCTCAGAGGAGCTACGGGGAATGCCAAGGACTGGTTTTCTCTCAACTCCCTCTGAAACATTTGTCTTCATTACCACTCTTTTTAATCAGGGCTCCTTCATGAGTGTTTCTGCTCAGCCCCTTAGGGGCAGCTCTGGTCTGCGATAAATCAGAATCCACACCGCAAGTCACTAATCAGCACTCTCAGGGAAAGAAAAACAGAGAAGTGCAGACCACTACAGCCGAAAAGGCTCAGAGGCCCACAGGCCTCAAGAAAGAAAGGCCTCTTGCAGAAATAAGTTAGCAAAGGTGCTACAGGACTCTAGTATTTAGGAATTTTTTTTTTTTCAAATCTCAATAACAAATTGTTCATTCTGATTTTTAAGAGTGTGAAAAATAATTTCATTTTAATAGTATACAATGATTATCGATTTGTTTAATAAATTATAATTTGTACCCTCAGTTTAATAATGTTTAAGCCTAATTGAAACTTAGTAAGCCCAGAGCAGAAGAATAGAAGATAAATTCAAATAAATAAAACCATCAGCAGGGCTTGGTGGCACACGCCTATAATCCCAGAAGTCTAGGGAGGCTGAGGCAGGAGGACTGCAAGTTCAAAACCAACAATTTAGACCTTAAGAAACTTAGCAAGACCCTGTCTCAAAACAAAAATCAAAAAGGGCTGGGATTACTCAGTGAGACCCTGTCTGTAAATACAATACAATACAACACAAAAAGAGCTGGGGATTTGGCTCAGGGATGTGACTCCCTGGGTTCAATTCCTGGTACCAAAAAAAAGGTGGGGGCAGGGCTGGGAATGTAGCTCAGTAGTAAAGCATCCGGATTCAACCCCAGTATCTAAATGAGTAAACAAATTTTAAAAACCATCAAAGTCAACAACTCTCCTCCTCATCTCCTGACCTTTCAGTGTTGTCATTAAAAAAACATTCTGGGTAAGAACTCTCTAATGTTCACAGCGTGGCTGTTACTTTACTTAAATGGAATTAGACTCATGCAACTATAAACACATAGTATTTTTTTCATTGCGAAGTATTTTAGGAATAACTAGAGGAAACAAGTTACTCTAGAACTTAGGATTCTACATATCTTATACTACTATAGATCTTAAGCATGGATCACATAATAAAATAATACCAATTATAGAGAAGTGACAAAATGAAGAGAAGAACAGAATATGATTTAGCAAATGTGGCTACTAGTCATGTTCAAAACTAAATGGTTTACCTAGGCTAAATTATGGAACCGTTTGAGTATTAGTTTCTTTATTTATAAAATAGGGTTTACGTATTCTCACATAGTACTGAGTTGCTAAAATTCCACATAAATTCAAGGTGTTTTCAAAATTATTATAAAGAGCTCTTCTGAAAGTACTAATGGGCTAGAAGAGCTAACAGAATTCATGTAAAATAGAGAAAATAAATTTTTCATAGGATGATAGATCCAGATTATGGCCAATATTTCCAGGATACTTGGATACAAGCTCTGATATGAAAACATCCCAGAAATATGAAACCAGATCATCATTAGCTATGCAAATAATCAAGCTAAGAGTTGAGTTAATGACTTCCAAAATTGATGCAAACTTTTTTAATGCAAATCTAAAACCTTTTTTAATGTCAGTCTGCCAATAGCATGGACTTCAGAAAGAAATCACAGGTAACAGTTAGCCAAATATATAATGCTCTGTGGCAATGAAGACATTCCACCCTGCCTAGGAGTCGAGCGCTCTTCCAACTTCATTGGCATTTTACTCCTCGGTGTCTATGAATACCAATGGCATTATAATGCCATCTCACCACATGGCGGCCAGCAAGGAGCTTGTCCTTTACACCATGGAGCCCCTCTGAGTCAACATCATACATGGTCAAGAAATTCTAGTATTCTCTTTTCTCCAATATTATTACTAATAACTATAAAATATAAATAAGGAACTAACATCCATCAAAATGAGAAACACTTTCTGAATCTAGATAACACAATTAGCCCCCCCCCCTTTTATTTTTCAACAAGAACCCTTGTCTGTCATGACTTTGGGATGAAAACCCCCTCGGAAGACCTCAGGTGAATCATTTTTTGATGCTGACATTAAGAGCTGGGATCAGACCAGCTAAGGAGACCAAACCAACTACAAAGGTCAGCCTCAGTAGAGTGAGGGTGCTCACAGGGGGCATGTCCTGGAAGCATGGTTTAAATCTCCCTCAAAACATCTGAGTCTTGTGTTGCAAAACGGATACAACCAAAGGTTCTTAAGGACAGGACTCACATAATAAAAGCAATATTTTAGGAAGACGTTCTATTACCACTATGCAAGATGAACTGGAGGAAGTAACAGGGTTGGAGACACTGAAGGTTATGCGACCACTGTGGATACTTGAGTGGTGCTCTAGGCCAAAAGGGATTAGGATCAGCTCTGTGGTTATTCTGAAGAAGGGGCCTGTGGGTCGCATTTGGATATAAGAGTTAATGATGATAAGGAAATTGTACAGATTAGTTTCTCATGATTAACTGGGAAGGTATTTTGTAAGCTGGTTTTTAAGGAGCTCTGGGATTTACAATTGAGAGACATACTTGTGCAATTATTATTAAGTATTAATAAGCATTTGAATGAGCTCTACATAAAAGAAGTGTTTACAGTAAATTAAAGATTAGTCACATAAACTCAGTAAAGGTGAATATGGGTCTTTCAGCTGTCTCTCAAATATGTGATTACAACAACTGGACAGATGCCATTGGAGCACCACCCATATGCTCTTTCCTGGAACTGCCAGATGTCTGAGTCACAGAAGCGTTGTGGTGACGATGCTGCGGAATACCTCGCCTTCACTACCATAAACCAACAAAGCAAGAAGCCTGGCTCATCTACAGCAAAGTGTTGGTGGCCTGTTAAGTGCAGATAATGATATTATTTTTTCTTTGAATTTTGCAGCTAAGCTGTATATAATTTAATGATCTGCTATGAGAAATGATTAAGTCCAGTTTCTGTAGACCTCTGAGAAAGGCTCAAGAGAAGAAATGAATAAACTTGTAGTTTCTACATTAGAGGGGAAAAAAAGACCTAAGGAAATCCACAGTTGAATAAAAGGTGTAAATGAAGGCTCTAAAACTGAGGCCTCCGTACACAGGCCACTCAAGGCCTCCTCTTCTCCAACATCACATCCAAGAGCAGCACGGCAACTCTCCTGTGTTTCCAGAGTACTTTAAGGATGTTGAAAGCCCTAGAAGTTGAAAATCCAATCTGGCTGCTATAAAGCAGCCCCTCTCAGACATATTCTCATTCCTGACAAATACCCACCCACCAGCAGGACTGGGAGACACATGGCAACCAGAGCAAGCTGTCAAAACTGATCATTATAAAACGTCCATCTTCTAAAAGTACAACATTTGCAATGTTTTCCTTGGAAAGACAGTCTTTTGAGAGTCATAAAAACGTGGTTAGAACTGATGAGGTTAGCTCTGGTAGTCTATGCTAACAACCAGGTTAAAAACGTAAAGGTGAATGATCACAGTAGAATGTTTCACAGAAAAACAAACAAACAACAACAAAGGAATTCATGAATTATGTGCCTCTACTTCAAAGAAATTCATGATTTTTAGCACTCCTCCTCTGAGAAAAGTCCTCTGGCCCTCCTCCCTCCTTTAATTTCCTTTCTTATTCTATACCCTCAGGTTATCAGCCGTGTGCTACATGGCCTAGGTGACATATAAAGTTCACAGCTATTTGCCTGATCTCATGATCCTCTATCAAAACAGCACTTTCAAAAGTGTTTCCTGTCTAGCTCTGCACTTGCGTGAGTGCTTCCTTGGCTGGATCAGCTGCCAAATTAAATCCCTTTGGTAGAAAACTGGAGAGAACTCAATATAGCCCTGTCCCTCTCTCCACCTTAGGCCTGACATCCGGAAGTGACTTAGGAAGTACTCTAATGGTTACCAAATTTTTGGGAACTGATTTAACTTTTCTGTGCTAACCATGTGTTTAGGAGAGACTGAATCACTAATCATCACTTGACCTTGTGACAGACCAAAAGTTGCCGATTTTTTTTCCTGAAAAAAAAAAAAAAAAAACAAAAAAAAAACCTACCAGTTAGCACAATGATGTAAATGCAAAATCATGTTGTGAGACGACTGCAAACATGCTGGTTTCCAGATGTTTGACAAGACAGCGCAGAACCAACACAAAGGAGGACCAACCGTTTCTGTCACAAACTCTGCTGGGTCACTTGCTTCTCCCTTCCCAGCACACAATTTTTGCAAGTGCTGGCGATTTTATACAGTCATCAAATGAGTTAAGACAGAGAAGAACTGAAGATCAGTCCATCATATCTCAATTCTCTTTGAAAATGCAGAAAATTCTCCAAATTGATTATTATTATTACTGTGCTCAGCAATAACTGCAGTTTGATTTGACTGAGTGTATATTTATTGGTGCACCCCTTACCCATGTCACTTAAAAAAGCTTGTGCAACCAATTAAATAAAGATAGGAACCTGAACAGAGCTCTGAACATTCCAAAAAGCAGCCCCTGTGACTCTCGGCCACAGATAAAATCTGAGTGAAGTCAAAACAATACTGCTCAGGCTGTCCCTGCTGCTTGGGCTTCTTCTTTATGTACTCATCCCTGACTCACACTATTACTGGTGGAAGGCTTCCAAAAGAAAACCAGATCTAGTTGTCAGATTTACAGTATCAAGGAATCTCTAAAGGGAATGAGTTCTTTAAAAGAAAAGCCAAACTTTGGGTAATTACATTCAAATTCCTTAATCACATTTTCTGAGCTCAATGGGAATTGTGGTGTTTCTTTGTTGAATATCTTCTCCAAAGCCACACAAATGCAGTTCAGATTCTTCCTTCAAAGGGATGTCTAACAAAGGGGCTTCCCCTTGGCAGAATGCTATTTTCAAGGGTGTAACTCCTTATCTTTTTCAGACAGTTAGAAGCAGTGTGTATGCAGGTGTGTATATGTATGTTTTATTTTGTTATATCACCTTTCTCACTTTGTAATTCCCTGGGAAAAAAAAAAAAAAAAAAAAAAAAAAAAAAGGAAAAAAAAAAAAAAAAAGAAAAGAGAAGAGCATCTGAGGAGTAATATGCAAGCATTAGTTTACCAGCAACATTAGACATTACAGCTTGACTATTCCTTATCTGAAATGTTCGGAAGTACTTACAATTTTGGAGTTATGACATGGACTTTACTGATTGAGCATCCCTACTCCAAAAATTCAAAATGCTCCAAAATCCAAAATGTTTCGAGAATCAGATTCCATATTTAAAGATTAGGGATGTTCAACCTATTTTCTAGTGTGGTAATACTTGCTTCCTCCACACCTCTGGCTACATAAGAGAACTATATGCCTCAAGCCCTTGAAGTTCTAATCTAATAATCTGCAATAGAACTTACTATGATGATGGAAATGTTCTATATCTTGTGATACCTAAAATATGATAATATGGCTAGTCGACTGAAGAACTAAAGTATAAGTTTAAATGAGAAAATATAACCAGTGCCTATTATATTGGACAATACAATTCTAGCCCATGAGCTATGAATAGAAATGACAGCTGAAAAACCTCCAATGTCCATTTTGTCCTGCATGCTCACCTGCAATACTTTAATGGTAAAGGCTTCACCAATGTAGGTCTCTGAGTAGAGATAACATGGAAGAGAGACGCCTACAACCTGGGATATTTAGGAATAATTTACCCAGAAAAGTCACTATATATAAAAGAAAGAAAACATAGCAAGTATTGATCTTCTTGAAGATCATATGGGTCACATATTACCTGCAAAAACATTAAGAAGCTCCAATTGTACATGTTAGAGGAATAAGAGTGGAAGATATAGTTGCTCAAGCAGACTGAATTAGTCTCTAAAGATGGATCATAATACAATACTTTGGGACCTGTGATAAAGGGGGGAATAACTTTGGGCATTCTCTACTTGTTGTAAAAATACTCCCCCCCGCAACAAATTTTAAAAACATTTTACATTCTTGTCACCACATAAGTAACATGTTTCTGTCTCCAAAGTAGGGATTCGTTTGTTTGTAATGTTTCCCACAGAGAAAAATATCTACTAGTCATGAAAGAGTTAAGAGAGACCAAAATTAGACACAGTTCATGTTAAAGGTTAGAAGAATAATCAGTCACTTGAAAAACACTACATAAACATTTTTCCGGATGCAATTTTCAGTCCAAGGATACATTTCCCAGTAGAAATCAGCAGCTAAAAAGGAAATCATTTCGTCTCCATAAGTGCCAAATTGTATCCTGATTTTTCCTGGTCTGGCTCAACTTTCAAAACTAGTGGTTCAACTTCTGCAATCTTTCACCCAATGACTATATAAACACATCTTTACAAGACAGACATAATCCTTGGGTGGGCCAATTTATGTTGGATTATGAAAATACTTAAAATACAAAATCGTATAATGACTGTTGTCCTTCAGTTTTTCACTAAAAGGAAAGAAAATTCCATTAAATATAGGCAGTGGTTCATGTGAAGATAACATGACACATATGTTACTTTCTTTTTCCCCCCACAATATCTTAGAAAATAAATATTACCGACAACTCAGCAAAGGGTTGCCTCACATTTTGGCAAAGGTGATATGTAAATTAAGATTTTGCAAATATACTTTTGATGGAGCCCCCTGCCTCACAGTGCACCACATAATTGGAAATGAATTACACCACTCACAACAGGCAAGGAAAAATTCTCACCCTTGGAAGTATTTTGGATCTTCTATATTCGGTCAGAGGTTATAGAAACATTAGTTTTAAGGATAAAGTAATCTTAAGTTAAAACCAAAAGATTCATTCAGAATTTATTACTGCCTCCAATTCATATATACCTCACATTATACAGAATTCCCCATAATATGATTCAAGTAGAATCTAGACCCCATACCTACGAGAAGTCGTAAATTTTAAATCTTCATGGAAAGGTAAACTCTGTTTTTTCACTTCTTCCTTGAAATTCTAGAGTTTTTATAGTCAACTACAAAAGGCATCGTGAAAAGCATATCTTTAGCATTTAGCATGTGGAAGGGAAGAATGTTAACTTTTCCTCCAATGGATATAGTTATGTAAAAGAAGACGTTCTGGGAGTCTTTGGAGAGTACAGAATAAATCATTGCTGTAAGATCTGGAAAAGTTTGGTTGAGCGTTAAGAGATTTTCGCATCTGTGTCTATACATTCCTGTCTTGGGGATAATGTATCTCCAAAACCATTCATGGAAAAAAACTCTTTCAGTAAGCAAAACTTTGAGCTGCATTTGCAAGCATTGTACTCTTATATTATTGAGAATTACAACAAATATCCATAAAATTGCACAATTAAAAATTACTTTGCCAATATTGCTAAGAGCAATAACAACAAATTTAAAACAGCTTAATAATTTTTATAATTCACTGTATAACTGTATGAATAACTTTCTGATGTCTAGACTAGCTTCATTCTTGCTCCTGAGAAAGCAAATATGATACAGTATGAACAATCTAAAGGAATTCACACAGAATAATGCACACTTCTTTTCATGTGCTAAGAGGGGTTGCTGAATGTTATACTTCTATAATTTACGAAAACTTTAACTGGTTGTAAGTATTAGGAATGCATTTTGTGTTCAACTGAATAACTCTGCCCAAACCAGCATGAAGTATTTAATTAAATATTTTCATTTAAATGTAATGGATTTAAGGCCAGCCTGGGCTACAGTGTGAAACAGCATCTCAGGGGAAAAAAAGAAAGTAATGGAAACATAAAACTTTCAATTTGTTGCAAAATAAGAAAATCTTTAGTTCTTCTGAGAAGAATATACATCTACATACATAGACATTCAAACCAAGGCTGATCTAGTTTTTTAGTTCAAATATTTTGCATTCCTTTCTGATTTAAAACACTCTCCTGTGAAAGCCACCATTATTTATAAGTGAAGAAAGAAAAGGGAATTTGTCTTACTTCTTCCCACTCCTCACTCTGCCATTGTCACCTGTATCTATTTCCAGGAAGCCAATATTCATTAGGGTTAATCTGCCTACTAAATGAATAAACAAAGGATTTCTCTGTCACTAAGAAGCCAGGTGAACCGATAGCATCTTCTAACACAGAAAATCATCTGTACCATACTGTTCAGGAAATTACCTGCTGCAATCCCACACCTGGGATCATTTGGCAGGCAGATTTGTAATGTTGAGTAATATATGGAAAATGGACTAAAACCATTTTTTCAAAGGACTGAAAAATCTCCCATATTTTAGAAATGAAGAACATTTTTATGTGACTAATTGAATAACTCACCAAGGAAAACTAAAGAAGAAAAGCAAAAGCAAAAATCTTTTCCACATTCCCTCTGCTAAAAAACAACAGGGGAAACCAAAATATCAAAAAGCTGTGAAGTCTGATGATACAAAAGGACCAATACTTCTGTAGAGCTCTGAGATGTTAAAAATAACCATTCTACATAGCATGTAGCTGATGAAATAAATAAGAAGTAGGTATTGTTATTCCATAATCCCTGCTATTATAGACCAAGTAAAGTTACACGACCTTACTAAAGAACTCAGGATCAATCATTTTGTTAATGTATTACTGATAATAAGATCACTTCATGTTTCATCTTGTGCAGCAGAATCCTAGGACTTACTGCCTTTAGAAATTATTTTTGCTAGGTAAATGATCCACTAGGAAACCACTGGTGTTAAATACAAAAACACAAAACAAAATAAAAGAAATGAAGTCAAAGATATATGACCTCTCTGCAGATGTGCAGGGCGATGGGGGAACAGGAAGGAATTACACCCTAGATACAAGTTTTAAATAATGTCAGACAGACAGAAATCTATGTTCGATAAGCACATAAAAGAACTGGAGGGCTGATGTGATTACACACGTGACACTGCAGTGACAAAACCCACTGACAAAACATGAAAACAGTGATGTGAAATTATTTCCTTCTGAAAATTATGATCAGTTCTATGGGAGGGGCTCGAAGTGACAGAAAATGAAATAAGACTAAATCTGTTAGCCTCTATGCCAATGAGAATCAACCAAAATGCTATCCTTGACACATGGGTCACTAAGTTGCTGACACAGGAACTATTTGTTTATTCAACTACTAATAATGTGCTTACAGAGAAAAGGAGCCAAACTACTGAGTAGATTACATATCATTGTCTAGAGGGACTAGAAACTAGAGGAAAACAAGACGTAGGAAAAAGGTTAGTCTACATTTAATGAGTGCTTACTGTCTGTCAAACCTCATATGAAGAGGACTGGGTTTGCTCAAGAGTGATAAAAAACAGATTCAGTCTTCATATGTAGTGTATGTCATCATTATTATTTTTGAAAGCAAAAGTTTTCAGCTTCACAAGGGTTCCCTGGTTGTTTTTTATGGTGAATATGTCAGATGTGTATCAGATTCTACAGAAGAGTTGAGAAGTGTGTCCATTTGGAGGAATAACGCTATCACCGGGAAGCAGCGGAGATGAGGGAAACTGGGTCACACGCACACTGCACCTAAGGAAATGCAGAGTAGAGAGAAATAAAAAGGACTTACTCAAAATATGGGATCTTTCAGTCTTTATCTGTTGGGCCAGGTTTTCTGAGATAAGTCATTAGGCATAAATCAAAGTAAATGTAAACTGTATGTGAATTCCAATAGCCATCAGCTTATACCGTTGTATTGACAACAGATGCTAAATATATGAATGTTATATACACATATTCTTAAATTGATTTTTGCTGAGTTTTTTGGTATACATGGGAAAATTTAGCACGTCAGTTTAAGGAAATGCATATGATTTCTCCTTTAAGACTCTGAAAAAGCATCTGGGAGCAAGATAATGTTTGTCCTGACCTGCCAAAATCCTGTGGAGATCATCTCGAATCCACATCACATTCCTGAGTACTAATGCTCACACTGGGTCTTTTGCATTAGCAGATGTGTGAAAATGCATGTACTCAGAGAACTCCCTCGTGGCTTCACATCTGAAGAAGCTCCTCTACTGCAGCTATTCCAGC
Source organism: Sciurus vulgaris (assembly GCF_902686455.1). Lineage (NCBI taxonomy): Eukaryota > Metazoa > Chordata > Mammalia > Rodentia > Sciuridae > Sciurus > Sciurus vulgaris. Next base: position 36,661,131 of record NC_136463.1, read on the forward strand.
CAAAAGCTAAATGACATTTCCAAGTTAAGTATACCTTCATTTAAGCTAGCGTCTGGAAGAAGAAATTCAACCAAAGGGTTTGTTATCTGGCCTAAAACCAAGAGAAGCCTGGAGCAATGTTAGACAGACTTTCAGGAGACCTTCGATATTCTCCTTCTAATACTCAGGTCATATCAGAGACTCTGATACATTTTTCCTTACTCGTGTAATCATTTCTAGTAGCCAAATGTTTCCATCCTTCAAATGCATCACTGGAAGATTCTCCTGTGTGATTTCAGTTGTGATTAAAATTGCAGGAGTGGGCATGTTCAATACTGTCCCTACTTCATTATTTTGGCTATGTCAAAGATTAAGCTGAAAATATTAAGGAAACCAAACTATGTTTGTATACTTTCTTTTAAAATTTCTTTTGTAAAAGTATTTATGAGCCAGGCATGGTGGTGCATGGCTGTAATCCCAGCTACTTGGTAAGATAGATAGGAGGATGGTAAGTTCAAGGCCAGCCTCAGCAATTTACAGAGACCCTGTCTCAAATAAAAAAATAAAAAGGGCTGGCTGGGGGCGTAGCTCAATGGTAAAGCACTCCTGGACTCAATCCACAATAAAACAGTAACAACAAAACGTGTTCCGGAGGCTTATCAAAGTTAACTCAAGCCCACTACAGAAAACAGTGGAAGAACCTTTTTAAAAATTTAAAACTACCTATAATCTTAAGACTCATTTACTCTCTTTTGGTCTGTCATCCATGAATCTATATATATATAATTTTTTCATATGAATACTATATATATATCTGAATACTATATAAAGTCATATATATCCATGACTATGTCTTGCTTTTCACAAAACTCTGTACAGTTTTATGCCCTTCAAAGTTTATTATTATGCAAATCAGGGCTCACAATCTTAAATGGACAAAAAGCATCTGATAGGGGGAGAAAAAGGACATGAAGAAAATTCAAAATGTTCATTTTATTCTGTGATAAAGTCCAAATGATTATGAATGTCAACATATCAAATAATATAACACTGATTCCACAGAGCAAAACTAGAGAAATAGAGAAACATGTACGTCCACAAGTGTGTGTGCATGTGCGTGCAAAAAAAAATGTGTGTGACAGCAAGGGCAGACAGTTCTTTTTGAAGAGTTATGTTTTATACAAAAGGAACAAAATAGTTCTGTAGCTAATATCAATTTAAAATAGACCTTGTGGTTCATTCATTCTTATTTAAACTTCTGTGTAGAGGAAGAACAGAAGTGTTAGCAACGTGAATCTAGAGATTGTTTAGATATTCACTGTACAATATTTAAAATGGTTTCTGTGAAATTTTGCATAATAAAATTTTTTGAAGTAAATTTCCTACTCATTGTCAAGTTAGCAAAACTTGCCCATTTATACTTTCAGATATGCTGAAGAATAACTTTATTAAGATTCAAAATCCACTAATATTTTAACTGACATTGCATGAAAGTTCTGAATTTTGAAATGCCTGCTATTTTAAAAATATTCAGCCAGGCACAGTGGTGTACGCCTGTAATTCCAGTGGCTGTGGAGGCTGAGGCAGGAGGATTGCAAGTTTGAGACCAGTCTCAGCAACTTAGTGATGCCCTAAGCAACTTAGTGAGACTATGTCTTAAAATAAAAAATAAAAAGGACTGGGGATATGACTCAGTGGTTAAGAGCTCCTGGGTTCAATCCATGGTAACAAAAATAAATTTAAAAAAATAAAAATAAAATATACTCAGTCTTCCTTTTCAGATCATAACATGTAAATTTATGTAAATAATATCTTTCTATCATGGTAGAGATTCCATTTTCTTTACATAGGCTCTTATCTTTCTCTTAGGGTCATTCCTAAGTCATTTGCATTTTCTATGGCTATCATGAGTGAAATATTCTAAACACTGAATCACACAATTAGTTTTTTGTGGTTTATAAGTATAGTATGGATGTTCTGCATATTTATCAATCATATGATAAATTAATAAGTTCTTTAAAAGTTGATGTTTTTGGATTTTCTAGGTTAAAAATTATATTGTGTGTAAATTATTGCATTGTCTAGAACATTTAAAGTAATTATATGATAATGGTCATAGTATGATTGCCTTTCCCATATTTTAGAAGGAATGTTAAAAGTATTTCCAATTAAATACAATGATGTTTTTTAATTTAACATAGCTATTCTTTATTATATTAAGAATATATCTTTCTATTCCTAAGTTTTCTCAGAATAACGCTGATGAATAAGTGTTAAATTTTATTAAAAGTCCTTTCAACATTGAGATTATCATGCTTTGTTATTAGACCAAGAAATACTATAAATTACAAGGACACATTTGATAATATGGGATAAATCATATTTGGTCATGGTAGATAATTCTTTAAATATAATATGAATTTTGGTATATTAGTGTTTTGCTTGAGATTTGTCATTCTAAATTTATATCTAAGCTTAATGCATGACTCTGTATTTGTAGGTTATATTTGTAGGATTTAGTCATTCATTTTTAAAAGCCTTGCTTAGAGGAGATTAGAAAAACCCTGTCTCCATAGGTGTCAAAAAGTTCCTCAATGCTAATGTTATTTATTATGAAATAGGAAAAGGCCACAGCCTGCAAGAACAAAAGGTGAGATAATGGCTTCCACGTCACTTAACTGTCAGCCTTACTTAGTATGAAGTGCAGTGTCTAGAGACTCCCAAGCAAGCATCAACGAAGAGTATGTAGAAAATTAAAGTAACTGACAAACATAGGGACTGTCAACATTTTGGAAGATAACTTAAAAATCATAATGAATTTTTTTGTTATGTTATTATGGAATAAGAAACAAACAAAAAACAGGTTTAAAAAAACACCAAATAGTATGCATTTCAAATAGCAGCATCAGAATCCTGAGAAGTTAGTCCCTATAATGGTTGAACATTTCTATACCTCAAGGGTTTTTTTAAATACTTTTTTTTAATTGTAGATGGACACAATACCTTTATTTTATTTATTTACTTTTATGTGGTGCTGAAGACAGAACTCAGTGCCTCACACGTGCTAGGCAAGTGCTCTACCACTGAGCCACAACCACAGCCCCTCTATACCTCAAGTTTGCGTGTGGTTTTGCTGGTCTCAACAAAAGCTCACACTCTCTAGCCCCAGGAAGAGGAAAGCAGCCTAGTGAGATGGAAACTTTTAGATAGTAACTGCTCATCACAGGAAAAACTCTGGAATCCCCATCACCCACAGCAGGAAGGGCTAGATTTCCCCACCTCAAGAGGTACCCAGTATCCCCAGTGCAGTGGTGTTAGAAAAGGCTGGAGTTTTACCCCCGCTTGGTAACATCCACACTCATGCAGTGCCAGTGCAGAACAAGCAGGAAAGAGGCACCCCTTCTCAAGTGCTAGCTGGAAGAGGCCTAGGGAAGAGGCCTCTTTGAACTCTGACCACCTGATCTAGTGGTAATGATGTCACTTCTGCTACCTTCTCAGTGGGGAACCAGAATTCACATTGATGCCCAGGAGTAATGACTATGGGGGGAAATAGTAGCTAGGTAAGGAACCTGGACTCTACCTCTACCAGGCAGAAATGGAACAGAACAAGCCACTTCCCCTGCCATGGAGGCGCCAGGAAGGTAGCTACAACTGAAGGGCTGAAAAAGATCCAAACAGGCAAAGGGCCAGGTTTCAACTGAAAATGACTCAACATATTTAGATCAAGAAGATATCAAACCTCATGAAAAAGAAATATTCAATAGACGCAAATGCCAAAATGCCAGAGATGTCAAAGATTGAAAAGCAGCTGTGGCATTAAAAAAAGGTTTCAATGAGCAATTAAGGACAGGATAGAAAGCAAGGAAAATAAAAAGAAATTTCACTGTGAACTCTAGGTGATAATGATGTGTTAAAGTAAGTTCATCAGTTCTAACAAATATACTACTCTGATGGGGATGTCGATAATGTGGAAGTCTATGCATGTGTGGGGGCAGGGGCTTTATGGGACATTTCTGTACCTTCTGCTTAATTTGGCTGTGAACCTAAAGCTGCACAAAAGAATCTATTGGAAAGTCTATTTGAAAAAATGAAAAGCCTCAGCCAAGAAATAGTCTTAGCAAAGAAGAAGATATAAAGAAAATCAATGGGACTTTCAAAACTGAAAAATATAATAAGCAAAATAAAAATTTCAAAGAGCCTTATGTGGTAGTAGACGTCAGTTGTCCCAGAACTTGGAAGCCTGAGGTAGAAGGATTGTTAAAAGGCAAGAATTCACACCAATTTGGGCACTATAACAAGACTGGACTTAAATAAACAAAAATAAAAATAAATAAAAATAAAAGCAAGCTAAGTGGATGGTTTCGATAGCAGGTTAGAGAGAAAATGGAAAGAATCAGTAAAGAGAAAACAAATTAGTCAACAGAGTGAAAAAACTAACAGAGTGTAAGGGATCTATTGAATTATACTGAGAGATCCTAACATACTCTTCATTTTAGACATGGAAGGAGATAAGAAAATACAGGTTGAAGAAGTATTAGAAAAATAATGGTTGAAAACAACCCAAATTTTACAGTGGAGACAAATCAGCATATTAAAAAAGCTGAATGAACCCTAAAGAGAATACTCCCAAAGAAGTCAACTAAAAGACATATCAGAATTAAAACTCCTAAAAACTAAAGGCAAAAGAAAAAACCTTGAGGTAGTGAGTGAAAAATGACACTTTATCAAGAGGGTGGGGAACACTTTGAATGACATCAAATTTCTCCTCAAAAAACAGAATAAAAGGAAGTAATGCAATATATTTCTAATGTTATTTTTAATTGACATGTAATAATTATATATACTTATGACATATAGTTTGATGTTTCAATACAACACACAGGGTTTTTTGAGTAATAAAAGAAAAGAGCTGTCAACCATAAATCCCATATCTAGATTACCCTTCAAGGATGAAGGAAAAATTAAGACATTCTCAAATGAAGAAAAACTAGGAGAATGTATTGCCAGCAGACTTGTTCTAAAAGAACAAGTAAAGGAAATTCTCCTAACCAATAAAAAATCCAAACAAACAAACAAACACAAACAAAAAATACATAATCTTGGGATGTTAGGTAGGAGGAAAAAACAAAGTAAGCAAAAATATGGGTAAATACCCTAGACTTTCCTTCTCCTCTTCAGGTTTCTAAACATGTATGAGAATTAAGGCAAAAGTTATAACACTCTCTAATGTAGTTCTAAGTATACGTAATTTTAAAGATTATTGCATTATAAATAGGGATGCTAAAGGGACACAAAGGGAGGGAAGGCTTCACTCAAACTGGTAGAATAATGGTAAACTTCATTAAGGTACATATATGCACATAACAATTCACAAAGCTTAACCATTAATACAGCTATATAAAAAATACAATAAAATAAAAATATAATACAAAATACAGTACAGAAAAACATTCTATGGGCCAGGGATGCAGCTCAGTGGTAGTGTTTTTCTACCATGTGTGAGGGTTCCATCCTCAGATCCACCAAAAAAAAAAAAAGTAAGTCAAAACGAAATTCTATAATATGTTTAACAACCCATAGAAAATCAGGGAAAGAGAACAAACAAAAAACTACAGCAAACAATTAGACAATAAAAAAGAAATAAAATGGTAGGCTTTGGTCCTAATATATAATGTATCACATTCAATGTAAATGGCTTACAAACACTAACTAAAAAATATTGGCAGAATGTACTAAAAATGACTCAAATATGCTGTGCAAGAGAAACTCAATTAAAACATAATGATACACGGAGTAAAAGTAAAATGTTCAAAAAAGACATATCATTCAAACATCCCCAAAGGAAAACCGATGTACTTATCTTAATTTAAGATAAGCTTAAAAGCAAAGAAATCATAATTATGAGAAAGTATAAAAAAGTAACAATTCTAAATATGTACACACCAAACAATGAATCTACAAAATTTATGAAACAAACCCAGACAGAACTGAAACAAAGAGATACTTAGGTCCACAATTATTGTTGGAGATTTCAACAAGCCTCTCTCAAAAGTGGTGGGAATACAAAATGATAAAGCCATTATAGAAAGAAGTTTTTCGGCTTCTTGAAAAATTAAACGTATACTTATAATGTGACCGCATGGATATTAAAACTTTTATGCACAGGAAAACCTTTATGTGATTGTTCAGGGCAGCTTTACCTGAAATAGCTCTAACCTGGAAATAACCATAATGTCTTAAATAGATGAGTAGGTATATAAACAGTGGTACATCCACATAACAGAATACTACTCAGCAATAAAAAGGAAACTTTTGCGGGGGGGTGCTGGGGATTGAACCCAGGTCCTCACATATGCTAAGCACACTACCAGAGAATTACATCCCCAACCAAAAAGAAACCACTCATCCAGCCAACCACTTGGACTGACCTCAGAAGCATATGATCAGTTAAAAAAAAAGAGGCAATATCAAAAGGTCACATGGTATGGTCTAATTTCATTTATTTAACATTCTCAAAATGAAAAATTATAGAGATGGAGAACAGAGGTTGCCATATATTAAAGATGGTGAGAAGGGAACTGAGTACGGCTACAAGATGTGGCACAAGAAAGATATCTGTAGTGATGTATAAGTTCATATTTTGTGGTAGTAGTTTTATAAGCTACACATGTGCTAAAATAATAAGGAAGTATATGTACATGTTAGCTCAATGTCAATTTTTCTTTCTTCCTTTTCTTTTTTTGGGATCGGGTAATAGGGGTTAAACTCAGGGGCACTTTACCACTGATTCACATCCCCAGCCCTTTTTATATTTTCATTTTGAGACAAGGTCTTGCTAGGTTGCTGAGGCTGGCCTCCAACTTGGTATCCTCCTGCCTCAGCCTCCCAAGTCACTGGGACTACAGGTGTGCACTACTGCACCAATGTCAATTTTCTTTTGCTTCTGTAAAATATGGAAGTGGACAATAACTCTGCTAGATAGGTGTATTCTATAAATTGGAAGTCTCCCAGATTACTTTCTGCAGACTCGACTTAGTCAAGCGGGCTCAACATAAGAAACACAATGATTTCCTCATCCATAGCAGTAAAAACATCAGTTTGTAAAAACATCACTCTATTGGAAGCAGTGGGTGTCACTGAGACAGCTTGAAGGAACCTTGCAAAGTCCTCAATAACTCACCCAAGGGCTGGTGAAGTACTTCGATACTAATGCTGTCTCCTGTACTGAAATTCACACAGGGCTGACCCATTAAAATATAGGACTGATCACATAATTTGTGGAACATACATACACAATCACAAACAATATAGTAATTAAAACTGGCATGAAAGGATGCTTATGGTATTTAGAGTGAAAACAGACACATATATACCAAAGGCTTGTCTAAAGATGACTTTGAATTTCTTCTCTCTTTCCTTTTTATATATTGTTTTGGTACATTTGTCTATAGATGTTTTCTACATATTTTTTACCAAGCTGTTTCTAAAACAACAATGGCTTATCTGAAAACCCAGTACATTTTCAATGTACAATATAAACCTGAAATATTAATATTCCTGACAAGAGATCGTAAATCAATTTACAATATGAAAATTCCACAATATAATGATCAATGGTGAATTAACACTCTTTCATTGTTCAACATTATTTTACTCAGCTTTTGTGTCCAAAATATCTGAGAAGAATAACTTAGAGGGGGAAAAATTATTTTGGCTCAGAATATCAGAGGTCTCAGTCTTCCATAGATGACTGACCACTCCACTGCTTCAGGACCAAGATGAGGCAGCACACGACACCAAGAATCATGGCTTAGAGAAACTGGCCTCTTCACGGCAGCAAGAGAGCAAGGGAAAGGAGCCACCAGGCAGATGCACCTTCCAGAGCTGGCCCCCAGGGATGCACCTCCCCCAGCCACGACCACCTGTCAACAGTTCTCTCCCAGGCAGTCCATTCAAAGGAGGATGGACTGATAAGGTTACAGCTCTCACATGCCAATCATTCTACCTCTGAACAATCCTGTATTAATACAAATTTGGGGGGACAACTCATATCCAAGCCATAACAAACGTCAGTAGTAATTTAAAAAACTATAAAATGAAACTACTTTTCTTCCCCAAATAAAGTTTGTGCATTCCTGTTTTTTTGTTGTTGTTGCTGTTTGTGGTAACAAATACACAAATAAATTTGCAATTTTAACCATTTTTAAGAATATGATTCACTGAACTCGAATACATTCACAATAATGAGCAATTATCACCTTCATCTATTCCCAAAACTTTTAAATCACCTCAGGAATTCTGTAATTATTAAGCAGTAATTCTCAATACCCATTTTCCTCAACCACTAGTAATCTCTGATCTATTTTCTGTCCCCATAAAGTTGCCTATTGTATATATTATATGTAAGTGCGATCACACAAGGCTTGTCTTTGGCTTCTGATTTATTTAATTTAGCACAACCTTCTAAAGTTCATCTACATTATAGAAATATTAGAACTCCTTTCTTTTTTATGACTTAATAATTTTTTATTAGTTCATGTTTTATTAGTCCATTGTCAGAAAATGTCTATCCATTATCTGTTGATAGACATTTGGACTGGTTCCATATTGCAGTTATTGTGCTGCAATGAACACTGTCACACAAGTCAACTGATTTCAGTTATTATGGTTATTTACCTAAGAGTTGAACAGTTGAGTCATATAAGGATTGTTTAGCTTTGAGGAATGTCCGAGATGTTGTGTACTGTGGCTATTCCATGTGACATTCCCACCAGAATATAACAGATAATTACTCTTTCTAGTTTACCAAATAGAAATCTTTAAAGGAAAAAAATAAAAATAAAAAATCCCAGAATCAGTGGAGTATGAATAAAGGAAGGAAACAAGAATATCATGCTGAGTTGAAAGGAGCACAAATTGGTACTGTGTGACCAAGAGCAATCTGGCAACAGTTAAGTATAAAATGTTCTACAATATACATAATCTGGTTCCCTTTAGGAAGTGATTCTAAACAAATAATTGAAGATGACCACAAAGACCTATCTGGTTGAAAAATAATAACTAGATATAACCTAAAAGTGTAATGATAAAATACTAGACAAATAAATGATTCAGTTGCCATTTCAATATCTGTTTCCAAAAATCATTTGTGAATTGAAGGAAATTTGCTGAAAATGAGGCAAGTTTCAAAATATTACTGTTGTCAACTTAAGGAAATATTTTATAAAGAAAAGTCATATACCAAAATGTCACACTGTATCTGTGCAATAAAACTGGTGATTAAATTTCACTCATTATACTTTTCTGCATTTTCTAAAATTTCTATACTGAATATCTATATTCACACACACACACACACACACACACACACGCACTTTACATACACATGCAATCAGGAAGATTTTTAAAACAAAACCCCAATGTGCAATAAATGAACTCAAACTAGACTAGTCCCAAAATACACCAGCACTAAAGCTCTTCCACATCCCCCACCCCCACATCGAAACTGAGAGGTTTATGAATTCTGCAGGTTTTTCCTCTAGTGTCAGCAGAGTCACAGCTTTTAATGGGTTTGGCTTTCTAGCCACACTCCACTTAAGTTTTATTGAAAACCTCACAAATGAAACTAGGCTCCTCCCAAGTTCTTCTGTGATCACTTGGTTTAAAAGAATTACAGGTCTAAGGAAAGCGAAGTTCAGGTTTTGGGGTAAACCACCTGAGAGGAAAAGCGGGCTGGCACAGGGCACTCGTCCAAAGTGCCGTGCCCTGCGGCTGGGCAGTTTTCAATAAACATAAGTGGAGAATATTTAAGTAGCACCCAATTTACTTTTTATTCTCATAAAAAGGGAGGGATGAAGGAGATGGAGGTACAGATATGGGTACAGTAAAAGCCACAGCTGAGCCAATAGCAGGGAGCAAATCCACAGAGATTACCTAAAATATGTATTCTACAGTTTGTGATGATAAAAAGCTTCACAACTTTCTCAGTTTTGAGCTATTCCTAGATTTATGATACACACTGGCACCCTTAGCAATGGCTACTACTTGCTTTGACCAGGAAGTTCTCATGCTTTGTACAGCGCTTATTTGTGGAATCATCAGAAGCTCAGGTCTAGAGGGTTTACTTTAAAAATGTTCTGCTCCAGGGCTGGACAGAGTCACTCTGGTAAGCAAACCATACAGTCAAGTTTTAAGTATCATTTTTTTAAGGAGAGGAGAAGTATTTTTCATTTCTTTAAAGCACTGAGAAAAAGAGTTTGCTTATAATAAAGTCCTTAGGAAAATATAGATGCTTATTATAATGAGTCCTTTCATTAAGCAGAGTAGATACAGATGATGCAGAAAATCTTCAATGATATACAATTTGGAGTCCAGGGTGCTAATACAGATCCTAAGTAAATGAGTCTGTCAGTTGATACAATAAATGATGAAAGATGAGATTAGTACAGATCTGAAAGACATAGATCTCAATATCTCCAAGGTTGCCTGGTAATTAGTAATGTTCTAAAGCATTTGTTCTATGTTCTACAATGAAACAAATACTCTAATGCAATCCTGTGGTATTTCCTAACTTTCATTCCAATTGAAAAAGTTTCTTTATTCAGTCATACAACATGAAAAAGTTATAGAGATCTGTTTTTGTTTTTTTTAATGTTTCTTTTATATAAAAGTAGAAAATTGTGTCTTGATTATTCTTTGGTCAATGTCTTGACTCGTAGACCCCTACAATAAAACTCTCAGCATCTTTGCTGACAAGAATGTGTGGGTGGGAAGGTGGAGTGGGAGAGAGGACATCAAGCCCACCCAAATCCTGGAATTTCTACAAAAAAGACACAACTTTCCAAGTGAAATAGTCATTTTGGTAAATGAAACCATTTGTAAAACTTTAGAGAAGCTTTTTCTTTCATTCCAATGTATCATAAGAAAAATCCACACTGTGTTCTAAAAGCCTATAAAGCTTTGGTTTAGAGAAGGGTCAACAAGAACTAAAACCACTAATGTCATACTTTACGAAGCAAGAATAGAGGGCAGTGATGCCTCAACACTTCCAGGATCCAAATGAGAAATCTCTCCAAGGCTAAAAACTATGCCAAATTCATGCCAAGAACCAACTTTTACAGCCAGTGACACTCTCTATGCATATATGGCATGGTATAAAAATACTGACATGCTCAGCATCCTTATGATAGTCTTTCCTTTACAGAGGTGAAACAGCATTATCTAAACAGGAGAGAGACCCAGGAAGCAGTGAGAAACAGAAGACACTAAAACAGACACAGAAAGAACCAAGTCAGATGAAGCGCGTCAAAATCAAAAGCAAGCAGCTAGTTTGACATGATCAGGAGAGTGACGTGCTGCTCTGGCAGTCAAATGGCTTCATTTGTTTACATGATTTAGGCTTAGAAAAATGTATTTACATATAAAAACAAATACGACTAAATAAAACACAAATAACCCATTAGAGCCAGAGATTTTTAAGGCTCTTCTATTAAGAAGCAGGTTGGGAGTTAATTCCTGTTCCTTAGTCCAGACAAAATACCCCATATTTCAGGTCAGCACAGGTTCCTAGACTGAAAAAAAAGTCAACGTATTTCTTACTAACATACATCAATGAATGCTTTTCCCTTAAAGGATTTCCAGGCACCTTGGATATTGCAAATTGATCAAATTTAGGATCAAAACTTTTTTGAATGACAAGGGTGTTTACACAACTAGAATAACAAACATTCTGCAGGAGTCAACTGCGGATCAGGACATATACTATTATGCTGGCATCATCAAATAATGGAAGAAATGGATATCGGAAAGGAAGGAGCAGGATAATTTGGGAATTTAAGATTCTCGCCTGTAATATCAGAATCTAACCTGCTATTATTGGAACATATTCTCATATCAAATCACACAGTAGTTAATAACACAGGCTCTGGAATAAACTCCCTGTGATCCATCCTAAGATCTATAGACGCTCTGTTTTCTCAACTCTAAAGGAGGACAACACTACAGCCTAACTTGTAGGATGGTCACAAGGTACAAACATAATACATAAAATACACATAATGAATAGAAGAAAAACTTTGGGACATAGTAAAAGCAATTATGTTATTATGGAAAGATGGTAAGGAGAGAGACTAACATTTAATGAACCCTTTTATGTGTCTGAATTGTGATCAGAAGCTTTACACATATTAAATATCTGTTGATTTTCCCACAACATAGGAGACAGGCATTTATATTCTCATTAGGGACAAAGAAACTCAGAGTCACTCACATAATCAGCTATAAAAATTGGAATCCAATCAACATTTTACCACAAAAATCATGCACTTACACTATATATCAGTCAATTCTAAAAAGGCACTTATTAAAATATTTTAAGAAGAGTACAATGGCACACACTTGAAATCCCATACAAGGGAGGCTAAGGCAGAAGGATCATAAACTTGGGGACGGCCTGGAAACTGAATGAAACCCTGTTTCAAAATAAAAATTTAAAAAGAGCTCAGTGGTAGCCGGATATGGTGGCACATACCTGTAATCCCAGCGACTCGGGAGGCTTAGGTTGGAGGATTACAAGTTCAAAGCCAGCCTCAGCAATTTAGCAAGGCCCTAAGGACTTAGCAAGACCCTGTCTCAAAATAAAAACATTAAAAAAAAAAAAAAGAAAGAAAGAAAGAAAAAGAAAAGAAAGAGCTGGGGATGTGGCTCAGTGGTTAAGAGACCCTGGGTTCAATAACTGGTAACAACAAAAACAACAACAACAACCACAACCACAACAACAACAAAAAAACTCAGTGGTAAAGTGCCCCTGGGATCAAACCCTACTATCAGAAAAAATTTTAAAAAATAAATAAATAAAGCTATGTGAAACATGTTCATTGCAAAGAAATTCAAATGACATTGCCAAAGTAGGAGGAAGGAAGTAGTATACTGTACTTAAATACTCTGAACCACAGCTTTATCTGAAAAATGGAATTTACAACAATTCCTTTATGTGATAGGATTTTTTTAAAGAATGAAGGAGATAATACATGTGAAATGCCGAGCACAGTGTATCAGGCAATCAAATGTCACCTAACACCACTATTAGTTCATTATTGATAATTTAATATCCAGCATAGAAACCATGAGCTACATATAACTCAAAATTTAAGATGTTAAGGCTGCGGTTGTGGCTCAGTGGTACAGCACTTGCCTAGCATGTGTGAAGCACTGAGTTTGATTCTCAGCACTGCATACAAATAAATAAATAAAATAAAGGTTTATCAACAACTAAAAACGTACATAAAATAAATTTTAAAAGAGAAAAAATGTTAAATATTCATTTTATTTACTTTTAATTCTATAAGTTTCTAAGAATAAACAAGTCCAAATAAGTTTCTTTAAGTAATGAAGCACATGTGGAAAATTATATAATTTTTATGATAACAACCTCAAAATAATGCACCTCATCTAGGGATAGCTACTAATTTGCATAAAACAATTATTCTAAGTGTGAATGGTACTGTATTCAGGAAGTTATTTTCTTTAATTCTTAAAACCAAATGTACAGCAAACTACAGTGAAAATTCCAACAATAGTAGGAGCTAGTAAATGTATCACATGGAGCCTTTCTACTTGCTTGTATTTTGAGCATATCAACTAAAGAGCCTTTTGCATGTGAAAAAAATGGTGGCATAAAACTGTACAGTTATAGGACTTGTTTTCTCCAAACATTAATGGGCAAAAAGTTAAAAGTGAATACATTTACCTTTCAAGTATACTTTTGTATCCAAACTCTTTCTTAAATTTATTGAAAAGTCAAATATTATTACTTATTCTAAGTTAAGGTAGAAAAGTATTTCTGAATACACTACAGAACAAAACAAACACAAGAATAATTTTAAAATGTGAAAATGCAAGTCAAGAGGATAGGATTTGAACAGCTCTTACAAGTTTCAAAGTGGCTAAGAGCTTGTAGATCTTTATAGTAATAAATATTGTAGTGTATGATGGTCCTTTGGGAATCCTCACTCATATGTTATTCCATGATTGAAGATCAAGGTGTCAGTTCCATTTAGAATCAGTGCATTTTTTACTTATTTTAAACTTTAACACATATTTTGAAAAAGCAATTAATATTTCTAAGAGTAATAGAATTATTTTGTCTCCCTCCTCCCCACCATACCAATTAATGATAAGTTTCAAACTCTAGTATTCCTTTAGTTTGCATTTTCCTATGCGTATATGGAAAAGAAATGTGACCTTGGGCTATCACCATTCTTAGTGGAAAGTCTTTTTCAGTTGGAGAAACCATTACCTGATTGGTAGTGGCTTTCCTAGCTGAAAATAACTGTTTACTACTTAAAGGGTAAGAGTCTCTTTGTGACCTGCAAGGAAATCTGGGTGAACCATAAGTAAAGTTTTCAATCACCAAAACCTCACCAAAGAGATTTTGCCAATGGCATTTTAAGATAAAGATACCATTCAAGAGTGGAAGTGATATATTTTGTGACTTGTGTGATGCATGTAGTATATGATATTATACTGAGAATCGGAGGCAGGAAATCACTTGAGTTCAGGAGTCGGGAGGCCAGCCAGCGCAACAAAGCAAGACCCTGTTCCCTTAAAAAAGTGTGGAGCAGGTGATAAAAATGCATAATTTCTAGGTAAAATATGCACCCTGATAATGATAGGAACAAAACTAACTTAGGCTACCTAAGCTGAGATGCTGGTCAAGGTCCTGAGAAAAGTAAATATTTCAAAGAGTCACATTTTGTTTTACCACTTATGAGTGTTGCAAAAATATACAAGTTATTTAAAATTCCTTACCTCAGCTTCTTCATTCATTAAACAAAAATTTTGTTGAAAAGTTTGTTCAGTTGTTTTGAATAGATAATGCATGCACATATTCTAAAAGACCTCAGTGAAAACATGGTTTCCCCACTTCTGTGCCCTATCCTTTCCAACTGTAGGATAAAGCTACTGTTTCCAAATTGAAAAATTCGATTTCAATATTCCATGCTGAAATGTTGAATTCATTAATGTTTACTGAGTGTCTATTATGTTTCCAATCCATTTAGGGAGTTGTGGGGAACACCAGGATGAGCTCATAGTCTAGAATGGAAAATGATATTCAGGTAATTTTAACATGAAATGAGAAACATAACAATAATTTTTTTTAGAACAGAGGGGAAAGTAATTTAATCAAGGGAGTGGACTGAAATAATGATTACGATTAAGAACAGGTTTCAATGTAATGAAAAAGTTTAAGGCAGCATAGTGCCTGGTTTAGAACCCCTGCTTCAGGAATTGGGTTCCCCTTGTGGTTATAAGAACTCTATTTAAAGGTTTTCACATTCATGGCTATGAGTTTCTGACACAGGAAAACAAATGGGCAGAAGAGTTCTCTTCCTAATCAGGCAAACATTCTTCAACTGAAAACTCATCTATCAAAGGGATTGCTTACAGGGGAGTTCAACTGAAGTTTCAAGTTCAACTCCTGGTGTTATCTAAAGTTGTGTGTGTGTGTGTGTGTGTGAGTTGGGGGGGCAAAGTGGGGAGAAGAGAGGGAGAGAAGGAGAGAAGGAGAGAGGGAGAGAGAGGGAGAGTTGGGGGGAGGGAGAGAGAGAGAGAGAGATTAATTTTGACTTATTACACTGCCCAGGCTGGCCTTGAATTCCTGGGCTTCAGGGATTCTCCTGCCTCATTCTCCAGAGTAGCTGGGAGAACAAGTGAACACAGCCACACTTGGCTTCTATAATCTTTGCAACAAGCACTTACAAAATAACATGTGCCTTCCAAATAAAAACAGGTCTAAGACTCAAGATGCCATTTAGCATAATGGAAACCAATTCTACTATGTCTCTTGGAGTTGTCTGAAACAAAAGTCTAACAAGTTGTCATGACTTTTTTGGCAATTCATTTTCTTTAAAAAAAAAAAAAAAAAACAACTTTCAGGCTAAGTGGAACTAGCTTAAAAGATAACCCATAATATCCACAAAATGGCATGTCTGAAAGATAGCCTAACACTAAAGCACACCATTACTTTTATTAGATGTTTGCCAGCCTTGATCATGGATCCCAGGAAGTCAAAACTGGTTATACTTAATGCCTTACAAGATAACCTTAAACCAGGTGGGTATGGGGGCGCATGCCTGTAATCTCAATTACTATGGACGCTAAGGCAGGAGGATTGCAAGCTCAAGGCCAGTCTCAGCAACTAGGCAAGATCCTGTCTCAAAATAATGAATAAAAAATTAATTAGTAAGATTGGGATGTAGCTCAGTGGTAAAGCTCTCCTGGGTTCAATCCCCATTATGCCCTCCCCCAACAAAATAACTGTAAAATAAAAATTTATATACTAAACCTAATAGATCAAAGCACAATTGACTTGAGGGCTACAATTCCTTTATTTTTTATTGCCTGCTATAAGTGAAATCTATCAAAGTTGAGAAACATTTTGCTTAAACACATGCAGCTTTAAAATAATACATAAAAGATAATTTGAAACACTTTGCAAAATATTTGGTTGATCACATAAGTTTATCATGGACCCAAATAAGTAGTGACCATAACATAAGGAAAACTGTAAGGACCATAAAATGAGAAATGTCTTCTAGGTTTATGTGATATATGAAGGTACAGCCTTAGTAATATCAACTTTCAATCACTTTATCATATAGAAACTTATGTTTTATCAGGACTCAACCATGCGACTACTATTGATTATCTGCTCTGTGGCAAGCACAAGCAGGCATAGGGAGATACAAGGACAATACTTGTCCTCAGAGAGCCCCATATTACAAGGGATTGGTGTACTCCTTTTCCAAGACTTCGTACACACAGGGTATTCCAATAATGATTCCAGCCGAAGGCTTTTTGTTTTTGTTTTTTTTTAGTGGTACAAGGGATTGAACTCAGGGGCAGGGACACTCTATCACTGAGCTACATCTCCAGCCTTTTTGTTTGATGGTTTCTTTGTTTGTATTTAGCCATTTTTTATTACTTAATTTGAGAGAGGGTCTCTCTGAGTTGCTTAGGGCCTTGGTAAGGATGGCCTTGAATACTCCTGCCCCAGCCTCCTGAGCTGCTGGGATTATAGGCATATGCCACTGCACCTGGCCCAACCAAAGGTATCTCAAAGCCAAACCATGATAAAGCAATCAGGATCCACACCTACTATTAGGGCATTTTATGCCTCCACTTCATTTCCCTGACGCAAAGTAATCACAAGCACAATAAACTAACATACTGTACACGAAAAGACATAAGAACTACTATCAATGTCATTTCCTTGTACTCGCACCTGCCTGTGAATCATGGATGCCACAAAACCAGCTTGCCAATGCATTTTTCTTGCAGTCACTTAGCGGCAAGAAGAACTCAAATTCAAACATTATTTAAAGCCTCATTTCAAATCTAGGTATTTGGATGAAGAAAAAAAAATCGTACTTTGATATTGCAGAAATCACAGCCACAAGGAACAACAGAACATTGAAGTTACAATTTTTGCAAGATAACAGAATCACTTCAGAGGTGTTATTTAAACTTCAGCACCCACAACCCTAAAGATACAATGTGCTAATCCTATAATACCACCCTGTTCTGTGATTATTATAAAAGCCTCTTAAATAATGTGAAGAATAGAAAGAGGGACAAAGCCTCTATTTTTCTCTTCTCTATGCACGACTTAGCCCCAGTGTTCTGAATATAGGCATTTTTTTTTTTTTGTAACAACAAACTACCTTTATAATGTCCAAATAATTATAGGTTCAGGTCAAGAACTCCAGACCATATTGATTACATCTCTATGGAAGGAGGACCCTCCAGCGCTGTTCACATCCACTATAACAGGGATAGCTTTTAAGTATCTGTGACACTAAGAATTTTCAGTCCTATCAATGCCAGAAATGGAAAGCCAATGACCAGTCAGGCCTGTCAGTTGTTGCCTGAAGCAATAAGGACAAGCTGGGAATTCATCATACTGGAACTTCATCTGCCAGCTGCATTCACACATTTTCACCACCTGAATAGTTGATTCTCTTGAACTCCCACATGGCTCATTTCAGCATACAGTGCTTTGAAATGAATATTTGATCAGGCAGGGTAGAAAGAGATTTGGACTTATCTGAGGTGTCACCATAATGCACTTTAAGTAATTCTAAGCATTGGGAGCTAGGTGTCCTAGGTCTTCCTCTTTGAGTATTTCTGAAGTGGACCTGTGATCCTAATTAAATAAGATTAAATGAAACAAGACATCTGAAAACACTTAGCACAGTACTGGGCACCTTGCTGTTTATAAATAATACTAGTTTTAAATAACTTTTCCTTCTATCAGCAGATATCCTAAAAATTCCTCATACAGTTCATGATTATTGTGAGACAAAGAGCTAACATTGCCAAGGAAAGTTAAAGATCACACTGGTATTTCTCCAACTGGAATTCTACTTTTATCAAAACTCCAAACCATCATCCTAATATGAACCTAAAAGACAACAAGAAAGAGGGAACCATAGTAGGCTTGTTAAAATTGTGTTTATGTTTACATTTCAACAGATTGTGATGTTCTCTGCATGGTTTTCTTTGTATTCATCCTACCAGGGGTAACTGAGCTCTTGGAACCTTTGAGCTGATGACCTCCATTAATTTTGAAAAATTCTCAGCCCTTCCTCTAGTTCTTCTACCTTTGCTTTCCTTTCTTGTGTGTATCAGATGGTTATACAGTGGCTATTTACCCACAGGCCTCTCCAACTTAGCCATTATAAACTTCATTACTATTTTTCTCTCTCTGCTTTAGTTCTGACAAATATTTACTTGTTTTTGAGTCCCTGATCCTTCCAACTCCTACGTCTAGTCTCTGATTAGCCCATTCAATGAATTATTTCAGAAACTACATCTCTGAGTTAAAGAATATGTATTTGGTTCCTTTTCAGATTTTGTTCATTTTTTCCTCATTATAATATAGGAAATTTCCTAAATAATATACTTTAAAAATCCCTAAAACTAACATTATAATTAATAGTGAAATAGTGACCCTTCTCCCTAGTGTTGATTACATCATGTCTATTCAACACTTCTGTGTAAGTCTAGGGAGGATAAGAAGGGAGAAAAAGAAATGGAAAATATAAAGATGGGAAAGAAATAAAATCAACTTTATAGATGACAGAAGTACATAGAAGTACAAATGACTCTATTAGAACTAATTAATGAATTTAGAAGTTTTCTGTTCACAAATTCAATATTCAAAAGTATTTTATTCAATATGCTATAAAGAAAAAACTAGAAAGTGAAATAGAATATGCTATATGTGTTAAATCAAAAACACCAAATAATGGAAATATAAAATTTATAGAAGATGTCTAAGACCTTCATACTGAAATTTACCAAAGAGTGGTGAAGAAGACCTAAATAAAATGGATATATATAAAAGTTTAAGAACTTGATTTTTTTTTCCCCCTCAGAGACAGGGTTGTTTTACTATGTTTCCCAGGCTGAATCCAAACCCTTGGGCTCAAGTGATCTTTCCACCTCCATCTCCCAAGTGGCTGGGACAATGTGCCTGGGCCACCATGTATGCCTGTAGTCAATATTTTAAAGATGTTAATTCTGTCAAACCTGATGATGAAATCCCATTCAAATGTCATCTGAATTTCTACAGAAATTAATAAGCTTACTACCTAATATACATGCATATGTTTGAATGAGTGGTTTGAATCAGTGATTTTCATACATTTTTGACTCAGGATCCTTTTGTACTCAAACAAAACAAAACAAAACCTCAACACTCCAAAGAACTTTGGCTTATGTGCATTATATCTATCAATATTTAAAAGTTATGTATTAACAATTTTAAAAATAATGAGGTCTTAACATACTAACATAAGCAGTATTTTTCCAAATAAAACACATTTTCCAAATCAAAAGATAATAGAAAAATAACATTTTAACTTTCGGAAATCTCTACTAGGCCAACATCTGCTCATTTATGTATTCAATCTACTATGGTTTTTTTTTTTTTTTTGGTTGAAATATATGACACAAAAAGTCTGCCTCACTGAAATATCTAGTTGAAAAGAACAGAGTATAGTAGGAGACCTTTCACATTCTAGGGGTATTTTTCTGTTGATCTGACACTTAAAAAATTAATTGCAATGTGGAATCTGAAATCATATCAATTACTTTTCCTACTCTCATATTAAAATGCTTTGTGTTATCTTGCACTGGGAATGAATCTTTCACTTAATCATGAATTTGATCATTTGGAAAATACTGAACATCTCCCAAATATTGAGTCTTTTATTATATGATATGAAATAAAATGATATTAAATAACATCACCATTTATCTCACCAAAAACATCATTAAGTATTGGGAACTTGTTAAGTTGACAATGATGGATACAAGGTTTCCAAGTTTCTAATTCTCAAGAAAGTTAAATTTTATCATTGGTAATAAATATTATCACTTGTTTTCATCAAAGTGACACTTACTTGGTATATTTTTGAGAAAATTTCTGCCAAATACCCATGACTGAATGAGTACAGCTTCATCAGTTTCTTTGGCTAGAATGTCATACCAAGAACACAGTCACTAGTTCAGTTCACAACCCTAATAACACACAAGAGTTTTTCTTCAAGACAACTGTAAGTGCATCCATTCTTGTATAATATATGGAATATTAAAAAGTTACACAAGGATCAAAATTTAAATTAATGATTTTTGCTGTCTTAAAGATATCCTTAAGTGTATATAATTTTTAAAAAATGCTGAGTGGAGTGGCAGTGGCTACTAGCATAGCTGGGTGCCACTGACTTTACTATAGTTAGATACTACCAGTTTGATCCACAATTGCTTCTGGCCATTTGTACTAAATGTTTTCAAAGTATAAAGAAGCAAAGTAAATAATGAATTAGTACTACCATGGGAATAGTTCTAACTTCACAAACCACTTGGAAGTGTCTAGGGAACTCCCAGGGTGCTGTGGACTGCATTTTTGGGAACCAATGTTATGCTTACACAAGTTCATGCATGTAGAAAATGCAAAGAGCTTATATCCAAGAAAACCATAAAGAAGAACAAAGGTGGAGGCATTAAACTACTGGAGTTCAAATCTTACCAAAAATTAATGGCAATAAAGATAGTATGATACTGGTTTAAAAGAAGCAAGATATAAAAGTATATATATGAAATGATTCCAATTACATGAAACTCATTATAGGCAAAGGTAATATTTATGATGAAAACAGAACAGAAAAGAGAATCCAGGAAAAATATTATTTTTTAAAGGCATCAATGCAATTCATTGGAGGGAAGGCATATCTTTTGAACAAATAGTACTATGGCAACTGGATATCTGTATGGAAGAAACTGAGCACTTTGATCCCTGCCATCCATCCTAGTAAAAATCAGTATGAAAGGGATCACAAACCTAAACATGAAGGCTAAATCTATATAATCTCTGGAGACAAGCCAGGAGGAAAGCGAAGTGTGTGTGTGTGCACATGTAAAACACAAAAGAAATAACAATGAGAAAATTGAACTTCTGCTTATTAGACGCTATTAAGAAAGTGAAAAGAAAACTAATAGGTAGAAAAATATTTATGCCGCATCTGTCTAATAAAAAACATATATATAGACTATTTAAAGAATTCGTGATATTCAAGAAAGACAACTGACACAATAAAAACTGATCAAAGACTAAACAAGCCAGGCCCAGTGGTGCACACTTGTAATCCCAGAGGCTCTGGAGGCTGAGGAAGGAGTATCACAGGTTCAAAACCATCCTCAGTAACTTAGGGAGACCCTGTCTCAAAATAAAATATTTATAAAGGGGGTGTAGCTCAGTGGTTAAGCATCCCTGGGTAGAATCCCTGGTACAAAAAAAAAAAAAAAAAAAAAGACAATGCATTACATAAACATCTAATTGGCAAGTATATTAAAGCTGCTCAGTATCTTTACTAATCAGGGAAAAGCAAATTAAAACTACACTTCACATTTGCTAGTAATAAAGACAAACAATACCAAGTGTTGATGAGAAAGTGGAGCAACTGGAATGCTAGCAAAAATGCTAAATGGTTGTAGTCATTTTGGAACACTTTTTGGCAGTTAATAATAATTAATATTTAACCTTGTGACTGAGCAAACCCAGGCCTAGATATATGCCCAAAGGAAACAAGTGCCTAGTTAAAAAAAAAAAAAAAAAAAACTTGTACAGAATGTTTATAGAAACTTTATTCTTAATACTCCAAAGCTGGAAATGGATATATGAAGTCTAGTATATATGCATAATGGAATACTAAACTGCAGTGTTAAAAATCATACTGACAAATGTCACATTTTAGAATGTCAAAATCATTAAGTTAAGCAAAAAATGCAAGATACACATGATTCCAATTATATGAAGTTAAATAGAGGCCAAGCTAATTTATGATGATGGAAATAGTTACCTGTAGGTTAGAAGAAACTAATTGGAAACTAACTTCTCTAACTGGAAGGGGAGGAGGGGAACTTTCTGGTTGGATGGAAATGTTCTATATTTTTGTCCAAGTGATGGTTATATGGGTATAAAAATTCATTGAGCTGTATGATTAACACATGTACTTTTGTTGTACATAAATTATACGCTATTTTAGAAATGTCTTTAAATGTGTTCCAAAGTACATATACATCATTTTTCAAGCTGAGAGGGATTCTAGAAATGACCTCATTCAATTCCTTCATTTTATGGAAGACTATATTAGTGGGGGTTTGTTTGTTTCCTTGAGACAGGGTCTGCTATGTTGCCATGCTGGCCTTGCATGCTTGGTCTTAAATAATCCTCCCGCCTCAGCCTCCCAAGGTGCTGGGCTGACAGGCTCATGCCACTGTGCCTGACAAATTTCACTGAAGTTTTGAAGCAACTGGTCAAATAGGTATTCAGTTTCAGGCAGAGCTGAGACTAGAACTCAAGATTCATATTGACCGTCCTTATTCTTTTCACTATATCAAGCTTCGAGAACAAAATTTTCTCCTGTAACAAATATTTTTCACTTTGATTATTTACTTTAGCTTTTCTGTGACAGTTTTCTACAATGTCCAGGGGATTATCAGGAGGTCTGGCTCTGACTAGTTGTCCAAGTGAGGTCCTGGGCTGCTCTTTAATTGCCCACTGGGCTACTATTCAAGGAGAGGGGCTCTTTGTTTGTTTCTAAGTTTACAGATAGCACCTATAAGCATAAGCCTCTCAGGCTCTTGGACACAATTTAAAATAGTGTTGCACTAACAATTTGACAGTCATGTCATGAAGACAAATAGAATTCCCGGTTCAGACTTAAACAATTTCTAATGCTGCCCCCAACACTGTCCCCATGCCACCATATCCTCAGGCAAGTAACTACATAAATAGTTCTGTCTTGTATTAGGGATGTAGTAATTAAAGGTACAAAACAGAAAAAGTCTTTTCATCACAAAGTCCCATGTAAATATGTGGCATCCTAGAATGCCAACAGTGAGAGGGATTCTATTCACTCCTTAAAATTATCAGAAAAGACTTCAAGTCATGCCAAGGACCTGGTGCTTGCAATAGAGAAAGCATATGCAAGATTTTACTGGGCACAAAGATTTATTCTAAGAAGCCACATGTCATCAGAAGATACTCTTCCAACAGCTTATTCTATTTGTTTATCTTTCTTCATCTTCAATTGGGGCAATAGATTTTTTTAAAATTGTGCTGAGCTAATCTGTTCTTCATCATTAACTTGACTTTAAATCGCTGGTACCTTACAAATATTAGAGGAAGTAATAAAAGAAATATTTAAATCAGAAGAAGAAAGATGTGGGTGAATACTGTCCTTATGGGGAGATCAGGTTTTTCCTCAAAGTTCTTAATCTCTAAAACTTACTTTTGATTTTAAAGTGATAGTAAGTTGTTCAAAAGGTTGAGAACTAATATACATATATTTTGTTATTTCTAATGAAAAATATCTGAGTTTGAATATTTTTCCTCTCTGAGGGACTGTTCACAGGTCAGCCGTGAGCCTTCTTTTAATTTCACCCTTATCCTTAATCCTCTTACTGATCCCACACAGGCTTTGAATACCCAAGGTACAAGCCTGGAGTTTTCGTCACTTTATAATCACAAAGGCTATCTGGAACTCTCTTAATTGAAATCCACATCATCTATTCAAAGAAATATCTTAATATTTCTAAAGAACTATGTATCCTTTGTATCTGGAAGTTGTTTTAGGAAATAATCTGAAGTCACCTCTTCTAATAAAGATGAAACAAAACTTTGCACAGGAAATCTTAACTTCCTACTACAGATGCAGAACCGAATGGTGAGACAGGAAACAGGATTTCTAGGTGGGTCCAAAGTTCAAAACCATGATTATAAACATGGTTCTGACCCTCAGTTCTAGTTTAGAGAAGACAGAGCTACATGGCCTCGCCATGGTCGACTGATTGATGTCTCTTAAAAATCTCTTTGCCTCTCTGTCTCTGATGGCATAAAGAATGGTAAAGTACTGAGGAATGAAGTGGAGCAAATTATATTCCATGCTTACATGATTATGTCAAAATGAGCCCAATATTACATATAACTATAATGCACTAATAAAAACATTAAAAAAGGAAAAAGAAAAAGAGATATAAGGCTAAATCTGCCTACCTCAGATTGGAATGGCAATTGTAGATACAGAGATATATAATCCTTAGGAATCCTCTTCCCAGCACAACACGAAAAATCTCCATAAGATAAAAGCATGCCTCTGTAAGAATGTCCCTTCAGCACAGCCCTGCAGCATGAAACGACAATCGGCCGAAAGATCTCCTTGTCACTTGTGCAGTCGAAGTTCTCAGGTATATTTTGTGTGTGGGGATGGGTTAGTGCTGGGGATGAAACCCAGGGTCTCACAGATGCTAAACCCATGCTCTACCACTGATTTACAACTCAACCCAAATTTTTTAAAGATCTGCAGTTTCAAGTGCAAAATATAGAGAGTAGGCACCAATAATTATTATATAAGGAATCAAATGAAACCAGTATGTATATGTAAGCTACAAATTGGGGGAAAATTAGGTATTTGTTCAAAAATTCTTCCCTAAATTTTAATTTCTTAGCAATTACTAGTATTGATTGAACAACAAAAATCATATTTTTCTTACTTTAACAACAACAATAAACAACCAGGTCTGTGACTTTGTCCTTCATATTATCAAGCCTGCTCTGAAGGGTAAGAATCAATTCTGTTTATCTATTGCTACTGTTTTCCTATTATCTTCCTCAGAAATGTATATAAATTATGCTCTTACCACTTCTTTTAACTTTTCTTCATAAACTTTTTACTTTATTTTTACTTTTTACTGTTTGTTCTATTCAGTTATACATGACAGCAGAATGCATTTTGATGCATTATACACAAAGGGAGCACAACCTTTCATTTCTCTGGTTGTACATGATGTAGGGTCACACCATTCGCGTAATCATACGTGTACATAGGGGAATAATGTTTGTCTCATTCTACCATCTTTCCTTCATAAACTTTTTACTTTATATTAAAGCATGACAAGGACGTTTCCTCTTCATGTAAGCCAGACATAAATTTCTCCTTTAATTTGATTTGTTTTGAATTCTTTGTTGGTAAACTTCAATCTCCATAGTAAAACTACAAACAAGGACAAACAAACTCAGGGTGAACCAGATCATTATAGGCTCTTTGATTTGATGGCCCCAAACCAAATAAAGGTGCTATTAAGTTATCTAGAAGGTACAGCCCACAACTCTTACAAGAAAAACACCAGTCACCAATTTGGGAAACCAAGTTTAAACAAGGCATCAGTAGTTATTTTCTGCTTTCTCTTTAGAAGTCCTATACCTTAAGCCAGGAGTGGTGGTGACAATGTAATTCCAGCAATTCTCATGTTTGAGATCAGCCTCACCAACTTAGGGAGACCCTGTCTCAAAATAAAAAATAAAAAGGGCTGGGGATATAGCTCCATAGTAGAGCACCCCTGGGTTTAATCTCCAATACTGCAAAAAAAAAAAACAAAATTCAATACCCCCCAAAAGTCCTATACTTTAAAATAAGAACATATACAACAGATTCAAACAAAAGGAGAAATTATTAAAATACCCAAAGAAAAAAGAATGTACAGGGGCAGAATTAAGAAATCAATCCAGTGTTTTACCTAAAAATACAGACTATGATTTGAAGTCACTCTTTTTAATTTGTTAGATGTGGGGAAATTGAGCAGTTGTCTCAAGGCCCATTCGCTCTGGATAGCCTCTGTCTGAGGTTAGGAGTCTATGAAGTGTCCACTTCCAGAAAGGTCATCTCCTTTTCCAAGAAGAGAACATTTCACAGTCATCTAACCTGCAAATTTTAGCAGCCTGGTATTTTTTGTATCACCAAAGATAAGATGAAACAGATGTCATCAAGCACTTACAGAGTTTCTGAGGAACTAAAATACACATATATCTATAGAGATACTAAGAAGCCAGTCTACAAGTATCTAACGGCATAGAATTTACCTTGTGATTAATTCACTGAAGTCAATATGTGAAAAATGTGTATGTTAGGGAATATGTTTCTATGTGAAGGAGGTTATTATGGACTCAAGAAACTGTAAAAACAAAAACAGAGAGAGAGACAGAAAGAAAGAGAGAGAGAGAGAGAGAGAGAGAAATACTTAGCACAAGTGGTTCGCTGCCCTGCTCATCTCTTTTGGTTTCAACAGAGAAACAGCCAGATTAGCACAGGTGTCTAACTATAAACTGTAGACCCAAGGTTTAAATAAAATATTATCACTTTGAAAATCATTGTAACTACCAAAAGATTTAGGTGTATCACTTTCAATTTTAAGTATCTCTGAAAAGAAAAAATCATAAATTACCAAGTTAGAAAAAGAGCTGCCACTGATATAAGGACTGCCATAAAATAAGTCACAGAACAATTAAAAAGGCAATATATGACATCATATAACATGTTGGAAAATAAGATAAAATAATAAAGCCTAGGGAAAAAGACCCACACAGGCAGTTAAACTCCAAGATAAGTATCTTCCTCATATGCAGTAGACTCCAAACTGTGGGTCATAGACAAGCACTTCTTGTTTCAGATGCAATTATAAAATATATTAGATGCATTATTATTTGTTGTGTGTGTGTGTGTGTGTGTGTGTGTGTGTGTGTGTGTGTGTATTTGCAGTGCTAGGAATAGAACCCAGGACCTCACACATACGAGGCAAGCACTCTGCCACACAGTTACAACCCCATCCACTTTATTTATTTTAAGACAGGATCTTGCTAAGTTGCCCAGGCTGGTCTTGAGTTTAAGAGCCTCTTGCCTTGGTCTCCCAAGTACCTAGGACTGCAAGGATGCACCACCACATCCAGCCACATTCTTTTTAACAGAAGAAACTAAAATAAAAATTTCCCATAAAGAATTCACATTATTTACCCTAATTTTGCTAAACATCAGTAGGAAAGTAATTCTGTTAACAACAGTGATCCTATTAGATAAAACAGATGGAAGTGCCACAACAAAACATTTACTCAAAAAATATGTTGGACAATATATACTCCTCATTCAAAAGGATTCAAACCATGTGAGAAGTAACTGAAGAGAGAATTATTCATAAAAGTTGAATTCCTCATCTATGGAGAATCTTTAGTCAAAATTAAAGAAAGCAGTACACACATTTCATGTTTTGGTTATCTTTCAGAAAGGAACTATGGCTTTCTGGAGGGAAAATTGGCCTAAAAAACACAGTAATAAAATGTAGCCACCAAAAAGTCCCTTTGCTATGCAAAAGATCCATACTCTCAGGTAGAGGCTCAATGTCATACAGCACTATCCTAGAAACTTCTGGGATGTATGTATATCTGATAGTAATACAAGTAAACCAATAGCAAAGGCCTAATTTGTTACTCAGAAATCAATTTAAGAAACTTTTTGCAACAGAGTTAAACTAAATTATGGAAATAACAGGTCGCTGAACTTTCTTTTTGTTGTGGGAGGCAACTTTACACAGAACTAAAATGGTTACTTATGGAGTACTGCCTTAAGACTACCATACTGAATATGCCAACTTTAAAAACCCTGTATCACTTTGGCAACATGTGTCCCAAGCAGCTAGTCCCTTGAAAACAAAGTATTAGTAATATGGTAGTTTAAGAATATTTCAGAAGCCAACAAGGCCTATACTTTCAATATTGAATAAAATCCTTCAGGTTAAAATATATAACATTTTCCAGAACTTTAAATGATAATTTCAGATCAGCACAGGCTGTTAGTACTCTCGAATTGAGACTATCAAAAATACATGTTTAAGTTATCCATCACAATATCCCATTCAACGCAGGGAAGCAAGGAGCCAGATTGCCCATTTCTGCGTTGTTTCCATGGGTCATCCATATACGCCAAATAAAGCAGAGAAATAAAAAAGAGTCCTTTAAAGAAAGCATCCACATTAAAAATTAAGGTATAGCCCTGCCTGTGGACAGCTCAGTAAGAAACAAGGTACAACACCCTCACTAAGAAATCAGAAAGCTAAGAAAATGAACAAAAGTCACTAGTTTTGAAACTTGGGGGTGGGGGAGAGAGGAGACCCAGGCACAGGCAGAAGCTTTGGTTTTTTCTAAAGTGACCTTCACAAATCAGTTTTGTGATAGTTCCCATTTTCTTCTGCAGTTTAAGCCTCAATCAAATCAGCAATCTTCAGGGATTTTGAAATCACTATAGATTAAAATCCTCTCTGACTCAACTGTTGGACAAATGCTGAGTGAGTATTTAATAATTCTCCTTGTGAGAGACTTTTTGGACAAAAATCCTGCTGCATGTGATCTTCAGATATCCCACAGCTGCACCACAGTGCAAGGCAAACTGTGCTGAGTTGCTTTACCACTCTTGAGAGACGAGGAAACGTATTATTACAAACAATTCAACTATTTAGCAGGCTTCACTGAAAGCATTTTTATAATACTAAAGCAGCAACTATCACAGACAAAGGCAAAGGGCTCCTGCTGGGTACTAATGATCCATTCTCACAGACTGAGTCCAAGGATAGGAAATTAATAACTGTGATAGATAGGCTAAAGTTAAGTTAATGAATTTCTTAACTTTATGCTTCTAATAATAAAACTACTCAAGCTGTAGTATTTGGACTCTTTCTACATCCACAGATCGGGCACTCTGATACTCAACAGGTTGAGTAAATTGAATCCATATATTGTATTTACGTTCTCTGTCAAGGTTGCTTCTCTATATTTCAGTGATCAAAGGCCAAACAGTCATCAACTCTGTAGCCTTCAATACTAGGTTCGTTACATTTAATCAAGTGCCAACTCCAACGTATTATTTACCAACCTTAAGAAAGTTCAAATGCACGGCATTGTTTAGTAACAAATATAGGAACAGAACTGAATTAAGACACGACAATCCCACCAAAAAAGAAAACCAACCACGGCAAATGAATATCATCCTCTACATTGTGCAAGAAAATAAATTTAAAATGCATAGAAAAGTCCAGTAAACATCTGTGAGGAGGTTTTCTACCTGAGGCAGCATCAATCACTGTGGAAACTCCCCTTCGATCAGAGACTGGGCGGGATGACCCTGGCATGCTGACTGGGTCAGAGCGGACTGGCTGGATTCTGTAACACAATTTAATTTAATTCACATATGTTACTGGCACGAAAACTATTGCTTGCTACAACAGACCTTAAATCAGGAATGTTGGAATAGCCCAATCCATTAGAAAATCCTTCGTTCTAAATCCAGACAAAATGGGAGCTGGAGTTCCTGATTCTTACACACAGCTAAACACTAGATTCCCTCCAAATCCAAACCCTTTCTAACTCAGTTTTGTGTGTTATTCAAAAAAAATTTTAAGTAAGGGATCAAAAAAAAACTGACATTAAAGTGATAGAAAGAGTGAATGGGACAGGAAACAAAATACTTTATAATGAAACCTTGGCTTTCACAAGGAACGCATATGAGGAGTTCCAAGACTCGTCAAATTCATGAATGACTTCATAGCTAGTAATGAGTTCCATAAAAGGCAGCAATGTATGATTCAAAATTTTAAGAAACTCCCTTCTAATCATCAAGAAAACACAGGATAAAAAAGCTGTGCGGGTACAGGGATCTACTTAGGATCACTATTGACTTCCATAAAATTCCCAATTAGTATATAAGAATCAATTGGGACTGCAGCAAAATGGCAACACCATAAAAAGCAGCTTAAGAATAATGAATGTATAAATACCAAGGGAGGCTTTTCTGCTGCATGAGAATAAAAACTATGAACAAAGAAGTATCTGGGGTTGGGGTATCCAGGTCATGAGTCTGATACCAAGCAAGGTTAAAAAAAAAAATCTGTATAATTAAAAGGTCTTGGGAGTCCAAGGAAACTTTTACATGTATTTTTGTTAATTCATTCATAAATGGCTATTCAGTGAATATTGACTGTATGTCAGTATTATTTTAGAAAGAAGTAGGGAAAAAAAGAAAACATAAGATTTATATGAAGATACATGACATATCACAAGAACATTCATGAATTGATGCTAAAGAAATTAAGTTAGAAAGTAACATTAATAATAGTTCAGAATGAGAAGGGAGAATACAGACATGCATCACATAATACTTACAGGTCAATGACCAACTGCATATAGTGGTGGTCAGGTAAGAGTATATTACCTGATAATCATGCAGCTCTCTTAGTTTGTGTAAGTACAAAATATGATGTTTGTAATGACAAAATAAGCTAGCAAATAATTTCTCATTCAGTGATACATAACTTTATATGCAGAGAGTCCACAGGAACTAGGTCTGTACATAGTATGCTTACTCCTCCGTATCCATAGTTTCAGCATCTTGGATTTAACCAACCATGGACCAAAAGTATTCAGGGAAAAGAAAAAAAAAAAAAAAACAAAACCAAAAAACTAAAACTGTATCTGTACTGAACATGTACAGACATTTTTCTTGTCATTATTCCCTAAACAATATTGGATAACTCTTATTTACATAGCATTTACATTGTATTAGGTTTACTGGTAAAAGAGAGATGATTTAAAGACAGGATGTGCATAGGTTATATGCAAATACTATATGGCAATAAAAGGGACTTGAGCATCCTTAGATTTTGGCATCCTCAGGGCTTCCTGGAACCAATTCCCAGTGGATACCATGGGATAGTTACAATAGGATATGTAGAGATAAAGAAGAGAAGGAAGAGTCCTTGAAGCACATGACTAAAAAGACAGAGATTAGAATTGTGACTAAGAAGGAAAAAGGCATGCAGTCTTGATGTACAGGATTTGGCTGAAATACAGAGTTCATAACATTATTGGTGGGGGATAAGAAGTGATAATAAAACAGGAAACAGATTCCAGAAGCTTGAAAGGCCAATTTCAGATAAATAAATTAGCTATTGAAAATAAAGGTTGAATGTATGTGTGTGTTTTTGTGGAAAGAGAGAAATGTGGGGAAGGATGAGACAATGCACTTCATCTAGTACTAAGGTTGAAAGTACTAATGTACAGATCCTGGTCACAGCTATGGAAGAGCATTCGGAATTCCACTGCAGCTTATTTTTCTAAGGCAGTCATGGTAACCCCTCATATCTTGGCAGTAGTCACTTAGCTCTGGGATGTATAAGCCTAAGCAAATATGGCCCAGTAAGAAAAGGACAGTATATCTGAAGTTTCTGGAGTAGAAGTTTTCTTGTTCTTGAGAGCAACAAGAAGCTAGCTTGTCAAATACAGTCAGTTCATCCAAAGTAAAGGTCCCATCCAATCTAAACACCTTCTTATTTTGGTGAATAAATTTCCTATTGTTAATTAAATTTTTTTTTTTTTTTTTTTTTTTTTTTTTTTTTTGCGGTGCTGGGGATTGAACCCAGGGCCTTGTGCTTGCAAGGAAATGTTAATTAAATTTATATTGGGGTTTCTGAATAATCCAAAGTTGTGGACAGGGTATAAACTGGCCATGAATTAATGTGTTGCAGCCGAGCAACAAGTATACAGGTCTTTTTTCTTATCACTCTCTTGATTTTATATATGTTTACATTTTTCCATAATCAAAAATAAACTGGTCATGATTATAGAAACGTTCTGGAATTAGATAGTGGAGATGGATGCACTTGATGGTGAATATTCTAAAAACCACTGTATTATATTCACTTTGTGCATGAGGGGTGCTAGGGATTGAACCCAAGGCCTTATACATACTAGGCACATGCTCGATCACAGAGCTATCCCTCCACCCACAGTATTGTACACTTAAACTTGGTGAATTTTATGTTATGTGAATTGTATACCAATTAAAATAATTGTTACCAATCTTTAAGGAGCTAAGCATGAGTGGAAAGGGAGACTGTATATCCAGCTTCACTTACATTGTTTTTTTCAGGTCAATCAGTAAGTATTTCACTAAACTGTTAACATTTTGCATCCTTGTTGTAGATAAGGAACTGCCATGAGGTTAAGATATCTGATTTTTTTATGACTGTCAACACATTATTTATCTACTTCCCACTGAGGAGAGTAGGCAGGTAGACTATCACGTAGAACGTATTTCTAATGATATCTTAACAGAGTACAGGGACAGTATAATAGGTACTAAGGATCGATTGATACAAAAATATTTAGTAAAGTTCTTCACAGTTTAAAGGAGAAAGCAAGACTGATGCCCAGCCATATCGCATCAGTGCATAAGTCTGAAAAACGTCGATGTACGGCAGGTAAAGAACTGAACTAGAATGAAAGTAAGCAACAATGAGATTTTTAAAATTTTATTGGTACTAGGGATTGAACTAGGAGATGTTTTACCTCTGAGATACATCCCTAGCCCTTTCAATTTTTAATTTTTACTTTGAGGCAGGGTCTCATTAAGTTGCTAAGGATCTCACCAAGTTTCAAGATTGGCCTCTAACTTGTGATCCTTCTACCTCAGTCTCTGGGATTACAGCAATAAGAAGAATTTCAAATTGAGTTTCTAATTGAATGCTGGGATGGGAAATGATACTAAAAAGGGCACAAAGTTGATGTGAGTTAAATCTGAATTTCTCATTAAAACTATGTTGTAAAGGGAGCTAATGTCTTTAAAAAGACTCTAAACAAGTCCATTTGCTCAAATTTTAAAATATAAATCACAAAGGCAATCAAAAGAAATTTATAAACCTGGTTAATATGAACACTTTAATAGCCAATAAACAGAATAATATTCTAATCAAACAAACAATTTAAAGTCATTTGATATCAAGAATACTGGGAGCTCTTTTGTATAAGAAGTAGGAAAGTCTCTGAGGAATATTCTAAAGGACTTTGGAAATGTAAATACATCTAAAAAAGCAAGATAGAAAGACCTTAGAAAAGGGATGGTGTCTGAGGTAAAGGATAATGATGA
Organism: Sciurus vulgaris; assembly: GCF_902686455.1. NCBI lineage: Eukaryota > Metazoa > Chordata > Mammalia > Rodentia > Sciuridae > Sciurus > Sciurus vulgaris. The sequence continues at coordinate 36,694,478 of NC_136463.1, forward strand.
ATGCTGGAAGAATCCACGGAACAAAGGACAGAGCTGTATGTGCAGGAGCTCAAGACACCTTCCCAAGACAAAAGACAGGGCCTTACAAGAGCAGCTGCTGACAGTCACTAAAAACTAGTGGTAGGTTCTTGTGCATGTTTCAGCAAAGGAAACGAACAAGTTATTTAATTATAAAGAGGATAAATGGGTCAACTATTTTAAAAGCTTTATTGTTAACATTTAAATAATGACTGTGGTAAACACTGATGACTATACATTCAATCATCAAGTTAAGGGTTGATTCAATGTGACTACCTGAGAATGGCTCGACTAACAAACAAGACCATATTTTATGATAAGCATCACTGAAAATTCGTCTAACACCCATGATATCCTGTCCTTGTTGACTGACATCTTGGGGGAAAAGTGCCATTTTTAGAAAGTTTAAGAAAATGTATTGGAACCAAAAACTTTAAGGAAGAAGAAAAACAAAGCAAACAACTAAACATACAAAAACAAACACTAAATAAGGACTTAGTTTCTCTGTAGGAACTTTCCTTTCTATGAAGATACATCAGTGAGTGGAAAGCATGTATGTAAAAAGGGAGATGCAGAAAGGAGCCAAGTGACTAGAGATGTGGTTTCTAGGTGCTGGCAATGGAAAGAGAGTGGAAGGATTCCCGACATGTTTTGGAATATGTGATAAAATTTGATGAATTACATGCGGCAGGTGAGAAAGGAGGAGATGTCTAGAATAACCCCTAGATCCTGGCTTGAGTGCTAGGTGCTTGAGGAGTCACGTAAAGAGATGAGAGAAGTCAGCGAAAGAGCAGGATTAGGGGTGAGCTGAGATTTAGATATGGGGAGTGTCTGATGCTTCAGAGACCATGAGAGCGAAAGTCACCCAGGCAGCTGGCTCTACTCCAGATATAGTTCCTAATACATCATAGAGTACCTGGCAGGTATTCAACAAATATATACTAAATTTAAAAATAAGCAAGAAAGGCTTAATTCAGCTTTGCAACAAATTTTTTGTCATAAAAATGTTTAATTGCTGTTGACAAAGACACAGATAAAAATTCCATGAGAATAGAATATCTTTTACCATAATTATATTTTAAAAGATGTGAGGTCATATAGTTGCTTTATAATCAAATCTAGAAGCACAGATTTGTGTTGGGTGTGGAGGGTAGGTTGGGCTGCTGGGGATCAAACTCAGGCCCTTGGTAATGACAGCAAGAGCTCTACCACAGAGCAAGAATTCCAGGCTAGATTGGTGTGCATGTGTGTGTGTGGGGGGGGGTGTGTGTGTGTGTGTGTGTGTGTGTGTGTGTGTGTGTGTGTGTGTGTGTGTGTTTTAAAGAGAAAACAAGGAAAGGGAGATTATACTGCACTAGACTGGACCCTTCATTTTCTATTGTACCTCAGTATGGCAAGCCTTGAGGTAGTAAATTAAACTGCTAAGCAAATTTGAGACCACAAAATCAAAAATGCCTGTATTGCATTTAAAAAGAAAGTAATAATAAAAAGCATAATTTGTACACATGAACTATGGTTCTGGCAAGTAAGTATTGTAGGATAACATAATGACACTAAGTAATTTCTCATCCTAAAACCTTCTATAATCTAAAAGAAGGATGGTTCAGAATTTGATGAAATCTAATTAAAAGGTGATGCTAACCTCAGAAAAATGAGGAAAAGAAGTCACATTCAGACTTGAAACATTTAGAAATATGGGCCAGATATCACAAAAGGGGATGGTTATTAAAAGTGTCCTGACTATAAATTACATTTAGAGAAAACAAAATCTGAAACACAAATATTGACCACATGTATTCAGATGCTAAGAGATAACAGTGAATCACAGGTAACACTGCATGTTGTCAGCAACATGATATCACGTCACTAATGTTACCAAAGATGCTCATTTCAGATGAATATGCCAATCCTACCATCCAGGTAAGATTGTTCTCATTGCCTACCTGAGACTGTTGAGATCAAGGTCATCTGTATCAAAATCCAAAAGAGGTTGTGGAGTGTCACTCGGACCATGAGACTGCAACACAGATGAACTGGATGATATGACTGTGGTTTGGCCTGAGGGGTGAATGGTTTTGAACTGGAACTGTGGACCCATCCACAGTCGTCTGTGGGGTCCAGTATGTGTAACAATTTCAACCTGAAAAAGAATTGCAATCATGATTTAAATATATCATGCCTTGAATGTGAGCCTTTCACAATCCCTGCATCTCACATTCTTGGAGAAGCCCATTGTGATGTGGGAGAAGGTTGGTGTACCCACAATTAAAGAGAATCATATCCTTCTACTGATTTTCACTGACATTATAAGACTGTATACGACTGTATTCACTGCATAAATACACACATATCACATATGCAAAGTTAAAGAACTAGTTTCTGGACTTATATAACTAATATTGGCTCCGCAGGGACTATCTTTTTTCATTCAATCTACACTATTTACTTTGTTGTGAGCATCCACAACAAAGTAAATAGTAGTAGTAGTATAGTAGGATACTATACCTGTTAAACCACATATTAAAAGTAATTCCTTCACTCAAGATCAAACTGATGAAAAAGTTAAAGTTGGTCCTCAACTATCCAAGGCAGCAGTGGCGGGGGAGAGTTTGAGCTGAATGTGACAGTACACACCTGAAATCCCTGTGACTTTGGGAGGGTGAGACAGGAGGATTGCAAAATTGAGGCCAGCATCAGCAACTTAGTGAAACCCTACCTCAAAATAAAAAAATGAAAAGGACTGGGGATTTAGCTCAATGTTTGCATCTGGGGGTTCAATCCCCAGTACCCCCCCCCCCCCAAAAAAAAAACACAGCAAAACAAACAAATAAACAAACACAAAACACCCAGCAACTCAGGAAGCTGAGGCAGGAGGACCACAAGTGTAAGGCAAGTATTAGCAACTTAGTGAGACTCTGTCTCAAAATAAAAAATGAAAAGAGCTGGGGATAGAACCAAGTGGTAAAGCACTCCTGGGTTCAATCTCTACCACTATTAGAAAGCAAAAAGAAAAGATCTGAAATACTTTTTAACACCACAGCCAGTTTCTACAACTCAATGTTATAATATTTATGCTGCTTTCGAAATTTTTAAAAAATCCTACTTTTAAGTGAAGAAATCATATGTATTTTTTCAAACTAAATTTTGTCTGCAACACATTGTTATTCAGTTTCCTCAATAGCCACAAACACTGACAGGCATTTTGTGCACACACACATACACACACACACACACACACACACACACACACAAATGCCAAATGCTTTATAAATTTCATGATCTATGAAGTAGATAGGGAAATGTTGCCAATATTATCTTAAACACTGTAAAGAAAAAGTATATAGTAGAAGACATTGTGCAAAACCTGAAAATATATGTATTTCATGGTTTTACAAATGATCAACTTGCATAAGAAACTAAATATGCAGCCTTTGGTGAAAGACTATTATTATTTCTCAAAGTCTTGTCATTGTTGTATCTCTGTCTACACAAATACTTCAGGGAGTAACTTCCCTTGTGCCTTGAGTCTTTGCCCTGATTCTTTTATATTTAATCACATTTCTCTGATTGCAGTGATTAATTCTTAACAAAACATAACTGAAAAGGTTCACAGAGTGTAGTTCTGTGTTTTTGAGTCCGAAAGGGCAAAAGCATCATGGTCTTGGAACAATATGCACATTCCCACTAATCACAGGGAGAAAAACACTGAGATTGAGGACAGTGATTTCTGATTCAAGTAGTTGTATTCAGCAATGTAAATTAGGCCACAGATAAAGCATTCTGTGTATTTTAAGCTCAGAACCATCAGTGTCACAGAGCCGAGAGGTAAACAGATGCCTGTGCAATCTCACTGAGGCTATGGCCAGATGTTCCTGTATTCCGCTCCTGTTGTGCGCAGGACAAACATATTGTATATACTTTCACACTGACAGCACACATTACCCCTTCTTCTAATTGAAAAATTGAAGTGAAGGACAGTGGTTTCTTTGCCAGCATTCTTGGACAATATTTTGGTTTTGGAAAAAGCATGTGCATTTTGGGTTTAATTTCTTTTGGTATCATCAAGAAAGGATGGGCTTTTATATGTCAGGATCTGAATCTTCATTCAGGGAGATTCCCTTGAGTATCTGTGGTATAAAATAAATTAAATAGATGTTACTTAGAAACTTTTTGATTCTCCAATTGCCAGATTCATTTTCACTTTTCAGGCTACCTTCCCTGAGAAAGAAATGAAACAACAAAGGGATTCCACTTTTTCTGAGGCACCTGTCTGATGAAAAGCTGCCAGATTGGTAATCTGAGACAGGTCATTAACTTCATCAAATGATGTCAGACTTGAGGCAGACATAACATTTTTGCAGTGAAATCATTTGTAATCTCATCATTTGACAAGTGCCGATGTATCTTTTATTTCAAAGCTCCTGAGTTGAAGACAGCTTCACCAGCAAGGTGCAGGACCATCAGTTAAAGCTATTACAGGACAGGTTTAGAGCACTGCTTGAACTTAGGAAAGGAAGGCCAGTCACGCGCCATTATGATTTGTGCTTAGTACAATGCTGCATTTCCATAATGAAAGTATGGACCATCTGCAGAAAATGCTGGCTCTACAAAACGATTCCCAAAGATTACTGAATGGCTCTACTTATTTAACAAGCAAAACTGTTACTTTAAACCTGATGAAAATGTGTTGCAAAGAGTCTGTCTAAAGTATAATGTCTTAATGGCTTTAAATGATTGTTTGAAAAATATATACATTTTATGCTCCCTGTATTAAAGCTAACACACACACACACACACACACACACACACTCTCTCTCTCTCTCTCTCCATATATATATCCACAAATATTCACACATATATGAAAAGAATGTATATGTATAAGGTATATATAAGCAAAATGTAAAGGGATATGTGTGTGTATACCTCCAGCAATATTTTTGAGAATTTTTTAATACACAAAGACAATGGATGAATTCTTAATGATTCAACAAAGAACTACCAATTCTATAATTTTTCTCTAAGGAAAAGACTAAAAACACACAATGGATTTCTGTTTTATTTTAATACTCCTAATATGTCATAATTTTTACCTGCGAAAGCCATTCTTCATCTTCCTGTCCACTATGGTCAGAGGCTAAACTGTCAAAGGACCCATGTCGAGTGATGGGCCCAGGACTTCCAGGGGGAACCACTATGGGAGAAAGAACACAGATTTCAACCACTTTAATTTATGCAGTGGAGAAATGGGTATGAATACAGCCATCTCAAATACTGTGGTCATGTGTAAAATGACATTTAAAGCACAGAGACAATTCACACAATGAATGAATAAATAAGACTGAAGTTCTTAAGAATAAGACAGATCTTCAATTTAGAGCATGGTTTAAAACCTATCTGTAGGGCTAGCCAGGCAAGGTGGCACATGCCTGCAGTTCTAGCTATTTGGGAGGCTAAGGCAGGAGGATCACTGAAGTTCACAAGGTTGAGACAAGATTCCAGATTCAAAAAATAAAATAAAACAAAACATTTCAGAAACTTAGTAATGATATCTTATCACTATAAGCTAAGCAACTAACTTCATATTAATACCAAAATGCATTGAGGAATAGTAACAAATCTAGTCACTAGTAAATTATATTAACAATTTTTGGGCTGGGGAGATAGCTCAGTTGGTAGAGTGCCTGCCTTACAAGCACAGGGCCCTGGGTTCGATCTCCAGCACCGCAAAAAAAAAAAAAAAAAAAAAAATTTTAGAAGAGTCAGACAAGCTGGTACATGCCTGTAAATCCCAGCAATTTGGGAGGCTGAGGTAGGAAGATTACAAGTTTGAGGCCAGTCTCAGCAGCTTAGCAAGGCCATAAGCAACACAGTGAGAACTGTCTCAAAATTTTAAAAAATAATAATAATATATATTTTTTTAAAGGGCTGGGAATGTAATTCAGTGCTAAAATACTCCCAGGTACAATACCCAGTGTAACAGAAAACATTTTTTTTTCTTTAAAAGAGCCTACTCAATAGTATCAAATAAATGGTGGGCATAAAAATATAAATTTAATTGAAATCACTTTCATAGTTGTTAAATTTTTTTTTATTTACCCAATATTTCACTTTCTTGGATATTTCAGTATTTCCCTGATTCTTACTTGGTAAGATACAGTCACACTACCGTCTGCTTTCTCATACAAAGAGAACATTTGCATAGTGGAAACAGAAAAACATCCGATAAACATTTACTGAGTTGCTATAATGAATCAAGTATTTTACCCTCCCAAATCTTAGCCTTTTCTTTGGAAGGTCCAATCGCTTATTCTAGCCATCCATCTCTAAATGGACTTCATTTTGTTTAGAGCTGTTTTAGGTTCACATTAAAATAGAGCTGAAAGTGCAAAGATATACCAATATACCCGCTACTCCCATGTATAATCTTGATACTCTGAAAAATCAAGTAATAAAGCAATGAACAAAATTAAAAGGTGAGGCAGGGACAGTAGGAATAAAAGTAGAAGAACATTAAAGAAACAAGGATGAAATAAAAAAGAACAAGAAACAGAAAACAATCTCATTTGCACCATTTGGTGATGCAGTACATGTATGTACAGCCAAAATTTTCTTAGGCTAGTTTCCTAAAAATGAAATCAGAGGATGTTAATGTTTTAAAATTTCTTCCTACATATTTTCAGAAAGTTATACACTTCCATGAGCAGTAAAGGAGAACGTCAATCTTAATGCAATCTTGACAGAACAAGGTATTTAGAACTAAATCTTAGTGAAACAGATACAAATGAAGAATACGCAGTATAACCTAGGGCAAGATTTTAAAAGACACACGCTCACCAAAAGGTTATCTTAACTCCCTATGAGAAGAGAAATGGGACTGAGTTCAGTCAGTTACTCAACAGAGGTATACAGTGGTGAAATGAAGATCTATGATAATTAAAACTGCTTGCTAGCTGCTGCTTTTTCAAAATCATAATTTTATAACTGAGAGGCAACCTGGGGATTGGCATGAAATATAAAAGACCATAAAGGGATACACCTTCGTTCTTGTGATGGAAAATGATATCATAAGACAGAGAATGTCATAATAATTATCAATCGTTATTTAAGCATTCTTAGAGAAATAATTTTGGCATATATTACAAAGAATATAAGTCAACTGATGTTTTCAAAAGGTTGAGTTCTTCACAAATCAATTTTATAATAAATGTATTTGATATTAAATTATTAATAAAGATAGAAAAAGAGGATCCCTTAAATCCCCAAAGTTTGAGTAATTAGTCAAAAAGTTGAACATTGACAAATACCAAGTATACAATGTGCTTTGGGAAGCAGGTGAGCAGAGAAGATTTTTAAAGGAGGGAGTAAGTCATGCAGATATCTGAGGGCAAACTATTACAATGGCAAGATCAAGTACAAAGATTTCTGAGGATGAAATATAATGGGAGTATTTTAGTAAGAACTGGTATGCCATTGTGGTTGAGGGGGATGAGTAAGGTTGTGAGTAGAAGACGAGGGGCAGGGAGAGAGGCCAGTGGTAAAGGGCTTTTATTTTGGGCAGGGCACCCGAGATTTAAAACAGGGGAGTTTTACCATTTAGCCACATCTTTAGTCCTTTTTATTTGAGACAGGGTCATGCTAAGTTGCTTAAGGCCTCCCTAACTTGCTGAGGCTGGCCTTGAACTTGCAATCCTCCTACCTTAGCCTCCTGAGTCACTAGGAGTATTTGTGTGTGCCACCACATCCAGTGCTTTTTTTTTTGTCTTTTTTTTTTTTTTAAGTAAAACTAGAGTAATGTAACAAAATGACATTAAAAAGCTCTAAGTAAAAGTGAGAAATTGTGCCATGGGTATGTATTTAGTATCTAATAGAAATTCTCTAAAAGTGTATGCTGTGTTCTACATGTATTAAGCCTAGACTAGTACCTGTTACAGAATAAGTATTCAATAAGTATTGTGAGTATATGGTTGGAGTTTTGCATTCTGGACTAAGTAATGGCATCAGAATGGTTGAACACTTATTTATCCATCATCAAAATGGGGATAAAATGATCTGGAATTAGCTTCAAAATAACCCAGCGACAGGGGTAGAGATGGTGAGTAGAATTATAGACTGAAAAAAAACTAGCCATGATTTGACTGGTATTGAAGTTAGATGATAGATACAGGGAAGTTTATTACACTACTGTTATCTAGTTTTGTGTATGTTTGGAATTTCCTCCAGTGAGAGGAGGAGGAGGAGGAGGGGAGGGGAGGATCCTCTTTGTTCTCATCTGCTTCCAAAGGAAGCAGTAATATCCCAAATATACATCTAAGAAATAGTATCATAAATCTGAATCCCAAACTCCTAAATAGAGACTGTAAGAAGGGTTTCTATGCCTTTCGTTCACTAGTTTTCTAATTAAGAATGTTTTGAAGCCATCAAAAATGGGCAATATAAGAATATAAGTTCAGAGGGAAAATACTTTTCAACATCCAATAAATATCCTTCCCTTCTTCCCTACATATATTTATATTTAAATATATCCCCCAATCCACATAGGAAGAAAATTTTATACCTTGGGAAAAGAATAATACAACAGATCACAGGGAAAAAAATAATTGATAACTTTGAACCTATGAGAAGAAAAATGATTAAGAGAAAATATGTTTAAGAGCAGAGCTTGCATCCTCTCCAACCACCCAATTATTGGGAAATGATTATCCTAACACTGGAGCAAGAGTGTCTGAGATAGAAAGTAAGGAATAGAGGGTCCCCAAGGAAGAACAGAATGACAATTCAGGCGTTTCATGGCCCAACAGCTGTGAAAAACTGCACCTTCATTCTTGAGTCTAAGGAACTACCAAGAGATCCACACATACAAGGTGTATACATGGTGTGCAGCACAGCCTCAGCGGTGACCCTCACAATGCTCGCCCTGGCTTAGGTGAGAATGTTTCCTATGTGTATAAGAGTAACGCAGACACACTCCAGAGAACTGACAGGATTTGAAGTAGAAACAAGAATGGATACTGCAGACACCTATATGAACCAGTGAGCTCATTGGGAACTGGGACATCTCAGTAGTGACAACAATAAAATGTCACCTAATCCCTTACCTCATACTATTATACTCTGTAAGTGCTTTAGAATTTAGACACAATTTTGAAAGGGAATATAATTGATTGAGATTATTTTTTCCCACATTTCTAATAAGTAGATATAAAAGAGAATTTAAAAGTCTATATAAAGAAAAATACTTATGAATCTTGAAAACCCATGAACAATGGAGCAAGACACATAGCAGCTACCTAAAGAAAATAGTATTTTTATGAACCTTTATCAACTATTCATAGATAATTACCTTGGTACAAGAAAGGAATATAGAATTTTGAGATGTAAATCTTGCTGTGTTCTATCCCTACCTTCAGAACAGTAATTTAAAATACACCTTATCCACCTACCTAAAAAGGATATACCATCAATTTACTTTAGAATGTATCTCTAAAAGTACTGCCAGTAGGCATTTGATAAACAGAGATCAACAAGCAAGGGCAGGATACTGGATCATCATGAGGTAACTGGGAACAGACTGTTTACACTGTGTGCTCAGGAAAGCAAATGATGCTTATAGTGAGTAAACAAGAGCTAAAAAAAATCACTATGTGTATTTTGCTGTCTTGCAGTGATAAATGGGTATATGCATGTATGTGTGTATTGCTGTGTATATAATTTGTAACTTTTCATATGTGTTTATGTGTAAAGAAAACAAAAATAAATCTGCTTCAGGGATGGCCTTTGCAAATTGGTCCTGTTAATCTAAGCCCAATATGCTTTGAAATCAATGGAATAACATAAATAGGATTGTGCAGAGAAAAATTAAATGTTTCCCTAAATGTCACTAAATCTGAATTTCATGTAATAAAATTCTCAAAATTCCAGAAAGAAATGTAACTTTCCAAATCTTTATAAAAAATTATGGAGAATTCTGTTTTTGGTTTTCTTGATGTCTTCTGTAATATACTATAACAAGAAATGCATACAGAATTTTTAAAAAATTGCACCATAGAAAATAAGGTATTTATGAGTTTGAGAAAGTTAAAAGTATTGTTTTGCATACTGTTGAACTAGAGGTACAAAATAATAGGCTATGCAAATAATAATTACTCAATTAATGCATCAAGTATTGTATTAAAAGACATCTAAGTGGAGAACATTAAGTTTCTTTAAATATCCACCTCTTTAACACTGGTTAAGATCCATGAGTTTGGGCTAGGAATATAGCTCAGCTGGTAGAGTGCTTGCTTCGTAAGCATAAGACATTACTAGTCCTTAAAAAATTTAAACCTCTTGTCATTTTCATTTTTTCTCCAAAACAATGAAAGCATACCTCAATTTCATGGAATCAAATTCTTTCTAAATACCCATAAAAAAAAATGAGCTCTCAATAACTGAAGTACATCATTAATAAAGTACTAAGGAATGAAATCTACAAATTATACTGTTTGTGTACAAATATACCATAATGAATCCTGCAAGTATATAAAATTATGATGCACTAATTAATAGTGATGATGATGGTAATAACAATAATAATAATAATTCAAGGGATAATTCAAGGGATATCAGTAGAGAACAGAGGCAGATCAGGAGGAAGGTGGAGGGGAGGAAAAGTAAAGGTACTGAGGAATGAGACTGATTAAATTATGTGCATGTATGAATAATACATAATGAATCCTACTATTATGCATAATTATAATGCACCAATAAATAAAATTAAATATATGAATTAAATACACTTAATATTAGGGAAGATATCTAGATTTAGGATATTTGGTTTTGATTTTAAATATTCAGGAAAGAAAAATCAGTCTTCCTAAAAATGAAGTTAATGGGATATAGGAATTGCTTTAAGAAATTTTAAAAAATCTGTTATCTAACACTCTTTGGTTCAAAGCAATGACAAAGAATTGCCAATACATCTATTAAAAACTAATAGCCATGTACAAGTTATAGGCATCCTCTTCACACAAACACAAAGCTTAATACTAAAAATTAATAAGTGCTTATTTATGAAACAAGGCAAACTCTGGTTCTGTTCTATCCATCCCTAGAATCCATGAGGTTCCAGTGTAAACTCACCTTGGCTGTGACTCTGGAAGCTTTAGAGGTCACAGTTGATCAGTTACCACTGCTGGTAAATGCCAATCTTTAAATTCTCACAGAGTCAAGAAGCTGTCCTACTCCTTATTATTAATTGCAGTGCTTCTGATATCAGGGAAACCTGCTTCTCAAGTAAGACTAAAATTGCTGACCCAAATGGTACCAAGTTTTATAAGTGAGAGAATTGTATAGCTCTTTGTTTTAAGGCTATGTTGAAAACCTAAAATATGTTCATATGCTGCATGTGTAGATTTAAAATGAAACTTACATCTTTTAATTCGCAAATTCATACTGATTTATAAATAAGAGTAAATTCACTCCAAACTCACACTATAAATTTCTAAATTTATGAATGGAGAATCAAAGAGGTACATAAAGACTCTTACTTGAAGGAGTGTGAGCAGGGTCATCCTAGCAGCTGAGTTTCCTATGGGAGATAGGATAACATATTCTTCAGATTCAGGACCACAGAGTTTTCATTTTTCCCTACTCTCTGCAATAACCTCCTGCTTCCTCTGCAAACAATAAAACTCCTACCACACTAGAGCCTTAAGTGAAGACCTGAGAAGTGAGTAATGTTGTGACAGCATTTTTCAGTCCTTTAGGTTATTTAAGGAAACAACATTATTTTTCTAGCAACAGAGAAATTTGTGAGTTAAATGACATCATGCTGCCATGAATGAAACAGCTTGGGCTCAAAGTTCACCCAAAGGCCAACAGTGATAAACTCTCATTCAAGGACAAACTTCAATATATTTTGGGTTCTTATTAAAAACAGAATTTATATAGCAGTCATACAACAAAAGAGGGCTCTTTACTAAACTCTGTTTCTGATCAGAAAGCATTCAGGATGTGAGGATAAAATTCTGCTGGGGAATGTAGTTTCTTAGTACAAAAACCAAAATTTGCTTCTTAAAGACTCGAAAACCAAATAATCCAATGTATAAAGCAGGTCCTCATGAATTAGCAAATCACAGATGAGGGAGTACACCAGTCAACTAATGCACGTAAGTGGTAGTACTAAGAGATTTACAAATTTAAACAAGTTATTTCATACCTATCGAAGTGGAAAAATTAAAGACTTGTTAATGACTTGGGGGGGGGAGGGAGGAGCTCTCAGGTTAAAAACAACACCCCCAAATGAGGTGATATTCTCATTCTTTTGGAGAAAAAAAATGGAAATGACCAAAATGGGGGATACTATTAGAATTCACCCCATTTACAGAAATCATAATTATGTATCACTGGCTCTTCTGCTCATTAGCAGCCATTCCTTCTACCAGGGTCACAACTTACGTGTTAAGATAACAGAACAAGGAACAAGCTTTATCTACGTTATATATTAAACAGATCAATGATCTTCCTTGTGCCCTGACCCTGTGGTACCATAGATGTTCTCTAATTAATTATTAAAGTTTTCTAACAGTCAGTTATTGTACATCTCTGGTTTCACTTTCCTTTTATTCTATGTTCCCAGAAGAACAGTCACAGGCAATACATAAGTAGGAAAATGACATATCCTCATTGTCTAAGAGAACAGATTTCCCTGAAGAACTGACAACTCAGGGTGCATCCTACACTCTCCTCCCCAACTTCCAGTTCCTGCTGCCACAGAAGACACAAGCTGAGGGCCTTCACTTGATATTCCTTCTGCTCATTGGACATTCAGTGTTTGAGCAAGCCATACATGGAGCCCTAGCATTGCAGAGCTCACAAGTTAGTTACACTTTTAAGTAGGACAGTAAATATCTTATAAAATAAAGAACAGAGAACAGAGAGTTTGTGCTACCAACCAGTTAAGCAACCCCACTGAGCAAAAAATGTCAAAGTGCCCCAACATATTCCTAAGAACTGAACAATGACAATCCCTTGAAAACATTTGCAACTAAAGTCAAGTTGGGGTTCATTTGCCTGGAAGACTATACAAAAATGCCACTTAATATATCTACTACTACCACTTGCTAACAGTACAACTACAACATAGCCACATTAAATCAACAGCAGTAGAAAAACCAGAAAAGTAAGTCCATCTTGACTTTTTTTTTTGGGGGGGGGGGCAGGGGAAGGGTATCCTAACTGCATAGTATCATCCTTGGAGCTTATGGAAAAAAACTTTGACTTACCACAGTTTACATAATCTTCCTATATTTGTAAGTCTAACCACAAAATAATTCTTATTACAGCTAACCTTCACAGATGTGCAGAATACGAGACCTTAATAATACCAATCACCACTGGGGAGGGGATGAGGACTTATTTTCCACTGAATATACTTTGATACCTTTTCAACTGTGTATCTTATGTACCTGTACCCAATTTATATTTAATAAAAGTGTGGGATAAGAACACAACAACTGATATAAGTCAGTACAGCCATAGTCACAAAATGAAATTAAGGAAATCAAATGCACATTAAGGGATGACTAAAGATGATGCATGAAAAAAAGCTGACCTTATCATTTATTTCAGCATGTCCCCCTCCTATTTGATTAGGTTCAGTGATTTTTTTTCCCCTAAAGAGAGGGTGCTACCTCACATGCAACACTCCATATATATCCACTTACCATGATTTTTACATACACAATTACCAAGTATAAGACCAGTTTTATTGATGGTAAAAACGTATCACAGAGGGTTTCTGCTGAGGGGAATGACTACTTCCTGGAAGCTAAAAGCATCCAAGTCTAAAAATCTATGTAGAATCACAGGTGTAGCCTTCAATGGTAGCAACAGTACTCTCACAGCCAATGAACCTAACCTGTATGTAAGACACGTTTCTTTCAGGAATAATCAATTCTCCATTCTAAATTCAAAGAACACTTTCAAAAATACAGTATTCTCTATAAGAAACCAAGATGAGTAACGAGGATGTAGAATGTACTTTGAATTGATACTGTAAAGAATCACTGTTTTTCAATTTTAAATTATGTTTGATCAAGTTACCTCTAAAATGAGCCTTAAAAGGAGTTGTCTATAAATGTAAAAATGGCCAAAGTAATTTTTTTTTGCAAAGAGTTAACACAACTATTTCTATGCTTCACTTATTTATTATCTACTACTATACTAGGAAAGTCCAAGTTATTATAAGCCAGGAAGAATTAAATGCAGATTTTCTCTTGCCTAAGCAAAAGAGGCAAAGTTTTCTTGGCATGGAGAGATAAAAGCTTTTAGACCTGGAAGACACCAACAATTTCAACCTATACATAGGAACATAATTTAAAATCTTTACAAACAAACATTAAGGATCCAAGATGTGCTCCTTATTTTGACTCTAAATATATCAGAAAGTTCACAGAACCCAAACTATTGGGTAGGAATGAGACAGCGAATACTAACTTACAACCACTGCAGGTATTTCCCCTCTAGCTTTCCCAAAGGAAGAGAGCATTTTCCAAGGTTTGGTCTTCCTCTAGTGCTGTACAATGTCAAACTACTGGAAAGAGTCATCTCACCAAATCACTGCTACTGCCTCATCTGTTTATTATGTAAATGTATGTTATTTACGTTTTCTAAAGTCTTCATACATGCATATGGAAATATTAAAGACATTATAGTGGGTGGCTTATAACACTTTGTTGTCCCACACAAACAAAAAAAGTTTTGAAGAAAAATAGAAGAAACAAAAACTGAATTTTACACAATTCACTGTACTTTGTGTATGTCTGAACATTTCCAAAATGAAAATTTATTATGGAAAATAAAATAAAAACTGTTTTGTGAATGTGTGGGGAAAAAATGAACCAACATTTCTTGTTCTGCAAACTGATAAGAGTCACCTCTTCTTGGCTGTATGAAAAATGTGAAATATTCAGGACTATTCAGTGAGCCATAATTGAAATGAATCATACTAATATTTTTCTAAAATAATGTTTTCCCCCAGAACACTAATATGAGCCACCCATGTTAATATTTATACTTCCTTTGCTATAGGACATTTCATTTGTATTTTCTGTAACAAATTGAGGGTGCCTTTCATCTAGCCCTTCTATCATTTTCATGATTCCTCTCTCAATTTATTTCCCTCTTCCTACATGCCTTTAAAAATTTTTTTTTTAATTTTTTTTTGGAAAATGAACTATCAGTATGATATGAATATGTATTAATTGTAAACTTCAAAGAATATGGAGTGAAAAATAAAAGTCCTTTTCATCCACCTCACTCACTGAAATAGTGATTGCAATAATAATCTCATAAAATCAAATATCACCCTGCCATCTCAGAAGTCTTTAAAAATATTTTTTACTTGTAGAAGGACACAATACCTTTATTTTATTTTTATTTATTTTTATGTGGTTCTAAGGATCAAACCCAGTGCCTCACACGTGCAAGGCAAGCACACTACCATTGAGTTACAGCCCCAGCCCCATTTCAGAAGATTTAATGTTAAGACTATTATCTTTTTTGGGAAAACAGTGAGAGTCTCAAGGCAACTCTCAAAAGGAAGAGGAGCAGGAGGAGGAGGAGGAGGAGGAGGAGGAGGAGGAGGAGGAAGAGAAGGAGGAGGAGGAGGAGAGGAAGAAAAGAGGACTTCTACAGGGTTAGCCTTTGAGGATATACTGAACATCAAGGAAAAAAAACTCACTACTAATAAATTATAAGGGGAATGAAGATGCTCAAAGAAAATGGTCTAAAAGAAAATCTGAATTTGCATGAATTTGAACATGCATAGAAAACAGAGACATACTTGGAAGTGCAAGGCAAGAAAGACTTCAAAGGAGAAAGAAAACACTTGTCCTACAACCACCACTTAACAAGCAATGGCTCTTCTTCAGGGAGTATATTTTCCATCCAACCTACTGGATGAAGTTTTTGGATGAATGATCTCGTTTAATCTAATGATGATCTTGTACGGTAGATGTTATTCTGATTTGAAAGGAAACAGAAGTCTAGGAAGGTTATTTGCTCAGAGTCACCCACATTACCAAGTAATCAAAATAAATTTAAATTTAGGACTGCAGACTCCAAAGACCATATTCTTAAAACTAAGTAAAACTGGCAATTCATCACCTCACTACTATTACAGAGAGTTTTCTCTTATTTTAATACACATCTATGTATGCAGACCAGACATACTATATACAATGTAATCAAAAAAATGGGCTAGGGGTGTAGCTCAGTGGTACAGCACTTGCATGGCACATGTTGAGGGACTGGGTTCCATCCTCAGCACACATAAAAATAAATAAATAAAATAAAGGTATTGTGTCCATCTACAACAACAAAAATTTTTTTTAATGGAGAAAATTTAACTTCAACCTGAAGTCACAATATAAGGAAAATTTAGCCATTCAAGGAAATGTAACAAAAAGTGAAAGCAACAACAAAATACATTGGCCCATAATTATGTTATATTCTTTATGTCCCTAAGCAGTTAAAACATATCATTTTAGTTGGCTTCACCCTTAAATATGAATATGATATAACCATTGATGGATCATTAGTGCCTGGAAAAGAGCAGGAAAGGCAGCAGAAAACACCAGTAGCCCCCAAAATTCCCTATAAAATCTCAGCCCAGACTCCAGACCCCGTACCACATGCAGGTGGTTATAGATGATGTTCTTCATGTGCTCATAAAATACAGTGAAAGCACAATAGAAAAAGCAGGAAACTGATGGTATGAAGGGCATGAAAGCAGTGCACTGTTTTTTATCTCTCCAAAAAGTTCCACAAAACCACATGGTTAAAAGTCTCTTGTTGTAGACAACAATAAGAACAGATTCAAATTGTAGGGAGAAAATTTATGACATTATACCACCTCTCTTATGGCTTGATCACTGTGTTGGTTATTTTTAATAAGAAAGATCATACTACCACTCCCCCCCACGAAACTCAGGAAGGTTGAAAGCTTATACACCATCAGGACAAGATTAAACCATTTGACAAATGAAACAAATCATTTGAATTCAAGGAACAAAAATAATATGTTAAGCATGTAGCCTTGATAATTGGTGGGTTAAAAGAGGTTGCAATATAAAGACATAATATTACAGACAGGTGCAGATGTGCATGCCAGGAGGCTCAGGAGGCTGAAGCAGGATGGCAAGTTCGAAACCAGTCTGAGCAACTTAGCAAGGCCCTAAGCAACTTAGTGAGACCCTATCTCAAAATAAAAAAAATATAAGAGAGTTTAGGATGTGACCTAGTGGTTAAGCATCCCTGAGTTTAATCCTGGATACCTAAATAAATAAGACAAAAGACTATTATTAAAGACAGAAAGTACAGAAAAGGATAGAAAAAAAACAAAGTAATATATGCATTGATTTTATTTTCCAGAGTTGGAGATTGAACCCTACAGCCTCATGCATGCTAAGAACACACTCTCCCAGGCCCTATACTTTAATTTTGAAGAAGGAATTTCTACCAGGTATTCCTAGAAATAAAGATTAGTACAAAAGGGTTGTTTAAAAATGTTTATCAAACATACTTTTTCTATAAGGAATAGAAGGGTTTCCTTTGTCTCCTTTATTTTATAACCAGGAATTAATAATAAAATTTTAAAAATCCTGTCTCTACATAAAAATATGAAGGAAGAGTAGTAACAAGGATAATCTTTAGATTTGGGTGTCTAGCCAACTGCAATGGTGCACACCTGTAATTCCATCAACCTGGAAAGTTGAGGTAGGAGGATTGCAAGTTCTAGGCCAGCCTCAGCAACTTGGTGAGACTCTGTCTCAAAATAAAAAATAAATAGAGCTGGGGATGTGGCTCAGTGGTAGAGCACCCAGAGGGTTAAGAAATTCTGTCATATAAGCTGCTTGTTTTCTTCTTTGAGCATGCCTTTGTTCGTAATTTTCACATTTCAAGACAAGTTATGAGATTCTAGTGTACAGATAACCCAAAATCTGAAAGTTTAAAAGGATTTGTAATCCCTTAATTATAAAGATGAGGAAAGCGAGGCATAGAAAGTAATGACTGATCCAAAGTAACAGTGGTAAGGAAGGCAGAAGCATTCATGTCCAGAGTCCTCATTTCCCAGGTAAAGGTCCTGCCACGTATACAGTTACACTGGGACAGTCACAGATTTGTAAAGGGTATCTGAGAAAGTGTGAATACATGAGTACAAGATGGACAGGTAGAGGTACTAATGAAAACTGAGCAGAAAGGCTGAGCTGCAGGATTTCCCTGGTGTTTTCTGGAATATTTAAAAAACTGTAATGCAGTCAGAAGAACTAGACGCATGGCTCTTAGCAGATTTTTTTTTTAATTATGTAAGGGACAGTAGCTAAGAGCAGCTGTTCTATTAATGGTAAAGAGGTGCAGATACACATATAAGCAACACTACTCTGAAGAAAAGATTTTTGTTTTAGTAAAATCCATATTTATATGATTACATTTCCTATAGTTGAGAGCAGCTATAATTAATGGATTTCCCTCCTTCTCTTAATGCAGCCATTTGTCAATTCAAATACAGAATGACCAATCAATTTTGATGTATTTAGTAAGCAATTTGTCAAACGGTGCTATAATCCAGTTAATATATTAATTCTTGTCATGAAGAGAATACTAACAACTATTGGGTCTTCCATAACTGGATTGTTATCTCTAAAGATAACAATCGGTGCTCTGATTACAATGGTTATTCTTATGGAGATAAAACCTCTGTGTCCCTATATCTGAGAGCACACAGTAGCACATCATGCAATAAGAAAAACTACTCTGTTGTAATAAAATACCTGCATCTAATGGACAAGGTAGCTGCTAAGTTATTATAATGATCTGTGTTTGTTCAAATTCCCATCTCATATATTTTTGATAAAATAAGCATGATAGTACATATGAAAATAAATGCAAAATAAATAGACTTCTAAGGAAGGAGCCAGACTTTATTAACATGAAGTATGCATTAGAAACTTAAAAATACTTTAAAAAAGAAAATGTACACTTCAAAGAATTTTAAGTACTTTAAATAATATATGAATTAAAAATTGAACTCATACTCAAAGTTTCTTCATATAACTTAGAGGTTCCCTACCTTTTATTATTCCTGTCCCAACATACTGAACCTAAACAACTGACAAAGAGATTGCACTAAGGCCACACAGTTACTGGTTGTCAAGATTCCAACTCTTAGAAGGATGTCCTTCAGCTGATACCATGTAAAACTCTGGATATAACAGTTTTCTCACTTCCTCTATATATTTCAACCACTAATTAGTATTTCACCTTCACTGATTCCCAAGTCTGTCTACATATCAGGAACTGGAGACAGAAAAACTAGATATGCAGGAGCTTTTGGCAAGTGGTCCAAATTTATACTACAAAACAAATCTGGACTTTACTTACAAAGAAAGGGTCAAATCCATTTCCAAAGTCCTCAGAGGGAGACATGGTCACTAGCAGTTGGGGCAGAACAGAGGGCCAGAGAGCAGGGTTTTAATATACCATGAATAAGCTCAACAGTCATACTCAGTATATCTGGCAAACACTTTCCAAAGGTGATGGCTCTCATCTAGTCAACTATACTTGACTGTCTACAGTTCACCATCAGGAAATGCAAAATCAGAGTTGGAGACAAATCACTTCTAGAAAACAAAATGGAAAAGCATAGCAAAACTTTAAAAAATAAAAAGAATAAGAAAGAACAGAAAGAGAATACTGTATTCATTTTCCAGATATTAGGCTCCTCTTGGCCCATTTATGAACAATGGAAGAGAAGGAAAAAAAAATTTGCCAGAGTGATTTGGCACAAGGGTGTGTATTTATGTTAAAATCTGCAAAAATGTTTACTAGTCCCGTAGACCACCAGGCATGCCACTGTTTCATGTCTGGTGAGAAAGGCGCCCTATGTGTCAGAAGAGCACACTGAATATTTTCCAATGACCGAAGGGGCAGAGGTCACTTATTATAAATGGATAATGAGACCTAATGCAGTGCTCCGAGTATGGACAAAGAAAGGGTCTATCCATAGCCCCTGGTGGATTGGTCATTCAGGCTTTTATTTCCTCTGCACACTTAATGGAGTCAAACAATTGACAGAAATTCTATAGAGAAGGATGAAACTGAGAGAAACGACTGTATTCTAACTCTGAGAGACAGATACAAATAGTGACCCTGAAATGGCGCCAGAACTCCTGTTACCACTAACATAGCAGACAGCAGCAGCATTCCCCCAAATTTCCATTTAGTCATTTATTAGCAATTAACCTTACTGATGGAAGTGATAGCGCATCAAACCAGGAGCTCCTGCCAATATCAGCCCATTCCATTACTGCAGGTAAGCAGAGACTGACCATTCTATGTCAACTCCTTACTTCTGGAGAACATGGCCAACAGATATCCCTGCACCCTACACCCCCATTCCCACAACCCAAATGTCAGAATGCATATTCAGCAACAGCAGTATCTGTACATAAAAATCTTAATCTTAGGAAGAACAAGCAAATAACATCAGAGCAGAGGTTCTGTTGGTTTATAGTATTTTGACCAACAGATTGTTTTTCTTTATTGGAATCAATGCCCTTCCCCAGTCATATCTGCCAATTCACTGCAGTATACATTACCAGCATCAACTGGAAAAAAAATGCCTACTCTCAACTGTACTGAATATAGCAGTTTATAAAACAATCTAAAGGAACACTGAGCTAGTACTATTACCTACAATTTTATAAAATAAAGATGTTTAAAAGTAAAAGAAGCTCTTTGTAGATACTTTTGTTTCATTTCAGTTTTAAGAACAATTATGACAGGAATATAGTTTACATATACAATTTTTTTTCCAACTGGCAAATACAAATGACAAGATTCACTCTAGAATAAGATACAGACCATTAGGTAGTAATAGGACTTTGGAGATTGAAACATCCCTCCCGCCCCTTTTTTAGAGACCAAACACCTTAAGATCAGCAATGACAAAAAAAAAAAAAAAAAAAAAAAAAAAAAAAAAGGATATAAACACAAAGCATTATTTAATCCAAACTTTCAAATTCATCACTTATAAAGCTTGCTGAGTGTACACCACACTTTTAATTATTTCACACAGTTTCACAGAATAATAAACTTCAATTTCAAAATGTTCCCCTAAGTTATGTAACATATATGTACCTAATTTGTACCTAGTACAAAGTTTTGACTTTGTTTCTTATGAAATGTAAATGAAACTTACTAAATGTTTTGAAACATTTAATAAAACATTAGTTTCACTAAAATAATATCTCTATGGAAGAACGTATGTGAATTGATAAGTTTAAGTATAAATAAGTGACATTTCAATCAAAGTAGTTTCTTAGCTAGCTCAGACAGTCAAACATAAGATAGAACAGCAGGACACACCCTATGGCCAACAACAGACTATAAATACTCTTTAAATAAGTCCTACATTACAAGTTTCCTCTACAAGAGAAAAACAGTTCATTCTTCCCCTTCCACCTCTACTCACTCTTGGGCAAATATTTATTATGGACAATGCAAGGAAATATTGTTGAGTACCTCCATCACACTGGGTACATACCACAATAGCAATACAGTTCAGGATGTTAGCTTAAATCTAACATGACGGTTGAGAGAGAGCAGCTCAGAAGAAAATTGCTGCATATTTAATTGCTTCTCCATGGCGCTGTACAATGTCTATCATAGAGAAAAGCAATACTTTTTTTTTTTTTTTTTAATTTGGATATCATCTTCCTTTTTGTAGACAAGGGACTGTGAGTTGGCATTAGTGACATGCACAAACATATCTTCACTGGCAACAAAACACCAGTTTGACAATAATAGGATGGTAAAATACTCTGAAGTTTAAACCCAACCTGTGACTTAATATTAGAATGAAACCTATAAACTCCTCCTAGTCTCATGGCTGTGTTTGGTAAATCAGCAACACAAAACTTAGTTGGGAATCAAAATCCCTAGAATGTGATTTTAATCACTGCTGACTTCTGATTTTAGTATTTCTACTTGTAAGAAAAAGCTCAAAACTAGCTTTAAATACTACCCACTTTATTGTACATAAAGGCCAAAATAAAAACTCCAGAGGTGTTCAAGGAATTAGTAAAATAGTAACATTTTTAAAAATCAGACAAGTTAACAGGCAGTCCAGCTATTCAAAAGATTTAATTTTCTTTATGATAAAAGGATGATACTGTCAGAAGTAACACTACTACTTCAAAGTTCTGTTCCAGTTAGATGCTTCAGGATGATTAACTTATACTCTTCTCTAATTCATGAAGTGTTATCCCCTGACTTCTTTATAGCACTCCTTCTAAGTCATTTGCTTGTACTTGTCATCAGCAGCCTTCTAACATGTCATGCCGTGCAGGGTTCCATAATAGCCCAAGGTGTCAAACGTACAGAATGAGGAGGGAAAGTGAAGTTTTAAAAATGACCCAAATGGAAACTCTAGAGATTAAAAATAAATATCTGAAATAAAATAAGTTGAAAGAAGTTAACAGAAGACAACACAAGAATTAATATATGGAAGACCACAGAAATAAAAACTATAACATCAACAGAGAGAGAACTAGACTGAAAGAAATTAAACAATGTTTCAGTGATCTAGGAAAAGTATCACATGGTCAGTGTAAACAAAATTAGTTTCAAAATGAGTGAAAGGGAGTGAAAAATATTTGATAATATAACTGGATGAACATTGTCACATTTGAAAAAATATACAAATCCATAGATTTAATAATTCCACAAACCTCAAGCAGAAGAAAATCACGCCATGGTTTCAATGATTTTTCTCTTTTGTTTTCATCTTTTCTGATCTTTATTATTTCCCATTTTCCTTCTTTTGTTTTAATTGGCTCTACTGTTTCCAGCTTATCTATATGGAAGATGAAGCCATTGATTCCAGACCCTTCTCTGTTATAGCACAGGCATTCAACCCTATCAATTCCTGTGAGTATTGACAGAGTGCCAGCCCACAATTTTTTCTGCTTTTCTTTACAGTTTTTATTTTGAAATTATTATAAAGTCGCAAGAAGTTGTAAAATGCTACAGTGATACTCTGGGTACATTTTGCAGTTGCAAAACCAAGAAACTGTCATCGATGCAATTCAGACACCTTATTCAGAAATGAGCAATTTTATATACATAGTTTTACAAACAAATTCAATTTATTCGTATGGGATGTATTCTGTTTTATCACATGTATAAGTTTGTGTAACCACCACCACAACATAGGTATAAAACTGGGCTGGGTTTGGTGATGCACACCTGTAATCCCAGTAACTTAGGAGGCTGAGGCAAGAGGATCACAAGCTCAAGGCCAACTTTAGCAACTTAGTCAGGTCCTAAGCAACTTAACACCCTGCCCCAAAATAAAAAATAAAAAGGGCTGAGGATGTGGCTTAGTGGTTAAGCACCCCTGGGTTCAATTCCTGGTACAAAAAAAAAAAAAAGACACTAATCTTCTATCAGCATATTCCACCCACTCTACCACCCTGTACTTAAGCACTGGTCACCACTAATCTGTTATCTACCTCCACAGTTTTGTCATTTTGAGAATGACAGATAACATGGATCATGAACTATGCAAACTTCTGAGACTGGCTTTTTTATTTGGCATAATTTCCTTGAGAGTCATCAAACTTGTGGCATGTATTAATAACCAAATTCACTTTTTAAAACACATAATATTCTAAGATAGGGATATGTTCTGTTGAATCTTACTGAGTTCAAAATAATTCCTAATTTCCCTTGTGTTTTCTTCTGTGAACCACAGATTTACCAGGGATCACACACCCATGGATTATTTTAGAAAGAACTCTAATATCTGATACCCAAGCACCCACGAAGCTAGTTAATGTCAGCAACTTAAAATACTGCTGAGTAAATTACCTAAAAGAAAAGGAGAAATTATTATTTTTCCTCTAAATAAAGAGGAAATCAACTCAGTAAGCCCTGCTTTTAGTTTACAATTTGGAAGGTTGAAAGTCAACTAAAGTTATTGTCTCCTTTGAGATCATATTCAAAACTGATTGATATTTACTCATATGTTCTGAAGTGTAGTTTTGTTTTTGGCAAGGAACACACTGCAATAAAATGTCTTTTTTAGAAAAGGTAAGTACAGTATATAATTTTTATTTTGAAAGGAAAATACAGTGTTAACACAATCACTGACCTCCTTTGCTGCAATCTTTTTATAAGCTGTTCCCCAAATTTTTATGTCCAAGGAAAAACGTATTTTGGATTATAGCTTCTTGTCTATAAACTTCATTGCAGTAAAAAGCAAGTTTAGATTACCATCTGTACATTTAGTTTCCATATATAAATTGACTAATCTACTGCACTGAACACCATATAAAATTGTTGATATTAGACTTTTTTTAAAAAATGGCATTATATGATTCAACAAAACAATAAGAATGTCGTCTCTATTGTGACCTCTGCACAGACCATTCTAATATGATCTCATTTGTGATACACCAAAATTCCTCAAGACATATTAATACTTCTCAATCTTTTAAAATAGGGAGGAAGTGCTACTATAGTTAAAAGTATAGCATTTGGAGTCTTTTACTCATTTTACCTTATAGGTAGGCAAGAAGTCTTTAGTGGTTTGGGCGGTTTCCCTTTCCTTCCCCTCCAGCTACCAGTTTGCCACATATCCAGAATTGTTTATCAACTGGTAGTGTATTTATTATGATTACAGGGCTGGAAAGGGAGTAGGGATTCCTTGCTAAACATCCTCTCTCCTGCTCTCTTCTCCCTGAGAAGACAGTCTCTTTCCTATTTCCATTTACATCATTCTTTGTCTACTATAATTATAATTTCCGGAGTTTGTACAAGTCTGTTTCACTTGATCCACAGATCTAAATACAGCAAAAGAAAATGTTTGCAACATTTGTAAAGTTTGTATTAGACTTCTAGAATTCTCTACAGTTTTATTTGAAAATAGTTTTAAAAAGGTATTTATCAAGGTCATCAATTTGGGAAATAACAGGTGATTTGCTTTTATTTATTTTTGTGGTGCTGGGGATTAAACCTGGGGTCTTGCTCATGCTAATTAAACACTGTGCCACTGAGCTACATCCCAAGCCCACCAGAGATTTTCAGTTTGGATACATAGAACACTAACAAAAGCCCTGACACCAGGTATGTTATACTTGTGTTTTAAGAGGTACCTTTTTAAATGGTTTCAATAAGAAGACTTGGAGAGAAAACTGAAGAGTAATACAGTCTTTTAAGAAATGAGGCTCTAACTTACAGATGAGCAGGTAAAGGCACTGCCTTTAAAGTGGCACCAGTATTGCTTCTACCAACTGTGTTTTTATTCCTCTGACTCAAATGTCTACATTTTTTGCATATTTAATAGCTTCAGGCATGTACTATCCTGGCACATTCAGGCCCAATCAAATACCTTATATTAACAAACAAAACAAAACAAAACAAAAAAAAAAACCCCTGTCTTTAAAATCCACGCTAATTCTGTATCTCTCATCTCAATATATAGTTGGGCTGGGGTTGCAGCTCAGTGGTAGAGCACTTGCCTAGCATGTGTGAGGCCCTGGGTTTGATTCTCAGCACCACATATAAATAATGAATAAAATAAAGGTCTATAAATATCTAAAAATATTTTTTTTAATTTTAAAAAGAAGCAAAATAGTAATTATTACAGAAACACCCATCTGTTAGATATTATTTTACATATTAAATTAAGTATACATTAATATCTCACAAGATAAAATATATTAATTACAATATTTTGTAATAGATATTACAACATGATCAGAATTACAGACTTGTTGATACATTATTAATAACAAATTCCAAAAAAGGTTTTATAAATTTGAAAGCCCCAGAAGTCTGTTACTTGAAAATAAGTACTTCTGAGATAAGAAATAAAGACATGTTATGATGCTTTTTAAATGTACATATTGTTGTATGCAGTTTTTAAAAGGATTTTGCCATCATTTCTTTGATCAATATTAACACCTCTATAAAATAAGATCAAGTATTATAACTGACATTTTACATCTACCAAGTTATTATGATGTGATTAGAAATGAAACTCAGGCCTTTTTATCCTTATACTAATGCTAATACCTCTGGAATTCAAATGGCTAATATATGATGTATTAAATTAGAAACCACAGAATCACTGGTGACTACTTTCTTTCAAATTGTCTCCAATGCATCCCATTCCAACTCTTCAACAGTTCGCAGGTCTGTCTTATCTTCTCCAATATAACCTTCATTAAAGTTCTCATCTTGGGCCAGTATCACCTAGCTTCCACTCCTTTCCTTTGAACCTTTGGCTACAATGCTGTCAGAAGAGTAAGTTTTTGGAGACAGGATAAAGGGGCCTTGGGGTACTGTAGTTCAGGGGTGAAGTGCAAGCACAGGCCCTTGTGTCAATCCCCACGACCACCAAGAAAAATCAGCATAAATAAATAAAATCTAATTTTGAGGGTGTCTCTCCTATACTTGAGTGGCTGGCTACTGCCCAGAGTGGTGGTTTTTAAACTATGCACTTGGGGACTTTTGTTAAATTGGACAAAGGTGTCTGTGGCAGCTAAAATCAAGGAATACCAACCAGCTTACTTAACTGGAACAACAACAAAAAAAAAGAATTAAGAGAGAGAGTTGCTTTTTAAAAAATGTCTTATTAAATATTTCAGACTTGTTATAGTTTGTCTACCAAATAGACCTACCAGGTATCCAGATAATGAAACAAAAAGCAATACTAACTCAGAAAGAATCGACTATACTAATTTTTGCTCCTTTTGAGGTAGTAGGAAAAAAGTGCTCTTTATACCATATATAGGTCATGTTTTTTCCAGTTCATAGACACTTAAACATATGCATAAAAAACCTAGAAACTAACAACTTCTACATGTGCTTCTTGAACAAATCTGAAAAACACATTTTGCCCCTGTAAAACCTTTGGCAGGTTACACAATTCTCATAGTTGAACATGTAACCTTCCACTGATGCACACACATACCACTGTATCGCACTTATTTACTAAACGTCTGTCTCTGGAATTACATAGTGAGCTGACTGAGGACAGAAGCAACATGCAATTCACCCTTAAATCACAAGTGCCTGATACATAGTATGCACTTGATAAATGCGTGTTAGGAGAAACACTGAGTTTATATGAGAAAGACTGCCAGCTATTTATTACAGTTGTGGAGTTTCATAACTGTAGAACAAAGTGTATAAATTTTTTTTCTGATTCCAGCCTAATATGTGACACATTATAAAAATGAAATAAAATAGTTCTAAAACTATTTAAATTCATACTTTATAATGCACTAGGCAAGATAATAAGTTGGATAAAACAAAACTCAATTA
Source organism: Sciurus vulgaris (assembly GCF_902686455.1). NCBI lineage: Eukaryota > Metazoa > Chordata > Mammalia > Rodentia > Sciuridae > Sciurus > Sciurus vulgaris. Next base: position 36,721,871 of record NC_136463.1, read on the forward strand.
AAAACATGTCAATGTCAATTTTTAGGGAGTTTCTTAAAAACATGCAGTACTTAGAGCCATCAAGTTAAATTAGGATTCAGTCCAGTCTACAAAATTGAATTATAATTGTAAAGAATTTTATATTCTATGAACAATAACTGGATAATAAGTATCAAATTGTCTTTTCATACCTCCCAAATTAAAAAAAAAAAAAGGGATATGTACCTAGCCTGGTGAATGCTATTCAATCTTTACAAACATTAGGACTTAGACATGAAAGCAAACAAGCAAAAAACTAGTCCACTGGCAGACTGCTTGGCAAGCATGTGCAAGGCTCTGCGTTCAATCCTCAGTACTGCAAAACCAAAACAAAATAACCTAATGGAGTTGAAATCATTACTTCATCAACACAAGTCAACATTCTACAGAAAGAAAAGTTTCCTGACATAGTTCTCATGATGAAAAGTGCTTAATTTTTGTCTTTTTAGAAGTGGATTCCAAGTTTTATGAAATGTTTATTTCATACTAGTATCCTCATGTTGTAGGTTTTTGTTTTTATTTATTTTTTTAATTTTGGAGCCCACAAGACATCACTTCTCAACTATGATTAGGGGGCAGGGAATACAACAGTCAGAGACACACTTCATGTGTGTTAAAGTTTATGGATTACAATTGCCATTAAATACCATACTCGCTTCAGTCTGATTGTTTAAGTACTAAGTAAGGCCTATCGGCCAGGGGTAATGTGCATGTATGTTTTAAAAGTCAGCATTTTAAGACAAACTATGAAAAATCAAACATAAGGAAAAACAATAACAATAAAAAAAGAACCAACCAGAACTACTTACAGCCAGCAAGTAGGAACTGATAATACTGTACTGCATCTGCAGCAAGGAGCAGAGGGTGGTTTGCATTAAATGGTGGTTGCAATTCATTCCACTGTGGTGTTCTAAAGAAACAGTGAAGAATATTAATATTTAAGCTTAATAAATGGAATGTAAATCACCATGACTGTCATCACTTACAGACACTGACAGAAATTCACACACTATCTCTGTGATCATTAAAATGAAGTTGTAATCATTAAAACAAACGCACTAAAACCTGAAACACAAAGCCCATCTGCTTAAAAAGAATAAAAAGAGGGCAATGTGTCATACAGAGACATGGAACCAACACTGCCTAAAAGAAGAACGCATGACATTCAGAACATAGAAAAGAGAGGGAGTGTAGGATTCAGATGTTGCAACTAAAGGGTTCTAATTTTATGTAATTTTTGACCAGTGTTAGACCTCTCTATTCTTAGAATGAGTGTATTTTAAAATGAAATGAGTCACATAAAATGGTAAAAAAAAAAAAAAAAAACAGTTGTGTAAATGGATGACTTATTATAGATCTAATTAGGATCTGAGATCCAAAACAGGCCACTATTTCAACAATGATGCTGCAGTAATTTTAATTAGATCTGCCCGATTCTAAATAAGCTTGATAAATCAGATATTGATCAAATCAATTCAGCACAGTAAAGTAGTAGTAAAGAATGTTGGAGCCGCCAAAAATCAATATAAGAATATTTTAAAATGTCAAAAGGAGAGGGGTCATTTTCATATCAATTTTTGTCTGTTTCCTTCCATATATGTCAGGAACAATCTCTTCTCTCCAGGACAATGCACTATATTGAGCAGCTTTTATTCCAGGTTTCATTTCTCCCTCTTTGTGCCATCTTAAAAAGATTCTCATTGTTATGCACTTTTGAGATGGACTCTGATTCTTAATAAACATTCTACAGTGCTTAACCATTGTATCTTGGGGAATCACTTTAAAGGAAACCTTCAAATCTATTTACATTACTTTTTATTCCCCTTAATGGCTGTCTCAATGCTACTCACTATTTTCAGTGACCAAGGGACTGCAAATAGGGGAAACATAAGTAAAGGTAACACAAAGACGTAAAGAGTTCACATGAAGTTGTTCTCCAGGTGTGTACCTAAGACAATTAAAACACCCGTTCACACTATAATTTGTACATGATGTTCATAACACAATTATTAATGGAAGCTCAAAAGTAGAAATGTCCACCAACCCATGAATGGGTGAACAAAATGTGGTATATCCACAAAATGGACTATAACTTGACTATAAAAGGACTGAAGTTCTGACACATGGCAGTATATGAATGGACCATGAAAACGTGCTAAGTGAAAGAAGCCAGATACAGAAGGTATTATATTGTATGGTTCCATTATTATTTTTGGTGGTTAAATAGAAATGCAGGGTGAGGGGAAACTGTGGAATGACTGGTATAGGGTTTCTTTATGTGGAGATGAAAAGTGATTATAGGGATGGTTGCACAACTCTGTGAAAAGTCATTTTCAGTGATTGAATTTTACTATATGTAAATTATATATCAAAGTAAAAAGTTATGAATTATAATTTTGATAGGTGAAAGAAAACAGACAAGAGAATGCCTATTCTAATTAAAATAACAAAGACAACAACAATAATAATAGAAGAGAGATCAGTACAGCATAGCAAGTGGATCCCAAGGAGGGAGGGGGGAAGGGAAAAGGTCAAGGGGAATGAGATTGATCAAACTGTGCATATGCAAATATAGCACAATGAACACAACTCTTATACATAACTATAATGCACCAATTTAAAAAAGAAAAAAGTACGTATTTCATGATTCCATTTGTATAAAACTCTAGGGACAAAAATGGGCAAAAGGAGAGATCATAAATGGGCACAAATATCCTCCTGGGAGTGATAAATATATCACGATGATCCTGATGCTAATTTCATAGCTGTACATATATGTCAAACATTTTCTAATGGTACATTTTTAATCTTTCATACCTCAATTAACCTGTTTTTCAGAGAGAAGAAAGACAGGAGGAGGTACTACCTAACCAGGGTCCAGCTGGCTCGAGGGGATGTCATCATCTCCAGTGGCGTGTCATCACTGATCTTGGGGGCAGTGCTGAGGGGGCGAGGCTCCATCATGTGCTCCACCAAGGTCCCATAGCAACTGATAATGTAGAGAGACTCAACTACGACTTGTTTGGACTGATCTACAAACAGATAAACAGAACCTGAATGTGTGATGGTGGCACAAAAACAGCACAGCATGATTTTTACAAGTTATTAATCTTGTTGGTCTGCTCCTGAGGCTGCTGAGAGAAAATGAAAATATAAGAATGTTGTTACATGGTGCCTGCTCCTTGCCTAAAGGCTGACTCACATAAGCAGATGCTAGGGTGTCACAGGCCTATAATCCCAGCATCTTGGGAAGCTAGGGCAGAAGGATCCCAAGTTCAAAGCCAGCCTCAGCAACTTAGCAAGGCCCTAAGCAACTTAAAAAGACCCTGCCTCAAAATAAAAAATAAAAAAGGGCTGGGGATATGGCTTAGTGATTAAGTGTCCCTGGGTTCAATCCCTGGTACAAAAAAAAAAAAAAAAAAAAAAGTAGAAATGAAGAGTAGATGTTAATGAGTGGGAAAAGTTCTATGTTATCATAGAATTTCCAAATTATTAAACAATTTATTTCAAGAATAATATAACTATGCTCAAAATTCTAATATACTTAATACAGATTTTTATATTTGTCTATCACGTAATTTGTCCCACATTAAGAAAAATGAGGGGCTGGAGATGTGGTTCAGTGGTAGAGCACTTGCCTGGCATGTGTCAGGGCCTCGGTTCGATCTTCAGCACTAGATATATAAAATGAGTGTCAGGTGGGGCAGGGAAGGACTGACTCAAGAGGAATAACCTACATGTTAAGCTTTAGTTACACTTGATACAGCAACTGAACTGCACGAAAATCAACTTGTATGCCTAAATCAACCTAACATCTCATTTACCTTTTCTGAGAAAACTTAAATTTAAAACTTACATTTCTAGATCAAAACAAATGAAAATTACATTGTCAGTGGAGGTTAATCAGTTGAAACAAATGTACCAATCTGATGATGGAGGATGCTGGGAGTGAAGGAAGCCATGCACGCACGGGGTAGGATGTAAGGGAATTCTCTATGTCTTTTTCTCAATTGTGTTGTGAATCTAGAATGGCTAGATAAATGAGGTCTATTATAAATGTGTGCACATGCACACACATACATCCTCCTCACTTAAAACTGTACTTTCTCTCAACGGGATCACTGGATCCCATGGTAAGTGAAGGTCAGTCATGCATTGAGAAGTCAGGTGCTGAATATGGATCTAATCAAATGACTTTATAAGGAATACACATGTACTCACTGCCAAAACAGGTTTAATGCTCACTCTCGGGTTTTACAGTAAACCAAGGAGCATATAAAATCACTCATGAATGCTGGGTGGGTCATCTTATCTCTGTGTCAGACGAATCAATTACAGCTGATTTGAGAAAATAGCTAATGACCAGCCAGTGGGACATAAAGGAGTAGCAAGTTAAAAGGGTAATTAGAACAGAAGGGAGAAGCATTTGAAATTGAGCTTCACAGAAGTTTTTAACTAGCAACAAAAAGTCCTTTCGATAGCATCGTTAAACCTAAGGAGGTAACAAAAAAATAAAGATGGGATAAGGAAATGGAAAGCCTGTGTACTTCACGGTATCCTCTCTCACTTAGGTAAATAACCTGCTGTGCCTGAGATCTTATTACTGAGGAAAGGGTCACTGAAAGGCGATAACAAGGGAAAGGGCTGATGTCTGACTGCCAGAATTAAGCGTAAAGGAAAGTCATTTTGCCAAAAACAATACAGTCTGTGGAACTCACCAGAAGTGCTCCAGTAGCAACCCAGTTAGTGACCTAATTTAATAATACTAAAATAATAAGGGGAAAATCATACCTTAACATTCATAGTTAGTCTATGAATGCAGGAAATCTCTTCAATTCAGACACAATAAGCAATCACATACTAAAACATTAATTATACAAACATTTTAGGTATTGATCCTGGAAATCAAATCAGGGATTAAAAACGTAACTATAAATTCAAAGGGACCAATGGTAACCACAAAAGTTGACCCTCATTTTTCTCAGTGACAGGCTGTTTTTTTGTCCATTAAAAAATATGACAGAGTTGTTGCTGGTTTTATTTATTTTTCCTAAAGTCAAGATTTAGCATTAGAAAAGGTGATTTCGAACTCTGATTCTATCACCTAATTTATGGTCTTTAGTTAAGCTATTTAAACTTGCTGATTTCAAATTCCTCATCTCTAAAATATGGACAGCAAGGTTTTCTTCCACATTTCAGAGACAACAATGTGAAATTAGCTTATAACAATGTAAAAGTTATAATATAAATATGCAATTTACAGCATTGTGATCACCTGTGCACTATCATCAACAAAACAAGACAAAAATCACACAGTGGGAATTTCATTCCATGTTGTATTTGAGAGGGTAGATTTTCTTCTTGACTAGGTTTGAGTAGTTGAGAAAAGGCATGCTAACTAAATTTTTCTTAAAAATTGAACAAACTTTTCTTTTAGTAAAAGCTAAGACCATTTGGTACAAAATTATTCTAGGGGAACTACTACCAATTTTCCTTAAGAAGCAAAAATTATAAATGGCAAGTTCGAGCTTCAGTAAAAATACATACCTTTTTCTCTTTTAAGACCTGCATTATTTGCAAACCATGACCTGGATGTCCCAAAGGTAGCAGCCACGCAAAATTCTCCGCCCATCGATTTGCTGGGTGAAATTTGTGGAGGTGGTTTAACTTTGCTTAAAAAATAAAATGACATTTTAAAAAATTACCATGATGAAATGACTTAGTTATTCCAGACAACCAAACGTTTTCCTTTCAGTTCCACCCCTACATGTTCAAATGCTACAATATGGACATGCATTTTGCCTTAATAACTGATGATGTGAGACGGTTTGGGAATAAAATTAAAACTAGTTCAAAGTTACAAAGCCTTGTCAAGAGGGCAATTTATAAGACCACTTGAAACAAAATTCTTATCCAGGTGCAGTGGAATGCACCTGTAGTCTGAACTACTGGGCAGGGTGAGGCAGAGGATCACCTGAGCCCAGGAGTTCCAGGCCAGACTGGACAAACTAGTGAGACCCAGTCTCCATAACAAAAGTTATGTGCTGGCAAGACAAGTGACTTTTCAGATGGATAACATTTCCCCAGAGATTTTAAAGGAGAGCAAAATTACCAGTATAAATATTTCCCAATAAAATGGATTATCATTTCATTTTGATATGTAAAATATGGGGTTAACAATATGGGTGAATGGCAACAGCATTATGAAAATGAAACAATACAGAATGAAACCTTGAAAGTGCTCTCAGCTACAATGCTATGAGAATAGTCAGACCCTCTAGGAGAAGAGCTAGTGATCTACAGAAATTGTATTTTTCCTATCTGTTGTTTCTTTTTCTTCATGGATTTATGAAAATAATGTGTCTGTTATGGGGGCAGGTGGCTGTGTTAAAGCAGAGTTCAATATTTGTACCATTTGAAACATAAATCTGTTCTGTTTTTCCTATGTCTGAAGACACATTTAGTAACTGCTGCTACTTCAAAGGGCTTCCATTATAAAGAACTTGCTTTCCTCTTTATTTTTCACAAATAAGGGTTCACACCCTCAAATTCTAATATTCATCTTTCATCTTTTCTTGAATGCTATATTTCTGTTCTCTTTTGACTTATGGAGACCTTCCCTCAAAGTTCATTAAGAATTCTGCCAACCACCTTAGATAGTTATTTTCTCTAATTCATAGACCAGAAAATAACCTTACTGGTTACTGGTGAACATCACAACTTTGATGGGACACAATGAATACTCGTTCTGATGTTCCAGCTCCACAGGTCAGTCCCCAATATGAAACCATATTATTTCTATGTCCCTTTGTTCACTTTACTTTATCCCTCTATCTTTTAATAAGAGTATAGTGGGTGGAATGAGATTGGTTTCTAGACTCAGAAGAAACCTGAATTTGAATCCCAATGCTGCCATTTATTAGCTGGGTACTTCTGGTTAATTTATTTAACCTCTCGGAGCTAAGACTACCAATAGGTAAAGTACAAATGGTAATGCTTACCATGCACAGTTATCTTAAGTATTCTATTTATTCTTAAATCTGGTCCCTAGCTGGTAATACCACCTGGAAAGTTTTAAGACTTGTAGGCTAATACTACTGATCAACCCATGCCAGACTCACTAAACCAAAAACTTTTTTCTTTTCTTTTTTTTTTTTTTTTTTGGTGGTTCTAAGGATTGAACTCAGGGTGGGGGTGGTACTCACCACTGAACTACACTCCCAGCCCTTTTATATTTTTCAACACAAGTCTTGCTCAGTTGCCAAGGCTGACTTTAAACTCGCAATCCCAAATTGCTGGGATTACAGGTGTGTGCCACTGCACCTGGCTAAACCAGAAGCTTGGAGGAAGAACCCAACAAACTGTGTTTTTAAACCCTCCAAGAGATTCTGATGTATGTTCAAGTTTGAGACACTGTATTAGATAAAGCATGTAAAATTCCAGGCAGGTTCTTTCCCATATCATAGTATTCAACATACATTTATTTCTCTTCTACATAGCACACAGCCCTCACCTAATTTTCAAAATGTCAGACTTTGCTTTGGCAATCTCAGTTTCCCAGTTCCTATGACACTTGAAATAGTCTCTCAGATATCTTATTTTCTGTTTTACATCTTCCCTCTAAGGAAAATAAAACCTCTGTATCAGATACAACTGTGATTGGCCCCACTGCTCCACCGCTTTGAACCAAATCCATGGTAGTACACATTGCTAAATGTGAAAAAGTCTCTTCTTTCCATCAGAACTGACTATACATTTCACACCACTCTCCAGAAGAATCACACCCAACCATAAATAATTAACACTAGTCATAATAAGACTTTCAGTGAGGGGGAATAAAAGATATTTTTGGTAAAGAAATGAATGTTTGTCTTCTTCATAATTGCAAATGTCACAAATTCAATAACTTACTTCCAGAAAAGATGACACCACTATACCCTACACCTGAACAAGCATGTCTCTTCCCCTGGTATCTGGGTCACTGGCATCAGAATTCTTTCTGGTTATGATGTTCTTTGCTGCATTACGTTAGAATGTATGTTTTCCTTCAAAGCTTTTCTTCACATCACTGAATTGTTATCATTGAGCTGAAAAGTTCCTGCAACTGGCATCTCTGAGGTACCATGGGTCATTTTTAATCCTTAGGGGCTGGAGAGATTGGTAGGGGTGGGGAAGAGGAAACCATTCTAGAATTTTTTGAAAGGTGTTTGCAATTGTGTGACCTGGTATTTTTTCACTAGACTAACCATCAGGGAATAATGATACTATAATGTACAAATGAGCTTCGCAGGGACATATTTAAAGCTTTTTGCAAATCACTGGATGTGATTTTTGTTGTTGCTCTAAATCATGAGGTGATGAGTATGACATTTGGTAAGGGAAAATATGGTTCCACTAGAGTATGCATATAAACAAATTAAAAATCATTGTTACTGGGCTAATGGACATTTTTCTAATATAATTATAAAGAGTAGGAAAATGATAGAACATAAATTTAGCCTTTGGACCAAAAAAAATGTGTTTATTAGCTGACAGTCTGATAAGCCTATGTCCAAAGCTAAAATTTCTTAAACTTCTATAAGTAACACATGTTTCAATTTGGGAACACAAAAGTAAAAAGCATCAATACAATGTCATTTTACACAAGTCCATTATCTCCTATGGGGAAAATTTTATGGTAAAAGTGTGCTTGGTTTATGAAAAGGTTGTCGTTTTTATTCCTCGATTTCATTTCTTCTTTTTTCTCTGATAGAAACTTCATCAATCTTATTGGTAAATGCTTGAGTTTAATCAGGAATCAAGAGTTCACATACCTCAAAATAACCTGCTATCAGCCAAGTGTGGTACATGACAGTAACCCCAGCAACTGAATCAGGAGGATTGCCAAGTTTGAGGTCAGTCTCAGCAACATAGGGCTAGGGATATAGCTCAGTGGCAAAGTGCCTCTGGGTTCAACCCTAGTAGCCCCTACCACACACCAAAAACAAACCAAAAAAATTGCTACCTATAAAAAGACATAGTGCTTTAAACTGGAGATGGAGGGTACTAGGCTAACAGATGCATATCGAGTTTTTTCTATCATTCATCTACATCTGGAACAATTTTGATATTTAAGCAAAACAGAATCATAAAAATATGTGCATGTGGGCTCGTAAAGAAATAAAAAGGAGAAACAATCTAATGAAAAGAATGGCATTAATAAAATATTTTCTGTATGATAGACCCAAAATTAGAAATTCTGACTTTTGCTCAACTTGTCCTTTGCCCTACACTTCAAAGGAATGCTTGGTAGAATCAGAAGGACTTTTCTACTAATGTGTGTCAGCTATACACTATATACGAACATTTACACAATAACCCAGAATATTTCTATCACAAAATAAACTTTTGTTGACATTAAGATAAAACACTGAAAAGTGATACATATGTGAATGGAATGGGAAAGTACTAGCCTTGTAAATCATGTAAATTTACAGATTGGTGACCCAACCCTTATAAGAAAGGACTCTAATATTTATTAAACATTTTTTCTTGCTTTCTCTCAACATCACTCTTTGTCTTCCCAAATGGGTCTTAACAAATCCCATCAAAGAATATTTGCAAGTTTAAAAAGACTTACTCTGGGTGTTTGAAGGACCTTCTCTTTATTATTTGACCTTTCTTTATTCATTAATTAAATTGACAGTATGATATAAAATAATATTTAATATTTAAATTTATATTGGTGCCCAGAAGTTTAACTGGATTATGTAGATTCATCCATTTCTTTTTTTTTTCCTTCTGTTTTCCTTTTTTTTTTTTTTGTGCGGGCGGTGGGTAACTGGAGATTGAACCCGGAAGCAGTTTACCACTGAACCACATCCCCAGTCCTTTTAATTTTTATCTTGAGACAGGGTCTCACTAAGCTGCTTAGAGCTTCACTAAGTTGTTGAGGCTGGACTTGTGAGCCTCCTGCTTCAGACTCCCAAGTTGCTAGCATTACGGCATGAGCCACCAAGCCTAGCCCAGCCTTTTTCAAATGATTGTATGTAAGAACAAAACATAACTGATAGTACTGATGAACTCCTTTCTACAGATTACTCCTCTTTTATTTCTTTTCATGTTTTACAAATAGCCCCACATTCAATTTTTTTTTTAAATTTGGTTTAACTTTTGAAGCAAAACATAAAAGAAAAATGCGATGAATCCCACATTCACCATATCAGAAAAAATAATGGTCATAGAACACTTCATTTACTAAGCCCAATACAAATGAACAAAATTAAAAGAATAAAAAACATATAAGCAAACCAAAATAAACAAACAAGATACTAAATGAAAAATGAAGACTTTAACTCTGTCATTTCTTTTGAGAAAAGACTTAACCATTGAACCACAGACTGCAAATCATCTTTACTGACAACAGAGGAAGTGAAGGGATATTAACATCCCTAGGATTTCAAGAATATTCAGAAACTCTATTGAAGTTCTGTGTCTTTCTCCCTTTGGCTTCTACTGTATTATGTTCTCCAGTCAGATTAACATATTAAATTTCTCCTGCCTGTTTTTTCTCCACACTCAACTGCAAACAAGAGAAAAAATAAAATTAAAAAAAAAAAAAAACCCTCTAGTGGTATCTGCTTTAAAAACATAGAACCATGATCTCCATCTGGATAAGTTTACTCTGCACTATAGGAAAGGAAGTCCGTGGTACACTGTGGATAGCATGAAAAGCAGCAATGGAGACAGTGCCCTCTTTAGAAGGACACAGCATGGAAAGAACTGACATGAGATAGAAGCACCATTTCTTTCTTTTTCAATAACATAAATGAATCATCAATATTTGAGTTTAAATGGAAAACACAATACTAATTAAGAATAAGCCTTCTGCTAAAGAAATAATTTTCCTTATAATCGTCCCTATGATTAAATAATTTTTTAATATGGATTTTTTTAATTGTCAATGGATCTTTTGTTTTTAAATTTTATTTATTTATATGTGGTGCTGAATATCAAACCCAGGGCCTCACACATGCCAGGCAAGTGCTCTACCACTGAGCTACAACTCTAGCCCCTGATTAAACTCTTAAAAGGAATTTAGAAATGTTCTCTCAGTCTCAATTGTTTTTTGTAGAATAAGACCCCTAAGAGAGGAAATTGGGAATATTTTAAGTAACTAAAAATGTTAATAATCTACCTAAAATTATTCTATTTAATCACAAATTATTCTTATAGATCTCATATATTAATATAAGTTTAGCAGATAAGAAATCTATTCTCCATATAAATCTTGCCTTAAAAAATAAAATTTATAATTTATAAATTCTTAAATATTCTCAAGAAAATAAGATTTCTTTACATGAACTATTTATACTACAATCAAGTACTGACAGAAAATACTGATTAAAATTTTAAATATAATTTGATAAAGTAATTTTTAATTTTTATTTAAAATTAACCTTAGATAATACAAAATTTATAAGTGAGGGATGGTTCCATGTGGACTATCTATTGCACATCCTTTATGTATGTGTATTTTTGTCCAAAATAATTAAACAATAATAGTAGCTTAAAATCTGTACTACAGACTTAAGAGGTTAATTCTTGTTACTTATTTGAAATATTGAAATAAAATTCAGTCTTAAAAATTTACACTGGAAAATCTAAAAAAAGAGAAAAAGAAAAAATTTACACTGGAATTATTTATTTTAAATTCCTATATTTAAGTAAATATGCTACATGTGTAAATCATTCACATTATTTCATATGATGACATTCAAAATCAAATATTCTTAACTAAGCTAGACAATGCAAAATACTGGGAAGTCTAAACTGACTTAAATGTTGAGGATGGCCCAGTCTGCTTTGCAATAAGCTTATTTTTGTATCAAAAAAATACACTATTTTAAAACAGACTCATCTGAAACTGCACGAATAAAAGAATTAAATCCCACTAGTAAGAAAAAAGGATTAGTAGAACTTGTGACATACCAAAGCAAAATCTTAACCAAGTACAAATGTCACAAGTTGAAACTGATTTTTAAAAATTTGTAAGAAGTTTACATGTTAAGAGAAATTGTAAAAATTTCACTTTCATCCAAAATGTAAATGTAAATATAACTGGAAGTCCTATAAATATTTAGCATGATGTTTTATTTCAGAAGAGTAAATAAAAACACTGTCAATTTGAATGGTAAATATCATGGAAAAATAGCAAAAACTATTAAAACAAAGGCGCTCTTATAAACAACATGGAAGAAGTTGTCAAATTGATATTCATTCTGCTGTCTTAATTTGAGGTTTCATTAAGATCTTAATGGAAAAAACATGCACCCCTGGTGAAGTAACGTATTTTAAAGGAGGACCTTTTAGTCTAGTATAAGTGACTAAAAACGAGTTTCTTGTGAGCTAACGATGGCATCAAACAGACCACAAAGCAGTCTTCTAAAAGACAGGCAATGATTTAAAAGTCTACTATATTTCATACATCCCTTTCTTTAATCTGGCTCTTTTAATCTTGTTTCAACCTCAAATCATTTCTGGTTGACAAGTGCTTTTGCTTAAATGTGAGGCTCACATAAGCTGTTGGGGGAATGGACTTTTCTTATTTAACATACAACATTTGTTACTCCATCTTCGGTTCTATGTGAAAACTTCAATCTTTATTACCATACGAAAACTCTTTTCTTTGTACTTAGAATGAGGAATTTATGTTAAAAAGGAATTTAGTTTTAAGTTTGGTATACAAAGAAATGTTGTCATATGTTGAAGGTGGCATTTAAAAGTCACACTGCTCACTATAAGCTTATAAAATACATGAATTTCAGTTGTTTTTAGATGAAATCTGGTTAATGAAAGGAATCAAGGTAAATTTTCAGAGGATTTATATTCATGTGTGTCCTGAATTTGTTAAGAATAATATTATGTATTCTGTTTAATTTTGATGTGTCATTTTAAAGAGGCATATTTCACAGTGAGTTGTTTTATGTCATCTATTCTTATAAAGAAAGTTTCAGATGTTCTCAGGACATATGAACACTGGAAAGAGTCTATGTCAAATAACAATCAACTTTAAAGAACAATTCAGCTTCTTTTGTTCAAGAGAGAAAGCAAAATGTTGTTTCTCGTATAACAGGACCTAATGAAGGAATCTCAGAGGCAAGCATGAAAACAACACAGATATGTGTAGAACTCTTATAAGTATTCTAATTTAGTAAAACTGATATGCCTTCCTTTTGGCTAGCATGCTTTTAAAAGCAAAAATAACATGATCTAAGTTAAAGAAGCACCTCTACAAACATGGGATTTATCCCTTAAACTGAGGGGACGGGGGAAGATACAGTATTAATAATAGTAGTAATTTTACATTTAATGAGTAGTTACTATATGCCAGGCACTGCTAGTATATTGCTATTATATTGTTATATACTACTGATTTTATATGTATGTATGTATATGTGTGTGTATATATGTACATACATATATTACTAATTTTATATATACATACAAATCAGTTCATTTAATTCTGACAATAAACCAAGAGGGGAGGTGGTTCAACTACTGATTTCATTCAATAGATAAGGAAAATAAGAAACAGGTTTTAGAAAATTATCAGAAATCATATAGCTAGTAAATGTATGAGTTTGGATTTAAGACACAAGCAATCTGATTCTAAAGCCCTGACTTTAAACCATTAAAAACATTTTATATCAGGTTCTTAAGGCATTCTAATTCACATCTTTAAATTAAAATATGAAACATACTCTATTTCTTTGCTATGATCATCATGCCCAAGACTGACAAAACTATATTCTATATACTGTCATAAGAAAATTTACTAAATAATTAAGCTATGATGGCTAGGTGCTAATAATTCAAAATTTTAAAAAATCACTATATGAATATTTATTTCTTCTTCACAGAAGTCCTCAAATACCTAAACTACCTAAAACAACTCAATGTTGTCTGTAAGGACCAAATAAAATGCAGTAAAACTTTATAGGGCATTTTTAATATACCTTGAATAGTATTTATATTTCATAATAACTCACATCCTCTCATATTAAGCAGGCTATGTGGGGAACTTCATCACTATACACTATCCAAAGCTCTAAACTTGGGTGTTAGCCATATCTTGTAATATCTACCAACACCATGAGAGAATTCTATTTTTCTAACCCAACTGATTTTTTTAATTTTCCAAGGAATGAAGTAAAACCAAGAAAACTGCTTTTTTAAAGCTTAAATATCAACATTCATGTTTTATCTACAAATTATTCAATAATTTGGTGCATCTATCTGTGAACAGGCCATGCAACTGAAAACAAAACTACAAAACAGAGTTACTTTTTGAGAGTACAGCAAATGAATTAGGCATGCGGGACTGAACTGGAACTCACCATGGAGCTTTTATGGAAAAACACCCCGCTCCAAAGAGATAAGGCCTTCATGGAAAAGGGGGGAAAATGCACAAAAAAAATTAGAGGAAAACTCAATTAACATTAACAAACAAGTATATCATACTGTTATAAAGTATGGATAAAAATAACTAAAAAAATTAGCAATCATTTGCAATTCTGCTGTATACAGTCTGTTATAATCCAAGAAACAGAATGATGTATAGTAACAAGGCCCTTAATTTTCAGAGTTAGGAATTTAAAATATTTCTATTTCTCCCCCTTTTCTGGAGCACACCTATAGCATTTCTGATTTAAAATAATATTCACCGCTAATGCCCTTAAAAACAAGGTCCAAATTAAATGGAACAATCAGATGGAGACAAGCAACCCATGTGTAGTTATGTGACATAAAATGTTTAAAATTAGCTAAAGATGACTGAATAAAATTTTTGATGTGACATTGTTTGCAGTCTTACAGCCATACAAAGAACTTACTTTTCAAGCTGTTTATTTGTATTAAGTTGCACTGCATATTGTCGGACAAAGGAACAAACACTAAGTACATGTAGTATGATTTTTCTCTAGTTTTGGTCACATTTCAGGAAATTTAGCATATCTCTTAATTGTGGTACAAAAGATTAGCCTCCTCTACCTGTTCTGTTCTGGGCTATATTGGAATATAGTAAACTAAAGTTACAACTCATGTTTTAAATACAACTAGGAATGCAAAGTCAGACTTCAGTGGTACACGTATGTCTACTTAAAATTCTGTTCCCAGTATTTAAGACAAGCTATGAATATTTGCATACGAGTAAGACTCAATGATTTAATTATATCCAAAACAAAATTTTACTATAGCATCTGACATTTGGAAGACATAACAAATGGAACAAGAAGGCATACTGGTAAAACTTGGGTACTTCCTTCAAATCTGGAACTTGGAACAGCTTTTTAAAATCCTGCTAATTAGCATTAATTTCCCATTAAATTGAGTACATTTGACTACTTGCTAAAATTTAAGCAGTATTTTTTCACAACAGTGATACAATCTGAGGCTTAAAGCACAGGAGATACAAAGAAGGAACAGAAATATGTGAGAGATGACTAAAAGAAAGCAAGATAGAAAAATGAGAAATTATTTTTAGAAACTTATGATAGCAAGTCAAAACATGGACAGCTCACCCCCAGTTAATGTAAAACACAACCAGGGATATGACACCATCACTCACATTTAAAATAGTGGATTTAAAACTTTTTTGACGGGGACCTGTAGAAAAACATTGTGGTATATACGTGAACACACAAAAAGACTGAAGTAACAATTCAGTGAATGTGTTTTTTATTTGTAATAAACATTATATTTTCCATTTCAACATTCATGTAAACATTAATGCTGGGTTTTCATTACAATGCAAATAAATGTGTATTCTAACACTGTAGCACTGTGTAGAGTGTCAGATTCTATATTTCCAAAAAGTTACTAGGTAACAACCAAAGCTACTGATCTGCAAAACCAAAAGCAAAATTGCATTTATTGTTCTATTTCAGTGAAGAAAAAAATGTTGGTGACTACCTCTTTATCTAATTTCAAGACTCACTTATCACATCAAAAACAAAAAACTGCTAGAGTTCACCATGGACTTTGAAAAACACAGATTTAAAAAACTAAGACCACTTGAAGTGTCCAGTCTTTCAACAGCACAGTGATAAAATGCAGAAATGATCAGAAAGCAAAAGGTTCAAGTCATTATTATATGCACAGAAAAATCTTCAAAATGAAGAGGTTTGGACTGGCACACAATACACAAATTCTTTAATTTTACTTTGTTAGGCAGGACACCTGAAATAACCAAATAGTCTAGATAATTCTGGAAGAAATCCTTGGAGTCTGGAAAAACCAGACCTAACCTGCTCTTCAATGTATGCTATTCCTACAGTGAACAGTCTCTCATCTATTCTCAAACATCAGAATACAGCTAATACATTGTAAGGAATTTGAAAGTTTCTACTCAGTCCTTTATGACTTAAAAAGATTTCTCCATGGACACCAAAAAACAACCAAGCAAAACTGAAAGAAACCCTTGAAGTATCTACATTTCAAGACAACTTGATGTTCTCCATCTACAGAGCCAGTAAATATCTTCCAGGATTAAGTTTCCTGATATATACAATGGAAACATGTTATCCCAACAAATGATACATAAAGTTGAAAAGAAAATCTAGATATTCCTTTCCAATCAGTAAGAACACATTGCCAACAAGGAGATTTCTTACCCCATGATGCCAAAGTGTATGGAAAGTCTCCAGACACTGTAGCAAACAGGCCTGTAGTGAATAACGGCATTGTCAACTTAAAAGACCCTACTCACTACCCACAATGTAACTAACCCACTTGTTTAAAACTTAGCTGACTTCAATCAAATAGGAACCCACTGGTTAATACAGCTCAATAAAAAGGACAAGGACTAGGGTGACAAGGTGAAAACCTGGTTTAATACATGGACTCGGCATGTACTCAATCGATATTCACCCACTTCTTGCCTAGTGCTACAACTGGACCGCTGCCACATACATGGGAAAGAAGATCTACAAACTCCAAAGTAATAGAGTAACTGACATAATTACTGACTTTGTAAGGGAAGTGTCAGCTGTTCTTTTGAAATGAGCCTGCTTAATCTTTCCTCAGTAGCAAAAGAATGAAAATATGAAGTCACAAAGTACAAGTCCCTGATCCAGCTGTCTTCACCTATGACTCTCTTCTCCCTCCAGAAGCCCACAGCTGTAGTTTTGTACTGGAGTGAAAATAGGGCAGGGAGAAGACCGAATGAGAGAGTGGGAGTGCCTGTTGAATTAAAGACTGTGTGTATGACAATAGGCAACTCAAATTACTATATTTGGATTTGAAGAATTTGTGCTTTCAAATCAAGTTTTAGCAGGCCTACACATCCTGCCATATAAAACCTGCTCACTATGTGATAATTATGACCATTTTGAACTGAATTCCAATTGAAAAAACCTTAGGAAAAACCAGTCGAGAGATTAAAAATCCAACAACATTTATTACAGAATAATTTATAGACCACTGTGAAGTGACCTGACCATTAGTTCTCCAAGGAATTCTCCTGGAATCTCTTAGGAGATAGGAAAGAATTATGTTTTATAACATACAATTCATGCTATTTAAGTCATTAAACTCTCAATCATTTTGTTGAATGCCACATAACACCACAGAATCTTTGATTCTACTGGGGGAGGGGGCCGCAGGGCAGGCAAATGTTAAGTTTTTGTTGAATGTAAGGAAAAAGTATAACCAGATTTGAAATATACATGTTCAACCCCTCTAAATCCTAACTCTAGCACTAAAATATTAATAATGATTCTCTTTAATATCTTCAGAGTGAAAGAAACATCTGAAGTCTAAGAATTGAATTACATAAACATACTGTATTAATCTTATTTTTCAATTGATCATATTCTATCAACAGGTTCTAACACAAAGCAGATACCAGAATGAGTCCATATTAATAATAAATGGATTAAATAAAGAAAAAGTCACACAGTGTTATGTGGAAAGCACTGAAGCAAAGTCACATTACTCTAAAAGAAAATTCTAGGACCTCTAGTGCCTTCATATAGTGTGTGCCTTCTCTTAAGCAGAAACAGAAGTGAACTCCCATTTCCCATCTGCATATAAGCAAATTACCCCCATGTCATTTTCATGTTTTACTTTTAAATTTTTAGTAATTTAATTTTAATTGCTCCATAGCAAAGAGATCTATGGCACTGGGGCTCTCAATCTACTGCTCTATAGAGCAAACTGAACCTGAAACAGACAACTAATTTGAGACATATTTGATATGCCAATTTAAATTATGAGCTCAAGATATAAAAGATTTTCATTAGAAAAACATAGATACTGTTCAAATTCTGTCATATGTGACAGAAAAGAGACTAGCATAGCATAAATAATGTCAAACTTCTGTTGAATGTTATGCTTCTTGACTTTTAATATGGTATATAGTAGACTTCATTTTTTAAAAATCCCCAGATTTACAGTAAGAAGCAATAAACTATGGTACAGTTTAAGTACTCTACTTATTTAACACAAAAAAATGGAAATTCAAACTATGGTAAATATATCACACATGTACACATGAGCATATACATTCTAATGAAAATACACTGTCCATTATTTTATATCTGGAACAAAACATTCAGAACTTAGTAATCAAGTACTAACAGGACTGGGGATGTGGCTCAGGTGGTAGAGCACTTGCCTAGCATGTGTGAGGCAATAGGTTTGATCCTCAGCACCACATAAAAATAGATAAATAAAATAAAGATACTGTGTACATCTACAACTAAAAAGAAAAATAAAAAAAAAGTACTCATAGTTACACAGGACAAAGATGGGAAGTGGGAATTTGCCACTGCAATTGTATCTGACAGGTCTTTCTTCAAATCTTTCCTACCCAATTCTCAGACCTTAGCCTATAAGATTTAGGGCTCAGGTCAAATTAAGCCAAGATGAACCTAGTTAAGATAAATAAGGAATGAACCTTCTTCAAGGTATGCCAATGTCACTAACTCAGGTAGCAAGCTCTGATGACAATTATTTTACAAATATCAACTGGAGATATTCAAATAAATGCCACTAATTGCTTCCATTTCTGAACATAAGCAAACACCTCTTGGGGGCTTGTGTTTAGCACTAGCTTAGGACAGCTTGATAGTGGGGGAGACTTTGAAATGAGTCTATTAAATCTAAGAATGGACGGAAACTCACACCCAGTAAGGCCAAAAGATTATAATCTATATAAATACATGAATTATTTTTAGGTGAGGAAACTGACCTAGGACACACAGATAGTAAATGGCTAAACCAACATGAAAAATGAAGGTTTCAGACTCCCAATTATTTTTCTACTACCCTTCTATTTCTATAGGATGAAGCCCGAGGTTCCTAATGACTGCCCCAAATTAATTACAGAGAAATGAATAAAGATAAAGGTGGAGAGAGGAGAAGGAAGTAGAAAGCTACTTTTGTTTAAGGAGAAGTACACTATGAAAGAATAAACTGTTATGTCCACTTTCTACTAGTTCAGAGCAATGTAACTTAATTCTTAATTTCTGTATCTTTTTAATTCCCATGAAACTAGTTTGGCCTCTGTGACATTTATTGCTTTCTGCTTTTGCCACAAAACAATGTGTATGCCTAAATAATTTTAGATTAAAAGCAAATAAATCATGTACACTGTAAAATTTTTTTATAAAAAAAACATGTAAAAATTTTTTTGTAAATTATTACTTAGAAAGCATTATTTATGATATTATTCCAACTTAATTCATTAATTCAACCAAACATCTGTGAAATACTGATAATAAATTCCCACCACAAAAACCTAACTTCCAAGACCCAGAACAATCCCTTAGTATAAAGTTACTTTAAATAGGTGAGGAGAGCCATTCTTGGTTTTATGTGATATAAACATGATGGTGTGGTAAGCAGGGCTTTCCAATCCTCCAGTCTTAGACTGACAGAAAATGGATTCTGTTTGAATGGGTGATTGTTGAAGCCAAATAATTTCTAGCACTTCCTTTGCCTTCATCCACGTACATCATCAGAGTTCAGCAGCAGCTGCTGCCAGCACAGGCCTTCTTTCCTCCAAGAGCTGCTTCAAGGTACTGAACAAGAAGGTGTAAATACATCTGTCTTTTGCCATTTGTAGCTTCATTGGCCTCATGTATGTCTTGCAGTGAGACAGATGGTCCTTGACACTGCACAGGGATATGTATTTGTGAAAATAAGAGGGCAGATGTTAAATATGGTAAACACACGTTTTGTCCCCTGAAGGTTTAAGTTGAGGCTTCAATCTCAATTTGGATATTTAAAAATTGGGTCCTAGGCAATCCTTGGAAATTTCTGCCATAGAAATATAATGTTTTGTGGTTATTTTATATCTTCATGCAAAATATCTAAAACATGGAACAAATGGAAACTGAGCTAACTAACCTAAGTAAGTATATGACTTTTTTAGGTATACTATCAGGCATATTGGAGGTGCACAGAATTTACACATGTGTAATGGGTGGGTTCTGTGTTCTTTTTCTACATTATCCATATGAATGCTTCTTTTTATTTTAAAAACATTAGAAAAGGAGGTCCATAAAATCAAAGAATGAGTAAATAACAATTTCCAAACTGAAGAGAGACCTGGAAGCTAAAAACTTCATTTGCTCATCATGTTGGTCACCTTAATAAGGAAACTAAATGTCTCAGTAAATAAAACAAAATGTAATAGAAAAAACTAACACTAATTAGCCAACTGTGGTGTTGAGAATTGGTCATAGTTTTTTAAATGTTTTAAATAAATGTTTAAGAAAATACATTTAAATTCTAATTGGATGAAATCAAAAGGGATAAAATATTATCTAGGATTTGCTTCAAAACTCAGCATATGGCAAAATTGGAAACAGAGAAAATATATTTTGTTCACACAAATCAAATCTTAATTTTGACAAGGCAAAATATGTGTATTGTAATGAAAAAGTGTTGAATTTTAAGATGATAAAACAAAAAATTATATCTGAAAACTCTATGAGCCAAAGATAGTCACAATAGCAATTTCTGACTATAATCAGCAAACACTTTCATAAGTATATTAAAGTTCTGTAATCCAGCAATGGTCAAATATAAATTACAATTACTATCATCAGCACACTTATTAGTCACTGTACTCTGTACTAACAGGAAGAAAAAAAAAATAATAGGTTAGGTAATTTGTGGTACTCTAAAATTTGTAACAATCAGAGAACTCATAATAGACAACAATAATACGGAATTTTTTTGAAAAACTCAACTAACAGAAATCATTGTAAGATCTCTTCTTTTGATAATGATAACATAGTTATTTAAAAGATTATCTTTGCCTTTAGATGCTGTACATGGAGGATGTAGGAATAAGAGGATGTTGAGTCTGCAACTTACTCTGAAATAAGTAGAGAAAGTATGGTGTATCAGTATCTGTGCAGAGGGAGAGAATGTGAATGATAAAACAAATACCTTAAAACCTTAACATCTGGGAAATTAAGATATGCAGAAATCTTTTTACTAGTCTTGCAATGTCTCTGCAAGTATGTACTATGTTGGAAAAATTAAAGCCAAGTCCTCATTTGGGACAGGTATGAATTATTCTTTCTAAATAACTGAATGTAAGACATGCCAAAAGAAATTTTAAAACTTATCAGAAATCAAATAATTTGAAAATAGACATACAAAGCCTAATCAACAATGTTACTAGTATTGTATACTTATGTTAATTTCGAGGCACATAAAATAACTCAAATAATGCTTCATTAGTAATTATTAAATTATATATAATATGAGGGAACACATTATATATGCTCCAAAAGCATGAGAATTTTGAGCAGGTTTTTACAAAGAAAAAGAAACAAAGAATTTATCTATATTGATGAATTATGGCAGCACAGGAGGATACCAGATGATAAAGATTCTATCCATCTTAGTGCAAACAGAAAGAGGATGGAAAGACAGAGTAAAAGAGTGACAGATTTTATCTTTGTATTGTAGAAAATTTCAAATGTAAACAAGAGCAGACTTACTTCCCAACCCTGAACACAAATATTTTTAAATTTTAACATCATATCATTTTATTCATACAACTTTAGTCATAACCTCAGAGTAACTTTGGAAAGTCTTATTAAAGATAGCTAATTCTTTGCATTATAAGACAGCATTAGTTCTTATGTTAAAAACAACAACAAACACATGAGAAACAAAACACCAGAGTATGTTCTCATGTCTCCCAGGAACTTCTGAACCAGGTTCATATGTTCCCCTCACTAAGGATGTAAAATTAAATTACAAAGAACAAGGGTGATGATGCTTTCACTGGATTCAGGAAAGACAGACAAAATTTGTAAGAACTTTGAAGAACTGTGCAATGCTGAGGTAAATCTAGAAGACACAATTATAGACTGACTCCAGCAAATGAAAAAAGAATTTTAAGTTCTGATTAAAAATTTAGTCCTATTTTTATTTAGTTCTATATTCAGGGAATGCAATGTCATAAAATGAAAAAACAAACTAATCATAAATGTAAGGACATAACCTGTTCACTATTTATGCCACTATTATTAGCTTATTTTAAAATCAAGAAATTAAAAGAAGAAAAATCAAAATTCTATTTAAAATCATACTTCTACTGAAGACAAAGAGTTGAATTAAAAGACATACAGGTCAAATGACCTATACCATGAAATGTGATTTGGGATATACATTTTCTATGTGTTTCCTATTATTTCCCTTAAAATGTCACAAATTCATTATTATTATATTATTTCTCCATATAGTAACAGGATCACTTTATATATAGACGTCACTGCACCCAGGTTGAGAGCCATTTTCTGTTATGGTGATACTGGAAGCTCAAAGGACTCATTCCTGAGAGCCTTGAGTATGTCTTCTCATGAAAGTGACTTCTACAAACACTAACACTAGCACGATAATATTAAGAAATATTGACATGCTACACAAATAATTTAACCTGTTATTTTCATTGGGAAGACCCTGAGGACCACTTGAGACCAAGATAGGGTTTCTCCTGGTCAC
This sequence comes from Sciurus vulgaris, assembly GCF_902686455.1. Classification (NCBI taxonomy): domain Eukaryota; kingdom Metazoa; phylum Chordata; class Mammalia; order Rodentia; family Sciuridae; genus Sciurus; species Sciurus vulgaris. The sequence goes on from NC_136463.1 coordinate 36,744,899, forward strand.
TTTAATAAAGAATTTTAATATAGAATTTCTTCCATTTCAAATCAGGTTAAACTTAAAATAATTCATTGATAAAAACGAGTAATTTGACTATAGCAAATATATTTTATACAACAACATGGATTTCCAGGTTATCACATAATTAAATATCTAATGATATCATAGACTTAGTAGTTTATTTTCAGAAGTGCAAAGAAATAATAATTATATATTCCTAATAGGTATAAAGTTTTTTTTAAATAGCTAAAATAAGCACAAAGAAATCAAGTGAATCAAAAGTCTTTAAGGATGTTAAAGAACCAGTTTTTAAGAAGTTCAAATTTTAGAAAACTACCTGTAACATCACATTGTCCTAACACTAATGAAGGCTCATTATATGTAAATTAAACTTCAATACAAATGACTTTCAAAATGCATTAGAAACATGGTTGTCATCTAAACTTCTCTCATTACTTATGTCTATCAAAATTTGGAGTCATTTTACATGCCAATCATGTTTGTAAGAGTCATGAAAATCAAATTGTGTTATCAGGCAATGCCACGAGGCAGCAAGTACAGGGACTGAGTGGTGGGCCTGTTTTTTATTAACCAATACTAGTTTTCACAACTTGTCACTGCTCTGCTTTTTCTGTGGACGTGTGTGTACATGGATGTGCGCGGTATGCTTGTGCACATTCTATACTTTGTACTTAGTCTGCTGCCATTAAGGCTCATATGGGCTAGAAATGAAGAACATAATCAAAACCACACAAAGAAAAAGTATGTTTCATTTTTATTCATTCAATCCTATAAAACAGCTGTGAAAAAACATCAAGCCTGAGGTCTTACCCTGTTCGTTTAGTGATGGTTCCCAATGTCATTGGCTGCTTGATTTGAGCAAGAGGCATCACTACCATCAAGCTGGGGAGAGGAGAGAGCCGGGGGTTCCCAGGATTATTGTTGGTAAAGTTATTGTAAGAGTCTTGGCTGTTCAGTTTTCCTACAAAGAGAAAAACAGAAAAGCATCACCAATGAAAGTTTCCCTACCTCTGATAGGATTTTCACTGACTCCATCAATCATTTCAGAAAGGCATCGAAGGCAGAATTGATACCAGGAGGATAAAAGTTATACACATGGGGGATGGGGTTGTGGCTTGGTGGTAGAACGCTTGCCTACCATGTGTGAGGCACTGGGTTCAATCCTCAGCACCACACATAAATAAATAGAAATAAAGTTATTTTTTAAAAAAAGGTCAACTCTTTAAAAAAAAAAGGTATATAGATGGGAAGAATTCAAAGTATTCTAGAAAGAAATGACACAGAGATTTGGGTCATCAGGGATGGGACTGAATTACTTCATTAAGAAAGACAATCAAAGTAGTTTGGGGCACATCTTTTTTGTGGGGTAGAGGTACAGGGGATTTAACTCAGGGGCACTCTATCACTGAGCTATGTTTCCAGCACATTTTTAAAATTTTGATGAAAGGTCTCCTACCAAGTTACTGGGATTATAGGCATGCATCACCACTCCTGGCTTGTGGCCCATCTTCAATGGATCACTGAATCCAACAAAATTTGCTACTTTTCCCTATATTTGGTTAATTTCTGAAAAAATATGGGAGGGAGCACTTGAGCTTTTAATAGGCATTATATTGAATCTGTAGATCAATTTCAGAAGTATGGTCAGTCCTCTTTATTCACAGTTCCCACATCCATGGATTCAACCAATTGTGCATTCAAAATATTTGGGGGGGAAATTCTAAGAAGTTCCAAAAGCATAATTTGAATTTGTCACGCACTGAGGGTTACTCCGAATCCATATAAATGAAGTAATGTGTGGGCATACCCTGGTGTAACCCAATTTATAGGTCCTCAGTTTTTCTCCAGCACTGTTTGAGTATTGTTAGGCATGCCTCTTGTTTTCATACTACTAAGTTAGGTCTATGATGATTACATCAATACCAAATATCTACAGCCACTTTTTTTTCTCATCCTTATTACCTAAATAATAAAGTATCACAACTATTTACATAGCTTTTACTTTGTATTAGGTCTTCTTAGTAATCTATGGGTGATTTAAAGTATTTTGGAAGCTATACAAATACAATGCAAAGATTATATGCAAATACTATACCATTTTATATAATGGATTGGAGCACCACAGAGCTTGGTAACCACTTGTGTCCTGGAATGGATCACCTTAGCGTACCAAGGGGTGACCATTGCGATCTTAAAAATATTAAGTCTTCTAACCCAAGAACTTGGGATACCTTTCCATTTATTCATATATTGTCTATAATTTCCTTCAAAGTTATTTTGTACTTTTTAGGTCATGAGTTTTATATTTCTTCTTCTTTTTTTAAGAGCCAAAGTCTCTCTCTGTTGCCCACAGTGGCTCTGAATTCTTGACTCAAGCAGTGCTCCTCAGCCTCCCAAGTAGCTTGGACTACAGGTACTTTCACTTCACCCTGTTTATATCTCTTTGATTAATTTGTTACTGTGTTTTACTCAATGAAATTTATAAGTGGAATTGTTTTCTAAATTTTACATTTCATACTGTTTACTGCAATGGTAAAGAAGTACAGATAACTTTTGAACATTGATCTTATATTCTACTCCTTTACTCATTTCTTAACTCCACCACTTTCTTGTAGATTCCATAACATTTTTCTACATAAAAGATTGTGGAATTGGGCTAGGGAAGTAGCTCAGTGGCACAGCACTTGCCTAGCATGCACTAGGCCCTGGGTTCAATTCCAAGCACCAACAAACAAACAAACAAAACTCACTAAAGATCAGGTGATCTTTGAAGAAAAGTTTTACTTCTACTTTTTTAGTATGGATGATTTTTATTGCCTAATTGCTACAACTAATACCATTTTAAATAGAGAGGGCAAAAACAGAAGACCATTGATTTATATTTAATTTTTATACATATGGTGAGAGCTGAGTTTCATTATTTTCATCTTTTTGAATATAGATGTCCTATTGTTCTATCTCCACTGTTAAAACAATTATCATTTCTCCACTAATAGCCTTCCCACCTTTTTCAAAAATCACTTGACCATATATGTAATGACTATTTTTATTCCACTGAACTATGTGTCTATTTTTTCACCAATACCAGGTTTTCATGAATCCTGTGATTTTTTTATGAGTCCAGTGTTTTTAATCCAATAATATTTTCAGACAAAAAACATCTTACTGACCTAATTTAATTTCAAATAACTCTTCTTGACTTCTACTAAAAATTAACCTCAATTATGCTGTTAGCAATAAACATGACATTTAAAAAAATAGGCAAACAGAAAATTCTTTCTAATTTGAATTAAGGCAAAAAAATTATATGACAGCATTGATAATTGATACACGACTTATAAAAGACATTCACTTGCAAACTATCATGATTCAGGATAGAGAGAGAACTACCAAACAGTATCTGATGGTATCTTCAGAGGCAATGAAAAGGTAAGAGTCACATTCTTAAAACTCATTACAAGATGAAGGTGTGTTAGAATTAGGATAATGGCTTACTTAACCAAATGCTACTTTTTCTTGGACGCATGTCTGTTTTTACATTATTCTATGTAACTAACAAGTTTAACTCTGAAAAAGTCTGTTTTGCAAAATAAAGAGAATGACAAGAAGTTCATGCATTTAAATTTTTATCTCTCTATATCAGCGATTTAAAATTGAGATTACATATTAAAGGTAATAAAAGTGAGTTTTACCGATTGTGGGGATAACAATAGCATTTCCAAGGTACACAAGATGTTTAATGAATTAGACAATAATATTACACTTATACACACTGAACCTTATAGAAAAGATAAATGGGGAAGTCCATTAAAAAATTTTGTATTTGTGGAGAAAAAAGAGTAAACCTTTCTGTATTTAGAAAATGACTTATCACACTCTCAAGGACAATGTAGATAAAAATAGTTGTAAGACTCCTCATTAAATGATTATGCTAATATTAACTGGGAACTGACATGAGACTCCAACATCAAACATATCATAAATTAATTACAATTCAAGAACTGTGCATACCATATATGTTTATTAGCTAGAAACAAATATTTGTTGAGTGCCTCAGCCTATGATAACATGCTGTATTCTCTTTTATCATGAAGAGTACAGTTTGACATGTGTGAAACAGGATTAAGTGCTAATTGTTTAGGCCTAAAGATATATACACATAAGAACAATTATTTGGAAACAGGCTCATGGAACACAAGAGACATGACCAAGTTAAGAGTAAGACAGAAGGAATATTTAAGGCATGGAGGATAAAATGAAGGGAAAGGGGTAAAATGGGATGGCATCATGTGAGTAGACATGAGGCATTTCTAATGATAGTTGTGAACAGACAATACAAAGCAATAGGAAGATAAAATTATTTCAATTCTAGATTATTTCAATTGAGACAGAAGAGTAAAAGCTAAGTTTTCTCAGCAAGGGAACAGTACAGATGCTGAGGTCACTGAACTTTTTTTTGGTGTGGGGGTTATAATGGGGATTGAACCCAGAGATTCTAACCACTGAGCCTCATTCCTAGCCCCCTTTTTAAAAATGTGAAACAGGATCACGAAGTTGCTTAGGGCCTTGATAAGTTACTGAGTCTAGCCTCAAACTTGTGATTCTCATGCCTCAGCCTCCAAGTCTCTGGGATTATAGGCATATGACACTTCATCAAGTTCAGCGAGGTCACTCAACTTTATAGATAAGATCAGAAGGGCTGGGGATGTAGCTCAGTGGTAGGGCCCTTGTTTAGCATGTGTGACACTCTTAGTTCAACCTCTAGAACATCAATAAAAACAAACAAACAAATAAAAAAAAAAGTTCAGTGGTACAGAAAAATGAAAAGATTCACTGAGAAATTCCAAATACCGTGATTTAGGTAGTCATAACTAAAAAGACTTCACTGACTCAATGACAGGACAATCTCAGAATAGCATACAAGGTACTTGATACCTATCTTTCTCAGCCTACTATATTCTCAAGCAACACCCAAGTGTTTGTAGTCCTCTGCTCTTGTCGTCTGTATTTATAATGTAGTATCTGTCTGGAATCCAATATATCTGAGAGCATAAGGTAAGTGTGGACAGTTATATTCATGCTTATGTTTATAGAAAGTGTTTGTCTTATATATTATGGGATTTGACAAGTAGTTTATAAATATAGCTTAAATGAACAAATAAGTGTATTCTAAAAAATGAGTAGTTCAATGGTGAACTATCTAAACTAGAAATCAGGAAAGCAATTCTATTTATGATCACTACAAAAAGATATAAAGTAAAAGACCAAGAAAAACAACTAAAGAGGCAAAATTTCTCTATAATGAAAATAATATTACATTTGTAAAAGAAATTAAGAGAACACACACAAAGAAAAGACATCCTATGTTCATGGATTGGAAGACTTAAAAACATTCAGTGCAATCCCTATTAAAATATGAGTGGCACAGAAATAAGAGATAAAAATCCTAGTATTTGTATGGAACAACAACAAAAAAATAGCCAAAGTCATCATAAAAAAAAAAAAAAAGCAAAAGGCATTACACTGGTGAGGATATGGAGAAAAGGAATGATTGTACACTGTTGGTGAGAAAGTATATTGTATTGGTACATTCATTGTGGAAAAGAGTATGGAGGTTCCTTTAAAAATTAATACTACTACATATGATCCAACAATCCCACTACTGGATAAATATCCAAAGAAAATGAAATCAGCATGTCAAAGAGACATTTGTGCTATTGTGTGTATTGCAGTATTATTAACAACGGCCAGAAATGGAAACAACCTAAGTGTCCATCAGTTAATGAATAGATAAAGAAAATGTGGCAAATATGTATGATGGGATACTATTCAGTCATAAAAATAATATAATTTTGCCATTTATGAGAACATGGATGGAAGTGCAGGTCATTACATTGTTGTGAAATAAGCCAGGCTCAGAAAGATAAGTACTGAATGATCTCAGTCATATGTGGGATTTTAAAAAGTTGATCACATAGAAATTGAGAGTAAAATGGCAGTTACCAGAGGCTAAGCTGTGGTGGGAGAAATGGGAAAAGTATGTTCAATGGGTACTAAATTATAGTTTAATAGAATTAAGAAGTTCTGATGTACTACTTCACCATCCTAGTGGAAGAAAGGAGGTTGAATGTTTTCATCACAAAGAAAAGATAAATGAGCTGGTCGCAGTGGTGCACACCTACAGTCCCAGCAACTTGGAAGGCAAAGACAGGAGGATTACAAGTTCAAGACCAGCCTCAGCAACCTGCCACTTAGCAAGACCCTGTCTCAAAGTAAAAAATGTAAGACGTTGGGGATATGGCTCAGTGATTAAGCACCTCTGGATTAGAAAGAAAAAAAAAGAAAGAAGGAAGGAAGGAAGGAAAGAAAGAAGAAAAAAGAAAGAAAGAAAAAGAAAGAAAAAATAGATGAGTATACAGATGTAAGTAATCTGATTTAAACATTACATAGTGTATACATGTATCAAAATACCACATGGTACCCCATAAATATGTATAATTTCTATGTTTTTATATATCAATTAGAAAGAAATTTATCCATGTTTACAGCAGCACAATTCAGAATAGCTAAGTTATTGTGACAAACTAGATGCTCATCAACAGATAAATGGATAAAGAAATTGTGGAATATATACACAATGGAATATTACTCAGTCATTGAAAAGACAGACTTTATGGCATTTTCTGGTAAACTGATGGATCTGGAGACTATCACGCTAAGGGAAATAAGTCAATCCCCAAAAACCAAAGGCCAAATGTTTTCTCTGATATGTGTAGGCTAACCCATACAAGTGGAGGGGGGAGGGGACAGAAGTTCAGTGGATTAGACAAAAGGGAATGAAGGGAAGGGAGGGGAATAGGAATAGGATTAGGAATGACAGTGGAATCAACTCTCCTATGTACCTATATGAATATACCACAGTGACTCTCAACTCATGTACATACACAAGAATGGGATCCTAATCAGAATAAGATATATTCCAAGTTCATATAAATATATCAAAATAGATTCTACTGCCATGTATAAGTGAAAAGAACAAATTAATACAAAAATAAAGCAATAAAAATAAGTTTAGATTTTTAAAAAAGAAATAAGTCTGTTAATGAAATCGTCAATAAAGAGTAGGTCTAAGGGGCTGGGGCTGTAGCTCAGTGGCAGAGTGCTTGTCTAGCATATGTGAGGCACTGGGTTCAACCTTAGCACAACATAAAAATAAACAAATAAAATAAAGACGTGCAATTAAAAAAAGTAGGTTTAATATGGCAAACCCAAGGAAAAAGCTACTAACTCTGATAGCCTCCAATAGGGTAGTTTCAATAGAGAGGAAGAAAAGTCAAATGTGATGGATAAGGAAAGGGACCTTGAATAGTTAATGATAAAGGTAATCAATGAGAACAAAGATTTAAAGATTGAGACTTGAGAGAAGATAGCAACAAGGTGAGACAATATCAAGCAAAGATTTCATTCAACATTCATTTTTCTATTATATAATTTTAGAGGCTTATGAGGATCTGCCCCTACAGTAGGTTCTAGATGAATAAATCTGAGGGAATCTAAAAGTGTTCATAACATAGTGATACAGAAAGGCATTTGAACAAAAGATGAAAAATTAGAGAAAAACATACTAATAAAGATTTCTGGAAAATGTCTGAGGAGTGAATAGAAAGGAATTATTTTTCATGTGTTTTTGAAGGAAAACTTAAAAAGGGGGATAAAATATATAAAATATGAGCACAGAGAAATGAACCTATATCTTCTTATTTTGCTATTCTAATAGAAAATAAAGAAATAAAAGAGATGAATAACCAATAACATCAGGAGTTAGTAAAATAAGAAAGCCAGCTTAGATAGGAAAACTCAATAGCTGACATGCAATGACCATCCATTCAATAAATGATTATTAAATGAATGAAATATATTTTTCCCATACCCAGGAGATAGAGAAAAATATAGCACTATAATCTATAGAAAAAATAATTGGAGGGAACACAAAGTACTTCAGAAGATAGCCAAATGACTGGAATCCATGGCTTCCATGACCTCACCCAGTCTCATGCTGAAGAGACCAATGAGCCTCAACTTAGAAACTTCAAGAACAGATATTTAGGGTTGCAGATATAGCTCAGTTGTCTAGCATGCACCAGGTCCTGGGTTTAATCCTATAACTGCAAACAGCAGCAGGAACAATAACAAAAAGCAACCCAGACATTTAGATACTTCTCTGTGGTTAAATCAAACCTAACATTTCCATGTCAGGATGTTTCATTAAACCTCAAACCTCTTAATATAATGAGGTGCAGGAAGAAGAAACCTATAATGTCTGCCTTGGACCTGGATTAAAACTTGCCCTGCTCTTTTTCTTTGTGTGACCTCTCAAGAATATATATGAGAGTAATAATAAAGTGAAATTTTTCTGACATCTATGAAGAGAGCCACTACATAAAAGTGTCATCTTTGCTAACACTCCTTCCTATACTTTTGTTTTTTATTACCATATGAGCGCAATGCAAAGAGCAGAGGCTGTTTAATTTTGGTCTCAGTAGTGGGCTTCATGAAGCCTTAAGATACAAAAAATATTTCACACACCATTATACTTTCAAATTCCAGCTGGGACGAGACCTGTAAGTGACAAATGCCATGAGAATGGATATTCTCACAGTATTTCTGGCACAACCAGACAGAGGAAGTCCCAAAAATCTCATGAGAAAATAAGCTCTTCTAAGACTCTCATCCCAGTTTTTTGGGCTTAGTCTATATAGATAAACTTGCATAAGCCTTCAGGCTTTTGGGTCTTTATCCAAATCCACTAGAGCTTTGATCCTTTAGAGGGTTACCAGGATCTATGATAGATGGGCTTCAAGGGGGAAAAAATTCCAAGTTCCAATAAAATGGTTTCTCAGTAAACTGAAGCAGGAATTCTACTTGGGAATAGAAAATCATTTTAAAATCAGAATTTTAAAAACATCCCCTGATGTTTAAAGCCATATTTTGTTTGGTCTGTTTTCAGTAGTGTGATTACTGTTGTAATTGTTTTTAATATTATAATACAAGCACTAAGCCAGAAGAGTTCACTTTGGAATTTAACCACTGTGTGTATTGGGTACAAATTTGCATTTTTGAAAAAGGAATTAAGACAACAACCTCATAGGCTCTCTTTTCCCCACTGGCTTTTGGATTAAGAATGCTTGCAGGTACACTCTACATTGTGGAGTTTCCATACTGACACACAGTACTACTGTCTGCGTGTGTGAGATGGACATGGCATGATTTGTTTACTAAAAGTTTACTTAACTTCAAAATGGCGCCTTATTTATGCATTGTGGCAACTTACGTTTACCCATACGTTTTATACTATAAAAACACAGAAGAAAGAAGTGAACAGAAAATAACAATGGCCTTTGTTGTTGCACTGGTGAAACAGCTTGTCAGGTCAGGTTTGCAGAGAGGCATATTCCCAAACCAGCCATCATTAACGGACTCACTTCCACAGGAAAAAAAAAGAAAAGAAAAAAGAAAAAGACAGAGTCTGAAAACTCCGGACAAAAGAAATCCCTGCAGACAAAGTAAAAACAAATTAAAAGACCCATTATAAAACACAGATGCTACAAGGAAAATAAACTTTCCAAGATTTACTGGGCTTTGACAAACTTGGACATTTGTGGAAAAGACATCAGCAGCAACTCCCAGGTAATGTGACTGGAAAGCTAGACTCCTTTCTGTTTTATCTTTATCCTCTGTGCAGAAGCTGCCAGGTTGGTATTCTTAGCTTCTGAATGCAGTGATGTGAGAACATGTGAATGTGGCAAACTGCCAACTGCAAGAACTTTCTAAAGCAAGCAAGACCCTGAAAATGTTGAACATTTCAGATTATGCTAAACAGCAAAGTTAATATCAGTGTGTTGTGCATGTAAATATGCATGCATCTTATCTCCAGAGCAAATAAGAAGAGTTGAAATAAAAAAGAATAATAAGCCTCCTCCCAACCTAAAAGTTTTTGCTATCCTATCAGATTATGAACCAGTGGAAATAAAATCACCTAAAATAATAGTAATCATCTAAAATAATAATATGTAATAATAATAGTTATAAGAGATACTTTAAAAGAATATCATATCAGCCAGGCACAGTGGTACACAGTTGTAATTCCAGCAACTCTAGAGGCTGAGACAGGAGGACTGCGAGTGTGAGTCCAGCTCAGCAAATTTTTCCAAGACCCTATTTCAATTAAAAAGGGATAGGAATGTGGCTCTGTGGGTAAGTGCCCCTAGGTTCAATCCCCAGGACAAAGAAAGAAAGAAAGAGAGAAAGAGAGAGAGAGAGAGAGAGAGAGAGAGAGAGAGAGAGAGAGAGAGAGAGAGAGAGAGAGAGAGAGAGAGAGAGAGAGAAAAGAAAGAAAGAAAGAAAGAAAGAAAGAAAGAAAGAAAGAAAGAAAGAAAGAAAGAAAGAAAGAAAGAAAGAAAGAAAGAAAGAGAAAGAAAGGAAGGAAGGAAGGAAGAGAGAAAGAGAGAGAGGGAAAGAGAGAGAGAGAGAGAGAGAGAGAGAGGAGAAGCATGTCAATGAGACCTTTTATCACAAGTTTGTAGAAGCACAAGCTACAGGTTGTCACCAATGGGGGTCAAAGGAAGAATGGAATGTATGGGAAAGAAACTGAGCATTACAATAGAATAAGGTGAACTAAAATGAAGCATTTGTAGAATAAAGGAATACTGTGCTTTTGTTGTCTTTAGGGATTTGGGGACAAATAAGTACAAAAATGTTACAGATTCATTTGCAAAAGTGCAAAAGGAAAGGAGACAAGGTTATGGGTGCCTTATGGAAGAGTTCTGTTAGAAGGAGATCTAGTTGAACTCATCTGACTTTTTTCATTCTGATCTCAAATGTAGGCCTTATTCACTTCACATTCTTTCTGGAAGGTTTACAACAGGAACCTTCTTATAACTCAGTATACTTTACTCCTTTCAACTGATTCAAATCTGTATCTCATCGCCTCTCCACACACCCTAGATTCATTATATAAGAATATAAGATTCCCAAGTCAGTGTCCCTGATCTTCTATTTTGAATTCTTGCATTTTAAAATTGGATTAATGAGGCACGCTAAGAAAAATCAATGTTAATGCGGGCCCCTGGCACTCCAAAGAAGACAAATCTACATCAATGGCCCTATTTACAACTATTTCCTTTACCTTTGTCCCCCTTTCAATTTCTCTACTCTGAAATGTCAAGTAGATGCTCCATTCTGTACATCATATCTTTCCAAAAGAAAACATGGGTAATCGATTCTATGCGTCTTTTGTGTGCATTTTAGCATTCCACAGAAGACCAAAACTATTGGTCTGCTTTTAATATCCTGTTGTGGCACTGACAGGGATAAAAATCTAAAATTTACCAAGAAGTTCAAGTTAATTCTGGAGTTGAAGAGCTTTGAATTTTTGATGCTGTCAAAAAGAGCACAATGGTAGCTTGTTCTGCAACAATCACAGCAAATTTATGCTCTGAAAATTTAAAAACATTACTTAGTTCTTACTTGCCATCTAATTTAACATTCAAGCTCTTCCAACCTTATACTCAGTAATTATTTAATGAAAACCAAATAAAATCCTTTCAGACTATATAAGAAGTCTCCATTGCAAATGGGAATTTTCTGCATGTGGGCTGCTTTTGGTTGGGATGGGAGCCTCTCTCTCTCTCCCCCTTTCCTAGATGAGAATGACAAGCTTCCCAGCTGCAGTTCTAGGACTTTCACCCTCCTTTTTGACCTTTTCTCAGGCATGTTCCAGTATAATCTGTAATCTACTCAAGTAGGAAAAGGAAACAGCAGCGCCCTGGTGAGAAACAGTGCCTTCTGACCCACATACCAAGCTGGGCGGAAGCAATGCTTGTTCACAGGAGTCAAGGAGAATAGAACACACAATTAAAAGAAAATGAATTATATATACAGAGATACACACATATTTAAGTCCTCGAACACGACAAATAGTTGAGATGTAATTAAAGACAAAATGTTCAAGGACAATTCTTACTCAGTTTATTCTTGCCTACAACTTTTTTTAAAGGCAATGAATGCTAAAGAAAAAATACTGCAAATGTTAATATATTTCAAGAAAAAACACTTGTTGCTTTTTTCAAGTAAACAGCTCATGTCACCATAGATATTACTTTAGGTACTATTGGAAAGAGTGGGAAGGTAATAAGACAAATCAAGTACAAAATGCACTAAAAACAAAAATCCATATTATTTTTCAAGGTGGTAATTAAGGTCCTTTTTTCCGGGGGGGGGGGGGGGGGGGGGGGGCAAGGGACCACTGGGGATTGAACCTAGAAGTGCTTTGCCACTGATTTACATCCTCAGGCTTTTTTATTTTTAGTTTTTGAGACAAGGCCTTGCTAGTTGCTTAGGGCCTTGCTCAGTTGTTGAGGTTGGTCTCTAACTTGTGATCCTTCTGCTTCAGCCTCCACAGTAGCTGAGATTACAGGCATGGGCCACAGTACCCAGCTGACTGAGGTTCTTAATGATACTGTCATTACTTCTTGCTACTACATAGGAAGGGACATACATGACACTTTGCACTAGTACTTAATAAATGTCAATAGAAATAAACTACTTTGAAGAACTGATACTATACTAACAATGCAATCGCTATTTATGCACTTGCATGTATATCAATGTCAATGAATAATTTGCTAGGAGGTATTCCTCTTCTAGTCTGAATACATTCTCACCTGTTCATTATTACTTTTAATGTGCTGGCTACTATAATGTATAAATTTAATTATTTTTTTTCCTTAAAGCTAAAATAAACTCAATGGATTCAGAAATGTGATACATAAAAAGTCATAAAGAAATAGTGCACTAAAATTACAAGTAGAGCAAGTATAGTTTATACTATTCAAATAAGGAAGTAAAGTAGGCTAGGATAAGGAGTGTCAAAAATGTAGGTGGAAAACAGTAAGTCTAGAAAAAAGAGATGAGATCAGGAGTTATGAGCAATGTTTACAAAAAGGGAGAAGTAATAGAAGTGGCTATCAGGAATGCTACTGAAATATAAAAAATGTGCTTTAAAAATATTATACAATTTAATCTCAATCACATACTCAACCCAATTTGTATACTGAATGAATAAAATCTCCATAAAAGTGGGAAGTTCATTACTTTGGTTTACTATTAGAGCACTCCAAGATTCTGGAATGAAGGAAATGTACTATGAGCTGGAGTTATTAATATTTAAGAAGTTTCAGCAATTTTTATCTCTAAATATTAGGATTATAGTTTGACAAAAGGAAAAAATTTTAAATGCTATACAGACTATAGACAATAATAGTAGTCTACATAAACTAGAGGGGAAGAAGTAACTTCTTCATATAAGTACAAAAAACAAGAGCTGGAGCCTCTTCCTTAAGATTCAAAGTATTCATAAATCTTTCATATCAAAGCACCCTCAAATTTCCCACTCCTCTAAATCAAGTTCAAAAACAGTTCTAAAACCAAGTGTTCACAACTGAGAACTTTAACCATAGTAAAAGATCCCCATTTTAATTCCATAATCAAACATCTCTTTGGCCAAATTTGGGATAAAATGAATACCCCAAACTACAACTCATCATTAAAATTATTTCTTAACAATACTATATTCCCAATTCTCCCTTTTCCATCTCATAATTAATTCTGTAGCATATCAACAGAGCCAATGGAGCACTTCATTGTTCAAAGAAAAAATATAGAATTTTATCTACTTAGTTCAACAAATATAACTTTACTACTTACACTGGAGAACATATAAAACATGGAAGTACTGAGAGTTGGTTCAGGAATAAAAATAAGCACATATAATAAAATAAAATATTGAATTAATTTCAATATATGAGGAGTATATTCTGAAGACATGAAGAACTCAAAAACAATTTTAACATCTGCAGTTGTCTTTTTCAATTACATTAAACATGGTATACTTGAGGAAAAATTAAATATTAAAATCAATGTGTTTTCTGCTGAATAACAAGTATAGCAGTAAAATGTAAACAACTTTCCTAATAATTAAAAAGATATAAACCAAAACGGCAAGGACTCTCTTCTGCCCACAATCTCCAGTCCGCACCCCTACCCCCACCCCGGCGGAAGCCTTCCTTCTTATTACCCATGACTGTTGAGAATATTTTCTGGCTCTATTTCAGCATTATGACTCAGGTCATGAGAAGTGTCAAAGATGCATTTCCTTCAGATGGGAAAGAGCAACAGATTTTAACAACCATACAAAGATGGGAGTATAGTGCAAAAGGGCCCAATCAGCAGTTTTGACAACAGGGAAGATAAACCCTTTTATATTCACATACATTTTATTTCTAGCTTCAGAACATTTAAATATATTTCCATCAAAATCGGGCTACCTATTTTGTTCAAGAAGAAAACAGGAAACCGACACTCAATTTTGCTGCCTAAATTATCAATAATCGTGAAAAAGAATTACGCACAAAAATTAAAACTTAGCATATCACCTGAATACTAATAAGTACTTCAAGTCCTGGTCTTCCAATTATTTTTCCAAAACCATATCCCTGAATTTGTCTATATAAATTTTATTATAAGACTCCTTTCATGGAAAATCCTTGAGCATAAGAACCACAAAGAGGTGTGACACCACGACTACCCTTGGGCAAACTACACCTAACAGAAATACTGTTTCTTAACCAACTAGATCACTGCCAGAAAACTATATTCATTTATCAGTACTGTCACCTTAAATTTCTTCATCTATGATTTTATCAAATGTGGACACATTTCAATCTACTCTAAAACTAGATCAGAGTGAAATATTACTGAACATTTATTAAGCATTCCCTACCAGGGATGGCTCTTTAGGTTGAAAATAGAATAGCCTATATATTCTGAAGCCACCAATAACAATGCCCACATTAATTCCTCTATCTTTTCTGAAATTCTCTGGTGCCTCATTTGAGCTTCAATATTCTCACCTGCAAAAACACATCAACCAATGTGAAAAACTCTTTTCAATGAACCATAAATCCTTTTCCTTTTCTCATCCTCTTCCAAATTCAGAATGCCATTTACCCTATTGTGGTAAGAACTATCAGAGATTCTATTTTTCAATATATATAACCCTTGTATGGCACTGACCCTAGTCTTTTTACCATTTTGTAGATTATAAATATCAACAGCAATTCCTGCTCAGATTTTACACCTCAAGACTACTCTATTCATGCCTGCTACACTCAGGTCTGATAATTTCTTTAATCTGTTCATTTGGGTTTATCATTAAGACACTGGTTATTACATATTCTAAGAAGCCTACCCACTCTTTTTTCCTATAATTTTTTCATAACCAAATAATGTGAATAATTCAGATATTCCTTTTGATAAGTACATAAAAAAAAAATTCATCCCGTTCTTCAGAAAGAGTTATTGATAAACAGTTTTTATTTTTTACTTGAGCATCTTGAAATTCCACCTCCTGGTTTCCATAGAAAGATTTTTATTTCAATAGAACAGACCAGAACTCTTACTTAAGCAGCCTCCTCACTGGAAAAGGCAACAGTACCACGTAAATAGATTCTCCAGATCCTCTTTTTGTTATTCTAATCACTAGTCTAAAATAATATAACTCCTTCAACTTCCTGAAAATCAACTTCTAAGTTTACTGCCAGAAAAGCTTCACTACCCCAAAAGCACCCTGAACAGATGACAGAGAATACTTAATTGGGAAACTGACCAATCTAAGTGAGAAGACCTATGAATAGTAATTATTAGGCGGTATCCTAAAAAAATGACCAGTCCTACCTGAGACCTAGAAGTTGGTATGCCCTTGAAACTCTCAAATTAGTTCTAATTACTTCCTTAGCATTGATTTATTAACTAAATTTTTATTACTAAATTATTTATTAACTAAGTAAAAATGAAATGACAAAAATAAATTAATAAACAAAAAAACCTGAAAATTTAAATAAGAATGATCAACCAGTGATCATCAGTCAAGGATTCCCAGACACTGAAATCAGTAGTTTGGTTTAATCAACCTGATGAAGCTTAGACATTAGTATTTTTTTAATCTATCCAGTTTAAGTATAATGTACAATCAGGGTTAACAACCATGGTGCTAATATAAAAGAGAATGATCAAAACAAAACAAAAAAAAAAAATGTGAAAAAGGGATTCAGAGAAAATGAAGCTAACACAAGGAACAAAACCAAAAAACTTTAAAAACTGTTAACTATTTCTTAAAGCGATAGCACTATGACATGTATAAAATAAAAGAAGGGTGTGATCATAAAAGAGACATTGAAAGAAAAGCATATCAGAAATATATTACAGAAATAAAAATGCAATGAGAGGAGTAGAAGTTAAAGCTGGGGATGCCCTCGTAGAGTGAAAAAGAGAAAATACACAGGAAAGTTAGGGGCCCAGGAAAGGAGATTCATTATTCAACTGACATGAATTCCAGAAAAGGGCAAAAAAGAAAATAGCAGAGGAGAAAATCACAAAGAGTTGGAAAAACTAGCCTCTGTGGAGTGACAGAGTGGGAGGGACAGGGCAGGAGACTGACTTTTTTTTAACTCTACAATTATGGTATTATTAGATTTTATTGTAAATGTATATATGTCTCTGATTAGAAATGAAATCTATATTAAAAAGTTAACAACAATAAAGGTCCAACCAACACTAATAGAAAAGGAAAGATAATAAATTCAAGCCATAATAATGCCTCAGTGCCTCAATAATGGAATTTATTCACTCTGATACCTTAAAGTACACAGATCAAAAATCCTTAATTAGCAGTTCACAGACAATCAAAGAAAGGAATTTTTAGGACATACTGATCTACTTACTAGAGGGAAATAACTAAAAATATT
The DNA here is from genome assembly GCF_902686455.1 of Sciurus vulgaris. NCBI lineage: Eukaryota > Metazoa > Chordata > Mammalia > Rodentia > Sciuridae > Sciurus > Sciurus vulgaris. The sequence continues at coordinate 36,761,776 of NC_136463.1, forward strand.
TTCTCTATTCAACTAACTGAATTCATTCACAGGAAAAATAGAGTATTCAAAGAGGATATGACCTGACAGTAACATATTTCCAAAGTCCAAAGCTCTAAAAAGACAATAAGGAATAAATCATAGAAAACAATAATAAAAAAAAAAAGAGGTATTATAAGACCTGACAACACATCGACATTCATAGCACTCCCATGTCTGTCCCAGGGTTGCCGTGATTACAATTACAGAAAAGTTGAGAAAATATTGCCCTCTAGAGGCGTATCACATTAACCATCTGAAAATAAAACTGTGATGAAACTTGGGAATTTATGATTTTTCAATGTAAAAACTATACAGAAAAGTAAAAACACTTCACAAATAGTAAAAAGCAAAACAAGAAACTCTGAGCTAGCCTCAAGTGTTCACTACATAAACTGACATTTATTTTAAAATGTAATTCAGAGGCACTGTATTATCTGGGGTTTTAAAAGATTATCCACAAGTTGTTTCTGCAAAAAATTATCCTATCCATACCTTCCTCTTGATTTTCTCTTGTGAACCTAAAACTGCCCTAAAAAATACAGTTATAACATCTTTCTTTGGGGGCAACTGGGGAGCTTTACCACTGAGCTATACACCTATACACCTGCCTTTATTTATTTATTTATTTTTTAAGCTGTTGAGACAGGATCTCACCAAGTTGCTTAGGGCCTTGCTAATTTGTTGAGACTGACCTCAAACTTGCAATCCTTCTTCCTCTGCTTCTGGAATCACTGGGGTGATTAGGTGTGTGCTACCTGGCCCAATAATAACTTTCTTTAGAAGACAATTTCTTCAATAAATGATTCTTAAACCATATTTTTTAAAAACGTTTTTTAGTTGTCAATGGATACTTATTTATATGCAGTGCTGAGAATCAAATCCAGTGTCTCACATATGCTAGGCAAGTGCTCTACCACTGAGCCACAACCCCAGTCCCATATTGTTTTCTAGAAATGTATTATGTGATCATTCTTTTCCATAAAGAACTCATCTGCTGCAAGACACAGTGGCACACCCTATAATCCCAGCAACGCAGGAGGCTAAAGCAGGAGGATCACAAGTTTGAGGTCAGTCTCCACCACTCAGTAAAATCTTGTCTCAAAATAAAAAATAAATAAAGAGAGGGGACTGAGAACATAGCTCAGTGGTAAAGCACCCCTGGGTTCAATCACCAGTACCACCAAAACAAAACAAAAACTCATCTGCTATCTTTGAGAAACTATAGGAAATGACATGAAAATATTTAAAATACATATGATTTTCATGTAGAATAATGTCAAAACTAACATAATGTTACAATATTCTAAAAGAATGATTAAAAAAACTCAGAGGAAAACAAATGCAGCAGGAAAATGTTAGTCTTCCAAATAACAGACTAGAAACAATACTGCATCTAAGCTGAGGCAATAAAAAACAGGGAACCAACAAAACCCAGGTACTAATCTATCCTAAAAGATTGTTCCCTGTTTAACATGTATATACTATTTATATACTCCATGTCATATGAGGCATAAAATTTAAAGCAGAGCTAGAGTACACATGATTGATTTTTCTTGGCAAAAATTAAAACATACTCATGGAAACTTCAATCCACAAGTAAACAGTGATGTGGAAGGAGAAGTCAAGAAACATCACGTTATTATTGATTCTCTTAAGTAGGTGAAACTATATAAGGCTGAAATGTGTGGTTGCTTTGTATTTACAATTGTGATGTGGTCTGTATCAAGGAAACCCAGGATCAACAAAAGTAAATAATTACAATAAACCATCAAATGAAAGCTATAAACAGTTCCAAGGGGTAAAATGAATGCCTCATATAGATGCTAAAAAGAAAAGTGATACTGCTAGTTTTTAAAAAGTACTTTACTGAAATTATGGAGGCTCCAAGTTCAAGAAATCAGAAGCCTGCTTGAAACAAGGCCTCAAATCTAACCAACTACTTTCATTTGGGAAAAGCATAATCTAGAATTCAGATGCCAAAAACTGTGACTGGAACACAACTCCTCCTCTGAGAAGGAAGACTGACTTAAAGGAAGGTACTTCCAAGAATTTTAAAGAGTGGCAGAAGACAATCCAGGATCCCCATTTACTCAAAGGAAACAGAAGAAAAAAATAAATTCCTTCAACCCCTGGACTATGGTGAATGCTATATTCTTGAACTTAAATGGAAAACTATTCTGCAAAATAAAGAAATGCCAAGACTCAAAAACAGGTGGATTTGTTTATCAACCTATATAACCTGAGATATAGATCAAAACAAGCAGAACAGATTGAAATAATACTAGTATCACAATTTTGCATCGGTGTCTCCCCCTCATTTGAGAAACAATGTCACAAGTTAATATCAATATTGAGCAGAATAACTCCACAAAAGCCTGTACAGAATAAGTTCAGAATTATATTTTTTTCATTTATTATTTGGTGAATTATTCCTTTATTCAGTTTTCTAGATAAAAGGCAACATATAAAAAACATACAAAGATGAATCAATCCTATATACTGATAAATTAACAGATCAATGAAGATACAAAAGAGATCAGCTAATTTTCACCAAGTATTTGATATATACTTTGACCTTCACAGTAACCCTGTAAGGTCAGTAATATCTTCATCTCCATATCCAAGAAATCAAAGAGAGAACTTAAATTTAACATGCCCAACACTCTTGATCCTGTCCTCATCTCCAAACCTGATTTATCTATAGCACTGCTCACTTCACTTTATAGCAACCTCATTTTTCCAGTTATTCCACCAAAATGCTTCACTAACCATCCTGACTCATCTGTTCTTTCATACATATCATAAAATGGTCCTACCACAAAAAATATATCAAGAATGCAATGACTTCTGACAGGCCCCACTATAGACAACCTGGTCCAAACTTCATCTTCTCTTTCCTGGATTTTTAAAATACTAACTAGTCTTACTAGGTTTCCATCCATGTACCACCTGCATATTCTCCATACATATTTCCATTTGGTTTCTGCCAAAACACAGTCCTATCATGACATTCTTTTTCTCAAAACTCTACAGAGCCCTCCCTTCCCACTTGAGTAAAAGTCCCAGGTTGATGTCACCTGGTCACGTTACCTCTCTGACCTCATCACCCCTTGTGCACCTCGCAAACTGCTTCAGCCACACTGGACTCCTTGCCTTCCCCTCAAGAGTCCAGGCAGATTCCCAACTTTGCATTCTATACTGGTTGCCCTGATCTGCATGATGTTCTCCCTGATTTCCATCAGGTCTTTGCTCAAACCTCATCATCTCAATAAAAACCTACAAATAGGATGCTAATGTGAAACTGCAATCCTCTCTATTTCCTATTCCTTTCCTCTCTTTATTTTTCTCCATAGCTGCATGGGGATAGACACAGTTCCCCTTACATTCTCTATTACCCTCTTAGAGTCCAGTGCCTGCACATGCTAAACATTAATTCATAGTTGTCTGACAAATGAATGTACCTTGCATACATTAAATTGAAAAGCTAAGCTACCATGAATGAAAATCTCTTCATTCTGTTAAGTTAGGATTTAAAATTCCAATTGCCCTTGTAGGAAAACTTCTAAAAGATGCTTAAAGCATTAGGGTCTACATTTATCAACTAATACGTGAAGTGCCAAGATTTCAAATACAAATAGGAAAATCTGTCTTTATGGAAGTCAATCTAAAACCACAGACATTTCAATGAATAATTTTCATGTGACAATAAGATAACAGTTTGTACAGGGTAATGGTACTAAGGTTTACACATGATACAACATCAAAAGAAGGCTTTAGAGATAAAGTGATATTTTAGTTGGTTTAGTAGGCATTCAAAATGGTAATAATTATTTTCAAGTAAAGAAAAAAGTGTGCAAATGGTAAAGTTTTTTTTTAAAAAAGTGAATATATGTGGAATATTAATGGAAGGGTACCAGAATCCAGGCATGGTGTAACAAGAAAATGTAAATAAGATGTGCCATTATCTACAATTTTAAAAACATAATGAGACACATGACTTTAAGCAGAAAATTAGTTGATCATTTTATGGTTAACAAAAAATGCTTATGGTACAGTAAAAATGGTTAAAGTTTATTGAAACAGATGAGGTAAGATATGATGATCAGCGTTTCATAATCCTTTTTCATCACAGACTATTTGGACAGTTGTGGAAAACCTACAGACTCCTCAGAATACTTACGAATACATGGACCAGAAGGAAGTAAACTAAGTTAAAATATAGTTATAAAATATGGTGATGCACGCCTGTAATCTCATTGACTCAGGAGCCTGAGGCAAGAGGATCACAAGTTTGAGGCCAGCCTCAGCAACACAGTGAGACTCAACTGTAGTAAAATAAAAAGGGCTTGGGGTACAGCTCCATGGTACAGCACCTCTGGGTTCAATCCCCAGCACTCTCCCACCAAAACCAGTTATAAATATAATAAAAATAATGTGGTATTATAGTGACATATGTAATAAATTCATATTAAAATTAGTAAAATTATTACAGTATCATATATAATAATTTCAAAACAGTGATGAGCATAAAAAACAATCTGAAGACACATTCAATAATTAGAGATACTTTAAGAGACATATTTTAAGCTAGGCACAGTAGTGCACGCCAGAGATCCCAGCAGCTCAGGATCAGAGCAGGAGGATCCTAAGTTCAAGGGCAGCTCCAGCAGCTTACTGAGACCCTGTCTCAACATAAAAAAAAAAAATTTTAAAGGACTGGACAGATAGCTAACTGGTAGAGCACCTCTGGGTTCATCCTCAGATATTGTAAAAAAACAAAAAAGATATATATTTCATATGTAATGTGATAAGAAAACATTTGTGTTTTCTACTGGCAACATGTCATAAGTACTACTAATATAATTGTCATGTATTTTCTATATTCATAATGAAAATTAATGTGTACTTTTGGTAAGGGGTAAGAATATAAAGACATAATTTTTTTCCTATCCTCTTTATCAATCTCAATTTAAGAACTCCTCATCTAGACTAAGGTCCAGGCAAGAAGATAGGAAATGAAAGAGATATTTAGAATATATTTAAAATAAATAAACATCCTCTGGGAAGTTTTTTTTTTTTTTTTTTTTTTTTTTTTTTTAAGCAAATAGATAAAATAATCCTAACCTTAACTGGATTGGCTCCAAAAAGTAAAAAGGAAATATCCCTATATCAATTGTTATTTAACAGTTTCCTTTACTTTGCTAAAAAAGAGCACAAACAACAGTAATACTGCCAAACCATGATTCATTTTCAAGAAGAATCCCTCCCTGTTCAAAGGTTTACATTGTTTCTTACCAGCATCAGACTGTTTACCCACACAAACTGTAAATACATCATTTTTAGAACTAACCAACAAGGCCCATTTTGTTTTGACATGTATGATACAAAAAGAAAATGAAGAAAAATGACTATCATTTTATGTCTGTGCTTACAAAATGAGAAAATCTACAAAGAGTGATGGAGAAATTCTGAGATAATAACATCCTAACATTTGTGTTATCAGGAGGAAAATGCCTGCTGAAATTCCTTGCTTTTAAAAGGAAATCTTAAGTAATGTCAAACAGTGTTGAATCTCCTTTCTGCGATTTCTATAAAACTATGAGGAAAGTTAGGAAAGCAATAAAACTGAGAGAAAACAGTATATATCAACTAAGAAATCTAGTATTACCCTTCAACTACTACAAACTTCTACAAACAAAAAAAGTGTTCTTTGGTACTTTCAACCCTCAATAAATACACACTACAAGGTATTTGTTCATAGTCATTTAACATGTCTTTTCCCCTGGAATAGAAGATACATGAGGGCAGGGATACCCCTAAATTTTATGCCCATTATGCCCAAAGCCCAGAACAGAACCTGTTAAGTGGTTTGCTTAATTGAGAAGGAAGAACAGGGGGGCTGGGGTTGTAGCTCAGTGGTAGAGCAGCTTCAGTAACACGTGTGAGGCAATGGGTACAATTCTCAGCACCACATAAAAATAAATAAGTCAAATAAAGGTTTGTGTCTACCTACAACTAAAAAAAAAGTTAGAATAGGAAAAAAAAAGTACAAAGGAATATTTTCTAAAGATGTATAAATGTAGAGACTGTAAATTCATCACAAATTATCAACTAATACACTTGCACTTCCTCTTGTTGATCTAGCTGCCACCCATGCACACTCTCTTTGCAAAAGAAAATTTTCTATATGATCCAATGATGAACATTTCTTAAAAGAAATTAGGAAAACTACCCCACTCACAATAGTCTCAATAAAATAAAATAAAATACTTGGGAATCAATCTAACAAAAGAGGTGAAAGACCTTTACAATGAAAACTACAGAATATGAAAGAAATTAAAGAAAACCTTAGAAAATGGAAAGATCTCCCGTGTTCTTGAATAGGCAGGATTAATATTGTCAAAATGGCCATACTACTTAAAGTACAATACAAATTCAATTCAATTCCAATTAAAATCCCAATGACAATCCTCACAGAAATAGAGAACACAATCATGAACTTCATCCGGAAGAATAAGAGACCCAGAATAGCTAAAAAAAACCTGAGCAGGAAGAGTAAAGCAGGAGGTATCACAATACTAGACTTTAAACTATATTATAGAGCAATAGTAACAAAAATGACAAGGTATTGGCACCAAAACAGACAAGTAGACCAATGGTACAGAATAGAGGACAGAGACAAACCCACATAAATGGTCATCTCATACTAGACAAAGGTGCCAAAAACATACAATGGAGAAAAGACAGCCTCTTCAACAAACGGTGCTGGGAAAACTAGAAATCCATATGCAGCAAAAATGAAACTAAACCCCTCTCACCCCACCCAAGACTCAACTCAAATGGATTAAGGTCTTCAAATTAGACAAGAGACCCTGTGCCTAATAGAAGAAAAAGTAGGTCCAAATCTTCATCATGTCGACTTAGGATCAGACTTCCTTAACATAACTCCCAAAGCACAAGAAATAAAAGCAGGAATCAATAGTTGGGATAGATTCAAACTAAAACTTTTTCTCAGCAAAGGGAACAATCAACAATGTGAAGAGAAAGCCTACAGAGTGGGAGAAAATCTTTGCTACACATACTTCAGATAGAGCACTAATCTCCAGAATCTATAAAGAACTCAAGAAACTTTACACCAAGAATACAAAAAACCCAATCAATAAATGGGCTAAGGATATGAACAGGCACTTCACAGAAGAAGATCTGTAAGCAATCAACAGATATATGAAAAAATGTTCAACATCTCTAGTAATAAGAGAAATGCAAATCAAAACTACCCTAAGATTTCATCTTGCCCCAATTAGAATGGCGATTACCAAAAATACAAGCAACAATAGGTGTTGGCAAGGATGTGGGGAAAAAGGTACCCTCATACACTGTTGGTGGGATTGGAAACTGGTGCAGCCACTCTGGAAAGCAGTACAGAAATTCCTCAAGAAACTTGGAATGGAACCACCATTTGACCCAGCTATCCCACTCCTTGGCCTATACCCAAAGGACTTAAAATCAGCATACTACAGTGACACAGCTACATCAATGTTTATACCAGCTTAATTCACAATAGCTAGATTGTGGAACCACCTAGATGCCCTTCAATAGATGAACGGATAAAGAAACTGCGGTATATATATACAATGGAATATTACTCAACTGTAAAGAAGAATAAAATTATGGCATTTGCAGGTAAATGGATGCAGTTGGAGAATATCATGCTAAGTGAAATAAGCCAATCAGAAAAAAACTGAAGGTCAAATGATCTCACTGATAAGGGGATGATGATACGTAATGGTGGGGGAGGCAAGAATGGAGAAAGGATGGATTGTATATAGGAAAATGAGGGGTGGGGAGGAGGTGGGGGGAAGGAAAAATAATATAATGAGACAAACGTCATTACTCTATGTACATGTATGATTACACAAATGGTGTGACTCTACTTCGTGTACAACCAGAGAAACAAAAGTCGTACCCCATTTGTGTACAATGAATCAAAATTTTAAAAAAAATTTCTCAAAGTTTAAGTCAAGAAAAATATTTAAAACAGAGAGAGAAGTTCTCAAAGGATCTACACTATACAACTAAACATATGACAAAAATTTTACAACAAAAAATAGGTCTGAAGTAAAATTTATTGCAAATGATGAAAATATTAATATCTCATATTTCTAAATTTTATATGTTAAAAATTCTAAATACATTTTTAAATGGATGTTTTCATTCAGGACTGGTTCTAAAAACCTTCAGTTTACAAAACTTTTCAATCTTGAAGATCATGAGCCACTAGTTAAATACACATACTAACAACTGTTCTTATAAAAATAATAGTGCCAAAGCACAGAGAACATAGAAGTCACACTTTTTGAGTTACAACAGTTCTCCCAGATACCATTTACCTAGATATTTTTCAGTCTATATTTTAACTTCCTATAGAAATATATACCTATATCTGGAACTGATCAGGTATTACAAAAGAACATGTAAGTTAAATCAAATAAGGAGAGGTATAAACACCCAAGAAGAATTGCAAAGAAGTACTTGAACAAATACATGTACACGCATATTCCTAACAGCACTATTCACATTAGTCAAAAGGTAAAAACAACCAGATTGCCATGTAAGAATGGATAAACTGGGTTGTATTCATATAAAGGAATATAATTCAACCATAAAAAGGAATGAAGTAGTGATATATACACTACAATGTGGATAAACCTCCAAAATATTATCCTAAATGGCCAGTAACAAAAGATCATATACTACAAAATTAAATATATATGAAATATACTGAACAGATAAATTCACAGAGGTATAAAGCAGAGTGGAGGTTGCTTGAGGTTTGGGGTAAAGAAAATGGTGAGAAACTGCTTAAAGAATATCTAATTTCCTGTTGGTGTAAGCAAACATTTTGGAACAAGAGATAAGTTGTAATTGCACAACACTGTGCATGTGTGAATGCCACACATAATTGGTTAATTTTTTCTTATCCAAATTTCAGACCTATTAAAAATTAAGAATTATTTCCTGTGGTAACCATAATCTTTCTCTATAAATACCTTAATTTTGCAAAGCTAAAATGTCATCTGTCAAGGAAAATATGCAATGCTCCCAAAACAGAGTAACCTAATGTCAACATCCTCAATCATTCTGCTGGGAATTAAATGGTCCAATCACTCTGGTGTTAACTACCAAGGCTAAGGTTAACAAATACTATGACTAGAACTCACACTCAAAAGGAGTTCACATTTATACCAAAAAAAATAGAAAAATTGTCATTGCATCATTAGAATTAATAAGCCAAAACCAGAAACCACACAACTGTACATCAAAAATATAGGAAAAGATAAATAAACAGAAGCATGTTTGCACAATGTAATAAGTAAGCATTTTGAAGCATTGCCTCTAAAATAAAGGCAGATCACAGGTACCTAAAAGGGTTTTCTACATTGACTAATTTCCACTACACAAAACAACTGTAAAACTAAACAACAAAAATAAATGAACTAAATCTACCTGCAAAATGAATAAACATCCCAAAAACAATGCTAAACAACAAAATACACAAGAACAAATGCATTCTATATAATTCCATTTATATATAATGGAAAAACATGTTTAAGGATACCTTCTCAGGAGTAAAACTGGTTTTAAATGTAAGTGGGGTAAGGCTTGCCTACTATGTTCAAGACTCAGGGTTCCATTCCTAGAATTGTAAAAAATAAAATGTAAGGAAGCAAATACCATAAAAGTCAGAATCCTGGTTTAATATTAAAGAGGGGGAGAAAAAAGGGGGATCTTGATAATGTTCTATTTATTGATTGGGACAATAGTACATAACTATTTGCTCTAAGATAAATAACTGCAAAACACCTTTTTTTGTTTTCCTATAACACACTAGTATACATTCCACAGAGATGTATTTTAAAACAAAATGCGAATGTTGTTCTATCTAAAGTATACATGACTCCTGACCATTCCTCTACAACAATGGATATTTCTCAAGGAACTATACTACTAGCCCAGTACAGACAGAATGCTCTCAAAGAGATATATGAAAAAGGGATTCAGTTCTCTAAAGACATAAACATAAATTCAAAAGGTTTTATTCTAAAAATATGACATCAATTATCCCTTATACTGCAAAAATTATGAAGTTAAAATAGCATGGTAGCTGGGCGGGTGGAGTGCACCTGTAATCCCTGTGGCTCAGGAGGCTGAGACAGGAGGATACCGAGGACAAAGCCAGACTCAGCAAGGGTGAGGCACTAAGCAATTTAGTGAGGCCCTGTTGCTAAATAAAAATACAAAATAGGGGTGGGGATGTGGCTCATTGATTGAGTGCTCCTGAGTTCAATCCTTGATACCAAAAAAAAAAAAAAAAAAAAAAAAAAAGCATGGTAAAAATCATCATTGTATTGGTTCAAATTTATTAAATGATTTAATAAATAAGAATGCCTGGGGGCTGGGGAGATAGCTCAGTCGGTAGAGTGCTTGCCTTGTAAGCACAAGGCCCTGGGATAGATCCCCAGCACCCAAAAAAAAAAAAAAAAAAAAAAAAAAAAAAAAGAATGCCTTCCATGAGATTAAGATATTTGTATTACATGAATAGATGATGAAAATTTTTATTTTATCCTAGATTTCAAAAATTGAGGACATGGCGAAGGAAGACTAAAAGTGGAGAGAGAGAAAATTAAGTTTACCATGCAGGGGTGAGCCAGAAGGGCTGCTCGATAGACCTGGAACAGGGCTACAGCGGCCTCCTTGCTTTGACGTCAGTTCTTGTTCAATTTCTTCCAGTCCAGCACTTTTCTGGAAGCGGCTCATGCGATTAACAACTCGTGGTGACATGTGTGTACGAACACAAGGCTGGCCACCATAAGGGTTGATTGGGAAAACATGGGAAGTACCTCTGAGGGTACTGACCACAACCCAACGACAGTCATGGCTGAAGCAGATGTCCTGTACCTAGAAATAAGAAAAGATACAAAAACAGCTGAAAATATTTGGATATACCCTAAGAGCATCATTTGTAACCAAACTAAATAGAAATGGTTGCATCATTACTTAATTTACCTAATAACAGTTGGTAAATAAATAATTTTATTTTTTAGGTGAGAGTTTCACAATGAATGTTGATCAAAATTCCATGTCAGGCAGCCATTGTGACAAATGGTGCTGGGAAAACTGGTTATCCATATGTGGAAGAATGAGACTGGACTCTTATCTCTCACCCTACACAAAAACCAACTCAAAATGGATCAAAGACCTAGAAATTAGAACAAAAACTATGCAACTCCTACAAGAAAACATAAGGTCAACACTCCAGCATATAGGCACAGGAAATGACTTTCTCAATAGGACTTCTAAAGCTCAGGAAATAATGACAAGAGTTAATAAATGGGATGGCATCAAATTAAAATACCTCTGCCAGCAAAGGAAAAACTTTAAAATGTGAAGAAAGGACCAACAAAATGGGAAAAAAAACTTTGCTAGCTACTCTTCTTACAGAGGATTAATATCTAGAATACATAAAGAATTCAAAAAACTTAACAATAATTAATAAAAGAGATAATGAACCAAACAGGCATGTCTAAAATGAAAAAACACAAATGGCCAACAAATACATGAAAAAATTATCAACATCATTAGCAATTAGGGAAATGCAAATCAAACCACACTGAGACTTCATCTCACTCCCATCAGAATGATAGTCATCAAATATACAAACAATAATAAATGCTATTGGTGGGATTGTTAATTAGTATAATCACTATGGAAATCAGGATGCAGGAACCTCAAAAGGCTAGGCAAGGAATCACCACAGGATCCAGCTATATCACTCCTCAGTATTTATTCTAAGAATTAAAGTCATTGTACTATAGCAATACAAGCATACCCATGTTTATAGCAGCACAGTTCACAACAGCCAAACTTTGGAACCAGCTGAGGCAGTCATCAATGGATGAATGGATAAAGAAAATGTGGTATATATAGATAGTGGACTTTTATTCAGTCATAAAGAAAAATAAAATAATATCATTTGCAGGAAAATGAATGGAACTTAAGATCATTGTGTTAAATAAAATAAGCCAAACTAAGAAGGTCCTATGTTTTCTCCCATATATGGAAGTTAGAGAGGAAAAAGGGAAAGAAAAGTGGGGGTGGGTGGGGGAGGAGTCTCATGAAAATTGCAGGGAGATCAGTAGAATAGAGGGAACAAACCTGGGGGACGGAGGAGGGGAGGGAAATTGGAAATACTGAGGAATGATACTGACCAAATTATATTGTTATATTGAATGCATGTATGAATATGTAACAACAAATGCCATCATTATGTATAATTCTAATGCACCAATAAAAATGTGGAAAAAACTAAAAATAAGTTTTAAAATATCGATGTATGTTCACATGCTAAAATCAAATACACAAAGAAAAACATCTTTAGACTGACTAATTTATTTTGCATCCACAATAGAACTGAACCATGCTATCTAAAACCTTTTTCCAAAATACTTATAATCAAGATGACTTCCTGGACTGCTAATGAAAAGGAATTTCCTTCTTTCATTTTAAGAATACTTGTAATATGAGGTAGTGTTAACAATCAGCATTAAAGGAGGAAGACAGAATTCCACCTAATGCTTACTTAGAAAAGTGCTATTAAAGTGATTCTATCCTATGACCTTGAAGACATGTCAGCATACATGAATGAGCAGAGCTGCTAAAGATATTAGCTGCCAAGTGAACTAGAGAAACTTTAATCCTTTAAATAGCAAGTCACCTACCCACAAAATGCAAAATGATGTATCTTTTGATATTATAACTAGCTGGGTGGGTTTCATTCATTAAAAGTAATATATATATGTATGTATGTATATATATATATATATACACACATATATATAAAGCAATATGTATAATGATGATTTAGTAATAAAATGATAACATCACTGGCATGAGTTTTGGACCTCAATTTTGGAATACTGTTTTGAATTAACTTTTCTCATAAAACAGAAAAGCTGGGCAGGAAGTTGTGGCACATGCCTGTAATCCCAGCCACTTGCAAGGAGTGAGGCAGGAAGTTCCAGGCCAACCTGGACACCTTAGTGAGACCATGTTCAATCCTCAGTGCCACAAAAAATAAAAATAAAGAAAAAAAAAGCAGGAAAGCTGAGTGGAAACTGCATCACTTACTTAATTATACAGTACAAATATCCTGACATACAACACTTACCAAGTACAGATTAGGCAACTGTGATAAATAGAAGTTGAACAAGTACAGTCTTAATTTGATATATAAACTTCCTGTTCTCAAATTTAGGAAACAAATATATTTCAATAACTGTTTTTAAATACACTCCCTATTCACTATTCTAACTCAGGCACTAGGTAGATTTGGGAAACAAATCTACATGCTTCTAGTGTGCCACATTTCAAAATGCTGTAAAATTAAATCAGGAAATGATTGTGGAGAAAATATGGTATGTATGAGACCAGTGCAGGTTTCTTTTAGAACTGGGGTCAGTGAACTACTTCTATAAAGAGAGAGACAATAAAATTTTAGGCTCTACAGGCCAAGAATCAAAATCAAGGGCATTAAGTAGATACCTATAATTATAAGAGAAAAAAATTAATAACAAAAAATTTATTGATGAAATTCAAAATACAGTAATAATACACTAGAATTTTTTATAACATAGATCTACTAAGTAAAAGAATGGAACTAATCTATATGGAAGGTAATATTTTGCATAGTTGACATTCAAAGACAGTATTATTATGCTGTAAGATTTATTTATAAAAACCATTCTAGTCTGATGATACATTTTTTAAAAAGGTCAAAGGGTCAGATCTGGTTCACAGACCATAGTTTGCTAACTCATTTTATAACATTTTCATGATGGTCAATAAAGACCTCAAAGCAGGAAAATCCTTACAAATCTAAAGCTGAAATCAAAAAGGGTAAAGTGTTCTCAGGTCAATAATTAATGTTGCTATAGTTTAGAAGATTCAGCAGAGTATAGAGAGAAGTAACTATAGAAAGCATAATTAGAAGAAGAAGTCATACAAGATATGAGTTATGAACATAAGACTGATGAGATGAAAGTACTTTGAAAAATTCAATCACATGGGAAGACATTTTGTTTTGTTTTCAAGATGAATATTGTTGTTTTCAATACAAAAATAATAAACTATGATTACAGAAAAATGCTTAAGTTTAAGAAAACATATACATATAAATCTAACAACTCAGAGGCAAATATTTCTTATCATCTTAGAATACAATTTTCTAGTTATCTCAATACATAATATATAGCTATCCATTTATATGTATGATGTGTGCATGCATATAAAAATCTACATTAGATTAGATTAAATGTGGCCAATGTTAAACACAAAGAAATCTATAAACTTTAATACTACAAAAGACTGTGAAAATACAGGGAAACAGTGCTAAAAATACAAAGCCCTACATATTATTATAGGCTTTACTTAAAGGTAGTATATCTTGGTAAATATATCTATCCTTAACTAGCTACATGGCCATGAGAAAGCTAGTTAATAATTCTGTGCCCTGAGGTTCCTAATGTGCAAAAATGAATAATAATCTCATAGAAGTTAGTATGAATTAATTAATGTGTACAGTATTTAAAACAATACCTTGAACTTAATAAGCCCTGCACAAAGATGTTTACTTTTGCAATCATTACCATAAAAAATATATTTCAGTTCTGTCTAAACACCCATCCATGTTTTCACTGCTACTAACATGAACTAAACCACTATTCTCTGTCTACCAGGTTACTATATTAGTCTCTTACCTGGATTCTTAATTGAAACCACCTGAAAGCAATATAAGACAAAGTAGATAAATGATACTTCTTCAACATTAAAATCTTCTGCAAAGGATATTACCAAGAAAGTAAAAAGGACAAACCACAAAATGGGAGAAAATAATTGCAAATAATATGTCTGGTAAAGATCTCATATCTAGAATATATAAATATTATAAAATATTTAAAAATCAACAATATAAAGAACCCAAGTGAAAATAAACAAGGATTTGAATAGAAACATATGCAAAGAAGATACACAAATGGCCAACAAACACATGAAAAGATGCTCAACATCTTTAGTCACTAGGAAAATGGAAATCAAAACCATAGAGGTAACACTTCATACCCACAAGAATAGCTAAAAGTTAAAAGGTAGACAAGAACAACTGTTAATAATTTTGTGTACAAATTAGAACCATCATACATTTCTGGGGGAAATGTAAATGAAGCAGACACTTATAAGGTGTTTCAAAACATTAAACACAGAGTTATCACATGCCGCAGAAGTTTCACTCCTAAAGGTTCAAAAGAACTGAAAGTATACATTCCCACAAAAACCTGTACACTGATGTTCATAGCAGTATGCCTAGGAGTCACAAAACGGAATTGCTCCAAATGTCCTTCACCTAATGAATGGATAAACAGAATGTGATATATCCATAAAAGTGGAATATTATTCAGCCATAAAAGGAATGATGTTTTGATGCAAGCTTAAAAATGGATGAACTTTGAAAGATTATGTAAAGTAAAAGATGCCACACACAAAGGGCTAAATATCATATCATTGTTAGAACATCCCTGAATTTAATCTCCAGTAATGAAAAAAAATAAGTTTACAGTTCTGTGAATATACCAGAAACCACTGAATTGTACATTACATAATGGTGTGCAATTTGCTGAAAAAGGAAATTCTATAGTCTCTTTTTATAGTTTGATAGTCACTTAATTCTTAGAGATATCTGTCCTGTCATTACCCTATGTACATGTATGATTACACAAATGGTATGAATCTACATCAGGCACAACCATAGAAATGAAAAGATGTGCCCCATTTGTGTACAATGAATCAAAGTGCAGTCTGTAAAAATAAAAAAAAATAATAATTAAATAAAAAGATGTCTGTTCTGTTCTATGCTTAAGGAAAGATATGCAGCTGCCAGGAGGCCTGAACTAGTGTTTTATTTATCGTCAATTCTGACTCAGTTCACATCTGGTGTGAGGTTAAAGGAAATTTGAATATAATATGGGTAAATGGTATAACCAGATATTCTTATGTTCTTATTAAGTTTCCCTCCATTCAGCATAAAAGTGTGGCATAAGAAGAAAAACTTAAAGCAAAATCTCATTAGGACATGGATTATCAATTTAGTACTTTTAGATATTAGAGATGTTGGAGTTTTTAATGAGATACAAATTAAAAATTAGGAGTGTCAAACTAAATGTTTTAAAATTTATATGTAATTTACCATTTCTTACATGTTTCCTGTATTGTTTACCATATTTATAAAGCCTCACACTCATTTCTCATTGTAATAATATAAATTTGGACTACTAAAAACAGATGCTAGAAAGCTAATGCATTTGTTTGTGAACAAATATTGTTGACATATTCCAGTAATTTCCATTTACACAAATATTTGGGGGCAATCTGAATAATGCATTCTTTTGAAAAAAATTTTTAGTTGTACATAGACACAATACCTTTATTTTATTTAAATATTTCATTGATTTAATAATCAAACATACCAAATAATAATCAAGGCAACCAAATTTTAATGCAGCAGACATATCTTTAACTGGAACATGAAATGTATTTTTTTTAATTATAGTAAACATTTTATCAAAACTTAAAAATAAAACCATGTATTATATTCACAAAAACAGATTAAATTCAAAGTATATATGAAACAAGTGAACTGAGGTAGAGAATGAAATGTTACATTTAGCACCTAAGATGCAGAAAAAGCATCTTATACAACTGCAAATTCACCCCAAAACCTCAATTAAAAACCTTGGTTAATAACAGAAATAAAATTTTAGGATAATTTTAACATCCTAAAATATGAAGCAGTCTCAAACTTCAGGATAGTTAAGAAGCAACCAGATTATCTGTAAGAAATACAAATCCCAGGATCCCTCCCTTCAGAGTTCTGATGGGGTAGGTACTAGGGATTAGCACATGCAGGCATGACCAAGAAATTTACTTTTTAGAACACTTAGAAAATTACCTATTGACCTGAAGTCAGTAACACTAAGTTAGAAAACAAAATAGAGTAGCAATGGCACTCCTCCCAACTCTACAACAAACCATAGAGATCATGGAAAAGATGTTTTCGAAATCGAATATGTAAGGTAAAAGGAATGGTAGCCTAGGGCATGAGTAGGGTACAGTACCTACTGAAAAGAACCAGAAGAAATTTCTGAGATAAGGAAAAGATTCTGCATCTTTTCTTTAACAACACTGAACTGATACATATAAAGATAAAAATTGTACATACTAAAGGCATACCATGTGACGCCCAGATATGTGTGTAATCCTGAAACCAGGTCAAACACTGTTCTGTATCTTGGTTGTGGTAGAGATGTAACTAACCGAGTAGAAAAGCCAACACTCATCCCTAATGTCCACTCCCTTGCCTAACATCAATACAGATACTTAATATGTGTGTGTCTAGTCTCTCTTACATAAACCTCAGAGAAGTTATGATTGGTCAGACAAAAGCAAGTGGAGATTGCAGGACTCTAGAAAAATATCTGGTTTTCTGATAAAATAAATTAACATTATTGACGATGCCCTTTTTCCTCATCTGACTGCCTTGAATTCTGAAGTGATATTCAAGGAAATGGTATTTATAAAGCAATTATGTGGGAAGGGGCAAAAATGTCACAGAGACATTGTTGAGCAATTGTTTCAAGACCAACAGCAGACTACTTGTGTCATAATAAAATAAACCCTGATTTTTTTTTGTACTGAGGATTGTACCCTGAGGCACTTAATCACTGAGTCACATCCCCATGTCTTTTTATTATTTTTTTTTTATTTTGAGATGGAATCTCACCAAGTTGCTGAGGCTGGCCTCAAACTTGAATCCTCCTGCCTCAGCCTCCCAAGTCACTGGGATTATAGGTGAGCACCACTACACCTGGCTAAAACCTGATTTTAAAAATCTATTAAGTCGGGGCTGGGGTTGTGGCTCAAGGGTAGAGCGTGTACTCACAGCACTGGGTTTGATTCTTGGCACTACATATAAGTAAGTAAAATAAAAGTCAATTGACAAAAAAAAATTTTTAAAAATCTAGTAAGTATATTTTTTCTTTAGCCAAAAATATGAACAATGATTCAAATAATAACTTATTCTCCAATCCTAAGTGGGTTGGGACAGAAAAAAGACTGCTTGGATAGAGTCTCAAAGCAACAGGTTTTAGGTATCTAATGACAACCATAAAAGACAACTCCCAAGTACCAATAACTAACATGCCAAGGACCAAGTCAGCAGATGAGATTAGGTGTAATAAAAATATATAGAAATATAAAAAAAGAAATATTTGCATAACCATTAAAATACAAGTTCTGGAGCTATTTCAAACCACACACTTCCAGAATTTTTATCCTTCAGAATCAATAAAAATACTTTCAATAAAAATGTCATATCAGAACAATTGTAACCAGGTGAATAGCAATAGAAGACTGCTTGAAGACAAAATAATTGGAACTTACGTGCAGTAAGGATAACCCACACATACTCTGGATCTCATCTACTTATTCCTACCCTCTGTCAATTATTCATGTTCATTTACTCATTCAGTAAACGATGATGGAAAGCCTATTACATGCTCTGCAACCTTTTACAAAAAGAAACTTTAAAAATGAGCTAAAATGCCGGGCGTGGTGGCACACACCTGTAATCCAGGGGCTTGGGAGGCTGAGACAGGAGGGTCACGAGTTCAAAGCCAGCCTCAGCAAAAGTGAGGCACTAAGCAACTCAGTGAGACCCTATCTCTAAATAAGATACAAAATAGGACTGGGGATGCAGCTCAGTGGTTGAGTGCCCCTGAGTTCAATCCCTGGTGCCTCCCACAAAAAAATGAGCTAAAATAGCCCATTTTTACATGGAAACAGAGAGAATGTTGAAGCAGAAAGGAGAAAAGTGGCAGTTTGATTAAAATCTGACAGGCACTGGGCAACGTGGCACATGCCTGAGGTGGTACACCTATAATCCCAGCAACTTGGAAGGCTGAGGCAGGAGGATCTCCAAGTTAAAGGCCAACCTGGGCATCTCAAAAAGGGCTGGAGATGTAACTCAGTGTTAAAGCGTCCCTGGGTTTGATCCCCTCCCCACTCCAAAAATATCAGACATTGCTGTTCCTCCTTTAATCCTTTTTTGAAGGAATAAAGAAGATCGAAGTTTTCAACAGTAATCCTTTTTGTCTAACATAACACAATTTGTTATCCATACACTATATATAGAAAGACTAGTTCCCTAATAGAATTTGGCTGATGATTAGAGTTAATACAAAGAAAGCAAATAGAATAGTACCTAGTATATTTTAAATAGTGTAACTGTTTTCAAGTACTGTATCAGTGAAATAAAGATAATGCTATATAAGACACAAAGTTCAAAATATCGTTTATTACTAACAATAATAATATGAAGTCCCCATTCAACTCGATAGAAAGGTAGGATTTTTTAATCTTTCAAAACAAATCAGAATGTATACAGATTTTAAACATTATTTTGTTCTGAACAGACTTTTATCAGAGTTTAAAAAATAATCTAACCTTATAAACTACCTTCTCTGTCCCTATATTTAGTGGAAAATGTACACATCATGAGAAGACAGAAAAAGGAGGTGAGATCAAAACAAACAAGAGAAAGGAAAAAGGTAGGAAAGACTAAAGGAAAGATAGTTACCAGATGGCAAAGATCAAGGTTTTAATTCCAGCTCTCACATTTCTAACTGGACTGAAGTTGGAGATACGTATCTTTCAGCCTACAAGGATGTTTTCTGGTTTAAAAAAATTGGGGTGTGGGGAATGGTGGTACTGGGGACTGAATCCAGGAGTGTGCTACCGGGTGCTCTACCAATTTATTTTTTTATTTCTTGACTGGATCTTGCAAAATTGCCCAGGCTGGCTTTGAATTTATGATCCTCCTGCCTCAGCCTCCCAAGTCACTGGGATTACAGACATGTGCCACAGTGCCTAAATGTTTTCAGGCTTAAATAAAATATTTGCCAATAAGTTATTTATTAAAATATGTCCATCATTAAAATATGTAAGGCACCACAAATGCAGTCCTATGGGAAGATTATACTGCTAGATTCCTAGCTAGGAAACAAAGAAATTAAATAAATATTCTGCATTCCTACCCATGAAGGATTAAGGAGAAGAGAATTTTTAAAAAGACTGAAATAATACCAAAGAAGCAGAAAGAAGAAAATACAAATGAGAGCAGAAATTAAGAAAATTGAAAAATAGGAAAATAGAGAAAAATCCATGAAACAAAAATAAATGTTTTTTAAATCAACAAAATTGCCAAAACTCCAGAGATTGAAAAAAATCAAAAAAGAATAAACAAATCATCAATATTAGGAATGATTCAGGGGATAGCACTACAGATCCAGCACTTGTTAAATGGATTAGAAAATATGAGTGGCTGCATCTAAATAAACTTAATAACTTAGAGAAAATAGGCCAGTTCTTCAAAAACCACAAACTACTAATTCACCCAAGATGAAATAGGTCATGTGAATATACATATAATTAATAACTGTCTTTCAAAAAATGGAAGAGGAAACAGAACTTTTAACTGATTTCATGAGGCCACTAGATGATAATAATGTAAAATGTAAAACTATAAAACTTAGAAAACTGTATAGGAAAAAATCCTTAGGATTGAGGGCTAATCAAACAGTTCTTTGACTTAATACAAAAAGCAAGATTCATTTAAAAATCTTGGGTCTCATCAAACTAAAAAATGTTTGTTCTGCAAGCCTATATGAGAAGGATTTAAAAAAAAAGCTAGAGGTTGGTAGAAAAAACTTGCAAACTATTTATCTTACAAAGGAGTAGCTGGTATATAAGGACTAGTATATAAGGACTAGTATATAAGGACTAGAGGAAAAATTGGTAAATCTGCTCTCAGCAAAATTAAAAACATTCACTGTAGGTAAATACATATACAACTAAGCATGCAATTACACTCTTGGTACCTATGCAGAGAAATGAAGACTAGTCACATAATGTATTTATAACAGAAGAAAACTACAAATAGTCCAGATGCCCTTTAACAGGTGATTGTTCCAACAAACTGTAGGAAGTAGGTCTGGTGATAAGGGCAACCCGAAGGAAGGGTTCAGTATGCTGAAGGTGGTAGTAGACACATAGACATATGATAAAACTATATAAATGCATATAAATTGATACAAATGAATACAAATAAATCTGTTGGGGGTCTAAAAAATTCAGTGAATTCTATCAACATCAATATCCTGATTGTGAGATACCACAGTTCTCTGAAGTGTGAGTGATCAGGGGAAACTGGATAAAGTGCACATGGAATCTTTCATTACTATTTTGTAGAAGTACAGGTGAAACGACACACGTTCAATTTTTTAAAAATAGTGAATGTTAATCCTTGCTAATATAATAACACAGGGCCAGAAGTCCTCATGGGCCTGATTCCTGATGCAGCTAGCCTGAGCTTGACTGGAGATGAGGATGAGAAGTGGCCACAGGATGCAACAGCATGGCTGGGGAAAGCAGAGGGGGAGACGGAAGGAATGTCCTGCTGTACCTGGACATTCAGTGGATGCTGGGAAGTAGCAACCACGACTCATGGGAGGAAAAGTGGCATCAACACTAGGGAACAAATCATGGATCTAAGGGCCAGTGAGAAGAAAAGACAAAATTCCAAAATGCCCACAATATATCCAAAAGGTTCCCACCCCTGCCACACAGATAAGGGAGAATGTTATCACATGGTGACTGTCACTGGAACAACTGACAATACTTACATTGACTGCCTGTTTTCATAGGGGAAATACACGCTGGAATGGGGTATAAAAGGATAGGGCCCTTTAGTCCAATTAATGGACTGTCATTGTAGCTTATATTGATGTATGGATAATGGTATTAATGGCTTACACGACTGTAATTAAATGCCTCTGTCAGAGGTTATCCTTGGCCATGTATACTGAGGTGATAATGGGACAAGTTCACAACAGACCACCTACCAGGCTTCCAGTTCCTTCCCATGTCATATACCAACAAATTCCCAGGAGGAAACTATTTAGGTAGATTTAATGGTTGCGGAGGTACTCAGGGGTGTTATCCCAGTACAACAACGCCACCTGCCTGATAAAGCAATCAAGTACATTCCCTTTTTTAGAAAGCAACTATTAACCTGCTACTAAGTTCTAATCATGACTGAACAACTGACCCACAGAGGTACAACTTTCCAGATCTGCTGTGGGATGAGTCAACTTACACTTGAAGTGGGAAGGGCCCAAAAAGAACTGCTATTCAAATGGGAATGGGGTATTCCACAGTCCAGTCAGCCTGACACCTTGAGTTTTATGCCTACACTGTCTTCTACTCCACTGCCTGCAGCAATGCCACTGGCTCAACAGCCCCAATTCACAGAGCTCCTGTTAAATGCCAACAGCTGGGTCCCTGATGGTTCATCTAAGAAGAAACAGGATGGTAATGATGGGGCCGTGGCAGTTATATGACCCCAACAACTCTGGAAGGCTGAATGAAGTAAGGAGCAATCAGCACAGACAATGGAAGGCCATCACCCCCACTTTAAAACAGGGTTAGGCAACCTATAACAATGGGCCAATCATACCCTCTATGTTCATATTTTCTATGGGTACATTTGTTAAAAAATGGATGAATGGGTTCCCAGGCAGGGACATGGGACTAACGCCCCTAAGAGGAGTACATAAAGGCAGGGGTGAGCAAGGTCACATGCCAAGAAAATAGTTGCAGTCTAGGAGGTGGAGCCTCAAATCACATAGGAAACTCAAGCCTTGAAACTTAATGGTACCTGCCCTGCTGGGTTTTAAACAGGAAGTCCTTGATTCTTTCTCATTTGTCCCTTTTGGAATGCCTAGCATATTCATATCCTGCTGTAGAATTTTAATAGATTTCTTAGGTTCACAGATGGAAACAAATTTTGCCCTAAATTGGGTAAACCCTACCTAATTTGGATGATTTAGACAATCACACTGGAGATTTTTGAGGTGATATTTTCAAGAAATTTTGGTGTTGATCATGTGATGGGCTTAGACTTTTAGGGACATTGGTATGACGTAAAAGAATTATACATGGCATGAACATGAATTCTGGGGATGAGGGAATGAGGTAAAGGGTAAGAGTAGCCCCCTAAAAGACGTGCCTACATTCCACATCCTTTACAGGGCTCTTTGTCAAAATAAATGATTAAGTTATAGATCCTGAGATTAAGGTATTATTCTGGATGATCTGGGTTGGTATCAAAAGCCATCATTTGTGGGGGGGGGGGGGGTACTGGGATTTAACCAGGAACGCTCTACCACTGAGGCACATCAGAGTTCTTTTTATTTATTTATTTGTTTTATTTTGAGAAAGGGTTTCACTAAGTTACTGAGGTTGGCCTCAAACTTGCAATTCTCCTGCCTCAACCTCCAGAGTGGCTGGGATTACAGGCCTGCACTACTGCACCCGGTCAATAGGGAAGAGTAGCCAAAACAGAGGAGGATGTACTAAGTAACCACAGAGAAACAGACTGATTATGTGGCTACAAGTCAAGGAATGCTACAGCCACGAGAAGGTGCAAAAGGCAAAGAAAAGGTTGTTCCTCAGAATCTACAAAGGGAGTACATACAGTCTTGCTTACACCTAAATTTTGGATTTTCATGAGAGCAAATTTCTATTATTTTAAGAAATTAATATTAGCAACTTTGGACATCATTTAGAAAAATGTGAATTTTAAACTGTGGACAATCTCCTCAAGACTAAGTTTACTGGGATCTATGATAAACAAATAATAAGACCGTTCAGACTGGCTCTACCAACCAGTTCATGCTCCTAATAGCAAGATAGATAAAAGATATGAGAAACCCTCCACTCACTGACATTTGAGAGTTTTTAAAAATGAATTATGGATACAAAAGAACTTCTGCTATTTGTTTCTCTTAGGTTTCTTTCAAGGAGCAGATGTGTTTCATTTTGATGAGAGATAATTTATCCCTTTTTCTTTAATGCATTTTGCTATTGGGGTCACATTCTTCAGAATATGTGCATAACACAAGGGGCAAAACTTTCTCCTGTTTCTGTATAAAGTGTTTATAGTTGCATGCTTTACATCATCCAATTGAGTTAATCATCCAACTTGAGTTAATTTGTTAAACGATGAATCTTTTTTCCATCTATGCACTTCTGCCAAAAATCAACTGTACATTCATATGGCAAAGTTCTTGAACTCCCTATTGATTAATGTAGAGTTAGTAAGTCTTGCTACCTAATAGTGACAGACCTTCTTCAACGTTTTTCCTATTTATCCCCATGTTATCTTGCCCATTGTAAGTCCTATGTATTTTCAAATGAATTTTTAGAATTAGCTATTTAATTTCTATGGAGAAAAATCGTTCTGGGATTTTGATGGGGATTACAAAGAATCTACAGATCAATTTGGAAAGAAATCACTTCATAATGATATTAAGCTTTCAGCACAAGAAAACGGTCCAACTTCCCATAAATTTAGGCTTTTATTTACTCTCAGCAACGTTTTCCAGTTTTCAGAGTAAGGGTCTTGTACATGATAATATCAGCATTTCATATTTTTAAATATCTTTAATAATCAATTGGTTTTTGTTACTATGTTGAAGTCCAATTGATTTTTTGTATATTGATCTATATCCTGTAATGCTGCTAAAATCATTTAATTAGTTGGCTTTTTAAAATAAAAATCATTTAGATTTTCTACATCATCACATCATCTTTGAACAAAGATAGTTTTACTTTTTCCTTTTGGGCCTGATGGTGGCTCTTCCCATGCTCTCAGAGGCGCACATGGAAATCTGTTATGCAGATCTCATGCAGATCTCTGGCTCTCTCTCTTTGCAGCTTTCATGCATCTAGTACTTTGCCCTCACCATCTATGACCTTGGACTCCCTGGACTCTTAGGGGTATCTCATTAACTAAGGGAGGCTACCAGGCTCCACCAGTTCCCCCTTCCTGTACTATGGACTGGAAATTCTTTTAAGGTATTATGCTGGGGTAATCATAAGGCTCTTCTAATTTGTTTCCCACCTCTCAAAAATCACCATCTTTCAAAGCTTAATGTACAATGTCTAGAAAAAAACACTATTTAATGTTTAGCTATTACAAGGAGGAGGGTAAATTCAGTTCCTCTTACAATATATTGGCCAACAGTGGAAGCACTCATAAGATACTTTGTTAATCATTGTGGCAAGTGCTTTGCTAAGAACTGTATTTATAGCATTTGTGATTTTCGTCTCAATAAATCCTGTGAAGTAGGTATAGGACCCATTTTAGGATGAAGCTTTGAGAAAGTAATTAGCTTGTCTTTGGTCATGTAAGCATATAGCTAATTAGTGAGAGGTGTATTTTAAATGATCTTTCATAAGATACTGATAATGGCTGACATTCTAAAAACCTCTGAATTTTATCACCTAAAAATGAATTTTATATTATGTAAATTATATATGCATAAAACTAAGGGTTTGGGTGGAAATTGAAGAAAATCCCATTACCATAGAGGCATGCACAGGATTGCCAGATTTTCCAAATAAAAATATAGAAAATCCAATTAAATATGAATATCTGTATAAGCAGAAGTAGGCAATATTTGGGACATACTCACACTTTAAAAATCTGTTTTTATCTCAAATTTCCATCTAATAGTATTAATCAATAATATTAAATATGTGCCTTTCCCTTTGACAAAAATACTAGTCATACTATCTGGCAGTACTGTTTCTGATATGGAAAAATTCACACTGGTCTGATGTATAGATAGTACAAAAGCAATTATGACATTTACCAAAATTAGCACATTAAGTTAAAAAAAATGAGTCAGTTTGAGGAAGATATTATAGAACTATATTGACAAAATACTTGTAAGGTTATTGTTGAAACAAGGACTATTTTCTTACTGCATATGTGCTTTATGAGGAAAATTACTGTCAGATGCAGAGGATATTCCAAGTCAAAGACCACAAAACAACTTAATTTAACATAATTAGATCCACATACTTTTTTTTCCTTGCCTGATTAAAGAACCCTCAGAGTTCTTGGAATAATTCAGATTAATATGATTCTGAAGTACACAATTATGGTTAGATAGATCATATGCTGTACAGATTTAATGATTGGGGCTAAATTTTAACAGTTCAAAATAATTTCTAGTAGAACTTTATAAAAATTAATTTTATGGTCACTAACTGAGGATCTTAGATCTTGATGTTTGCTGTTTAGAAATTCTAAATTACAGGGTGTATCCTAGAGCAAAATCATTTTAATAAGTTCTATTTGATTTGCCTACCTGTTCAATAGGGACAGGATTAGCAACACCAAACACTTGTACCAAACATGTATAAGATGCTGTTCTAATAGACATCAAGAAACTTAAAAGTTTCTGTTTCCAGATTGGACATACAGATAAATTAAGTGGAAATAATATTAATAGAAAGAAGGTATCAAAATAAGTATTAGGTGTTTAAAATATCCAAATACTAAAAGATTATAGATAAGGTCAAACAAACTGATAGCAGAAGAGACAGGACAGGATTTAAAACAGTAAAGAAATAAAACATGCCCAGCAGAATACTAGAATATTAAATCTTCGCCTGAAATGCTCATCTTAAAATTTCCATATAAAAGAAACAAAAATTAATAGTAATTAAACTTAATAGTAAGCAATTTAGTAATGAATTAAGTAAAAAATTTTCAAAGAATGGTGGAGATACAACTGAAAGACACAATTTACAGTTAATGGGCTCCCACTGGTCAAATATGGGACTTTTTGAGCACTAAAATAAATAATTCTGAAACAAATATAACCCATTGGAAAAAAGGAATTTATGAGAATAAAATGATACAATGATACACCAACCAAATGATCAATAATGGTATAAATCAAAATCATGCTCCTCTTGACAGGATGCAAAACCTCTGTGACATTCTCATCAAAGATGAGTAACCTGAATCTAATCATGAGGAAACGTCAGACAAAAAACTGAAGCACAATCCACAAAATAAACAGGTCATAGTGTTCAAGTGTGCTGAAATCATGAATGGTAAATAATGAAGAACTGTTCTAAAATGAAGTAGATTATTCCAAAATGAAAACAATTAAGTTTCTGAGCTAGAACCTTTTGCTAGTTATTGAGACAAGCAACAAAGTCAAAGGAAGTTTGAAAATTAGATGGCAGAAATTTATTGATATTTTGATGATAATTTTATGGTTATGAGAAGAATGTTTTCATTTGCAGTAAATACATGTTCAAGCATAGAGGGTAACAGTGTTGACAACCTGCTTTTAAATGGTTCCAGGAAGAAAATGAGTCTAGATCTGTGAAAGACTCTAGGCATAAAAGAATCAATTAAGTTACAATTTATTTTTTTAAAGTATAACCCAATATTAATGGGGACAGACAAGTACACAACCAGTCAAAATGCAAACAAGAACTGTACTGGAGTATAAGTCAAGATGTCTAAGAAAGAATATTAAATGAGAAAAAAATTTTAAAGAGAAGGATTAATTCTTCCTAGATATGGAAAAGAGTGAAATTGTGGTTGTTGTTCTTTTTGGATATACATGGCAGTAGAATGCATTTTGATATATTATACATACATGGAGTATAATTTATTCTAATTAGGATTCCATTCTTGTGGTTGTACATGATGTGGAGTTTCACAGGTCATGTATTCATATATGAACATAGGAAAGTTATCCCACTGTCTTTCCTATTGCTATCCCACCTCCCTTCCCTTTGTCTGATCATTCCCCTTTGTCTGATATACTGAACTTCTACTCTTTTCCCTCGCCCCACCCTCATTGTGTGTTAGCATCCACATATCAAGGACAACATTCAACCTTTGGTTTTGAGAGATTGGCTTATTTCACTTAGCATGATGGTCTTCAGATTCATCCATTTACTGACAGAAGTCATAAAGTCATTCCTTTTTATGGCTGAGTAATATTCCCTTGTGTATATATAGCACATTTTCTTTATCCATTCATCTGTTGAAAGGCACCTAGATTGGTTCCATAGCTTAGCTATTGTGAATTGAGCTGCTATAAACATTGATGTTGCCCCACCACTATAGTATGCTAATTTTAAGTCCTTTGGGAGTATACTGAGGAGTCAAATGGTGGTTCCATTCCACGTTTTCTGAGGAATCACCACACTGCTTTCCAGAGTGGTTGCACCAATGTACAGTCCCTCCCCCCAGCAATGTATGAGTGAATCTTTTCCCCACATCTTTGCCACCATTTATTGTTACCTGTATTTCTTGATAATTGCCATTCTGACTGAAGTGAAATGAAATTTCAATGTAGTTTTAATTTGTATTTTTTAATTGCTAGAGATATTGAACATTTTTTCATATATTTGTTGACTATTTATATTGAGAAGAAATAGTGAAATTCTTGACATGAATGTTGAAAACTACAAATGTAAGTTATGATCCAACTGATGCACCTCTAACCCATTTTGTGTATATGTGGTGTCAGGGGGAATGGGGATCAGGGGTGTTCTACCACTGAGTTACACCCCCGACTTTTTCATTATTTCTATTAAGACAAAATGTCTCTTAATTGCTGAAGTAGTCCTCAAACTTGAGATAAGCCTGCCCCAGTTTCTCTAGTGGCTGGGATTTACAGGTATGTATCACCACTCCCAGCTTCTAAACTAAACTCTTAATAGAAGAAATGTTATTAACCTTAGCAGCAATTTTAAAAGTACTTATTATATAAGGTGTTTTGTGAAAGAAAAGATGTAATAAACAGGTTTCACACTCATTTCTTCCAGATGGAAGAAACTAGGCATTAGTCAGGCATGGTGGTGCATGCCTGTAATCCCAGTTACTTGGGATTAAGTCAGAAGGCTTGCAAGCTCTAGCTCAGCCTCAGCAATTTATAGTATCTCTATGGAGTATCCTGGGGTTCAAGACCCAGTACTACAAAGGGAGAGAGGAAGGAAGGAAGGATGCAAAGAGGGAGGAAGGCAGGCATTATATTTATGAGAAAAAAGGCAGACACAGCATTTATGAGAAGTGGAATATTCCCATATTTGCCCATAAGTGAACTAAAATTTACACATAAACAATAATTTGCATGAGGGAAACATTAGAAGAAATGAGACCATACTGCATATGCCTAAAACTCCATTCTACAGATTCTTATCCAGGAACAGCTAGTATTAAATGTTTGATGTCAAGAGTATAAAAAACTTAGTGCCAGAAACTAAGATTACCCAGATGATGGTAATTATTGCACAACATGGCAATGTGCTTAATTAACACAACTGAACTGTGTGTGCATTTAGAAATACATAAGATAGTACACTTTGTTACATACATTTACCATGACATTTTAAAAGAGGGGGGGCTAAAATTTCTCAACTTTAACCTCAGGATACAATAACTGATTTGAAGAAAAAGATGCCAAAAAAAAAGAAAAATGCGTATTTTTTTCATATCTTCTGAATTATGGCATTATGAATAAAAATTAGAAAAAATGTACAGTAAAAGATAAGAATTCTAGATTTAAATATTTTAACTAAAGCTGAAATACAGTTAGGACCATAAAAATGCAGAGATCCTAACAAGCAGTAAATTGGGGCTTTTCTTATAATATTAAGTGGCAATTAGAGCATATAGCTATTAAAAACTATCAATCTGTAAATGTTAGAACTCAAATCAGAAAGAACAACAAAATCACTGGTTTTTGTTTGTTTTAGATTTTTTTGGTACTAAGGATTGAACCCAGGGGTGTTTGAGCACTGCATTATATCTCCAGTCTCCTTTTTTATTTTTTATTTTTTTAGTCTCGCTAAGTTGCTTAGGATGATGCTAGATTGGCCTCAAACTTGAGATTCTCCTGCTTTAGCCTCCCAAGTCACTGGGATTATAGGCATGCACTAACTGCTGTGTCTGGCTAATTCTGTTCATAATAATGTAGTAGTATTATATAATAAAAAGGTCTGGGGATGAAACTCAGTAGTAGATTGCTCTGGGTTTCAAACCCTAGTACGGTGGTGGGTCGGGGGGCACCTATGTAAATTATGGAAGGGACCTGAAGACGACACAACAGGTCACAATAAAGCAAAGCAGTTCCAGAAGCAAACACATCAATGGGTAATACTGATGCTTTTGCTCTGTATGCCTCAAGATTGAACAAAACTTACATTCAAAAAATTAAAACTATTTCCAAATGATATTTTTATGTATTACTTATAAAACAAAGATGATAGAAATAAAGTAAAACAATAAAAGCAAAGATTCAAAATTCATTACTATATTGCACAATGGTTTATAGTTCCTAATCAAGGTAATAAGGTAGAAAAATAAAACTATAAAAACAAAAACTTCTTGCAATTTTCAGAAAATATATTTCACAAAGAAAATTTGCTAAAAACTACTTGATCTCATAGGAGAGTCTACCAAAGTAGGAAGATATGAATTTGATAGAAAATAGTAGTACTTTGCCATACTAGTATTTTGCCATACTACAATGGTTTAATTCTAAATTGTAGTAATTCCTACATACAAAAATTCTGTAACATAAGAATGTTAATTCTAATAATATAAAATGTAATCTCAATGCAATCCATATAAAAAATCTCCACAGGATTCTTTACATCGGTCAACAGAGTTACTCTAAACACAACAGCTAAGAAAGATTCAGAAAATGAACAGTAAATCATGTTATAAAGATAAAATAAATAAAACAGCATAATACTGACAGGTTTTATTTTTACTTTATCAAGAAAAATTTCTAAATATATTCAAAATGCTAAAGTTCACCACATTAAAAATTTTTTAAATAAAATAAAATGTATCACCTTACAAAAATATCACTTATCTTCAATAATTATTAACATTTTATAAATTTTATTAAATCTTTCATTGTTTTGTCTTAACAGAATTTTAATGCAAATTAGCAATTTAATAACAACCAGAAATTTAGTAACACTTGGTAAATATCAAATAATATCCAGTTGCTGAACAATATTCTCCAACTGTCTCAAAAACATCTTTTTTTTCATTGTTCCCTACATTTTCTTTTCTCATTCATTTGTTGTATTATCTAAAGTATGCTCTGCTACTGCTAGATTATTTGAAATGAAATTACAGATATTTCCATACCAATTGCAGTACTGCTGTATCACAAGAAATGAGGTTTTTAACATTTTAAAATCATCTCATAATTTGTGTGAAAAGTATTTTTTCTGCCTTGATTTGTGTGAAAAAGGATTCAGTGATGTCCATGCTTTGTACTCAGATGATAGTCTCTGTCTGCCTTAGTCTATAACAGTTCACCTTTCCCCTCCTAAACACCAACTTTTGTTTTCCTATTAAAGTTATTTGTTTTTAAAAGAGTTCACATTTATATTTTAGAACATTCTAGAACTGGCTAGTTGTATTCTGATGGTGCTTTTTCCCTTGTCACACTATGTTCTTTAAAGTACTAATTATAGCTGAACATGGGGGAACATGCCTGTAATGAGAGCAATTCGGGAGGCTAAGGCAATTTAGAAAGGCCTAAGCAACTTAGTATCAAAATAAAAAATACAGAGGGCTGGGGATAAGGCTCAGTGGTGGAGCACCCCTGGGTTCAAACACCAGTTCCAAAAAAAAAAAAAAAAAAAAAAAATCTACTAAATATATCCAGAAGGTGATTTAGAAAGAGGTTTAATTTAAAAGGCTGGGTAACAATAAATCATAGATGATGTTGTAAATACCACATTGTATCATACTCGTTTAATATGTAACTGTTTCACTTTAGCAATGTAAGACTAACCAACTAAAACTAGACTGATGATTATCCATTCATTTAAAAAAAAAATCCTATTCTTCTACTTATTTTGTTGTAAGTCTTTCACAGAAAAACTTTCCCTCATTCAGTTACCTTATTAAACTGACACAAGAAAGTCAGGATAAATCCCAGATAACCTCTCTATATTTATCAATTTTCAGAATAGAAAGGAACAGGCTACTTACAGTAAAGTCCAATGCCTTTTTTCGTCATTATATTTCATTTTGAACAGATTAATTTCTATATATTTAAGATATTTCATCCTATTATAGGCACTTACTTTGGTGAAACAGCACTTCAGGCTTTGAGAAAATAAGGAATATTCAATAAATCAGATAGGATCATTCAACTATCTGCTAGAATGATAGAGAGTGGTGTACTGGTGAATGCACAGCCAACACCTTTGTGAAACAAAAAGTTATTTGGCATTTTACTAAGGTAATATAGAGTATCTATCAGCAATACTGATATTAAGATTATTAAATACATGTAAAACATGGTGCCTAAGACAACGCCCAGTGAAGTACATGTATGGATGTCCGTGGGCCATGCAGGCTTGCCCAGTTGTGAGTGTAAATGTTTAAGCACTGGCTCTCTGAGGAAAATGATTAGCCAGCCCTGATTTGTACCATTTGACGATTTTCATGATGGATGATCTTTCACTACAATGGATGATCATGTCACCAACTGCAGGGGTGGTGACAGATGCAAAAAATTAGTTCTTAACAGCCATGGTGAAGAGACTGCAGTATATTCATATTCTTTAAGAAAATAAATTATTTTGTGTTTTGTCAATGTGTATTTATAGGTATATGCATGTTCACATATGTATGTACATACTTAGATATGTAAACACATCCAAAATACATACCAAAAGGTCTGGAGAAAAAAACATCAAATGAATGATGTGTTTTCTCTGGAGTAAGAAACGGTAGAAGAGTGGAAGGAATGGGATAAGTTGATAAGCTGAAACACTGTTGCATCAAAATTCTTTTTTTTTAACTTTTTTTTTTAAATTTTGTATATGGTGCTGAGGATCTAACCCAGTGCCTCATGCATGCTAGGCAAGTGCTCCACCACTGAGCCACAATCCCAGTCCTGCATCAAAATTCTTTTAATGTTTAGCCATAAAGTGGTCATCTATTGCTTATGTATTTGTTGGGCCAAAAGGGGAAATTTTTTCTTAATTTACTCTCATCCATTCTATCACAGAGAACAATACTTTCTCACAAATATTAAGCTTCAACATGAAAAAAAGCACCAACTAGATTAGATGTCGTATTACACACTGAAATCACCTTCTGAAAAAATGCACAATTTACCTTAGCTTCAGTTTCACCCCTGTGAAGAGTGTACAGATGGTGGACAGCACTTTGTGATGAGGACCAAGGATGTGTCAGAATTTGGAAGACGTGAAAGTCATGGCCAAGTGTGTCTGTTGTGACTAAAAGCATTCCTGGAAGACAAAAAAAAAAAAAAAAAAAAAAAAAAAGATGGGGGGAGTAAAAATAAAAATTATTATGTATGTGGATATAAAACACTTTCAAAAACTACTTGTAAATCTTAAATCATTACTAATAAAAAAAATAGCAAGGCCATAAAAATTTCCAAAATGAAAAATTAAAACATCTTTTTATTAGGAACATCCAACTTGGTGATATATCAGTAAAGCGACAGAGTATGAAAATTAGATGTGCAGGCATTACGATTTTTCAATGTCACGGGCTGAGAGAGTTTTTTGTTTTGTTTTGTTTTGGTTTGGTTTGGCTTTTTATACTGGGTATTGAACCCAGGGGCCCTTAAACACTGAGCCACATCCCCAGGCTTTTTTTGTATTTTATTTTGAAACAGGGTCTCACTAAGTTGCTTAGGTCCTCGCTAAATTGCCGAGGCTGGCTCTGAACTTGAGATCCTCCTGCCTCAGCCTCCTGAGAGACTGGGATTACAAGTATGTGCCACCGAGCCCAGCCAAAGAAGTTTTAAAGGACCGAAATAATAGAATCCATAATCATTTCAAGAACAAGAGTATGAAAATTACAATACCCATGGAACTAAAACTCAAATCTTTTTGCAATTTTATTCTGTATATTCACTTACCACACTAGTAACTTCCCACTTCATTAACCAGTTTAAAATTTGCCAGCTAGATATGGCACACACATGCAATTCTAGTGACTTTCAAGGCTGAAGTAGTAAGACTGCTTGAGCCCAGAAATTTGAGACCAGCCTGGGCAACATATCAAGACATGCTCTTGCCAAGCACAGTGTTGCACCCCTGTAATCCCAGTCACTCAGGAGGCTGAAGAAGGATCGCAAATTCCAGGCCAGCCTCAGTAATTTAATGAGAACCTGTCTCAAAATAAAATTTAAAAAGGACTGGGGATTAGTTCAGTGGCAGACCCTGGATTATATAGCCCTATTACAAGGAGAGGGGAGAGAGATTTGGATGTTTGGAGCATTTCAAATTTGGAATTTCCAGATTAAGGATGCTCAGTTTACATTATCAAATTTTCTGATTTTGAACTTGGTTGATTCAAAATTTTTAAATATTTTTCTTGAATGAACTACTTTTAGAAATTGATGAATTGGCATATTTTAATATCTAAGAGTTTTACTTCTGGCCACTTTTTCCTTGAGGATATTGACAATTTGTGGAGGGTTCTTCTCTCTTTTCCTCATGATCAGTCTGACGAGAACTTTTCAAGGCATCCTACTTAGGTTTCATGATTTTCTGGTTTTCTATTTTTAATTTCATTGATTTTTGCCTGTCTTTAGTATTTCCTTTACTCTCATTTTTTGTTCTTTTTTTTTTCAAGTTTCTAAAGGCGTTCACTGTAAGTATGCAAGGTATAAAGTCCCCCCAAGGCAGATTCTAATATGAGGCATTTTTATTTACATTCAGTTCTGAATATTTTCCAGAGACTATCACTTTTACTCATGGGTTATTTGAAGGTATGTTGTTTAGTTCTCAAATATTTGGGTATTTTTTCAGATAATGTTATTGCTAGCACAATTTTATTTTAATAAGGAATTACTTGTTTGTTTTATGGCTCAGAATATGATGTAGCTTGGTAACAGTTACATATTCAACTGAACACCCAGAGTGCTCCCTAAGTATTAATTCAAGTTAATCATTAGTATTATTTGTATCTTTAATATCTTTATGATTATTTGGGTACTTTTTCCATTATTGAGTAATATTACTGAGTTAAATATTCAAAGCCCGGCACAGTGGTACACACCTGTAATCCCAGTAGCTTGGGAGGTAAGGCAGGAAAATCACAAGTTCAAGTCCAGCCTCAGTAACTTGGTGAGGCACTAAGCAACTTAGAACCTGCCTCAAAAAGGGCAGGATGGGGAGGGCTAAAGGGCTGGGGATGTAGCTCAGTGTTAAAGCCACCCTGGGTTCAATTCCCAGTACCCCCAAAAAAGAAAAATCCAAATAAAATTGTAGATATGCTTTTTTTCCAACAGTTATTTCAGCTCAGAAAGTTTAAAGCTAGCTCAGAATATAGGTGGTACACGCCTATATTTCCAGCTACTCAGAGGATGAAGCAGAGGATCAAAAGTTCGAAGCCAGACTCAGCAACTTGATGAGATCCTATCTCAAAATAAAAAAATTAAAAGGGGTGGGAATGCAGATCCGTGGTAGAACGTCCCTGAGTCCAATCACTAGTAACACACACACACACACACACACACACACACACACACACACCAAAAAAAAATTTTAGAGTTGGGCTGGGGATATAGCTCAGTTGGTTGAGTGCTTGCCTCTCAAGCACAAGGTCCTGGGTTCAAATTCCCAGCACCGCAAAAAAAAAAAAAAAAAAATTTAGAGTTAACTTTCAAGATTCACACACATTTAGCACATTTAGGATTGTTAGGAATTCTTGTCAAATCAATCCTATTAACATGAGGTCCTGTATTAATCCTGTTTGTTTTCCTTGCTCTGAATTCTACTTTTTCTGAGGTTAACATAACCATTAAAGCTTTGTTTTGATTGGTGCATACACAGCATATATTTTCCCTTCAGTTTATATGTACTGAGATGAATGTGTTTAAAATGAGTTATCTCTCACCCAACACAAAACTCCACTTCAAATAGATCAAGGACCTAAGCATTAGACCAGAGACCCTGCACCTACTCAAAGAAAATACAGGCCCAACAGTCCACTATATTGGTGTAGGCACTTACTTCTTTAACAAGACTCCTAAAGCATAAGAAATAAAATGAACAATCAATAAAAGGGACAGTGTCAAACTAAAAGTCTTCTTCACAGCAAAGGAAATAAGACAATCAAGAAAGTGAAGGGACGGCCTACAGAAGGGGTGAAAATCTTTGCCACCTGCACCTCAGATAGAGCACTAATCTCCAGGATATACGATGACCTCAAAAAACTTAACACCAAAAAAACAAATAACCCAGTCAATAAATGAGTAAAGGAACTGAACAGAAACTTCGCAGAAGAAGAAATATAAATAGCCAACAAATACATGAAAAAAATGTTCAACATCTCTAGCAATTAAAAAAATGCAAATTAAAACTATATGAGATTTCATCTCACTCCAGTCAGAATGGCAACAGTCAAGAATACAAGCATCATAAATGTTGGCAAGAATATGGAGAAAAGGCACCCTCATACATTGCTGGTGGGACTGCAAATTGGTGCAACCACTCTGGAAAGCAGTGTGGTGATTCCTCAGAAAACCTGGAATGGAACTACCACTTGACTCCTCAGTATACTCCCAAAGGACTTAAAATCAACATACTAGTGGTGGGGCCACATCAATGTTTATAGCAGCTCAATTCACAATAGCTAAGCTATGGAACCAATCTAGGTGCCTTTCAACAGATGAATGGGTGAAGAAAATGTGCTATATATACACAAGGGAATATTACTCAGCCATAAAAAGGAATGACTTTATAACTTTTGTCAGTAAATGGATGAATCTGAAGACCATCATGCTTGCTAAGTGAAATAAGCCAATCCCCCAAAACCAAAGGTTGAATGTTCTCCCTGATATGTGGATGCTAACACACAACAGAGGTGGGGAGGGGGAAAAGAGTAGAAGTTCAGTATATCAGACAAAGGGGAATGATCAGACAAAGGGAAAGGAGGGGGGAGAGCAATAGGAAAGACAGTGGAATGAATCAGATGTAACTTTGCTATGTTCATATATGAATATATGACCTGTGAAACTCCACATCATGTACAACCACAAGAATGGAATCCTAATTAGAATAAATTATACTCTATGAATGTATAATATGTCAAATTATACTCTACTGTCAGGTATATAACAGTAAAATAAAAAATAGATCCAAATTTTTTAAAATAATAAAATGAGTCAAATAGTAGATAAATGCAGTCTTTTTCTTTTTTTAATCCAGTCTGACTTTCAACTGGTATTTTTAGATCATTTGCATTTAGTATATCTATAGGTAGAATAGGAATTAGATTCACCATTTGATTATTTTTAATATTCATTTTTTAATTACCAATGAGTTTGGGGACTCTAGATCTTTAGGTTACATATTAATGGGTTGTTCCACAGATTATATTACACATATCTAACTTTGTATGTCTGTTCCTTTGTATTTTGTGCAGATTTTACAAGTGTTTTCTTTAAGAAGGATGGTTTATTAGTTTACTCAGATTTTCAAGAAGTAGAGTCATGTCAGTTAACTTTCAAGACTTCCTTGTTGAGAAAAAAAGGCATGAAAGAATATTAAGAATATGTAAGGATATAAAGTAGTCATTTAATGAAAAGATGAAGTACATTTTGAGCTTGCTATTTCTGTAACTAAGGCATGACTCTGGTTACTAGGGTAAAATATCACATGACACTTTCCTGGTTATTTCAAAGAGAACACATTTTAGATGGTGAAAAGCATTATTTATTACCCTTAATTTAATAGCCTATTAACTATTACATATTTAATGATTTATTTATTAATTATGTACCAAGTTATGGTCATTTCACCATTGACACATTTTATATTCTTCCATTGTTTTTATTCAAACAACAAATCATTTTGTATTTTTGAACAGTATTTTCCTGTCCCTCCTACTTTTTGCTGAGTCATTTCTAACAGTTCTACCACTGTCTTCAGACTCCATCTCCTCACACACAAAAAATGATTTTATGCATCTGATAGATAATTTAATACAAAGATCATTCTGACAGGATAAGATGAACTAGGATTTATAATACATATATATTCCTTACATAACACGGACAAGCTTCCCTATAACTTCTTTTAAAATCATATTGACATTTTATTCAGAATGAGCATTCAAATAGAAGGCCTGACTTACCGAATCATCTATGTAATTGTTTTATGTATGAATTACATTCAAACACAAACACTTGTCAATATACTTCTAGATTTCTAAAGAGACATTTATTTTTGCCTAGTAATTATTAAGTAAAACCAATTCGAATTTTTCAGGAAAGAGTCCAGTGAAAACTTTAACCTATTGTCATCGTATATCAAGTATTTTCTATTTCCACAACTATTCCATAATTAATGTGGCTTCTATAATCCACTAATGAGTTTTACATTTTTACAAAAGGTTTAAAATAATACAAAAAATTAAAAAAGCAGAGAGAAAAGTTAGTATAGAGCTGCATATTCACGTGCTTTCTTCTAATTTACAATTTTGTCTTTTGCACACATTCTGTTGAGGAAATGGTAAGCTTTTTCTCTTTTCTAGAAAACAAGTTAAAAAGCAAATATACATAAAAGGAAAAATTCATACAAAGTAGACTGTGGCTTGAGACCTATTTATGCAGCATCAGAAGACTAAACCAGACTCTGGCCTGGCCATAAACTAAACCCACACCCCAAATGAGGTGCCAAGCCACAAAAAGCATTTGCGTCATCTGGGAATACAAGGAAAAGAAGGACTTCTAATTATAGGGCCTGGAAGCGGAAGCCTAGAGTGATTAGCTGTTTAGGCACTGCTGTATGTTTATCTGGAAGCTTCCTCTCCCTCGCTTTCAACCTCAGGTTTGATAGATGAGCGTTAGTGTTAGAGGGTGGAGACTGGAGCTGCTGATGGTACACAGCGTTCTCCCAAATCTGAGGTAGCTGGAGAATGAACATTAAGTCTTTTGTGGCCTCATAAGAACATAAGTCTTTTCAACTGGGCGTCAGCTGGTTAGACCAAAAAGCAAAATTAAAGAGTAGCAATGCTGCACTGGGAATATGCAATAAAATCTTGGAAACATGAGGAGGTTTGTCTTTTTTCCCATATCCTATTTATAACACCTATCTAATTGTATGGTTCTTTATCATGTGCCCACATGTGAATTGGAAGACAAATTACCAGTTATTCACACTCTCTTCCAAAAAGAGAAATAAACACTGATATGCTGGGTCAAACAAATATTTACAGGAATTCAGACTGCATCACTCATAAAAAAAATTGTATATGTTAGCAAAAATACTTGTAGCATACTACTTTCTAATCAATACTTTAACACATGCAAGCTGACAAATTATTTATAAAGGCTTAAAGTCAAATTTGTAAACATAAATACAAGAATCTTCATACCAACAGAAATCTCTAACTCACTGAGGTTACATAAAACAGTTACAATATTATAGCCCATTAAAGTCTGATTATTAACTTTCCAATTGAATAAGAATGCTTAAAAATAATGACTTCAATATCCATATACAAAGCATCAAATTTTTAAGAAGCTTACGTTTCTTCAGCTGCTCAAAAATGCCAATAATCAAACTCATCAATGTGTTTTTCCACTTAAGGAGCCCAGAATATACTAAAATCTTTGTAATTTTACAATGTTTTATTGTTGTTATTCTACCCTCCACCCCCCGTGCTGGGGATCACACCAGGGCCTTGTGCATATTATGCCAGGGTTACACCAGAGTTCTGCCACTGAGCTACACCACCAGACCCCACAATAAATCTTTATAAAACATGCTACATAACATCCTGTAAAAGAAAATGAAGTAAACACTACCAAATAAAAGAGGAGATGATTTATTTGATCCTTTCCTAAAGTTCTATATGTCCGTAACTAATATAAATTAAAATAAAGTAGGTAATATTGCCCTGATATGTTCCATGCACAAAAGTCTAAATCAGTGACACTTTTCTTATTCATGTACTTTATTAACTTTTATGCATCCTCTGGATTTTTAGCAGTTAGAAATGAAGTGTCTTAATATTTTTTACTTAAATTCTTTTATTTCACTTCAAATGAAATTGTTGGGCTAAGGAAGACATCTTTGGCCATATCCAGTGGATTTTAATATGAAGTATTACATTATTCATTATTTCCAATAGATTTATTTATGAAAATAGATATTTAGGAAAGTGATTCAGTATATTTCTTCTCATATGTCAAAATATACAATCAATGCATTCATTTTAAATATTGTTTGATGACTCTAACAAGTATAGACAGCTATGTACCTACTACTATAATTAAGGTTTTTTTTTAAAAAATCAGAAAAATGTCTCTTGTGTCTACTTGTAGTCTGTCACCTCCTCCCTACTCACCTGGCTCCAACTGATTGGCTATCTGTCATAATGAATTAGTATTACCTGCTTTAGAATATAACGTAAATGTAATAATAGTATATCCTGAACCTATCTGCTGCTAGTAACAGTACTTAATTCATTGATTCATAGTAATATTGTTGCATTGTAAGAATAAACTGCAATTTACTTATCTATTCCTCAGCAGTGTCCAGATTTTTAATATTGTGACTCAAACTGTTAAGAAGATTCAAGTACTAGTCTTTTTATGGATACATTTTTATTTCTCTAAGGTGATTATTTAGAAGTAGAATGACTGGGTTATATATTAAAATGTTTAACTTCATGAGAACCTGCCAACCAGGTGTGCCGATCCACAACTGTATTCCCAACTATCCACAAGCTGAGCCAAGAGGATTCCAAATTCGAGACTAGCCCAGTATATGTAACAAAACCCTGACTCAAAAAAAATTTTAAAGGATGGAGATGTAGCTCAGTGGCAAAGTGTATACCTAGCAAGTACAAGGTCCTGGGTTCAATCCTCTGTATCCAAACAACAACCACTCCCCCTACCCGAAAAGAAGAAACAATACTATTTTCTAACGTGGCTGTATCATCTTACATTCACACATTTGGTATTGTCTTTTCAAATTTTAATCTTTCAAAGAGCATTTTATACTTTCTCATGGTTTTAATTTCCCATATTCCTTGATGATCAGAGAAGCTGATAAGTTTTACATGTGCTTACTGGCTGTTTGAATATTATCTGTGATATGACTGTTCAAATGTTTTGCACATTCATAATTGGATTTACTTTTACATACCTATCACAAATTTGTTTATTATTTGAAGTGCTAGAGATTAAACCCAGCGATGGTTTAATTAAACCAGGACCCTCTGCTTTTTTTTTTTTTTTTTTTTTTAATTTTGAGACAGAACATCCCTTAGTTGCCTGGGCTGGCCTCAAACTTGTGATTCTCTTGCCTCATTCTCCGAAAGAGCTGGGTTTTACAGGCATGTGCCACCAGGTCCAGCTGAAGACTTAATTTTGATGAATAATTCTATGATATGTGGTTCTGGTGTTCTAAGAAATGTTTCTGTATTTCAATGTCACAAGAATACAATTCTGATTTCTTTTTGAAGTTCAATACTTTAGATTTTTATATTACATCGATTGTCCATGTTGACTTAATTTGTGTATGTGCTTGTGTGTGTGTATGTGTGTTGTTAAGTAAAGGTTCATTTTTTTCCCCAAAAGTATATCCCAGTTGTTCCAGCACCACTTGCTGGGAATACCCTTGCTGTATTGAATTCCTTGACACTTTTTCTCAAAAAATCAAATGACTAAGTCTGATCCATTTCTGTATTCTATTTCATTGTATTGATCTGTCTATATTTAAACTCCAAAGACTTCTTTATTAATGAAGCTGTAGATTGAGTCAGAAATGCAGATACTGCAAGTTGCCAAAATTTGCCCCTCTTTTTCAAGATTGATTTGGCTACTTTTAGCTCCTTTGAAATTTCATAGAAATGTAGAATTAGCTTGTGTTGATTACTTTTGGTTTAAACAAGTCACTTTAAATAAATTTAGCCATTAGTAAATATTAATAATACCAAAAACAGTAGCATAGCATGACATAAAAGTGATGAAAGATTTTTATGAAAATAGGCTTTACTATCATAACAATGATTTTTTTCTTGTTCTTGCATAATAAGGTAGAGGTTCCCTGCAACAGTAAAAATTGCAAAAATGTTAAATTACTTAGATAAAGAAAGAGAAGTGGTAAGATAAGGAAGTATAGTTTGAGAAGATTAATTTGACTCATAACTTTACTCAGGAAAACAACAAGTGATAAACTTTCTTAATTTGATATCTTAAAAGAACCTTAGAAACAACATGCTTGATTTCAATGAACAGATGTGATAAGTGAAATCCACAGACTAGGAAATATAAATTTAGAAGTCTAAAGATAAAAGTGCTTGTGTTTTGCATACATATATATACAGATATATGTATGTATGTTTGATATATACATATATAGATAGATATCACAATGCTAGGTATTTAAGATCTATTTACACTACAATATTAGACAAAACTGACATCAAGGAAAATATTATATACAGAAATATGCACTCACCTAATTCAAAATTAATATCACAGATAATGATTGGTCAAAGTTCACATTAAAGCATACTCTGAATACACGTTTACAGGAATTTGATACAAAGAATGGACAATAAAGTAAAATACCAAGAACAGCATGATAAAGGAAACAGAAATAAGAGGATACAATGCATACCATTTTGTTTTGTGCACATTTTTAGTGGTAGAAATATAAAATGTTATTGGAAAGGTAAATTTCCAGAGACATGTAAAATAGATATTTTAAACTTCCTGGATATTGCATACAGAGAGTGTGTGTGTGTGTTTGTGTGTGTGTGTGCATGTGTAAATTCAGCAGTTATACACTTAAAATCTTTGCAATTTAAATTATATACACTACACTTTGATAAAAATAAATAAAAATGAAAATACAGCAGAGGGATAAACCAACAAGATAAACTTGATGGTTTAACATACAGTGAATGGAGAAAGGGAAAAGACATGATGCTAAGCAGATCAGTTAGAAAGGTAAAACACTAGAACAGTTACTCTACTCACGGAAGGAAGAATGAATGACAATGACTCAAACACAGCAGAGAGGGAGATGATAAAAGAGACAGATACACAGCAAGGGGTCCAAAAAAAAAGAGGTCAATGCATCTTAGAAGTGCCCCTTGGACATATGGGTGTTCAAAACACCAAGAACCAGGCAATCCACAGGTCTGTATACACAGGAAAAGATAACAGAAACAAACCAGAGTTTTAGTCTAGGAGTTCAGAAACTAAGTAGCCAACTATGATTAGACAAAAGATAAAAATTTCAAAAATACCATGTATTCTATTCCAATTTGTACCTCAGTTTACACATTTTATGTATATGAGCAAACGTGTG
Organism: Sciurus vulgaris; assembly: GCF_902686455.1. Lineage (NCBI taxonomy): Eukaryota > Metazoa > Chordata > Mammalia > Rodentia > Sciuridae > Sciurus > Sciurus vulgaris. Next base: position 36,805,198 of record NC_136463.1, read on the forward strand.
AAATTAACACAAGTCTCTAGATATTAGGTTTGATTACTCACATGATCATTATCAATGCATAATTATATGAGTAAGTTTCAGAAAGAGTATATGTAAGAATAAAAGAATAGCCAGGTACATAGAGGGGCACACCTGTAATACCAGCTACTAGGGAGGCCAAGCCAAGAGGTATCCAATTCAAGACCAGCCTCAGCAACTTAGTGAAACACTGTCTCAAAATAAAATTATTTAAAGTCTGGGGATGTAGCTCAATGGTAGAAAGTTTGTCTAGCATGTGTGAGACCTTGGGTTCAATTCCCAGAACTGCAAAACAAATAAGTAAAACAAAACGAGAATATAAGAATAATGGCTGATATATGAGACAAAATCACTGAGTGGGCATGTATTTTATATCCAACTAAATCTTAGAAAAAAGGAAAAAGAATGAAGTTAGTTCATTTTTAATCATTTCTTTATACTTCTAGAACTTAAAGATTATACTTAATTCTAATTAATGAATGAATGAATTAATTAATTAATTCTAATTAATATACACAACTTCCACTTTCTTAGCATTCTAGGTATCATCCTTTATATACTTCAGATACATAGTAGAATTAATCATACTTTTCATTTCATCCTATTAAGGAGTCCCTTTCTCTTACTGTTTTCGTATTTATATTCTGGTCCTCTATCCCTGCTCCTACTAGACATCCCACACCTTTTTCCACCTAGGCACACACCCTATTGTACATAATAAATTTCCCTTGAAATGTATGTGTCCTTGAGAAATATTTGGACTGTTTTCAGAGTAACATTCAAAATACTTACTTTCTTGTTTGACAAGAAAATAACCAATCTGAGTGAGAGAACAGTGAAAAGCCTCAAGCTAAGGAAGGGCAAGGGCATCACAGAGAAGCAGCCAGGTGAAGTGACAAGTATTGAACCTTCAGTGTTTTTCACAACCAGTAAGGCCTTGGCTTTTCTGCATGTACTTGCTTGACTACATTTATGCTTTTTCACCTTTTTTAAAAAGGTGTATTTAGGCTTGTATTTGTTTAAGTATTTATGTTATATCTGTTTTAGGTAGCTATATTATTATAGGTGTGTATATGTGTGAGATATACATAGCTATACTATTATATGCACATTTATAAGAATATAGCTATCTACAACAGAGATAACATACTTAAAAATAAATGTGTATATACTGTATTTACTCCACAATTCTCCATAGTATTCCAATATATGCATTCACATATTTCACCAATTCACTGAGTATTAATTGAACACATCTGCTCAATCAAGCGGGCACACAGTGGTGGTAGTAGTGATGAGGAAGGGGCAGGGTTCCTCGCTTATTGGTGGAAACTGAGGACCCAGGGACACATTAGGACTTTCATGGAACTTACATATTTTTGCTTCTGTGAGCCCTCCTTCCCCTAAAAAAATTATATTTATATTTTATCACTTCATTCCATTAAGATGAAACTTTACCCTTTTGTTGTTATTGTTTTTTAAAGAAATAAAACATGGTGAAGCCCTAAGAGTATTGTGAGCCCAATGCACTGTACCTACTATGTCTAAAAGGAAGTCATCCTGCACATTTTTCTCTAACTATAACATCTTTACAAGATGATGAAACTAGAGAGAAAATACAGACCTAGAATGGAAACATCTCCTTCTGTGGGAAAAAAGGGCAAAAAAAATCTCAAAGCTGCCTTTGCATTAACAGTACAGTATTGGAGGCTGGTGGTAATAAACCAGAAGCTATCAGATGAAAAATCTCAAGGCACATTACTCTACAAAGCTGTGAGGTATTATAGATATTAACAAAAATCAAGACAAGGTATTTTTATGCCTTGCTGCAAACAATGGGAACAACTTTTATGAAAAGAAAATTGCAATTTAAACTTCTTTAACAATTAACTCCAAACCACCATAACCTTTAAATATGCAGCATTAAGTAACCAGAGGAATTTCAGTTCTGTTAAATACACAGTCAGGCATCCAAAGGGGTACATGTTTATTCTGTTTTACTTGAGATTCAACTTCATTTTGCTCTTATTAATGGATGGAAAAGCAATTTCCCTGCCAAGAAGGGGTAATTATTTACAATGTAGATGTGTTGTACTTCACAGCTCTCAGGAGCTCAGCTGGCAGAAGTAACGCCTCTGGAAAGCAGATCAATAATTTAATGAATTAAAGACATCCAGGTCTGTTTTAGAAATGTCAAGCTTATTGCCAAGAATTGAAGATTTCTTCCTCTTTTTTCAATTTCTAATTTAATAAAAAATACTTCTCTTTTATGATGTCCAAACTATTAGTCTTGTTTCTCAAATTAAGTGGTTTCCACAGATATTTTATATTAATATCTATTACATATTCCAATATTATCTGTGAGATATATATATATATATATATGTACTTAATTCAACATATCATCACAGATCACCCCCATAATTCAGAGAGGGAGACAAATCTTACTGAAACCACAATTTAGAAATGGGTTGGTTTTATTCAATACATGAATGATTACAATAAAAAAATTTGATCTCTGCCCTGCTAGAGTTTTTTCAAAATCATGACAATTTCAGTGAAATTAATTAGTGCAATTATTCAATGCAAATTTATGCAATATGAAGCATGTGAACATTACTGACCTAATAACTAAGGACAAAATAAAAGCTTACTTCTACACATTGAAGAACACATTGAAGGAATACTCTAATTGGTGCTAATAAATATGAAACAGGGACAAAGGAGGTTAATAATAGTAAAAACACCCAGTGACAAACTGCTGGGCTCAGTAGCATGTACCTATAATTCCAGTTACTCGGGAGGCTGAGGCAAGAGGATTGCAAGTTTGGAGCCAGTCTATACAATTTAGGGAAATAATAAAAAGGGCTGGGGGGTATAGTTCAGTGGCACAGTGATCACTGAGCATGTGCCAAGTCCCGGGTTCAATCCTTAGTACTGAAAGTAATAATTATAGAAAAAAAAAAAAAAAAACGACTACTATTTATGGAGGTCACATAATATGTTATGTGTTATTTTAGATAACATTCTTTGCCCTCATTTTACTGATGAAGAAAATGAAGCATTGAGCATGGGCCAAGCAGATTTATTAACTTCCCAACTTAAGCGGAAAAGTGAGGGAGGAAGAGGGACATAACATTTTACATAGGGTCAAGGAAGTTTTCTCAAATGATATTTAGGACTGAACTTAAATGACCAGTAAGAGTTAGCCATGCACAAGAGAATTTCAGTCAGAGGACAAATAATACAACATTTAAGGAGTTAAAATATATCTTATATGGCCTGGGGATGTAGCTCAGTGGTAGAATATTTGCCTACCATTCATGAGGACTTGGGATGGATATGAAGACACATGCACACAGAAGCTAGATATGGGGAGGAAAATGTGGGAGACCAGGTTGAAAGAGTAAATGGCACCAGGCTATAACAGGTTTGGACAATATACTCACAGCAATAAGGAGTCTGCTGAAGAAGGAAATATCATTAACCTTGAAATTTCTTACAAAAATGTTTTATTATCTTAAAATGGAAGTAAACATGAAGTATAATACAAGAACTATAGTTAAATAAACTAACTTAAATTTGGGATGTCAAGTGATTTTTTTTTTCAAGACTGAGAGTAATAGAATGATTATCATTTGTATTGTTATGTACTGAAAGTTTATATTCCCATCCTTGCCAAAATTCATCCGTTGAAGCCCTAGCCCCCAGTATGGATATATTTGGAAAGGATCTAAGGATGTAATTATGGTTAAATGCTCTCTCCTTCTCTCTCTCCCCCAACCCCACAAACACACACAGAGGAAAGACCATTGAAGGACACAGCAAGAAGGGACCTGTCTACAATACAAGAAGAAATCACTCCCCCAGTGACTGCTTTATAAATTTTATTTTGGGGAAACAAAATGTTTTGGAACTAGATAGGGTTAATAACCATTATTGTATAATATTATGACTATAAAAATGCCACCAAATTACACACTTTAGTTATTATTATTTGTGAATTTTGCTTCAATTAAAAAAAGGGAATAAGATTCTACAATAGTAAGATAATGGGGAACAACTTAAAACTTTTTGAGATGGGAAGTGATAATTCTTGACACTTAAGAAGATATTTCTGCCAGAGCATAAAAAATTGATTAAGTGCAGAAAGAACAATAGAGGGAAAGGAGCAGAGGGTAAAGGGATAGAAGGGAAAGAAAAGGAACAGAATTAGAGTAACATATATTCCATGCTTTTATAATTATGTCAAAATAAATTCAGCAGTGTCATGTGTAACTTAAAAGAACCAATTTTTTAAAAAGTTCATTAGGGAAGGAAGCTATTTTATTCATAGGCAGTGACCAGCCTTTTGGGATATAGTTTAGGATAATGAAAGTGGTATTTTGTGTGTGGAATTGGGAGAATGGAATTAAAAATAGGAATGAAACTTTCTAATATATATAAATTTGGTTTTTAAAAAAGGGGTGGGAGGGGGTAGGGATGGAAAAACAGTAGAATGAAACAGACAGTATTACCCTATTTATTTGTATGATTACATGAATGGCGTGAATATACATTGTGTACAACCATAGAAATGAAAAGTTATACCCCATTTGTGTACAATGAATCAAATGTGTCTGTAAAAATAAAAATTATTTTAATAAAAAATAAATTAATTAATTAAAAAAAAAAAAAAAGAAATCACTCCCCCAAATCTGAATTGTTCAGAACTATGATTGCGGACTTAAAGACTTCAGAACTGTTGGGGGGTCCATGGGGCAGGGAATGTCTGCTATTCAGGTCAACTAGTCAATGGTTTGCTATAAGGCAGCTCAAGCTGGCTACTGTTGTTGCTTTATGATGAAAACATATTGGAAAAAATAACAAAACCAAGGTTTAAAAATCCCATATGAAAGTTCAGCACAAAATGAAGGAGGAAGAGAAGGAGAGAAGGAGGGAAAGGAAAGAAAGGAGCTCTCACATCTGAAAGAATAGCATGAAAAAGAACCCGGGATGGTTTAGAGTAGGAAGAATTTAGTACTCCCTCCTTCTCTTCATCCCTCCCTCCCTTCTTCCTTCCTTTCCTTTTGGTGGGGATTAAATCTAGCAGTGCTCTACTACTGAGCTACATCCCCCCCAGACCTTTTTTTGTTTTGTTTTAACTTTTATTTACATTCAAGATTTAGAGTAGAAGGGACAAGGGTACTTACTCATGTTTGGGTGCACAAAGTATTACATGATGTGTATTATTTTGCACATTTATAGATCTTATCAATAATCCCTTAAATTCTTTAAAAGCCCTTAAATTCTTTTTTAAAATTTTTATTTATTTGTATAGGCTGTGTTTCGATTCATTGCACACAAATGGGGTACAACTTTCCATTTCTATGGTTATACACCATGCAGATTCACACCATTCATGTAATCATACATGTACATAGGGTAATGATGTCTGTCTCATTCCACTATCTTTAGACCTTTTTTTAAAATATTGAGACAAGGTCTTGCCGAGTTGCTCAAGCTGGTCTCAAAAATGGTTCAGCAGCAATCATAAATCCATGGAGGAGAAAAGGAACCACAACCCAAACCTGACATGGCTGACAACTCAAAATGGATGACAGATTTCAAAGTGAACTCTAAAACTATGAGAAGATTACATAGGAGAGAAATCTTCAGGTCCCAGATTGTTGAACACTTTTTAGTCTTGACAACAAAAACATGATCCATAAAAGAAAAAATAAATTAGATTTAGCGAACAGTTAAAATATTTTTGTTTCTGAGAAAAATCCAGGTAAGAGGACGAAAAGACAAATTTCTCACTGGAAGAAAATATTTTCAAATCATTCATATATGTGTGTGTGTAAATATCAGAGGACCTATACAGAGAATAACATAAAATTTAAAAATAGCAAGAATATCAAATTCTGGTGTAGATTCAGAGAAACCATGTTCAAACCATTAAAAGTAAATATGAGAACACATCTGAGAGTATTGATAAAGACATAATGTTATAAAAAAAGAAAAAAATTCTAGAGTTGGAAAGCATAATAACCTAAATCAAACAATTCTCTAAAAGGCCTCAAATAGCAGAATTAAACCAACACAGGAAAGAAAAAAAAAATGAAGAAAATGAACAGACCATCTGAAACCTGTGGACACTATGAAGGGTACACAAACCCACAAAGAAGTGGACTCCCATAAGAAAAAGATTGACACAGAAGTAGAAAGAATGTTTTAAGAAATAGCTAAAAAGTCCCAAATTTGATGAAAAATACTGTCATGGACAATTATGCATATTACAATAGTAGATATATGTCTTATATATTTGTCAAGACCACACCATGAGTGAACTCTAACTGTGGACAGTGGGAGATAATCATGTGTCTGGGTGGGTTAACCCACTGTTCTAACAAATGCTCCACAGAGGTGCAGAATCTGATGATGAGAAAACTGTACATGTGGGTAAAGCAGTTAGATGGAAGTTATATGGAAACTGCATTTTTGCTCAATCTTGCTATAAATCTAAAACTTCTCCAAAAAATAAAGCTCAGTACTTTAACAAAAAAAGTTCTCGAGAAAATATTACTCATTTTCTCCCTAAATAACTGAAAGTAACAGATTTACACCACCCATACTGAATCTACCAAGATCTAAGCAAGGGGGCCAATCTGGCACTTTTAAAAGAATCATAAATACTACCATTAAAATGTTTGTTTTAATTCTGAGCTCAGAGTCACAGCTAATAAACAAGAATGGGAATGAGAAATTGAAAAACAAACTGAATACAGCTGCTGAACTACAAGTTTCACAACTTTATTTAATGGCATCCCTTAATTTCTTTTCTGAATAGGTCCTATACAAGACAGAACCGCATGCCACCCAACCAATCCACATTTTCTCCTTACTTCATTTTGCAGTGTTAATCCATCATGTACATTTTATAGTATTTTTAACATTTTCCAGAAGGTGGCCACAGGTGTAGTTTGACCCCGATTTTTGTTGTCCAGGACATTTTTTATAACACTGTCTTCCAAAAATATGTCTCTTTTTAAAAGCACATTAAATGTATCTGTACTATATTCTTTAGTATAATAGTAGTACATAGTGGTAAACCAGCTTAAGAAATGTTAGCATTTAAAACAAAAACAATCAACTTTTTGTTGTTTGTTTATTTAAATGTCCGTAAACTTGTAAAGAATATTCTAACAAGCACTATTGTTGTTATTACCACATTACATACCCCATGAAAATGCCATTTACCAATGTAAATGTAAATGTCAAGAAGATTTAGAGCATTAGCATAGTTAAAACACGTTGGTATAAATAAATTTGGAAACATATATGGTACTAGACTATGTTACTAGAAGATCTATAAGCTACATTTCAAATTATCCAAATTAAAGTAAAAATCTCTAAGTACTGCATTAAGGCCAACTTAAATTGCATACCTTTGTACAAAATACCAATTAATAAAAGTTCTGAACCTTATACAATAAATATAATTCAGTCAGTGAGAAAAAAATACATAATTTTATAATATCACATTCCTTGATCACCTTAGTAAATTTATGGGGGAGAACTTAAATAGAAAGTGACACAAAATACATGGATTTCTCTCTCAAAAACATTTTAAAAACTACAATGGACAAAAAAAATCACAATTACTAAGATGTCCATGCATTTGCAAGAGGCAACGTGGCCTCCTTGCTAAGACATATCATGTATGAAAATATATCTCAATCCAAGAAAGTAAACAAAGTAGAATGAGAAATTAAATAAGAAAAATAAGATGCCAATTAATGATAAGAGCTAAGAGGAGTCGTGACAAAACCCTGTGGCTCTTTGTAACAAACTAGATATAGCACTTGCTTAAAAAAAATACAACTTAAGATTTCCAAATAATTGATAATTGAATATTTTCATATACTTGCTCCTGATCAAGCAATACTAATTCATTATTTTGAACAGCAAAAATACTCAAAGCTAAATACAATTCAGATGAGTTGCAAGCAACTGAATAAAATCTTCTATTTACCAGCTCTTAATAAGTATTATGCAAAGCAAACCTGATTTCTGAGTTATAAATCCTCCACTTACCACAGATGTTTAAATTTATAAGACTAAAATGTTGCAAAACCACATATTGAACAACCTTTCTCTTACACAACAAATTCATGAGTCCATAGTATAAAATGTACTTTATAATATATTTCAAATGTACCCCATTTTCTCTTCCTCACTCATTCAACCAGTAGTTACTTACATAAAGGCATAGAATAATTATTTCCTAGCTAATTATCTTAGCTAGCACTAATTTCCATTTGAAGAACTTTCACCATAACCAGGTTCATATTTATTTATCTACTATTACTCTGTCCATATTGCACTTAGGATTTTCCTTCTTTAAGGTCCTATTTATATGTGCATCTCATCAGCAGATTGCATATGTCGGAACTGTCTTATATTAACTGAATTACCATGGCCAGGCAATGTGAACAGAGACTTGGGCAAAGATCTGCCTTTCAATGTGTTCAGCTAAAATGGGTGAAACCATATCAAGCTTCAACATATTTTTTTTATTTTACTTTATTTTATTTTATTTTATTTTATTTTGTACTGGGTATTGAACCCAGGGGCACTTTAGCTACATCCGTAGCTCTTCAATTTTTTAAAATTTGGAAACAGTCTTGGTAAACTCCCATGTTGGCCTCAAGCTTGCAATTCTCCTCCACAACAGCTGGGATTACGGGCACGCAACACCGCACCCAACTCAAGCTTCAACACTTTTGATGAGATAATTTTAACCACTTCACTACCACAGGCTCTTTTGACAATATATGAAGCCTAAGGACAACTTTCTCAAAATAATATTTATTTAAAAGACAAACTACTTAAAATGTTAAAAATTTTTAAGGGTTGGGGATGTAGCTAGCCTAACGTGGGAGGCTCTGAGTACCATCAGTATCACAAACAAAATGAAACATAGATGTGTGTGTGTGCACACGCAAATATTGATATATATAGGTTCTACAATAATTTGGAAGCATAATCAATATTCTGATAGTTGCATAACAAGTGAAATTGTATGAAAATATTTATTATTTTGTTGCCTGTAAGCTCAAAGGAACAGTTAATACTCAATGGAAAAATTGCCATCTTTTGAAATTACCATGTATTAACTCAAATAATGGGTATCTACGGGGCCAGTAGCCTCTTTTGAGGTTATCTCCAATGACATTAATAAAATTCATAAATTGTTGTATAAAACAATTATATATAATCAGTATGAGAAAACTCTAGACACTATGAACCATTTCAAAGTGAATAAAATTCAAAATAGCTCTAGGATACTTTCATCAAAATATCAAAAGAAAACTGAGGGGGGGGAGAGAGAAATTAAATATCAACTGATTTATTACTTTTATTTCATAGCAGGGAATACTATGCCTACCAGAGAACCAAGTGTTCATAGTTGGGAACAGGCTCAAAATAATATATTCAATAACTTTCTTAATACACTGAGATCCATATAAGGCACAAGAGGTACAAAGACAAATGACATCTGATCCCTAACTGGGAGGGACAGAAAGGTTTATTTATAAAGGAAAGAAGCATTTAAACAAATGATTATCACAAAATAAATTACATCATACTCATAAACCTAGTGCTGTAGGAACACGGAAAACAGTTATAAATATTTTTTAAATCTTACATAAACACAAATATGGGAGGCCAAGACCAAAGGGCAACATGCACTTCAAAAAAAAATTGAATAATTTTTAATGGAAAATCACTGACAATGATAGAGATGACTATGAAATTATTTATATTAAATAATATGTTCTTCATAACAATACAAAGTCATGAAGAGTGAAAATGTAGCTCCCAATGACAAAAGCACTCTAAGTGGCATCTGAATTCTACACTAATTCAAAGAAGATTTGACATAATGGATGGATATAAAAATAAGTCATATGGGTTACCCCACCTGGAGTGCTGTAAATGACACAACTTTCAGAGTGTTTCTTCAAATTTAACTTAATTCTCACAACATTCAGAGAATTTCAATAAATCTTTGTCTTTATTAATGAAATCAATTCTGTGGGTCACCAATCACTACAAAAATTGTTCTCACTCCATCAAAAATTAGTAATTGAGTTATTCAAAGTGCTCTATGTTACTCTCTTACCATCATTCTTATTTAAAAAGAAAGGAAAAATAAAGACTCTTCCCCATCAATTTTAAGTGACATGATCATTTCTGAACGATAAGATAAAAATGGCAGGCTCCTTAGATACATCAACCAAATGGATAAGATCTGAAAAGACTATAAGTTTTTAAATACATTATCAGCCATAAAAACAAAAAAGCAATTTTATCATTTATTTAGAAACAAAGTATTTTTAAAATACTTCATTTCTCACCACTGGAAGCCAACTGCTTACCAAGCTTACTAAAAAAAACTAATAGTTAATAAAAAAGAATTAGGAATTTATCAGTCTAAATATATAGGCGAATATATGTAGGAATGTTAATTCCTGCTTGATTAGAGAATTCTTCCTTTACAGAAGACTAGCAGTTAATAAATGCAGGAAATATAGAATTAGAAACATCATTTTTCAAGCTTCAATGTAATAGAAGTATAAATTTAAAAGTTTTGGAACTGAGGTCAAAATAACTGTACACAGAATACTTGAAACTCTCTATAAGAAAAAAAAAACCCTATCTCAAATTTATGTAGACATTTGATGGTCACTAAGTTTTCCACATGATCACAAATAAGGACACCACCTGGTATGTTTCCTATTGGGATAAAATGTTGGTTGGACATGGAAATTCTTAGGAAGTTTAAAAATAAACAAAGAAGACTAAATAATTTTAAACTTCTCTAGACCTAACTTCCAGTTGGTATAAATACAAGAATTCTCAAAATATTATAATGAAAAACTCTGATAACCAGATTTTTAATACAATTGCTTCAGACAGTGCAAAAAGAAAATAAAGGGGCTAGAGATGTAGCTCAGTGGTGAAGACTGCTTGGCTAGCATCCACCAGGTCCTGGGCTGAGTCCCCAGCACCACCCAAAGAAAGGGAGAAGAAAAATGTATAAGCTATATGTTATAGTAAAAGAATTTAAAGAGACATATAAGGTAAGGAGCAAATCTTAGACTAACATGATTTGAAGTACAGTATATATTACAGTATACATTTTTGGGAAATTTTAAATCATGGATTGTATTTTGGTCAATATAGAGTGTTATTTTTCAGAGCTATAATATTGATTATATAGGAAAAGGTCCTTATTTTAAGAAATGCATGATTAAATGGAGCTGGATAAACTATTACAACATATATGACATGTTCAAGTTTCAGAAAAACACATGTGCTTGTGCTTATACACACACATAAACATAAAAGGGAACACCTGTTGAATCTAGGTGGTAGTGGTACATGTATGACTGTTGTTCTAATTTTTTGCTTCATTTTTCAATCTTTTCGTAAAAAAAGTTCAGAGAAAAAGCGAAAATAGGGCACTCCACATATTTGGTCTTTACCAAATTCCTTAAGAAAACCAGAAAAACTAAGAGTATGTGCAATAAAATAGGAAAATAAAAGTAAATGAGCTTATAACATGCTAGAAGTTACAAAAAAACTTTCAAGTTACAAAGAAAATGCCATTCACGTACATTAACATTCTAATTTAGAATATGGAAACTTTTGTCATAATAATAATACAAAAATCAATGCAACTCAAGGAAACAATTAGGAATGTGAAGAGAGAATCCACAGAATGAGAGAAGATCTCTTCTAGCTACTTTTCTGACAGAGGATTACTATCTAGAATATATAAAGAACTCAAAAAGCTTAACACTGAAAAAACAACCCAATTAATAACTGGGCAAATGAAATTACACAGATACTTCCCAAAAGAAGAAACACCTATGGCCAGCAAATAGATGAAAAAATGTTCAATATCATTAGCAATCAGGGAAATGCAAATCGAAACCACATTAAGATTTCATCTCTCATCAATCAGACTGGCAGTCAAGAATTTAGACAATAATAAATGCTGGAGAGGATGAGGAGAAAAAGGAATGCTTTTACATTACTGGTGAGATTATAAATTAGTATAACCACTATGAAATATGTAATTAAGGTAAAAAGACTAGGCATGGAACCACCATATGATCCAGTTATACCACACCTCAGTGTTTATCCTAAAGAATTAAGTTGGGGGGCTGGGGTATAGCTCAATGGCAGAGTGCTTGCCTAGCATGTGTGAGGCACTAGGTTCAAGTGTTAGTACCACATAAAAATAAACAAATAAAATAAAGGCACTCTGTCCTTCTACAACTACAAAAAAAAAAAAAAAAAAAAGAAGAAGAAGAAGAAGAATTAAGCTGAGTGTGGTGGCCAGCAACCCAGGAGGCTGAGGCAAGAGAATTACAAGTTCAAAACCAATCTCAGCAATGTGGCAAGGCCCTAAGCAACTCAGCAAGAGCATGACTCAGAAAAATAAATAAATGGATGTAGCTCAGTGGCAAAGTGCCTCTGGGTATAATTCATGGTACCAAAGAAAAAAAATTAAAATCATCATACTAAAGTAATACATGTATTTTTACATGTATTATACATGTATGTTTATAACAGTATAATTCAAAATACCAAACTACGGAACCAGCCTAGGTGTTCATCAACAGATAAATGGATTAAGACAATGTGGTATATATACACAATGGACTTTTACTCACTCATAAAGAAAAAGGAAATTATGTCATTTGCAGGAATACACATAAAACTTGAGGCCATTATGTCAAGCAAACTAAGCCAAACTCAGGTCAGGCTCTATACCTTCTCTCATATGAGGAAAAAAGGAAAAGATATGTGGAACAGATCTCATGAACATCAAAGGGACTGGGATTGTGGCTCAGTGGCAGAGTGCTCACTTAGCACATATGAGGTCCTGGGTTTGATCCTCAGTACCACATAAAAATAAAATAAATAAATTAAAGGTACTGTGCCTACAACTAAAAACAAATGTTTTAAAAATGAAAGGGAGATCAGTAGAGGAAAGGGAACAAGGGGAAGAAGAACAGAAGGGAAGGAGGAAGTATTGGAGTTGAAACTGCCCAAACTATATTGTTATATTGTACCCATGTATGAACATGGATATGAATATGTAACAAAAATCCCAATCATGACGTACAACTATAATGGACCAATATAAAAATGTGGAAAAAAATCAATGCAGCTCAATAACACTGTTTACCTACCACTGCAATTTAATCATCACTTTTCTGGGAATGAAACTATTATTTTAGACTGGTTATAAGTTGTATATAAATTCATTTGTTCAATATCATTGAGTACAACTAACATTTTTAATATACACTGACACATGGAGAAAAGTCATATTTCATATTTTGAATTTTTCATTTCCAAAATACTTGCTTGGAAAACTCATGAAATAAATGGCAAAATAAAAACTCACCACTTGTATTGAAAGCCATACAGCACACTGGCTTCTCATGGGCAGGAAAGTGGGCCACAATGCCATCACTGTCAGAATCCTCACTCACTAGTACCTTCAGAAAAGGAAGAAAGACAAAAGGAGGTTAATATTTTCTAAACAATAATTGAGCTTAAAGCCTATAAATAGCTACATCTCAATACCTCTGACCAAATAACATGCTTCCACTATTTTGGAAAATTATTCTTATCAATGTGAGAATTCTGCTTAAGAAATGAGAAGATGAAATGTGCCCCTAGAAGACAGGCATATACATTCTAAAAACAGTTGACCTGAGTGTAAAGAACACAGGCAATTATTTCTTCAATCACACAGTAAGGGACAAAAAGCCAAAATTAACCAAGTGCAAGTCTTTAACAAAATGGAATCAAACAGTTTTACTTAAGGACAGGAAATATACTTTTTACCTTTCACAGACTGTTGGGAAAATTTTTTCCCATTATTATTATTAGAAACTAGAAAAGAACACGAGAACAGGGTAAAGTACAGCTTAAGTAAAATTCAAATAAACAATAATTGCCAAATAAATTTTTTATTTTAAAGTACAAAAATGTAAACTTTATCACCTATGTTATAGATGGACAAAAAGTTCTTTGAAAATAGTGTTATTAAGATAACACACAAAAAAATTTTAAAATTTAAAAAAAGATAACACATAATAGCACAAAAACAATAGAAGAGGTAGGTTTATATCTTCAATGTAATTTCTTTTATTTTTTCCCCTTAATCTTTATGGATGCAATGAAATGTAATTTACATTCCCCAAAAATGCCCCATTGCTAGTGTACTGAACAATTACTTTATTTTTTAGTTTTCTGGACTGGGGATTGAACCAGGGGCTCTTTACCACTGAGGTACATCCCCAGTTCTTTTTATTTTTTATTTTGAGACAGGACCTCACTATATTGCTGAAGTTGGCCTCAACCTTGTGATGCTCCTGCCTTGGCCTTCCAAGTTACAGACCTGTGCCACTGTGCCCATTGAACACCATTTTTTAAAAAGTGTTTTTGCCTATCAAAGGTGCAAGGAAAAATACTTGTCAAAATATTGGATCACAATACTTAGACACAGAAAATTTAATTCTAAGCAAACTAAAAAGTAGTCCTACCAAGGCGATATTCCTTTTTTTCCTTTCAAAATTGTTGGTAAAGTATTACATGTCAAATACACTGCTAGATGCTGGATGCATAAACCAAATATTTTATTCAGTAAACGACCTGATCAGTTACTTATTTACAAATTTGAATAGAAAAACAGTCTCTATAAGTATTGGGACAGTACTATTGTTTGTGAAAGCTTTACACAATACAATTGATACATATGATATATATGATAAAAGTCACTCATTTTTAACTTTACAACTCAATGATGGTATACAGTATTAAACTCTCAAATAAGCTATCACATAAAAATATCTGAAATGTCATAATTCTCATCTTTATCCTTTAAAATTACTTATCTTATTACTCTGGCTAGAACCTCAAATTCAGTCTAGGTACAAATGTATCAATGATATTATCTTTTCAAAGAACCAATTATAGCTGTGGCACATGCCTAAAATATCAGTACCAGGGAGACTGACACAGGAGATTAGAAGTCTGAGGCCGTCTGGGCAACTCAGTGAAATCCTTGTCTCAAAACTAAAAACTAAAAGAGAAAAACAAACCATGAGGGGGAAAAAAAAAAAAAGGCTGGGGATGTCTATAGCATAGTGGTAGAGTATCCCTGGGTTCCATGCTCATTACTATAGGAAAAAACAAAAACAAGAATGAAACAAAATAAAAACCAATTATTTTCTCTAATATTTTATTGTTCAGATTTTCATTATCTATCTCATTTTTTCACATTGGTTATGATCTGCCCTTCTTTGTGTAATTTCTTAAGGGAAAAGCAAAAAAGATTCGTTTTTAGACCATTTTCTTCTCCTAATGTAAGTATTTAAAGCTATAAATTTTGTTCTATGAGATACTATACCCGAAATTCATAATTTTTAATATGTTCTACTTTTATTCAATTCAATATTTTCTAATGTCATTACACTTCTTATTTTGACCCATCAGTTATTTACAAACGTGTTTTTTTCTTACCAAATATATGAAAAGTCCCTAAATTTAAATATGTTATTGATTTCCACTGTGCTTAGAAAACCTATTTTGCATGATTTTATCCTTTTAAAGTAACTGACATTTGGTTTATGGCCAGGCAAATATGTGCTATCATACAGTGTTCTAGGTGTTCTGGAAAAGAACACATACTCTGCAGACTTGGGGTAGAGTATTAGGTCAAGATAGTTAATGTTAATCAAGTCTTCTGAGTCATTACCACTTTTATGTGTGGTTCTTCTATCAACTATTGGGAGTCAAGTATTATGATTTAGGCCTATAATTTCTCCTTTCAAATCTGTCAGATTTTGATTAATGTTTGTTGGGGTTCTAATGTTAGGTGTTAATATATTCATAATTGTTTTACTAAATTTATTATATTGACCTATCATTATGAAAAGTCCCTCTTTATATTTTTTCACTAGGAGTCTTTTGGTGGATATTAAAATTTCCATTCCAATTCTATTTATTATCATTTGCATAATACATTTTTGTCATCCTTTCATTTTCTAACAATGTTGTCTTTGACTCTAATATTGGTCTGGTCAGACTCTTACTGCCTTGTAACTGGACTTCATTTATAATTGACATTGTTCCTCTGATCTTCTTTTTTTTTAAAAAAAACTTTGGTATTATATTTTAATTCTGCTGATTTTTTTAGTAACTTCTTAGTGGTAGTTGAGTGGTTTACAACATGCATCTTAACTTACCATCTGCTTTCTGTTGATACTGAGTGAATTCTAGTAAAAAATACCTCCCTGCTCCAATATACCTGCATTTCCTCCCCATTTGTTTGAGCTATCATTCACCTATGTCCTAACAATTGAAATAATTTTAGTCAGTTCCTTAAAGGACTCCTCCAAACATTAACGAAACTAAGTGAAGAAAAACATGTTTTGTCTATATTTCTTCACATATTTTTTTCTGCCCCTTTCTCATCTTTTTCTGAGATTCCAAATATGCATGCGTTTTAGTCAGCTTTTTTGCTGCTGTGATTAAAAAAACCAAACCAGAACAACTGTCAAGAAGGAAAAGTTTATTTGAGGGCTCACAGTCACAGAGGTCTTAGCCCACAGAAGCCAGCTCCATTCCTTGGGGCTTGAGGTGAGGCTGAACATCGTGGTGGAAGAGTGTGGCAGAGGGAAGCAGCTCACATCATGATCAGAAAGTACAGGAACAGATCTCCACTTGCCAGATACAAATATATACCCCATAGCCAAGCCCCCAGTGAACCACTTCCTCCAACCACATCCCACCTGCCTCCAGTCACCACTCAGTTAATCCCATCAGTGAGTATTTCACTGATAATGTTAAGGCTATGACTCAATCATTGGTCCTCCAAACCTTCTTGCATTGTCTCACATGTGAGCTTTTGGAGGACACCTCATTTCCAAACTATAACAATATGCTAGTATATATGGTGCTGGCCCAAAGGCCTCTGAGATTCTATTCATATTTCATCAATAACTTCCTCTCTGTTCTTCAATTGTCCACAAGATGAACTGCAATTTCAGCCTACCAGGGCTGTGCACTGTGCCTGCTCATTACTTATCAACGTTTCTATCTGACAGAAAACATTATCATGCTTAGGTTTTCACTGTCTAAACAATTCCAGTAAAACCCTCTGTAGAAGGAAAGCTGTTAATTCTATGCCAGATAAAAATATCCCTAAAGAATGTTGATAATGACAAGAAATAAAATGTCATATGCTATATGACATTTCATTTATATAACATTCTAAAAAAATCACAAACTACAGAGTTGGAGAAAACATTTGTGGTGTTTTCATAGAGAAAGGGATGTGGTGGGGTGAAGGATGGGTTTGAGTACAAAGAGGTAACTATGGATGGAACAGATTCATATCTTAATTATCCTGGTGGTTACATGAAACTATTCAAGAGGTAAAAATTTATAGAACTAGGCTGGAAATATACCTCCATACAGTACTCGCCTGGCATGTAGGAGATGCTAGTTAAATCCCTAGCACAGCGAAAAACAAAAATAAAAACAAATTTCACACAATTATAAACACCCACTTCTATGCACAAATGAATGCAAGGTAAATAAATGCTCCATCACCTAGTTAATAATGTGCCATTGCCTATTCCCCAGTTTTGATACCATAGAGATGTAAGATATTGTACTCTAAGATGCCACCATTCACATGAAGTGGGAGGAAGTGGGGTGAAAATCATATGGACAGATCTGCAATTTGCTGTATCTATGATTATTTCAAAACTAGAAAAGATAAAATATTTTGCAAGCTTTTAAGTGTCTCAGATTCTAATAAGTGAAAAATGGTATCAGGGCTGGGGCTATAGCTCAGTGGCAGAGCACTTGCCTAGAATGTATGAGGTACTGGGTTCAATCCTTAGCACCATATAAAAATAAATAAATACATTAATGAATGAATGAGTATTTAAATTTATTTAACAATGATATCAGTTTTAATTTACAATTCTAATAACAAATGAAGGTGTGGGTATAGATTTCATGTCATTTCTACATTTTTATTTTGAAATATTTATTTCAAAATAAAAACAATCCCATTCCTACCATATTTTATAATCCTACACTGTGTGTGTGTGTGTGTGTGTGTGTGTGTGTGTATTTGCAAGATAATAAGCTTTTTTTGTTATTTGTGTTTTGGTACCACAGATTGAAACTAGAGGAGCTTAACCACTTAGCTATATCCCAACCCTTTTCATTTTTTATTGTGAGACAGGATCTCACTAAGTTACTTACCTGGCGTTGAACTTGTGATCTGATCCTCCTGCCTCACCTCCCCAGCCACTGGCTGCACCACTACACACAGCTGTAACTAGCATTGAGCACACATTTGATGGTAATAATGGAGACAGAAGCCATCCAGCCAAAAGGCATGTTAATTATGTTCCACGGCAAAACCTCTTACTACTATATAAGGTTCTTTGATTCTTATTTTTATGGAATTCATAAATATAAATAACCATATACTTCTAGAAGAATCCTTTCTACCGGATCACCGCCTAACCTGAAAAATTGAACCATTAATCAAACCATTAATACCAAAGATATCACGGTATCTTAACTCACAACTCACCTAAGCACAATGAATACATTAACTGAACTATATTAAACAAAGTAAAGCACTTGAAAGGTGGATAAGCCTTCACAAAACCATAAGAACAAAATATACTTCCAGAACCATTAAATTATTATAAATGACACTTGTTTTCAGGCAAGAAACAGTTCAGGTTTATGTCATCATTCTGAGGTATTTTATTTCAATTACAGATTTTGCCACATTGCTAACTTCAATTATATAAATGTGTAAAAGACAAATCATACCACTTATCTTAGTCAAGAAATGCTTTTAAATAAAACATGAAAGTAACACAGATAAAAATGGACACAAAGTCAATCAAATCCATTCTTCCTTAATGCAGTTACCACACAATGATCCCATCACCATAAAATCAAATTAATCAATACAAAGACAGTGAATCAGACTTTATACATTACCACAGTGAACACAAAAATATCTTTATTAAAGACTCAATGGATTTAAACAACAAAAGTCAATGTAATATTCACTTTAGCTTCTGAGATATATATGGAAAAGGAAAAACATCACAGCTATGGTTAAATACCAATGGAAAGGCTTAAAAGTGTAAGCCTCTGGCATTGACTACTGCAGTCTTTTTAATGCAATCCAGTAAAACCTAAAAACAGCCTTGGCTTATATTCCAATTGTAATATTTATCAGAGACAAGGATGTCTTATTGATGAAAAATAGATGCAAATTAATGAAAGAATGGAAATATATTTTACTGTAGAAATTTGCTATTTGAAAAAGTATATAATTTAGAAAATTTGTTTATTTATTCTTATAATTTTTAAATTAAGCTAAAATTTCAGAATAATATAGCTCACAAAAATAGAAAAGATGAAATTATCATTTTGAACATTTGAGATTTTTTTAACTCTTAAAACCTAACACTTCTATGATTTTCCTAAAAAATACATTGGTTTCAAGCATTACCTAGGTATTTATTACAGAATTTTGTAACTTCACAAGCCATAATCCATTTACGTACACTGTAACCAAAAATTTGTATATACAAATAAATACACACACTTTTCTTTAACCTCCCCAAAGTTTATTCATTAAAAGGGCAACGCACAAAAGGTTTCTGTTTGTTTGTTTGTTTGTGGTTTTGTTTTTTTTAAGTCTAGTTGTGTTTCTCAGGGCTAAATTTGGGGGCTCAAGTGATTCTTCTCCTTCAGTCTCTCAAGAAGCTGGAACTAGAGGCCTGGACCAACACACTCAGCTGAGAACTCCTGTTTCTGTTTTTATTTGGGGTGGGTATTTTGTTTGTTTGTTTTTATTTTGTTTTGTTGTGGTGGTTGTTGTTGCTGGCTCTTTTTTTTGGAGGGGGAAGCTACTATGGATCAAACCCAGGGCCTTTGTACAAGTTAGGTAAGCTTTCTACCACTAAGCCACATCCCTACCCAAATAATTTTATTTTTTTAAAGTCACAAAAAGTTAATGAAGAACAGGAAGAAAAAAAATGACTTTCAAATGACTACAGGGTTAACACATGCTAACTCTTCAACAGACTTAGGATCATAGAAAATGTTGAATAGAGTTGTTATTACCTAATTTATGTGGGTGGCCTTGTAGATGTATTAAGAATCAGAAATGAAAGGAAAATTTTTTACATTAACACTCATAACACTAAAGGTTTATATATTTAATTCCAATTTTAAAAGTAAACATCTATAAGTGTTTATCCACATCAGATAAAACACACACACGCAGAAAGTCATTACAGTCAACTGTAAAGTTTCCTAGCACTTCATTAAAAGAGAAGACAATGATGAAGCCTATGACATTTTGTTAAATATAATGTTAAGAAGGAAGGAGTAAAAACTTAATATTCAGATTTTAAAAAAAATAAACAGCTAAATTTAATAAGCCCAAATTTCAAAGAAATTTTTTTGTTTTAATTGCAGCAAAGTTCACTTTTTCTTGAATTGAGAAGTAATCGTATTACAGGAACTAGAACATGAATAGCAGCATATATAGTGCAAGCAGATTTTCTGAAAAGACCATGCTTTTTTTTTTTTTTTTTGCAGTGCTGTGATTGAACACAGGGACATGTGCTTACAAGGCAACTGAGCTATATATCCTCAGCCCCAGGACCATGCAATATTAAAGGTTAATACTTTAAAGACTCACAGTTTCTAAGCATTTTGTTTGGAACACATAATTAAGTATATATTTTACATGAAAAGAAAACAAATTTATTTCACAAATGCAGTTCTACTCTTATTCCAGAAATTGATTTTAGATTATGTGTTATAGCGATGATCATAAACCATTAAAATAAAAAATTAACTTCCTTTAAGAAATGTATTGGAAAAGTAAAGATTATGATACAAAAGGAAACGGTTCATGAGTACATGGTAGGGGATAGGGGAAAGGAATGCATTTTGCCAGAAACATCTTACCAACAAGATTAAGATGCAAGCATAAATTAGTTTCCATGTTTACAAGCATCCCTTCTAAATGTTTATAAACCTTGATTTTAAAAATAACTGTTTTACCCAGAGATACAGTATTTTACAAGCTATTGTTATCTGATGCATTACTTTAAAATTTCAGGTAATGTTTTTGATATTTATAAGGAAATGTAAGTTTTGATACTATTCACTATGTAATTGGAACCATCATTATTCGACTTTTTAAAAATTCCCCCAGATACATAAAATCCTATTAACTGCTTTATGTGAAAGCCTACACCTTTAGAAAAAATGTATTAATCTTAGCATTTAAGTGACACAGCATTGTAAAAAACAGCACTATAAATGAAATAGTATAAAGAAATACAAAAATTACTTATTTATCAAATAAATGTCCTGATAAAGAGGTTGGAGAATTTCTTGGCACCTTAACTTCATAGTTAGGTTTGATGCATTAGTAATATTTGAACTGGCCAGCTTAATATGTTACCTACTTATCATTTCTCGGGAAAAAAAAAAAAAAAAAGAAGAACCTGATCTGATCTGAAGTAATTTTAATTCCCAACATTCCAAATTATTAATCTCCTTGGCAAAATATCCTTTGCCTGATCTTGAGCTCATTCAGCCCTTATCTCTGCAGGTAGCACAATTTTCACACACCCACCGTTCTTACCTGGCCCTCGCCAACTGTTTCAGTGTCAATGACGGTGATGATGCCAGGGACCAAAGGACTCCGCCGTGAGTTACTATGGATGGTAACATCGTCTTCTGTCACACCTGAGGGCAGTGTGCCTGTCAGCTGAGTCACCACTTTCCCAACCATCGTCAGGCCACTTTTCAGTGTCTGTGCAATGAAAGGCAAATACATGACCACACATCAACATAGGCAGTCTAAACAGAATTCTCCTATTCTATATTGAATTATTTACTCTGTTACAATCTGTTTTGCACCAGCAAACTGTCATAGATGTTCTGACTGACTTTTACCATTTGGAATATTCATTAGAAAATCAGTATTACTTGAAGGGAATGGCACCTAATAAAGTAGGCACGGTGGGAATAAAGCCATAATTAAATGATTACAATCATAATTGAAGATCTGTTTCACATAAAATTGTATTTTATAGAAATATTTCTTTTATTCATCCCTTTTACTATGTATATTTTAAAATACATGACCTAAAGGAAATAAAAACTGAAATTTTTTCTGAAAATACTGTATATTTAATTTTATATCTGTTTTCTACCATGAAAAAGACTGAGTTACTGGTAGAATATCTATGTGGAATGAGACTATGCTTCTCAAATAAACCTATAATGTGCTGTCATATACTACTACATGCCAAGAGCTGTGATATGGAAAATAAAGTCTCCACACTATAATTAGATGAATAAAGTATCATTTTAAATTATCTAAGAGGGTTCTTTTCTTTTTGGTAACAGAAAATAATTCAACATAGTACTTTTAATAAACTATTTCAATTAAAGGTAAATTAATGTTTCATAACTGCTTTTTAATTCCATTTCATTCAAAACAGTTAAACTTGTATATATTTTTCCTTGTAGTAAATATCATCTGATTATAAGATGTATTAATAAAAACAGATTTAAAGTAAGAGGGTTATTTTTCATCTGAAAGGAAGAAAACCAAAACAAAAAGAACATGGTGAATAACAAACATTTGAAGAAGAGTCTTATATTCTATAGAACCAGGATAGGCAGCCTAGATAATATGAAGAAATCAAAATTTCATGCTAAACAATATATGTATATTTTTACAATTCTCATGTAGTGAGGAAATTTATTAAAATACTTCAAACTATTCATCAGTGAGATAATTCTTCTAAAATAATTATGGGGGAAATATTCTCACCTATATTCAGGGATAAACTATAGCAAAAACTTTGTAAATTATATACACACAATTTTTCAAATTATAATTTATAAATGATACACAAAAAACTTTGTTTATGAAGGTGTAAATATGATTTAGGCAACAATTATATGAAAATTAAAAAAGGAAAAAAATCTTCCAAAGAAATTTTCAAATAAAACACAAGTAGCATATGCCTCACTTGACTGCAGCTATGTTCCATGGCACCTTCACTATGTGCTAGGGATTGCTAAAGGCTCTTAACATAAACCACCTCAGTAGCCCTTCCTTATTTTATAGAAGAGAAAATTGCCTTAGGATATTTAAGTAATATGGCAGCTTAAACAGCTAACCAATGACAAAGCCAGAACTCAAAACAAGGACCATTTGTCTACAGACTCTGGTTTTAGTCATTACCCTACCCTACACTGCCTTGCATTCTATTCCCACTGACAACTGCTTTTGATCTCACAGTTCATGAATACAAAACACAAATGTCTTGTGGGGGTAGAGGGGGAGGAAAAACTAAGAACCATTCTAATGTGTCCTAATAAATACTTAAATAAAATGAGCAGCAAAGCCATCTGCTGAATTCAAGCAAAAAGATACAACATACAACAGAATGAAAACAAGAAATAAACCACAAATCAATTGTAACTGTTTTGTTTAGTGCTAAAAACTCAAACAGCAGTGATTATAAAACACATTAGTGTTCCTCAATTAGCAGTCAAAGGTTTGCTTCAATAATTCACAAGAAATGACTTACACAAAGTCTGTTAGAGTGTTGTCGAGTAAGCCTCTGAAGGACCAAGAGAATCAGGCGCCACAGTGTATTGATGTCAAGAGCTGGCCAGGAAGCCTGATTAACCTCTGAGATGCCTCAGCTGATGTACTCATTCCATTAATGCTAATGGAGATGCTCCCACTTAGAAGTAGCTATCCCTTTATCAAAGGAATGCCTTTCGGTTTTAAAGTCTTTGGTTGTATATTCTCTGCATTTGCCCCTGAGCCTATTACTTCATGCTCTTATACCAATGAATAGGAATAAAACTAAAAGAACTGGAGCACATAAAAAGTGGAAGGTAATGTACCAAAGCAAACCACAAGGTAACGATAAAAGTTCACGTAAGAAAACAAGAAAAAGGATCTACAAAGGGGAAACGGAGTAGTATATTTCACAGTTAAAGGCTCATATCACATGAGTTCTTGACATATTTTTGGAAAGAATTATGACTATTGATATAGTCATCTTTTAGCAGACACAACTCTAAACCCGAAATTCAACAGTCATCAAATCTGCAATTCATGTTGTTATAAGAATATTATTTATCATAGCTAATTAACAGTGGGGTGGGGAGAAGGGGAAGGATGAGTGTTAAAATTTTCCTGCATTAGTAAAGACCTTTGTTTTTAGGATGAGTGTGTTTTTTATATTAGAACAATGCATATCTATCAGCACTAGTTTCCAGAACTAATTTATTTGATGTCATTTAACAATTCTCACATACCATCTTTAGAAATCAAAATCACCTCACAGTAATTTGTCCTTCCACTTGACTTCATTAATTAAAGTATGTGTAAGTTATAAGTTCCTCAACTATATACAAGAATGGTGAAGGCTAAGAATAGATTAGGAATAGAGAACTCTAATTTGGTCAAATGGAGAACCTCTTCACAATGAAAGATATCTACATTTAAAAGTTCATTAGATCCCTGATTAATCTTTACAGGAGTACTCGAAGAACAAAACTCAAAAAAGTCTGAGAAAATCCATGATGATCTATAATTTAAATTAGCATGGAATATATTCTGGTCTGTCACAAGCAAATTTACCAAAGGGTCACTAGTCATCTTTAACCTTCCCTATGCCATATCATTTGTTCCCACTATCCATTAGTGCTAATGGTATTGTACTCACAAAACTGTTAGTCTGTCATTAAGAAGTTATCATATAACAAGAGAAAACAGAGGCATTTTTATTAAATCAATTGACCACACTAGAGTTGAAATATTATGACAGTTATGAGGAAACTAGAATATATGGACCAAGATTTTATAAATGTATCAAAGTAATCTCATTTGAACAATTTCAATATTAAATTTTTTTCCTCTATTACTACCATAGAAAATTCATCACTGGTATATTCTTTATAAAGAAAGACAAGTCAAATGTCATAAAAAGCAAAGAGTAAAAAATCTAAAAGTATAAAGATTAATTTCACATGTTTTTTGGAAATTCAGAAAATGTTTAAAGGATCACTTCCTCTAAGGAGTTCCAAGTGCATAAGCAGTTAATATATTTATTCTCACAATTATGTAGCAAGAGAAAAAATTAAACACTAATTAATCCTCCTATGTAATAAAGGAGGTAAATAACCTTTTGATGCCATAGAAAAAGTTGTCATCAATTTTTCAAAAAGGGTAATGATTACTCTTGATTACTCTTTCAAAGAAAATGAGTTAACAGTGAACTAACCTTCAAGATAAGGACCTCCTGTCCTAAAATCAATGTGGGGGGAGTCTGCCTGGGAGAGTCTCTCCATGCTTTATGTTGGTACATAAAGAAATATACAACAAAAGAGTGAATCTCTTCTAGTGTTCAATAAAGTAACCATGGTAATCATTCAGGTGAGCTTGTTTAAATAACTGGATTATGATGATCCAAAACTGGTAAGAGTCCCAGAACTTCATTATCATCTCATACTCAAAATTGATTTTAAAAAATTTTTTGACGTAAATTCTGGCAAATAAGGGGTCAAACATCATAAACAAGAGCCAGCAAAGAAAGCAACAAAAACAGACCCAAAAGGCAAACATGAGACTTATGGAGAACAGGCTTTATAAGACCAGGATTATTGCATCTAAATGAGTTTGATAATGTGAAAAAAATGGAAATCCAGAGAACCAGAAACAATCTCTATTCTCTAAAACATTTTATCAAGGAGTATGTGTCAATTTTATATAACACTTCTTGTTCATTTAATTATACTGTCACATAATTTTGTCCTGCTAAATGTGGCAAAATACACTCATCATTTGAGTGATCAACCAGACTTTTATTAAGGAATGATTCCAAATTGACTATTTCCTATATATTATTTATTTTTTCCTGTAGTTGTACCACTGAGCTCTGTCCCAGTCCTTTTTATTTTTTACTTTGAGACAGGGTCTTGCTAAATTGGTGAGGCTGGTATTGAACATGGTATTCTCCTGCCTCAGCCTCCCTAACAGCTGATATTACAGGTATGCCCCACCCTGCCTATTTCAAAATGCTCTTACCAAGTTTCATTAGCAAGGTAATCTGGCATCATTAAACAATAACAATATTATAAAGACACTTTCAGAGAATAAGAACAGTCATATTTTGCCTAATTGTTTCATGATGCCAGAATATAAAAGTAGACTTTATATTCCCTGAAAGAGGAAAGCACAGTAATTACTGAACGACATGATAAATTTTCACAAGTCAACACACAAAAATCTAGAATGTAGCAACAACAGAACAAAGAATATGTTTAGAATGCTAAGAAGTTTTTTCCCTGTGGGTACCATGCAAAATTGAAATGATTTTATTCCTCAGAAGGTCAGTTGACCAACAAGTAATATCTTGTATCTTACTAGAGAATGAGTACAGAGGATAATTCCAATTATCCAATATTTTCTACATAAAAACATCCAAATTGTGAAAGTGAAATGAAGAATCACTCTGTGGTAGGAGTTTCAGCAAAATAATTTGACAATATTTTAAAGGAAGTTTTAAAATAGCCATGTTCTCTGACTTGAATACAAAGTAAACAGATAAATATTATATGGATAGGAATAAAGTTTTCAAAAATATTGAATGACATCTGAGTTAGGGATGACTATCAGCTGCCAGGCCAGGGAACAACACACAATTATAAGGAAAATGATTCTAAAAATTAAATGTGCATCTACAGACATATAGATACATGATTATCAGGAAATGGGGGGGGCTTTAGCATTTATAGCTGTATTTTTTCCTTTATTTTGTAAATTTATAACTATCAAGATGATCAACACTAACCTCAGACAAAAATGATTAAAATAAATTATTACTCACTTTATTCAAAGCAAACATTGCCAAAGTTAATAATGAATTCTCATCAACTTACTGGTGACCCATGACCTACTGGAAACTCACCAGATTAAAAGTTGCTTTAAAATACAAATTCTTACAGTCTAAATGTAGAAGACCTAACACTATCTCACAGTTCCCAATGCTGTTATTTTCAAATCATATTAATTATAGCCTCTTTCCAGTGTACTTTCAGGAAAACACTGAACGAAGCAGGTCACTTTTCTTTTATGTAAACACACAAACACATAATAATAGCAAACAAAACCTGAAAAGTTGTCCTCTGCTTTATAATAGAAAATTATTCAGAATGTTAATATAATGAGCTATCCTGATCCAAGTGAATGAAGTAGATTAGTCTGAAAGGAGTCTAAAACACAGACTTTAGTGTTATGTGTTATAAACTAACAAAAAACATTGAAGAGCCTGCTTAATTACACCAACTTAGGTTACTTGTTTTGAAATAACTATCAGCATTTTTGCATATACACAGAGAAAAGCATTCTTTGTAACATTTTTGAAAAACAACATACAGTGCTATAAGTGTGTAAGGACTCATTCATTATTTTCACTTCTGAGTGAAAAGTATGTAATGCTTCCCTCATCAAACCAAGGAACACATTCTAAAACACAACATGTAAGCATTTGTGAGCAATCTTGAAGTATTTTTGTATTTGTTTTACATAAAACGGTGTGACCTTTGATTCCCTCCCTGTGGTTTATTTTACACTGTTGTTCTTTTCTGGATAGTTGTGCTTTCTATTACATGCTGTCATTTAGATTAACTGTGTCATCCCTATTATTAGAATTGTTTTTGTTGTCTCTTCACAATTCAAAAGGATAGTGGTTATTAGAATATCTTATAATCAGCAGAAAGCTTACCAGACATCACCAAAATTGACCCTTGCACACACAAAAAAGTACTCACTTGTCAAATGTGAAGGGGGTAGTCCTGGACATGAAAGAACCTTTGAATGTGCCAGGGAATTGCTCAAGTTTTCATAAGGATTTATATTCTTTTTATGTTAAAAAAAAAAAACCCTCAGAAATGTTCAAAGATACACAGCGAAATCAGTGTAGGTAGAAGGATACAAGTCGTAGACGAAGAATGCAGAAGTCACTATTTAAAACATGTAAAGCTTCTTTCAAATGTGGTATTAATTAGTTACCAGACTTTAATCCAGTTAACAGACTTTAAGATTTCAGATTGGATAAGGACAAACCCTAGAATCATTAGAACAGAAAATGTATTTACCTTGCAAGATTAAATATCAAATTATTTAGTCATCAATTCTCATGAGTGACAAAAAAAAATTCTGATTTACTTCTTCAAATTTACACCACACTTGTGAATGAAAATGGAAGAGGCAATGACTATACACTTCAGAAAAGAAACCTGATAATTACTCCACACAATCACTACTCCCAGAGACTACTGAGGTACTCACTTTAGCAGCACTAATGACTGTGGCAGTATAAGACTGAATGTTGTCTCCACAGGCTCCACCACGAGACTGATGACATCGAATCAACTGGGGGAAAAAAGAAAAAAGTTCTATGAAGCTGTTTAAGGCTATTAGATAGAGCTTATTTACTGAGCATAATGATGATGGTGGGTGGGAATGTTTGCATGAGTGTATTTCAGACAAAACAGCTAAAAGCCCTGCTGAGACACTTTTCCCCGTTTTATAATCTACTGGTGCCACTCAGGCAGTTTCATGCTCAACTACGGTTTTAATTACAAGAAGAATAGTTTTTAAGAATTCATAAACTCTGAAATGGTAGGATTTGGAATCTGGCAGCTTTTCTACAAATAAATTTCAAAAACATAATCAAAGGATTTAAACATGACTTCCTAACATTAAATATTTGACATGCTAGCAAACTGCATGCTTTGTCCTCTTTATTTCTCCACAAAGATTATAAAAGGAAACATAAAAAATAAACAAAAGATTTTTGCCATATTTGCATTTTCAATTGTGTCAGTGGAAAAGCAGCACAAATTGTACATAAATCAGCTATGACACATATATTAGCAGTCCACTTCAGAGAGCTTACTGCTTTTACCATTAGGATAAAAAAGACATGCCCTCATTCATGCCTGACATAAACAAATCAACCTGCCAATTTTCAAAGTGAATCAATACTTTGATATGTATGATTCTTTAAAATGCAAAGCAACAAACCTGGATTAAATTTTCACTGATCCTACACTTGCCATATTTACCAACAACAACAAAATCATTTAGCCAGATTCATATGTTTAACTTTAAAAAATTGATAATAGCAGAGTTTTACAACAACACTGCATAGTAATAAAAGTTTCTGAAAACCTCTCGAATTCACAAAATATCTAAACCTAAAAATGCTTTGTATAACTTAAAAACCAGGATGTTTGATGAAGATAATATGTAATCATTTTATTATTCATCACAATTTTCTTCATCACTCACATTGCAGATGGGTGGGAGGGGGCAGTGATGGGGATTGATCCCAGGACCTCATACATGCCAGGCAAGCATATTAGGGTTACAGACCCATCCTATTCACATGACTTTTTAAAAATCCCTCTAAAAATATTCCTACAACAGAATGGAACACCTTTATATATCTGACACACAACACTGCTTTGCCATACTAACTAGATTTCAAGGTGAGTGATCAGCAAACAGTTTCACATTAGTAAAATAAGAAATTTTAAAAATGATTACTTTAGCTCATAAAAAACTCTCTTGCTCATTAATCAATCCACAAATACACATTAAAGGATGTGAAAATTATACCTCTGCTGCCTCCTACTGCATGAGCAAAGAAAGGCAATATTTTGGAAAAGTTATTCTCTATTCTGCTTTTAGTAATTAAAATATTCAAGGACAAATATGTAAAAATAAGCAACACTCTTACTTTTTCAATTTGATTACAACTCAGCATTTCTACAGATATTTTTTTTTCTGAGTACTAGGGATTGAACTCAGGCGTACTCAAACACTGAGTCACAGTCCCAACCCTATTTTATATTTTATTTAGAGACAGGGTGTCACAGGGTTGCTTAGTACCTCCCTTTTGCTGAGGCTGGCTTAAACTCTTGACCCTCCTGCCTCAGCCTCCCAAGCCACTGGGATTATAGGCATGTACCACCACATCCAGTTACAAATAAATTATTATCTAAAATTCTTACTTGAAAATTACATTTGTATTTTGGTTAAACAAAATTAAAGATCAGTTAGGATTCTCTGTAGAATTCGAACAATGAATTAATGGAATGGATTAAATTCTAGGAAATACTGTCAAGCAAAAAATTAATATGCCAAAGAGCATATATACTACTATGTTACCTTTTGTAAGAAAAAGGGAAACATAAATTAAGATATGTAAAGTATTAAAATACATGAGCATATAAATAAGCATCAATATAAAGAGAAACGTACCCACTAATACATCAAATAATACCATAATCAAAATGAAAGCAGGAAGAGAGATGAAAGAAAAACTAACAAAAATAAGCTGTGAAGATAGTTATTTGTACACCTTCAGTTTTAAGCAGCAAAGGGGGCAGGCATAACTAAACAAGAATACCATTAACTTCTCTTATTTGGTTTAACTTTTATAGTGATGTAAGCAAGTAATAAGTAATAATTTTTTATATCATAGAATTGAAAAACGTAATAAATGTGCTGAGATCCGGATCTACCAAGCAAAAGAAGGAACACATGAACATAAAAGAGAGAATGCCAGAAAGAACCATGTGCAAATATCAACATGAACTCAGGATTTCTAAAAAACACATATGTGTATATGCATATGCAGGTGCACAAAGATACATATATGTATATTTGCTTATTTCTGTACATGTGTATAAGTGCATACATATGGGTATGTATGTAAAGCATATTTCCTAGCTCATCCTTTGAAAACATCCAGAAGCAAAGACATCACAGCAGCAACAAACACATCTACTAGAAAAAGTTTACTCTCTAAGTAACCCCCCAAAAAGTACCAGGAGAGACCAAAACAGATTCAAAAGCTGAGGAAGGGTAAGTATTATTTGAATTTGGATATATTCTTCTGCCAATGAAGTAAAAAGATTTTTAAAAACTAGGACTATATGTCATAAGGTCATAGGAACGAACTCCCGTTGGCCAACTCTGGAACTATTTGGTAGTTTTGGAAAGGTGTCACACTGAATTTATACACTAAATAATCACCATTTTAATTTTTAAAAAATTGTTTAAAATCGTGATTGTTTTTAATTTGTCTGATATTTTCTCTTGATTATATTCAGATTATGCAGTTCTGGCCAGAAGACTACTGATGTAATGTTTGGTACTTTCACAGCACGCACCACATCTGGAGACACATGCTACACGTCTGTCCTTTTGCAGTGAGGCACTTCTGTTATATGAACCCAAAATAATGATCATGCTATTAAAAAAAGAAAAAGACTAACGCTGACCTACTAGAACATTCCTATGTGCCTAGCATTTGGGAGGCTTGAGGTGGCACGATCACTTGAGTCTAAGAGTTCAAGCCCAGCCTGAGTGACAAAGCAAAACCCAGTCTCAAAACACAGCCATTCTAGAGGGTAGAGATTTACTAGTTCTGTGACTTCCCTCATTTACTTTACTCATTACATCTTGATTTTATCAAGGACTATTTAATAATGTTTTATAATATTCCTATAATACAATACAACAATAGAACATATATACTACAGAAAATTCTTACTAATACAGCCAACAAAAATACCAATCTTTTCAAGTCTGTAATATTTTTTAGATTTTATTCTACATTCACATGCAGAGTGCTAAATTACATAAAAAATATTTTCTTATGTAAAATTTAGATTTATGTTTTGCCCTCAATTGTACATAAATAAAACTTAACTATAATATCTTCCTTTACTATGAAAATCTTGGTAAGTAAACTTGAAAAATAACTAGAAATCCAATAAAATATGAGCCCGTGTGATTTAATTATTAAAGCAAATGGCTGCACCATTATTTAGATCTAGTTGTGGATGTCTAAGGTCCATTAAATTGTTCTATGCCCTGTTTCCAATATAACAATGGAAACAGGGCATCTCCTGATTTATGGCTTTACAGAAATGGCTGCCTTTTCACTACTACTGTGGTAATCTCAATGCTGTGTTTTATTAATAGGGTAAAGCTCTTTAAATAGAAATAAGCCTAGAAAATTAAGATTCTACTGAGTCTTGGTTTAATGACAATGTCAAATATGTATCATTAAAAAAGCCCTATTATTGACTGCACAATCAAAACCAAACCAGTAAGTTAAACATTCCTTATTATTAATCACCAATAGAACATAAATACTATAGAAAATTCTTAAACACTTGCTCTATTACATATTGCCCAAACACGGGCCATGTCTTACCTTGTTTTCTGCATAAGCAAGCCAGCGACTCCCAAGAGCAATAGGATTCATGTTTGGCCCAGGGCAAGGATAACAACCTGAGAATTTCAAATGGTAGTATTGAGAAATTTCTTAGTAACTTAAATGTCAGTGTGTCATATGTTGGTGCCAGATAAACAGAAAATTAAATGTTTATATTTTTTCAAATCTCATAAAATCCCCATAATACTAGTCATTACTTTAAAAGCTAAATGAGGTGCATTTCTCCTCTACTTAGTTTTCTTTTGGGATTGACTCTACTCCATTAAAGAAACAAATCTGGGAAGAACCATTAATCATTTTTCTCAATAACTGGGCATTTTATACTGTTATTCCTGAACAAGAAAATAAAGTTAAGAGGGACCACTTAGAAGTTCCCGGGTTCTTCATCAATCAATGAAGAATTTTAGAAAAGGAAAGAGAAAGCCAATAATGAATCCAGGAAGTTAACAGCAAAAGACAACTAAGACTATCAAACATATACCAAAAGGAAATGATGATACCAGGGTGGTGGAAAAAAAGAACAGATACAAAGGTAGATAGACAATAAGGACAAGCAACCCCCAAAGGTTGTCTCATAACAAATGCTGGGGAACCATAAAATGTTACGTATTTACATTAAGCATTAATTTCATTCTTCCTACTTTCACTACTAGTCAGTTATAGTAGTACATTGTTGCATGATACATAATTTGTTTATTCATTTTCTATCTTTTTTTTTTTTTTTTTTTTTTTTTGGTAGTAGGGATCGAATTCAGGGGCACTCGACCACTGAGCCAAATTCCCAGTCCTAATTTGTATTTTATTTAGAGACAAGGTCTCACTGAGTAGTGCCTTGATTTTGCTGAGGCTGGCTTTGAACTTTCGATCCTCCTTCCTCCAATGCCCGAGGTGCTGGGGATTATGGGCGTGCACCACCATGCTCAGCTTATTTTCCATCTTCTTGTAACAGAGGGACAAGTAAAGTCAAGGATTTGTGTCCCTTTTGTTCACTATTGAATCTCCCTTTCCTTGAACATTATCTGACAGTAGTTACTAAAAAAAGGTCTGAACAAATTAAACAATGCACTGAAACTAATCAAAGCATATTTATAAGGCATGAGAAATATTTTTTTCAAATATACAAATAGTATGCTTGGCTAAGTTACAGATCTTCATTTAAAGTCACTTTGAAGAGAAACCTTTCTTTAATATATATTACATGCTTCCCTAAATTCAGAAAGCCCTTTGAGAAACATCATTCTAACTATGTTACTATTGCTACACTCACAAGCATTAAAGAAGCATTTCAAGACGATTAAAGAAGTCATTTCCACTACAGTACAGTTTTCAGTTTGGTTCCCTAAACTGTCACCTATTTTTAATTTTTATTTGGTAAAGAAGATAATGAACTTATGAAGAATAAAATGACCCTTAGAGAAAGCCTACATGTCATGTCATATAAAACAAAACATTTTGTCATTTTCTTGCTCCTTGTTTAAAAAAATTAATTGCATATGGTTTAAAGGAATCTTTGTGATAGTTTGGATTTCTGGGAAACTATCTGTGGGTAACTGATCTTCACTGACTGCCTATTCTGGTGCCATACAGAGGACAAAAACACACTAAAAGTATACAAAGACAAACATCCTAATATATATTCTTTAACATTTTTTGTGCAGTACTTATATAATGGATTTGACTCCCACTGAGTAAACTAACAGTATTGATACAAAATTATACTTTTACATATGAATGTATAGGCCACTGAAATTTGCAGACCTAGAGAAATTAACATAAATGTAGTCTGTAAAATTTTTCTAGGGCTAGTATTGTAGCTCAGCAGTAGTGCGCTTGCCTAGCATGTGTGAAGCACTGGGTTTGATCCTCAGCACCACATATAAATAAATGAATAAAATAAAGGTATTGTGTCCATCTACAACTAAAAAAAATTTTTTTAAAGTTTTTATATTTTATTTTGTTTTTCCATCAGGAAAAAGAGAACCAAATATTTATGAATGGTGGCATCACATTAGAGGTATCTAATCCCCTGAAATTGCTCTTCAGCAGTCAATATAATCTAACTCTTAATCAATTCTGATAAATATTTCAACCACTACTAAATTCTATTTAGTCTTTTTTACTAAAACTAAAGGATTATAAGAGAAAAGAGTTTATGATTCATTCTACTTTTTTGAGTCTATGTTTTTAGAAAGTCAGTGGACCTCAAGAATTATAGTGTATTGGAATGAAAACAAATTGTTTTTCTGCTCACTGAAACAATATTTTGTAGCTGGGATCAGCAGAACATCAGCCACTCAGCACTATCCCAACTTTATAAGCATGACTCCAATAAAGATTAACCTTTGCCTCCAAATGAACTTTGAAAACAAGTGAAGGGGGAGGAAGGATATAACCTCTGTAAGGAAAGGACTAATTCTAACATGCTTATAATATCATTGAACTAGATAAGGGAGAGTGGGATGTTAAAAATATTTGGGTTTCCCAATTTAAACAAAGATAAAATTCAAGAAGGGCACATGAAATGAAGAATATTTCATAAACAAAGCTGTAATTAGGAAGGTACATGAGAATGATACAAATATACATGGTACCCTCCCAGAAAGTTGGTCCTAATGGATAAGTAAGTTGAGCCCATTTCAAAACGGAAGATTTAACTACTCTGTGAGACACTCTGCCTTATTTGCTGGCCAAATAAAAACTTCTGATTTTTAAATCAGGCACCTACATTTACAATGAAGTGAGTTTTTATAAAGGTACCAAGGTAAGTCATTGGTGAAAACATATTCCATTCAACAAATGGTTATAGGCCAACTAGGTATCTAAATGCAAATGAAGTCAAACCCTTACCTAATATAAAATTTACTTTTAAGTGAATAAAAGACTTAAATGTTAAACTAAAATGATTAAACTCTTAGAAAAAATAAATCTTCATGATCCTGACAATTGTTTCTTTTATAAGACAACAACCCTACTAGTAAGCAAAGGAATAAATAAGTGGGACTTCAAAACTAAAACTTTTATGTTTCAAAAGTCAACATCAAGAAAGTGAAAAGACAACCTATAAAACAGGGAAATGCTTTTACAAATCATAAATCTCATAAGTAAGTTGCTTTCAGAATAGAAAAAGAAATATTACAACTCAATGTTGAAAAGACAAACTCAAACCTTAAAAAGGACAAAGATAAACAAATGGCAAAAAAATGCAAGAAAAGTGCTCAATGTCCAGCTAAGAAGGAAAAGCACACGACTGAAAAATATTCAACCCAAGAAAACTGAAAACATAAAAACGTGTACACTAATAATGTTCATGTAAGTATAGACCAGAGTCCAAACTTATACACAAACTAAAGGTCTGTCAAATGATGACTGGATAAAATGTGATACTTTCATACAATGTAACATTCATTCACAATGAAAAGAAATAAGGACCTGATAGATGTCACAAAATGAACACTGATTATTACCTGTGGTCAGGGAAACATAGCAAACACAAAGGACCGCTAATTGTATTGACATCAAGAAAATACTATGAACACCATCCCGGAAAAACTCACAACACACAAAAGACTAAATATCTCTTGAGACTCATTTCACTATCATACAGCTGATTAATGATACTTTTTAGGTTTCATATAACTTCTGCTTTATTTTTAGTTTATGGTATATGAAATACATCATCAACTTCAAAGGTACTGGCATTTTAAGACTCAATGGGGGCTGGGGTTGTGACTCTCAGGTAGGGTACTAGTTTAGCATGTGTGGGGCACTGTGTTCTATTCTCAGCACCACAAATAAATAAACAAAATAAAGGTCCATCAAGAACTAAAAAAATGGGCTGGGGAGATAGCTCAGCTGGTAGAGTGCTTGCCTTGCAAGCACAAGGCCCTGAGTTCCATCCCCAGTACTGCAAAAAAAAAAAAAAAAGAGAGAGAGAGAGAGAGAGAAAAAAATTTAAAAAAAAAAAAAAAAGATTCAATGGGTGGGAATTATTTGCAGAGAATGGAAAAGCAGCAACTTAGTTCACTGAAATACATATTCACTGAGTATCTAATATGCACTGGGGACTTACCAAAGCTCTGAAAATATCATATCATCTTTGTCCTTTTTGTGTAGAATCCAAAAACACGAGTTTAACTTGTTAAACTAAAACTGGGCTTAGATAGCATATGAATTTACCAATCTCTTGTATAAATGTTACAAATGTATCTTTTTAAAATGTCTTAATTAGCATGATATAAATGTATATAATAGTGGGGTTCACTATGACTTATTCATATGTGCATATAATATAATTTGCTCTAATTCATTTCCCAGTGCTTCCCCTTTCCCTCTCTGTTCCCCTTCCTCTACTCTTCTAGTCTTCCTTCTATTTATTTACATGTCCTTTTTTTCATTGGCACATTATAATTAGGCATAAAAGTGGGATTCATAGTGGTATATTCATATGTGCATATAACATAATTTGGTTGCATTTACTCCCAAGTTCTTCCCCTTCCCTCCCTTCCTCTCTACTTCTTGGTCCCCAACCTTTCCTCCACTGATTTTCCTTCTGTTTTCATGAGATCCCTCTTTTAAATATTCTCTCCCTACCCCCTCTCTTCTGCATATGAGGGAAAACATTCAACCCTTGACTTTCTTAGTCTGGCTCATGTTGTTTAGCAAGATTTTCTCGAGTTCCACCCATTTATCCACATATGACAAAATTTCATTTTTCTTTATGGCTGAGTAGAAATCTATTGTGTATATATGCTGCTGCTGCTGCTTCTTTTAAATCTATTCATCTCTTGACCAACATGAGCCTGGTTCCATAACTTGGCCATTGTGACTTGCACTGCTATAAATATTGGAATATATGTACTGCTATAGAATGCTGATTCAGTTCTTTTGGATAAATACCAAGGAGTGGAATAGTTAGGTCAAATGGCGACCTAACTTAATATAAAAAGTAAAGCTGCTCTTTCCAAAATTAAAGAAAAAGAGCTTTTCATTTCAAAGTTCCTTTAAGTTCATTTATATTTGTTTCATTTGTTATTCATTATTAACATAAATGAAAAACACACATAATAACACTAATACCATTAAGAATACACAAACCAATTTTTCCTTCTTAAAGTAAAAAGTAAAGAGGTCAGAGGAAAGAGACTGCTTAGTGGACAACATTCTTCATTTTTTAAAATTGGAAACCTTTATTCAACTCAGAATAAATCACGTTTTATTTACTTATTATTATTTATTTACTATGAACTCAAATATTTACTTATACAATTACTATCACAGTATATACTCTTTCTTTTTTTAGAGCATATATTCTTAAAATACAAAATAAAAATAAAATAAGATTTTCTTTTTAGAATTCAGTTTACTTTTGGGCTGGGATTGTGGCTCATTGGTGTAGTGCTTGCCTAGCATGTGTGAGGAACTGGGTTCAATCCTCAGCACCACATAAAAATCAATCAATAAAATAAAGGTATTAAAAAAACTGAATTTAGTTTTCTTTTAAGGAGATTTCTGTGAACTTAATATTTGAATATAATGTTTCTTTTTTTGAAATTAAAGAACACCTTAGAAGATGGAAAGGTCTTCCATGTTCTTGGATAGGAAGAATTAATATTGTCAAAATGGCCATACTACCTAAAGTGCTATACAAATTCAATGCAATTCCAATTAAAATCCCAATGACGTACCTTACAGAAATAGAGCAAGCAATCATGATATTCATCTGGAAGAATAAGAAACCCAGAATAGCTAAAGCAATCCTTAGCAGGAAGAGTGAAACAGGGGGTATTGCAATACCAGATCTTCAACTCTACTACAAAGCAATAGTAACAAAAACGGCATGGTATTGGTACCAAAATAGAAAGGTAGATCAATGGTACAGAATAGAGGACACGGACACAAACCCAAATAAATACAATTTTCTCATACTAGACAAAGGTGCCAAAAATATGCAATGGAGAAAAGATAGCCTCTTCAACAAATGGTGCTGGGAGAATTGGAAATCCATATGCAACAGAATGAAACTAAACCCATATCTCTCACCATGCACGAAACTAAACTCAAAATGGATTAAGGACCTCGGAATCAGACCAGAGACCCTGCATCTTATAGAAGAAAAAGTAGGTCCAAATCTTCACCTTATTGGTCTAGGATCAGACTTCCTTAACAGGACTCCCATAGCACAAGAAATAAAAGCTAGAATCAACCACTGGGATAGATTCAAACTAAAAAGCTTTCTCTCAGCAAAGGAAACTATCAGCAATGCGAAGAAAGAGCCTACAGAGTGGGAGAATATCTTTGCCAATCATACTTCAGATAGAGCGCTAATCTCCAGAATCTATAAAGAACTCAAAAAACTCTACACGAAGAATACAAATAACCCAATCAACAAATGGGCTAAGGAAATGAATAGACACTTCACAGAAGAAGATCTACAGGCAATCAACAAACATATGGAAAAATGTTCAACATCTCTAGTAATAAGAGAAATGCAAATCAAAACTACCCTAAGATTCCATCTCACCCCAATTAGAATGGCGATTATCAAGAATACAAGCAACAACAGGTGTTGGCGAGCATGTGGGGAGAAAGGTACACTCTTACATTGCTGGTGGGGCTGCAAATTAGTGCAGCCACTCTGGAAAGCAGTGTGGAGATTCCTTAGAAAACTCGGAATGGACCCTCCATTTGACCCAGCTATCCCACTCCTTGGCCTATACCCAAAGGACTTAAAATCAGCATACTACAGAGATACAGCCACATCAATGTTCATAGCTGCTCAATTCACAATAGCCAGATTGTGGAACCAACCTAGATGCCCTTCAATTGATGAGTGGATAAAGAAACTGTGGTATATATATACAATGGAATATTACTCAGCCATAAAGAATGATAAAATTATGGCATTTGCCGGCAAATGGATGAAATTGGAGAATATCATGCTAAGTGAGATAAGCCAATCTCAAAAAGCCAAGGGACGAATGATATCGCTAATAAGTGGAGGATGACACATAATGGGGGGGAGGGAAGGGTTAGTGTTAGGGTTAGAGTTAGGGTTAGGGAGGGGGGCAAGTATGGAGGAAGGAAGGACTGTATAGAGGGTAAAGAGGGGTGGGAGGGGTGGGGGGAAGGGAAAAAATAACAGAATGAATCAAACAACATTACTCTATGTAAATTTATGATTACACAAATGGTATGCCTTTACGCCATGTACAAACAGAGAAACAACATGTATCCCATTTGTTTACAATAAAAAAAAAAAAAAATAAAAAAAAAAAAAAAAAAAAAAAAAAAAAAAAAAAAAAAAAAAAAAAAAAAAAAAAAATATTTGAATATAATGTTTCTTTTTTTACTGGTTCTTTTTAGTTATACATGACAGTAGAATCCACTTTGATATAATTATAAAAGCATAAAATATATTTTATTCTAATTAGGATCCCATTCTTGCGAATGTACATTATGGTGAGATTCACTGTCGTGTATTCATATATGTACATAGGAAAATTATGTCAGATTCATTCCACTGTCTTTCCTTTTCCTGTCCCTCATCACTTCCCTTCATTCCCTTTTGTCTAATCTACTGAATTTCTATCCTCCCCGCCACCACCTCATTGTGGGTTAGCTTCCACATATCAGAAAACATTCAACCTTTGGTTTGGGGGGATTAGCTTATTTCACTTAGCATGATAGTCTCCAGGTCCATCCATTTACTGGCAAAAATCATAAAGTCATTCTTCTTATTGGCTGAGTACTACTTCATTGTGTATATATATCACATTTTCTTTATCCATTCATCTGTTGAATGACACCGAGGTTGGCTCTATAGCTTAGCTATTATGAATTGTGCTGCTCTAAACATTGATGTAGCTGCCTTACTGTAGTATGTTGATTTGAAATCCTTTGGATATATACTAAGGAGTTGGATAGCTGGGTCAAATGGTGGTTCTGTTCCTAGTTTTTTGAGGACTCTCCATATTGCTTTCTAGAGTGGTTGCACCAACTTGCAGTCCCCCCAACAATGTATGAATGTAACCTCTTCCTCACATTCTCACATTTATTGTTGCTCGTATTCTTGATAATTGCCATTCTGACAAAAGTAAGATGGAATTTCAGTGTAGTTTTAATTTGTATTTCCCTAATTGCTAGAAATGTTGAACATTTTTTCATATATTTGCTGACCATTCATATTTCTTCTTTTGAGAAAGAAGTGTTTCTTCAAATCCTTTGCCCATTTATTGATTAGACTGCTTATTTGGTGTTAAGCTTTTTGAGTTCTTTATATATTCTGGAAATTAATACTCTGAGGTGCAAGTGGCAAAGACTTTCTCTCATTGTGTAGGCTCTCTTACCACTCTTGATTATTTCCTGGTAGTATGATCATTTTGACAATATTAATTTGCTCACCTAAGAACATGGGAGGAGGTATTTCCATTTTCTAAGATCTTCCTCAATTACTTTATTGTTCTATAGTTTTCAGGGTAGAGGTCTCTTTTGTTGAATTGATCCTAAGTATTTTGTTTTTTGTTTTTGTTTTGTTTTGTTTTGTTTTGAGGTTATTGTGAATGGAATGGTTTTCCTAATTTCACTTTCAGCTGCTTCATCATTGGAGTATAGGAACATAATTGATTTATGGGTATAAATTCTGTATCATGCTACTTTGCTGAGTTAATTTATGAGTTCTAGAAAGTTTTCTGGGGCTGTTTTTTGGGTCTTCTAAATATAGAATCATGTCATCAGTGAACAGAGATAGTTTTAGCTCTCTTTTTCCTATCTTATTGCTTTAATTTCTTTATTTTGCCTAATTGCTCAGGCTAGAGTTTCAAGGTCTATGTTGAATAGAAGTGATGAAAGTGGGCATCCGTTTCTTGCTCCTATTTTTAGAGGAAATTCTTTCAGTTTTCCTCCATTTAGAATGATGTTGGCCTTGAGTTTGTCATATATAGTTTTTAATTATTGTGGTATGTTCCTCCTGTCCCTATTTTTTCTAGTGTTTTCAGTATGAATGGATGTTATATTTTGTCAAATGCTTTTTCTGCATCTATTGAGATAATCATGTGATTCTTGTCTTTAAGTCTATTTGTGATAAATTATTTCTTGATTTTGTATGTCAAACTAACCTTGCATCCATGGGATGAACCCCACTTGATCATGGTGCACTGCCTTTTTACCATGTTGTGGTATGCCAGTATTTTATTAAGAATTTTTGCATCTATGTATATCAAGAATATTCATCTGAAATTTTCTTTCCTTGATGTGTGTTTGTCTGGTTTTGGTGTCAGGGTAATACTAGCTTCATAGAACAAGTTTTCTATTTCATGGAATAATTTGAGAAAGATTGATATTAGTTCTTCTTTAAAGGTCTGGTAGAACTCAGTTGAGAATCCATCTGGACCTGCGCTTTTCTTTCTTAGTAGGTTTTTTTTTTAAATATATTTTAGTTGTAGATGGACACAAAATATTTATTTTTATGTGGTGCTGAGGATCGAACCCAGTGCTTTGCACATATGAGGCAAGCGCTCCAACACTGAGCTACAGCCCCAGCCCTGTTGGTAAGTTTTTGATGGCTTTTTCATTACTTGAAATTGATCTGCTTAAATTTTCATTTTTCTTTATATGTGTGTGTATGTGTATGTGTGTGTGTGTGTGTGTGTGTGTGTGTGTGTGTGTATGTTTGGGGTGGGGCATGGTAATGGAGATTGAACCCAGGGGTTCTCTACCACTTAGTTACATACCTAGTTCTTTTATTTTTTATTTTGAATCAGTGTTTCACCAAGTTGCTGAGGCTGGACTCAAACTTGTGATCTACCTGTTTCAGCCTTCTGAGTCGTGGGGATTACAAGCATGCACTACTGGACACTCTAATCTCCCTGGAGAGTTCATGTCTATCATTCAATTTAGTACACTTAAAATGACTACTAATGACATCTATCAGTCCTTGTCTTTTGTTTCCTAATCATACCTGGGTTTCAGATTTCCACATCAGACAGCTGCTCAAGGCCAACTTTCTGTGCATCCAAATACAAGGGTGTCTCTTTTCTCATTGCATTGGATACATTCCCAACAGTTCTCTATCAGCTCCCTTTACCTGTTCCATCCACACTTTGGCACAAATTCCCCTGATGCTTGCTCTGAAGGACACACCTATCGCTACTTATTTTACAGTACCTTCATTGTATTCATACACAACTAAGGCAGTCAACTGAGAATGTATTATACAAAAGATTTTCAGACAATTTTAGATGTCTCAAATACTTGCATGATCAAAACAAAATCCTCATTAAATGGAGATCTTGTCATTCTACATGGGGTGTATCCTGCCTCTTTAAGAACAGGGTACCAATCAGTGGAGAAATGGCAGATGAGCTACCACAAAAGCTATCTCACTATGCCATAACACCAGCTCCCCTGTCCCCAGTACTTGGCAAAACTAGCTTACACTCATGGGATAACATAAATGCAAATACACAGAAATGTGTATCATCTGTATCAAATTTCAGTCTGGGTAAAGGAATGGGAAGGGAGGGTGTCTGATTCCAAAATTGAAGAAAAATATGCTGCTTTTAAGTTTCAAAATGGCACCCTGTATTTCTTGATTTTAAAATTCTGATCATGCTGAATTTGGTTCTAATGTT
Source organism: Sciurus vulgaris (assembly GCF_902686455.1). Classification (NCBI taxonomy): domain Eukaryota; kingdom Metazoa; phylum Chordata; class Mammalia; order Rodentia; family Sciuridae; genus Sciurus; species Sciurus vulgaris. The sequence continues at coordinate 36,848,351 of NC_136463.1, forward strand.
GACAAAAAAAATCACTTTACACAAAGGTATAATACAAAGAAGAGCAACTAAATCTCCATCCAAATATTTGCTAAATATCATCAATTTTACCAACCTAAAATCACATGCATCAATTTGATCCCTAGGATTTTAAGTTAAGTAAAATAATTTGTAATTAAGAATAATACACATCCTAATGGAAGTGTGAAATGAGATATATTATAATTGGTAAGGATATTTACAAAAATGAGATTTGAAAGAACTGAAGTGCAATTCTATAATAAATACTATTTAGAGAGAAATCACAAACTTTTGTTGCTTTTCAAACTCTTTTTTTCTTTGGTAAGGTACGTATTGTAGCATACCATTAAGCAAAACACAGTTACGTTTTGTGCAATCCATGCTGTATAGGGACTTCAAGGTGTCAGTGAGAGCCATTGTTCAAACAGTACTCTGAGAGAATAAGTGAGAATCAGAAACAACAAAATTTCATTACTCGGACTACAAGCCACTTGACTAGAATCTCTTTAGAAACTGTATGCCTGTAATAAAGTACCTGACAGTACAACTAGTAACACTTTCAGATCTCTTCCTTTGGTCATGGAACAATTCACAAAATAAAACAGAGACTAATACTTTCGAAATATTTGCTTCAACTATTTATTGGGTTCCAGTAATGCAAGTTGAAGCATTTCAGAATACACCACAAAGATTCCCAAAAATACACTGAGAAAAAGAGAGCAAAGAAGGTATTAAGAAAAAGCGCTAACAAACACTAATATTGGTAGAAAAAATTTCACTCATGTAGAGGACAATGTATAGTTTATCAGCTACACATACAATACATCGTTTCATCCAAAATATTATTAGATCCAAGTTTTAAAAATTCTATTATTATGTAATTTAATACACAATATTTATCAGTATTTGTCAATACAACAGTATTATGAAAGTTATATTTTCATTGTAAAGTATCAGAATTATTGCAGACCTTGGTGTCCTTCTAATCTAATTATAAGGTGGAGTTTTATTTATCAATAAAAAATAATGAAATTATGTCATTTGCTGCAAAATGGATGGAACCTGGGACATTATGTTAAGCAAAATAAGCCCAACTCAGAAAGTCAAGGGCTATATGGTTCCTTCATATGTAGAAGCTAGAGAGAAAAAATAAATAAAACAGGTTGAGGGATCCATCTCATGGAGACCAACAGAGTAGAGGAAGGCAACAAAGTGGTGAGGGGGTACTAGGAAACAAAACTGACCAGATTACACTGTTGTTCTGTGCATATGTATTAATATGTAACAAAGAATCCCATCATCATGTATAACTGTAATGCAATAATAAAAAAGCAAATCTAAATATAAGGCTAATACATAAATCTAGTTATTTTAAATTATTCTTTTATAATGCAGCTTTTTTTTCTTTTTAAATTTCTAAGTAGAACATTAAATGAATTACTGGAAATATATATTTACTTATGTACTTAAAAACTACAATATAAATATACTTTATAAGTAAATATCTCCAAAAAATAAGATAAATACCTCCATCATTAACTTTCTTAACGTCTCATTAGTCATTATTAAAACTCATTTTATATTCTGCCATTTATTACAAAGAAAAACTAATTGACAAATGCAATATTTCAATATACATAGTACAGTAGAATATAACACTTAAATAGGGATTAAATTTCCAAATATACTTTGCAATTGAAACTACCTTAACAAATAATGATTTTGAATCTCCCCTCCCAATATAACACTCACTTGAGGGCACAAGATACTTTTATGTGTTAATAAACCAAAAATAACAATAAGAACAAAAGATAGGCTCAATGTGCCTAACATACAGGCTACAAGTATAAGACACAAGTTATAAAGTTAAAATGGAATCACAACAGAGCTAACATTGGAAGTCTTGATGCCCATATCTCTGATTAACAAGGAACAGCAAAAAACTACAGATAAAATGGAAGGACAAATGCTCAGGAAAACCTGGCACCTGAATCTCAATGAAATATTTCTACTCTATTCTGATTCACTCATCTATAACCCACCTAATGAGAAAAAATGTACAGAAATGTATGTGGTTCTATATCTCCAATTATTCTAATTATAATAAATAAGATGTAATATATTAGTACGTACATGTCTAAGAGAAAAAGATTAAAGCATGAGAAAATGAGGTATCCTATCCATGGTCAACAAAATGTTAAACAAGGTATTATAATGAATTACTGTTTACATAGGGTATCATATAGTATACGGTGTATGTAGTTATGTGTAGAACATAATGTGGTAAGTGCATCAAATAAAATGCTTTTAAAGGCAAGGATACCCAAAAAAAAAAAAAAAAAAAAAAAAGGGCAAGGATAATATCTACTATTAAGTGTTTGATACAGAGTATTCAGTAAATATCCATGTAAATAGATGTGGTATTTTAGAAGCTCAACCAATATAATAGGGATTCCCTGGTCATTTCAAAACTGAGATCCATTAAACTATTTCTGCAGGATATACATATCGGACACTCTGGTAAAATTCAGCTGAAACTTTCATAGTCAGTTGTGAGTTTGAAACACAGAAGACAAAGAGGAAAACTAGTGTTGTACTAGACTGCAGGGGAAAAAAAGATGAAAACTTCTGCCCCCAGACTGCTTCAGGACTCAAGATGACAACACTGGCTCTGCTGGAATTTCTAGCCCACCAGCCAGTCCTGCAAAGCTCAGACTTGCCAGCCCCCAGAACTCCATCAGCCAATTTCTTAAAATTGATCTCTCTCTCTCCCCCTTCCCCTTCCTCCCTGCCACCACTTCTTCCCTTGCAATATAAAATTTCATACACATAATTTCATATGATATAAAATATATAAAATATATTAATTCTGTTTGAGTACATTGTTTGGAACTAAATTCTATGCTTACTTCTGAACTTTTAGACAATTCTAGAGGTTGTGAGAGTAGGGCAAAGGAAGAAAGGCTGAAATACTCAAATACCTCAAAAAATGAACAACTATGTAAAATCAATCACTACTTTTCAAGGAAAGGATTTAAGGAGAAACTGAGGCAATGAAGAACAAAATATGATGAAACCATGCTGCCAATATGAAACTACATATCACACAATTATTCTACTGAATAAAGATATCCACAAAAATCACAGATTGTAATTGAAAACAGATGAAATAATGATGATATGATTACATTTAGTATGCTGACTGTATCAAGTAAGTAGTATAAACTCAAATGCATATGACAGGAAATAAAATGATTTGGTACATACTTGTGACAAAAAATTTTTTTGTGAAAGTACAGCTATCAAAGGCAGCGATTTTCTCCTGCAAGACTACGACGAGGATCCTAAAATTAGGGGGGAAAAAAAGGTGAATGTGAAATTCTACGAATTGAATCATAAGTAAGTTAAATCAGCTAGATTCAAAATAAAACATTTCTTATAAATATTTAGCCTAGTAATATTTACCTCTAAAATCTAAAAATAAAAATGATGAAATCTTTTATAATATAGAGGTTACTACAAAAAAAAAGGAAAAGTACCACCTTAAAAAACAATTTCTCTTAATAAACTTTTATTTTTCATTCATTTTAAATCAAATATCTCACCATTAAGAATACATAATATCAATAAACTGTTAGCTATTTACTAAAAGTGCTTTCTCACTGATGTTTCAGAGTCATGGAATTAAACATAAAATGGATTTATGTAATCTATCACTTAAAATGATTGCTGCATTACCAACATAACTCACACACAAAGAAATCTAAGACAATTACATTTGGTGTAAATAAGTCATTTCTGATTGACTCACTATATTAAAATTCAATGAGAATTTGTATAAATAGTATTTTTCACAGCTACTAAGATTTATAAATAACCAGGAAAATAATTTAGATTTAAATATATTTTCAAAATGTAATTTCTAAATACATCTAAAATATGACTATTCCTCATAAGCTATTAATAGGAACCACCAAGTTTAATAATTATTTCAAAAAATCTAATAAATTATTATAATTATTACTAAATATTTAACATTAATTTTTCCAAACTGGGGACAGGTAAATCTAAACAACAGATGCTGATACTTGAATGGAAAAATAGAAAAAAAGCATTATTAAAAATGCATGCTCCATTAATTTTGCTCACATGTTAAAAGAGAACATGTGATGCAGAACCATTCTAATGAGTAACTGTTATTCCTTGTAATTTTTTTCAGCTGGGTTTGTTTAAAACTTTTTTAATTTTTAGTGAGCTGTTTGTTGTTAATAATAATTTGCTATATTATGTATATATGTACACTTTGTGTATTCAAAGAGCAGAGAAAATAACCCTGTAAAGGAAATAATGGGAAATTTTAGGAATACCCAATCGTAAACTGCATTTCTGTTCTATCACTACAATATTGCCCAAAACCTTGTCACTTACACACAGAGTCAGCACAACACTCTCGACACCTTTGTAAAAGAAAAGGCATTTTCACATGTAAATATTATTTACCAAGATCTACCATGATCCTTTAAACACAATGGTCATCGTAAAAATATCAAATAATGAAACCCAGAAAAGAAAATACTCACTATTGTTAAGAGCCAACAGAACCAAATGAGGCATGGGTGTATATTTATTTATGTATATAAATGTGTGGATATGTATGTGTACACCAGCAAACTGATCTCTGTTCTTCTCATAATTTCCTTTTGCTTTTGTTTTTGTGCTGGGGATAGAAACAAGGGCCTCCCATATACCAAACATTTGTTATACTACTAATCTACATCTGCAGTCCTTCATAATTTCTTTTATACACATGGAATATTTAAAATTAGATGACTGTCAGGCTGGATAATGATCAAGTTAAATATGTCAAGACCAAAATATTAAAAGAACATAAGTAGTTTAAAACTATAAAATGGAAAAATACATACCATGTAAATTGTAACCATAAGAGCTGGAATGGATAAATGATTACATGATAAACATTAAGAACAGGAGTATCCAAAGTCACAAAGGATAGTTCATAAAGATGAAAAGATCACAAAGCAAGAAAATAAAATATAATAATTATAAATGTATGTGCACCCAATAATAGAAATTCAGAAGATGTAAGGAAGAAAGTAAAAATCTAATGCAAATGATCCCTAAGAAAAACAAAGAAACACAACAAGAAAAAGAAAATTACAGATCAACCACCCTCATGACTATAGATGCAAAAATAAAATCCAAAACTATACAAAAAGGATTTTAGATAATAACAACAAAAGGTTCATCCAAAGATTCAAGGATGGTTTTAACATTAGGAAATCAACCAAAATAATTTACTCTTTTAAACAGACTGAAAATGAAACTTACAATCATCTTAATAAGGACTTTGCTAAATTCAATACCCAATTATCAAAAAAAAATACCCAATTACAAAAAAAGTCAAAACTGTCAGCAAACTAGTAAAGGAACTCCCTACAATGATAAATAGCATGTATTTCTCCTCACTCCTTAGGGGCAGAGGTGGGGGGAGCTCATAGCTAAAAACAAAACTAGATAGTCAGCTAGACGGATCAAGAAAAGAGAGCATTTACAAATTTGATATCACTAGATATTTCACAGCCATTAAATTGATAATAAGTACTATCATTTTATTCCAATAAATACTACAACCTAATAGAAAATTTTTTTGAAACAAATTATCAGAACTAGTACCAGAAAGAATGTTAAAACCTGAAGAAACTTTTAAACATAAATTGAATCTCTAACTGAAATTTTGCCTATAAATAAGTGGTATTACCTTTCATGTTGAGTTATAATTCATATAGAAATGATAGTTGCATAGGATTTAAGACTTCTTTCTGTTGTTGTTCTATAAGAATATGCAAGTAACTGAACAAAATTGATTGAAAAAACCTGAGATAAGGGACACCTTTATCTCAAGTTAGGTGTTGCTATAAGTGTGTGATCCCGGAGTCTATTCCATTGCACTGGTGTATTTCTCTTTCATCAACATCAAGTAATATAATTTTGGTCAAAGATATAATATTGAAATAATGAACCTTTCATGCCATAAAAAGTGGTCTTTATTATTGGTTTATTTAGATTATATTAAACTTATCCAATTCAAAATTCTGTGATTACAGGTACTACACATCTTTCATTGAATTTATTTGTAGAATTTTAAACTTTTGATGCTAAAAATATAGTGTTGATTTTTCATATTTTTCCACTGCATTTGTTCATTTTTGCATAAGCAAACACAATTGATTTCAACCAAAAATACTACTAAATTATTAATGCCAACAATTTAAGACATGTCACCCTCACGGTATTCTTAAATAGGCAAGGATCTGTGGCTTTATTAACTTATAAATGACCTGATCCTCCCCAAGAGTCTCAGTGCTCTCAAATTATTCACTGAATAATGTATTCCCCAGCAACACACACACAAATTTAAAATACCATCTTATCACAAGTAAAATTCCAAAATGTCTAAAGGTCTGGAGAGAACAATATTTTTGCCAATTTTAAGAAATAATAAAGCAGATACACAGCTCAAAAAGCAAAAGGAAAAAAATCTTAGGAGATGAAGTCAGAGAGGCAGCAAAAAAGCAAAGATACTAGATGTTCTTGTAGGTCACAGGAAGGAAACCAAGGGAGAGTTTAGAACAAAAGATGGAATATTCTGGCACCTATTCTAATACAGGTTTTAAAAGATAGATTCTGGCACAATAATAAGAACAGGTCGGTATGGGGGCAAGCAGGTGACAATTTGAAAGGAGAGAATTTGAAGAATATCACAATGATCCGGGTAAAAGATAGTGATTTAGACCAGAGTGATAGCAATGGTTGTAGTGAGAAATGATTAAATTATTAAAACAATTGAACATGGAGCTGAACAGAGTTTTTCCACAAACTGCAATAGGGTAGGTAAGAAAAACAGAATTTAAAAATGTACTAAGAAGTTGGGTGTAGGGTGTAGCTCAGAGGTAAAGTGCCTCTGGGTTCAATACTCAGTACCAAAAAAAAAAAAAAAAAAAAGAGAGAGAGAGAGAGACCTAAATTTAAGAGCTAAATCTACAAAATTCTCAGAGGAAAGCACCAGTGTAAATGCTTGTAACCTTGGATTAGACAATAGTTTCTTAGATATGATAACAACAGTAAAAGCAACAAAGGAAAAAAATGGAACTAGACATAACCAAATATTAAAAACTTTGGTGCCTGAAATGACACCATCAAGAAAGTGAACAGATAACCCACCACATAGGAGAAAAGTTGGCAAGTAATGCATCTGATAAAGAACATATCTAGAATGTACACAGACTTGTTACTCAACTTAAAATAATAAAAAGACAACCAAATTTTAAAATGGGCAAAGAACCAGAATAGATGTTTCTGGAAGGAACAAAAACAAACGGCCAATAAGCACATGAAATGATGCTAAATATCATTAGTCATTCAGGAATCACAAAACTACAAAGATATTACTTCACAACCACTAAGATAGCTACAATAAAAAACAACAAAGAGCATCTGCCTAGCATTTACGAGGTCCTGAGTTCAAGTCCCAGCATCACCCAAAAATAATAGTAAGTGTTGGTGAGAAAGAAGAGAAACTGAAATCCTCACACATTGTTGGTAGGAATGCAAAATGATACAGTCATGTTGGAAAATAACTTAGCTGTTTTGCTGGGTATAAGATTCTTGGTTGGCATCTGTTTTCCATCTCACCCCAATTAGAATGGCGATTATCAAGAATACAAGCAACAATAGGTGTTGGAGAGGATGTGGGGAAAAGGTACACTCATACATTGCTGGTGGGGTTGCAAATTAGTGCAGCCACTCTGGAAAGCAGTGTGGAGATTCCTTAGAAAACTTGGAATGGAACCACCATTTGACCCAGCTATCCCACTCCTTGGTCTATACCCAAAGGTCTTAAAATCAGCATACTACAGTGATGCAGTCACATCAATGTTCATAGCTGCTCAATTCACAATAGCCAGATTGTAGAACCAACCTAGATGTCCTTCAATTGATGAATGGATAAAGAAACTGTGGTGTATATATACAATGGAATATTACTCAGCCATAAAGAATGATAAAATTATGGCATTTGCAGGCAAATGGATGAAATTGGAGAATATCACGCTAAGTGAGATAAGCCAATCTCAAAAAACCGAAGGACGAATGATCTCGCTGATAAGCGGATGATGATACCTAATGGGGGTTGGGAGGGAGACAAGAATGGAGGAAGGAGGGACTGTATAGAGGGAAAAGAGGGGAGGGAGGGGTGAGGGGGGAAGGGAAAAACAACAGAATGAATCAAACATCATTACCCTATGTAAATGTATGATTAGACAAATGGTACTCTTCTACTTCATGTACAAACAGAAACAAGTTGTACCCCATTTGTTTACAATAAAAAAAAATAGCTTAGGTGTTCCTCAAATAGTTAAACTTACACTTAACACATTACCCAGCAATTCCGCTGCTGGATATAAGCACAAGAGAAATGAAAAAATATATTTAATTAAAAATCTATATAGGAAAATTCGCAACTATGGTCCTGAGAGCATGAAAGTAGAAACAACTCAAAGGTTCAACTGGTGAATTGATAACAAAATGTGGTATATCCATGCAAATTTCAGTCACAGAAAGGAACAAAGTATTGATACATTTTCCTTGTGAAAGAACCTGAAAAACAATACGCTACATGAAGGAAATCAGTCAGAAAGATCATACATTGTATTCCATTTTCATAAAATGTCCAGAACAGGCATAATCACAGCAATATAAAATAGATCAGTGTTTAGACATGCTGGGAAAAGGTAAACAGGAGATGAAATACTGATGGGGATGTGATGTTGGAGGTTTATTGATGGGAAATGCAAGACGCTGAACATACCAAAATAACCACCAATACTGTATACTTTACAAGGGTAGATTATAAGGCATGTGAAATAGACCACAAATTTTTAAATGGCCCAAAGGATTTTGGCTGAAGCAACTGTCAGAGTATTTACCATTTATTAAAATGAAAAAAATGGCAGGAAGAGTAGGTTGATGATCTTCCCATCTCAGAATCGTTACACTTGAGAGTTCATCTACATATGAAAACACAGCAGAGACATGGATCCAGAGGTCATCATCACAGAGCAGAGATAGAAAATCACAGATCATCTGAAAATCAACTGTATTAAAGAAATGAAAATAAATAAGAGCTTCTGAAGAAGAAATAGCACTGAAAAGAGGGATTCAAAGATGATGGCAATCCAACATGTATCCATTGGTAAAGGAATCCAGTAACGTTAGAGAGAAAACCAAGAGAATGATGTCCCCAAAACCTAATGAAGACATTGTATTTAAAAAGAAGAAATTGGGGGGGATTCAAGATGGCGGACTAGAGGGTGGCTGCGTTTTGTGTTGCTCCAGGACTCAGGACTCAAGAAGAGATATTGAGAGACTTGGGACCAACTAAAAGCAGCCGGGTGAGTCTCTCCCGTTGGGGAGGTGTCCCGGACGGGGCGGTAGCCCCGAACGCGGGGATCTTTGTGAAGTAGAGCTGCCCAGCGAGACACCCCTCCCCCCGCTGGAGCAGTGAACCCGGACAACTGGGAGCATCGGAGAGGTGGCTGCTCAGCACAGCGCTTGGACTCGGCGCAACTCACCCGGGCTCTGGGAGGCTGCCCAAAGGAGAGGGTGCGCGGTGAGCTGTTTGGACTGAAAGCGACCACTCCTGAACACAGGGGGCTGCCCAGAGGAGGAGGAGAAATACGGGCTCGGCTTGTCACTTGGACTTGGAGCAGCTGCGCCAGGGCTCCAGGCGGCTATCCGGTGGAGCAGCGTGGTGAGTGGTTTGGACTCAGAGCAAGCGCTCCTAAACACAGGGGGGTTGTCTGGAGAAGGAGGAGGAGCGCGGCGGGGTGCTTGGGCTCGAAGTGACTGCACCAGGGCTACGGGTGGCAGTCGGGACGAGGAGGTGCACAGTGAGTTCCTGGGACTCGTGACTAATGCACCAGATCTCTGGGTGACTGCCTGGTGAAGAAGGAGGTGAGTGGTGGGTCACTTGGACTTAGAGCGACCGCGCGGAACACCAGGTGGCTGCCGGAGGAAAAGGCGTGTGGCGGGTCACTGGGACTCTGAGCGACTGTAAGGGGCTCCAGGTGGCTGCTCAGAGGAGGGGCCGCATAAGCAGGTGATTAAGTGCAGAGCAGGGTCCCAGGGCCTAGGCGGCTTCTTGGTGGAAGAGCCGCACAGACAAACTGAGGGGCGGAGCGAAGGCTCCAGGACTGAAGGCAGCTTCTCTGAGGAGAGGCAGCCTAACGAGATTCGTCTGCGAAGGGCGAGGCTTCCAGGCCCAAGAGGTAGGTCCGGGTCCGTGGGAACATTGCAGAAGAAGGCTGCCCAGACCAGGCGGTAGTTGCGAATTGAACGGAACCTCTAGGAGGGGAACTGACCAGCAAGACCTCCGCACAGGGTGAGTCCTCCCTGCCGGGTGAGGTTCTCCCAAAAGGACTGTAAAACCAGAGACACAGGCCCAAACTGGCCTTGCATCAGCCCACATCCTACTTCCCCTTTGGATGACCATTCGTCAGCAAGTGAAGGTACCTCTGCCCACTAGCAGGGAATATACCCCACCGGAAGGCCACCACCCCTAGGGAGTCAGCTTCCTTGTGGAGCACCACATTATCAACTTCCTCCAAGACTTCAGGCTACTGAAGGCTAAGAGGGGATATACTAGAAATCTTCAGGGATATTATAAGTCAATAGAGGAAATCTGCAATATCACAGCAGTCAACTGATACCTGAACAATATGAGAAAACAAGGAAAGAAAATGCTGCAAACAAATCTAGATGTTACATCAATAAAACCCAATGACAGCATGGCAGAAGAAATGACAGAAAGGGAGTTCAGAATGTACATAATTAAAATGATCAGGGAAGTAAATGACAAGATGCAAGAGCAAATGCAGGCACTGAATGATCACACCAATCGACAGTTAAAAGAGCAAATACAGGAAGCAAAAGATCATTTCAATAAAGAGTTAGAGATACTGAAAAAAAACCAAACAGAAATCCTTGAAATGAAGGAAACAATAAACCAAATTAAGAACTCCATAGAAAGCATAAGCAATAGGATAGAACACCTGGAAGACAGAACCTCAGATATGGAAGACAAAATATTTAACCTTGAAAACAAAGTGGACCAAACAGAGAAGATGGTAAGAAATCATGTACAGAATCTCCAAGAACTATGGGATATCATGAAAAGGCCAAATTTAAGAATTATTGGGATTGAGGAAGGCTTAGAGAAACAGACCAAAGGAATGAACTATCTATTCAATGAAATACTATCAGAAAATTTTCCAAATCTGAAGAATGAAATGGAAGATCAAGTACAAGAGGCTTATAGGACTCCAAATATACAAAATTACAACAGACCCACACCAAGGCACATTATAATGAAAATACATAACATACAAAATAAAGACAGAATTTTAAAGACCGCAAGAGAGAGGAATCAAATTACATTCAGGGGGAAACCAATACGGATATCAGCAGATTTTTCAATCCAGACCCTAAAAGCTAGAAGGGCCTGGAACAACATTTTTCAAGCCCTGAAAGAAAATGGATGCCAACCAAGAATCTTATACCCAGCAAAACTTACCTTCAAATTTGATGATGAAATAAAATTCTTCCATGATAAACAAAAGCTAAAAGAATTTACAAAAAGAAAGCCAGCATTACAGAACATTCTCAGCAAAATATTCCACGAGGAAGAGATGAAAAACAAAGAAGCAAATCAGCAATGGGAGGAACTATCCTAAAGGAATTGTCAAATAAAGGAAGAACCAAGTCGTGTCAAAATAAATAAATAAATAAATAAAATGAACCAAATGACTGGGAATACTAATCATATCTCAATAATAACCCTGAATATTAATGGCCTGAACTCATCAATCAAAAGACATAGACTGGCAGATTGGATCAAAAAGAAAGATCCAACAATATGTTGCCTGCAACAGACTCACCTCATAGAAAGAGATACCCATAGACTAAAGGTGAAAGGATGGGGAAAAACATACCATGCACATGGACTCAGCAAAAAAGCTGGGGTATCCATCCTCATTTCAGATAATGTGGACTTCAAGTCAAAGTTAGTCAGAAGGGACAAAGAAGGACATTACATATTGCTTAAGGGAGCCATAAATCAGCAAGACATAACAATCATAAACATCTATGCCCCAAACAGTGGCTCATCCATGTATGTCAGACAAATCCTTCTCAATTTCAGAAACCAAATAGACCATAACACAATAATACTAGGTGATTTTAACACACCTCTCTCACCACTGGACAGATCTTCCAAACAAAAATTGAACAGAGAAACCATAGATCTCAATAACACAATCAATAATTTAGACTTAACAGACATTTATAGAATATACCATCCAACCAAGACCGAATACACTTTCTTCTCGTCAGCACATGGATCTTTCTCTGAAATAGACCATATATTATGTCACAAAGCTAATGTTAGCAAATACGAGAGGATAGAGACACTACCATGTATTCTATCAGATCATAATGGATTGAAGTTAGAAATAAATGAAAGAGTAAAACACAGAAACTATTCCAGCATCTGGAGATTAAACAATATGCTATTATATGATGAATGGATAACAGAAGATATTAGGAAGGAAATTAAAAAATTCTTAGAGGTAAATGAGAACAAAGAAACATCATATCAAAATCTCTGGGACACTATGAAAGCAGTACTTAGAGGGAAATTTATTTCATGGAGCGCATTTAATAAAAGAAGTAAAACTCAACAAATAAATGACCTAACACTACAGCTCAAAGCCCTAGAAAAAGAAGAACAGACCAGCACCAAAAGTAGTAGAAGACAGGAAATAGTTAAACTCAGAGCTGAAATCAACGAAATTGAAACAAAAGAAACAATACAAAAAACTGACAAAATAAATAGTTGGTTCTTTGAAAAAATAAACAAAATTGATAAACTTTTAGCCACACTAACAAAGAGAAGACAAGAGAAAACTCAAATCTCAAAAAATTCGGAATGAACAAGGAAATATCACAACAGACACAAGTGAAATACAAAACATAATTAGAAGCTATTTTGAAAATCTATACTCCAACAAAATAGAAAATTTCGAAGACATCAGCAGGTTTCTAGAGACATATGAATTGCCTGAACTGAATGAGGAGGACATACACAATTTAAATAGACCAATTTCAAGTAATGAAATAGAAGAAGTCATCAAAAGCCTACCAACAAAGAAAAGTCCAGGAGCAGATGGGTTCTCAGCCGAGTTCTACAAAACCTTTAAAGAAGAGCTCATTCCAATACTCCTCAAAGTACTCCATAAAATAGAAGAGGAGGGAACCCTCCCAAACTCATTCTATGAAGCCAATATTACCCTGATACCCAAACCAGACAGAGACAAATCGAGGAAAGAAAATTTCAGACGGATATCATTAATGAACATTGACGCAAAAATTCTCAATAAAATTTTAGCAAATCGCATACAAAAATATATTAAAAAGATAGTGCACCACAATCAAGTGGGTTTTATCCCAGGGATGCAAGGTTGGTTCAACATCCGGAAATCAATAAATGTAATTCACCATATCAATAGACTTAAAGTCAAGAATCACATGATTATTTCAATAGATGCAGAAAAAGCATTTGATAAAATACAGCATTTGATAAAATACAGCATTTGATAAAATACAGCATTTGATAAAATACCCCTTCATGCTCAAAACACTAGAAAAAATAGGGATAGTGGGAACATTCCTTAACATTATAAAGGCCATCTATACTAAGCCCATGGCTAATATCATTCTAAATGGTGAAAAACTGAAAGCATTCCCCCTAAAAACTGGAACAAGACAGGGATGACCTCTTTCACCACTCCTATTCAATATCATTCTTGAGACTCTAGCCAGAGCAATTAGACAGATCAAGGAAATTAAAGGAATACGAATAGGAAAAGAAGAACTCAAACTATCCCTATTTGCGGATGATATGATTATATACTTAGAGGAACCAGGAAATTCCACCAGATAACTTTTAGAACTCATAAGTGAATTCAGTAAAGTCGCAGGTTACAAGATCAATGCTCATAAATCCAATGCATTTTTATACATAAGTGATGAATCCTCAGAAAGAGAAATTATGAAAACTACCCCATTCACGATAGCATCGAAAAAAATAAAATACTTGGGAATCAATCTCACAAAAGAGGTGAAAGACCTCTACAATGAGAACTACAGAACACTAAAGAAAGAAATTAAAGAAAACCTTAGAAGATGGAAAGATCTCCCATGTTCTTGGATAGGCAGAATTAATATTGTCAAAATGGCCATACTACCAAAAGTGCTATACAGATTCAACGCAATTCCAATTAAAATCCCAATGATGTACCTTACAGAAATAGAGCAAGCAATCATGAAATTCATCTGGAAGAATAAGAAACCCAGAATAGCTAAAGCAATCCTTCGCAGGAAAAATGAAGCAGGGGGTATCGCAATACCCGAACTTCAACTTTATTACAAAGCAATAGTAACAAAGACGGCATGGTATTGGTACCAAAATAGACAGGTAGATCAATGGTACAGAATAGAGGACACGGACACAAACCCAAATAAATACAACTTTCTCATACTAGACAAAGGGGCCAAAAATATGCAATGGAGAAAAGATAGCCTCTTCAACAAATGGTGCTGGGAAAACTGGAAATCCATATGCAACAGAATGAAACTAAACCCATATCTCTCACCCTGCACAAAACTCAACTCAAAATGGATTAAGGACCTTGGAATCAGACCAGAGACTCTGCAGATTATAGAAGAAATAGTAGGTCCCGATCTTCAACATGTTGGCCTAGGACCAGACTTCCTCAACAGGACTCCCATAGCACAAGAAATAAAAGCAAGAATCAATAACTGGGATAGATTCAAACTAAAAAGCTTTCTCTCAGCAAAGGAAACTATCAGTAATGTGAAGAAAGAGCCTACAGAGTGGGAGAATATCTTTGCCAATCATACTTCAGATAGAGCACTAATCTCCAGAATCTATAAAGAACTCAAAAAACTCTACTCCAAGAATACAAATAATCCAATCGACAAATGGGCTAAGGAAATGAGCAGACACTTCACAGAAGATGTACAAGCAATCAACAAACATATGAAAAAATGTTCAACATCTCTAGTAATAAGAGAAATGCAAATCAAAACCACCCTAAGATTCCATCTCACCCCAATGAGAATGGCGATTATCAAAAATACAAGCAACAGGTGTTGGCGAGGATGTGGGGAGAAAGGTACACTCATACATTGCTGGTGGGACTGCAAATTAGTGCAGCCACTCTGGAAAGCAGTGTGGAGATTCCTTAGAAAACTTGGAATGGAACCACCATTTGACCCAGCTATCCCACTCCTTGGCCTACACCCAAAGGACTTAAAATCAGCATACTACAGAGATACAGCCACATCAATGTTCACAGCTGCTCGATTCACAATAGCCAGATTGTGGAACCAACCTAGATGCCCTTCAATTGATGAGTGGATAAAGAAATTGTGGTATATATATACAATGGAATATTACTCTGCCATAAAGAATGATAAAATTATGGCATTTGCAGGCAAATGGATGAAATTGGAGACCATCATGCTAAGTGAGATAAGCCAATCTCAAAAAACTAAAGGACGAATGATCTCGCTGATAAGTGGATGATGACACATAAGGGGGAGGGTGGGGGGAGTTAGTGTTAGTGTTAGGGTTAGGGTTAGGGTTAGGGTTAGAGTTAGGGAGGGGGACAAGAATGGGAGGAAGAAAGGACTGTTTAGAGGGAAAAGAAGGGTGGGAGGGGTGGGGGGGAAGGGAAAAAATAATAGAATGAATCAAACAACATTACCATATGTAAATTTATGATTATACAAATGGTATGTCTTTAACCCATGTACAGACAAACAACATGTATCCCATTTGTTTACAATAAAAAAAGAAAAATAAATAAAGTATGCTTGAATACCTAAAAAAATTAAAAAATAAAAATAAATAAAAAGAAGAAATTGTGATCACTGATGAATACACAGGGATGAAATTAGTGCTGGATATAGAGGAGCAAATTAATGAATATTTAATGAGTCCTGAACACATGGCAGTACGGTGAGAACTGAAAACTGACCCATATTGGAGCCTGGGAACTAATGTAAACTTGAAGAGAGCAATGTCATGTCAAACAAAAGGGAGAAAGGAGACCTCTCAATTTAGGGAAATCGGGGTGGGTACGTGGAGTCGTGATGAAAAGATTTGGATCCAAATTCCTTGAGATGGAATACACATTTAGAAATGATGCTAAGAGAGATTATCTGGGTAACAAGTAGCAGAGGTGAAGTGGAAGTTTTCTTTTGAGTTCTCCTAATTCTTCTGTGTGCCCCGAACTGAAATTCAGAATACTCATTCTGTTCAGCTGGTCAGACTTTTCTGGGCAATCTCAGTGATATATTTCCTGATGTGATTATCCTGAGGACAGAGTGGCTCTAACTATTATTAAAAGTCCAAATAAAAAT
The DNA here is from genome assembly GCF_902686455.1 of Sciurus vulgaris. Taxonomy (NCBI): domain Eukaryota; kingdom Metazoa; phylum Chordata; class Mammalia; order Rodentia; family Sciuridae; genus Sciurus; species Sciurus vulgaris. Next base: position 36,864,935 of record NC_136463.1, read on the forward strand.
CAATCCCAAAAGTTAAAAAAAAATTCATTCTTCTGTTTCCTATATTTAATGTCCTTTTTTTTAAATCTCTAAACTCTTCACATTTTCTATTTCATCTTTTTAGTTTTGATCCATTACACAACAATGTGCCCACAGTTTTCTTCTTATTCATCCTCCTTGGTGTTCCTACAGATCATGAATATGTACATTTCTGTTCTTCATAAAATTTGGGTAATTTTTTAAAATTTTCAAATACTTTTTCTCATACCCCTGTCTTATTAAATCTTTGCATTTCATAGATCAATGGAGTTTGATAATGTTTTTCCATTTACTTCTCCTGTTCAACCTGTATACTTTCGACTGCTCCACCTGGAAGGTCTTATTTCTTTCTTCACTGAGATTTTCATTCACTATGATCATAAAGATATACTAGGTACAATATGTCTCTGGACATCAGGGAGATTAATTGTTCGGTTGGCTGACTTCATATCTGAAAATATTTTTGTTACAGGTGATTTAAATTTACTTGTATTTACTAATATGATTGATAAATTTGGTTTCAGCTCCCCTTCCTGATGTGGATGCTTTACTTTTACAGGGGAGAGGATTGTGTCCCCTGTTTTCCTTGCTGAGGATATTAATTTGGTTTGGTACTTACCATTTGACTCCTATTTGCAACACTTTATCTTTCTCTATATTTTTCTCTTCTCATTTTAAATTTTAATCATGTCTATTATGTCAGAGTATTCAACATTTAGTCTATTCTGCCATTAAACCACTTTCTTAGACCTGTACCTTAATCCAAATAAAAAAAAAAAAAGAGGAAAGCCTTGCTGCATTTTTTGATCTGATCTCTGAAACTGCTTACCACTTCCACCTCATTGTAGTCACTTTAACTAAGTTATTAGGTTCACCATACACTCTAGGTTGGAGAAATTAAATCCTGCTGCCTGAAATGTAGATTATCAAAGAATTTAAGAATATTTTATACCATCACTGCTGCTTTATTTCAAAATTTATTAAATCATTTCATTATTGACATTCCTCCCACAAAGAAGCAGCATACACTCTATTTCCCCCACCCAGCAGCATGGAGTCTCATCCTTTGCATCAGGTCCATCTACAGATGCCAATCCTTAAACAAAGCCCCTCATATATAATTACTCTCAATCTGAAGACTGTGAATTTAAAAGACACGTATCAGAAACCTTCTTCAGCACACCAAAAATACACTGGTGAGACAGGCTGGTAATAACTGCTAACTTTGGAAATGGTACATTTAGACTGGTAATGTGGGAAGTGACCAATCGTCTCAGGGAGTGATCAACTGTTTCAGTAAGACCTACCCTTAATCATATTCATTTATTTAGAGACACTAATTGCCTACTACCCAATAAGGAGGAGTTTTCATGGCCACATCTGTTCCTTTTCATTTCCCAACCTCTATTGACTCCTTAGCAATTTCAAGTACTAGATCTCTAATGATTCTAATACCCTCTGCTTCCAGGAACGAACCTCAAGTTTACCTATGCCCCTTTTGCACAAATTCTTATCATACTGTCCTAACTTCCACACCCTCTGCCATATCACCTCTTACATTAGCTCTTGAAAAAATTCTATTGGTCTCATGTTTGAAATTTCAAGTTTTACTCTTCATTCTTGCAGAGTTATAAATGAAGCATGAGCTACAGGTTATACCTGCATGTACTGATCTATATGCATTTGGGAGAAGGATAAACTCAAATACAGGTGACCTATATTTTTCTCTGGAAAATAAAAATCTATCTTGTAGAATTTCACTACACATATATTTTACTATTAATTTTTGAAAGACAAACAATTACAGTTTTGATTTCCTATTTAATTTAAACTAAGCAAATAATGAAGACTGTAGGAGTCTTTTGCTTCTATCTTCTCTGGCTTCAAGCATATCCACAGATCTGTAATATGAGGAAATTGATCTAAAAATCTTCTCTGTACTGCTTTTTAGAATGTGTTAAGGTTCCTCTTTGGCTAAATAATATGTAAATTACCTTAAGAGGGCACATGGTATAATTTTGGGAGTTCAACATATTATCTGCTGAAACTACCCATTCAATAATGTTTAATACTTCTGCATGATTTTGTTTTCACTAACTTCATTTTTCATGGGATAATTACCTTAACCTGGTATACTGTTTCTTCTATTTCCTCTTTCATGTTATTGAACTTGAATTCAAATAGTTCTATCATTAGTGATAACATACATTTTCTTTACTATGTATTTGTTAGGTACATCTTTTTGCACCATCTCATTAAAATCTAATCTGAGAATCTGGTTTCCCTTAAATGTATTGAAATGAGGAAATATTTCATTTGTTGTTCTTCATATGTTTGCTTTTGATGACAAGATTTATATCTTGCATCCACTCTTTGTTCCAGGCATTCATCATCCTCATCCTTCAGTTTTCTCAAGTGTAAAAGGAAAATACTATGTAATGAAAGATTACTATGTTCCCTTCTCCATTTACATTCTGTGGTTATAATCTGTCATTATCACTAAAGGTCAAGTAGAAGTTCAACCTAGATTTGAATAAGTCCAATTTAATAAAATAAATCATAAAGGAGGAAGAAAACTAATCCAGTGTATGTTTTAGCTGCACTGTAAAATATTTCTTACCTCCCAGGAAAATTACAGTTCATATCATAAACCAGTAAACACACAGCATACACATTATACATATAAAAAGGTTTCTCAGAATATCTATGATTTCTCATATACTTTTTACTCCTTTTCCCTGTGTTTATAAAATACTGGTTAAATCCCACTGCAATGAATTCACAATTCCCTCATGGTTCAAGACTGAAAATATTCAATCAAGGAATCTTGGAGGTATTTTATAGGATATAATTTTGAAGATATTTCTTCAATATTTTAAAAAAGATTCAAGTCATGGAATTGGTAGTTCTCTATATGCCCAGGAGGTAGAATACACTTGTATAAGAAACATGAAAAAATGCTTACCGCTTGTTGCAGTGGAGGTCATAAATAGGTGTTTTAAACTGAATAGACTTGACCATCTCTCCAGTACGAAGTGAATATAGATCCACACAACAATAAGGTGGGCTTGTGCTAAAAGAAGGAAAAAAGTCATTATTTTTAAAAAGGAGGGTTGCCATAGTACTTGCCTAGCATGTGTAAGGCCCTAGCTTTAATCTCCTGCACCATAAAAAATTTAAAAATAAATAATAAAAATAAACAAGTAAATAAATAAATAAAAACATGAAATATTAACATACAATATATTTTTCTAATATTAAATCCCTTATTAACATGCTACTAGTTAATGGATTCAAAATTTTTATAAAAACACACTCATACTATATCCCTATAAATTTAAGAATGTATAAAATTAAGGGAAAGGAAAAAATCTATTATTCACCAAGTTGATACTCTACGAAAGAAAAAAAATATGATTACCTCATAGATGAAGAACCATAGCTACAATTTTAAAATAAATTCACAATAAGAAATATTCCCTTAATCTGATAAGGGTTCTAGATTAAAACTGGTACCCTCAGTGAACAACACATAGAACTGTAAAATGCTAAAAGGAACTAGATAAGAAAGATCATTATCACCACTTCAATGTAGTAGAGAAGGTTCTATGCATAAGTCAAGAAAAACAATTACTACAAGGAAAACAAGCTATCATTATTGGCTGAAAACCTGACTGTATGAAACCCATAATACAAATCTATCAGTAGAAAAATATACAGATAGCCCTATTCAATAAACACAAAATATTATAATTATTATGTGTATTTAACAAAGTCACCAGATAAGTTAATATAAAAATGTCACCTGTATTTTTGTAAATTAAGAAAAACTAGACACCATCTGTGGTGACACACACCTATAATCCCAACTACTCTGTACCTTGAGGCAAGAAGATCATTTGTTTGAGCAATTTAACAAGACCCTAAGCAGTTTAGTGAGAACCTGACTCAAAATAAAATATAAAAAGGGCTAGGGATGTGGCTCAGTGGGAAAGTGCCCCAGTACCAAAAAAATAAAAGACCAAAATAGATATTTCCCCTTCCCTTCCCAAAATAAGATATACATACAAAAGGCCAATAGATATATGAAAAATACTCCACACATCACTAATTGACAGAGAAATGAAAATAAAAACAACAGTGAGCTACTACCTCACCCCAGTAAGAATGGTTATCAAAAATACTATAGAAAACAAGTGCTGGTGAAGATGTAGACAAAAGGGAAACCTTGTATGTTTATGGATACCTAAATTAGTAATGCCATTAGGAAAATAGTATAAAGATTAATCAGAAAATTTACAATATTTATCATATGATCCAGTAATTCTGCCACTTGGTACAAATCCCACGGATACAAATCATTATGTCTAAAAGATTTGTGTATTTCCCTGTATTAATTGTACCACTATTCAAACTAGCTAAGAAATGTATATAACCTAAGTGTCCACCAATGGATTAATGGATAAAGAAAATATGGTATATGTACACAATGGAATACTATTCAGCTACAAAAAAATAAGAAAATCCTGTCATTCATGACAACATGAATGGAACTAGAGGTCATTAGGTTAAGTGAAATAATTCAGACACAGAATGCTCTCACTCACTGGTGGAATTTAGAAAAGTTGATCTCATTGAAGTTGAGAGAAAAATGGTGGTTATCAGAGGCTGGAGAGAGCAGTGCAAAAGGAAGGGTGTGGAGAAGGTGGATAAGAGGTATTAAGTTACAATTAGATAGGAGGAAGGAAGTCTGGTTTGCTACTGCACAGTAGGATGACAATAGATGATGATAACATACATTTAAGATAACTTAAAGAATGTATTTTGTAAGTTTTACCATAAAGAAAGAAAAGTTAGGCTGGCGTTGTGGCTCGGTGGTAGAGCGTTTGCCTAGCATTTGTGAGGCACTGGGTTCGATCCTCAGCACCATGTACAAATAAATAAAGGTCTATCAACAACTACGAAATATTTTTAAAAAGAGAGAAAATTCTTTGGTGAGATAAATGTGTTTTAACTTATTTAAAAACTACACAATGTACACATGTATCAAGACATCACATTATCCTATTAATATATATAATGTTAAAGCTTCTGGTTTGGTTTAAAAATTAATTTAATCTAAAAATATTTTAAAAGAGCAGAAAAAGAAGAGCAAGTTAAAACCAATGATTTAATAAAAAAAGAAAGGGATTTAATAAAAAAGAAACAAAATCAATAAAATAATATATGAATAAGCAAGAGAAAAAATAATGAAACTAAAGCCTGGTAATATTAAATTTAAAAAGTGCTAACTCTAATAAAAAGGTCAAAAAATAAATAAAAGACAAACAATATAAAGAAGAAAGTATGACATATTCAGATGACACAAACAAATCCCTTAACAAATAAACAGTCTAGAGTCCTAAAATAAATTCTTATTTGCATGGTCAATTTATTATCATCAAAGGCATAACATAATAAAATACTGAAACAGTCTTTTGATCAAATGGTACTAAAACTGTAATATTATGCATAAAAATTAACTGTAAATGTATCCTAGATTTAAAAATACAATAGTCAAAACTATACAGTGTCTAGAACGAAACAGGAAAAAAAATCTCTGCAACCTACTTTTTTATTTTTTTTAATTTATTTTTATTGTAAACAAATGGGATACATGGTGTTTCTCTGTTTGTACATGGAGTAACAGCATACCATTTGTGTAATCATACATTTACACAGGTAATGGTGTTTGATTCATTTTGTTGTTTTTTTTCCTTTCCCCCCACCTCTCCCACCCCTCTTTTCACTCTATACAGTCCTTCCTTCCTCCATTCTTGCCCCCTCCCACCCCCATTATGTATCATCATCTGCTTATCAGCGAGATCATTCATCCTTTGGATTTTTGAGATTGGATCATCTCGCTTAGCATGATATTCTCCAATTTCATCCATTTGCCTGCAAATGCCATAATTTTATTATTCTTTATGGCTAATATTCCATTGTGTGTGTGTGTGTGTGTGTATATATATATATATATATATATATATATACACATACCACAGTTTCTTTATCCATTCATCAATTGAAGGACATCTAGGTTGGTTCCACAATCTGGCTATTGTGAATTGAGCACCCATGAACATTGATGTGGCTGCCTCTCTATAGTACGCTGATTTTTAAGTCCTTTGGGTACAGGCCGAGGAGTGGGATAGCTGGGTCATATGGTGGATCCATTTCAAGCTTTCTGAGGAATCTCCATACTGCTTTCCAGAGTGGCTGCACTAATTTGCAACCCCACCAGCAGTGTATGAGTGTACTTTTTCCCCCACATCCTCGCCAACACCTATTGTTGCTTGTGTTCTTGATAATCGCCATTCTAACTGGAGTGAGATGGAATCTTAGGGTAGTTTTATTTGCATTTCTCTTATTACTAGAGATTTGAACATTTTTTCATATATTTGTTGATTGCTTGTAGATCTTCTTCTGTGAAGTGTGCTCATTTCCTGTTCATTTCCTTAGCCCATCTGTTGATTGGATTATTTGTGTTCTTGGTGTAGACTTTTTTGAGTTCTTTATAGATTCTGGAAATTAGTGCTCTATCTGAAGTATGAGTGGCAAAGATTTTCTCCCACTCTGTAGGTTCTCTTCACGTTGCTGATAGTTTCCTTTGCTGAGAGAAAGCTTTTTAGTTTGAATCTATCCCAGTTATTGATTCTTGCTTTTATTTCTTGTGCTATGGGAGTCCTGGTAAGGAAGTCTGATCCTAGGCCGAAATGTTGAATATTTGGACCTGCTTTTTATTCTATAAGATGAAGGGTCTCTGGTCTGATTTTGAGGTCCTTGATCCATTTTGAGTTGAGTTTTGTGCAGGGTGAGAGATAGGGGTTTAGTTTCATTCTGTTGCATATGGATTTCCAGTTTTCCCAGCACCATTTATTGAAGAGGCTCTCTTTTCTCCATTGCACATTTTTGGCACCTTTGTCTAGTGTGAGAAAATTCTATTTGGGTTTGTGTCTGTGTCCTCTATCCTATACCACTGATCTACCTGTCTATTTTGGTACCAATACCATGCCGTTTTTATTACTATTGCTTTGTAGTAGAGTTGAAGTTCTGGTATTGCGATAACCCCTGCTTCACTCTTCCTGCTAAGGATTGCTTTAATGATTCTGGGTTTCTTACTCTTCTAGATGAATTTCATGATTACTTGCTCTATTTCTGTAAGGTACATCATTGGGATTTTAATTGGAATTGCATTGAATCTGTATAGCACTTTTGGTAGTATGGCCATTTTAACAATATTAGTTCTGCCTATCCAAGAACATGGAAGATCTTTCCATCTTCTAAAGTTTTCTTTAATTTCTTTCTTTAGTGTTCTGTAGTTCTCGTTGTAGAGGTCTTTCACCTCTTTCGTTAGACTGATTCCCAAGGTTTTGTTTTTTTGTTTTTTTGTTTTTTTTGAGGCTATTGTGAATGGGGTTGTTTTCCTAACTTCTCTTTCTGAAGATTCAACACTTATGTATAAAAATGCATTGGATTTATGAGCATTAATCTTATATCCTGCTACTTTACTGAATTCACTTACGAGTTCTAAAAGTTTTCTGGTGGAATTTCTGGATTCCTCTAAATATATAATCATGTCATCAGCAAATAGGGACAGTTTGAGTTCTTCTTTTCCTATTCATATCCCTTTCATTTCTTTGGTCCGTCTAATTGCTCTGGCTAGAGTTTCAAGGACAATGTTGAATAGAAGTGGTGAAAGAGGGCATCCCTGCCTTGTTCCAGTTTTTAGGGGGAATGCTTTCAGTTTTTCACTATTTAGCATGATATTGGCCATGGGTTTAGCGTAGATAGCCTTTACAATGTTAAGGAATGTTCCCACTATCCCTAATTTTTCTAGTGTTTTGAGCATGAAGGGATGCTGTATTTTATCAAATGCTTTTTCTGCATCTATCAAAATAATCATGTGATTCTTGACTTTAAGGCAACCTACTTCTTAAATAGGATAGAGAACACATGAAAATATATATACAACAAATATAACAAAGTTCATCAAACTTCATAATTTTATTTGTAACAGACAGATATATGAAAAGGCACATTGTAAGGAAAATTTCCAAAATACACATCTGACAAAAGGTTTGTATCTAAAATATAAAAAGAATACCTATAAAATCAATATTTATGTATTAAACCCTTAAAGTGGTTATGATATTTGAAAAAGTATTTCATCAAATAAGATATACAGGTAGTTACTAAGCACATAAAATATTCAAATAACTAAGTATCAGGGAAATGCAAATTAGAATCTCTAAGGAATACCACAAGAATTAGTCAAATTTTAAAAACTGGTAATACAAAGTATAGACAAGAATGCAAAGTGAGTGATACTCTCATGCATTAACGTCAAGGATTCAGAAGTCCACGATAACTCTGAAGATTACCTGTTACTTTTAAAAAGTTAACATATCTTGACCCATATATCATTAAGTATTTTATTATTAATAACAACAAATGAGAAACAAATGTTAACAGATGAACCTTAAAATATTGATCCAAGGGAATAGTATTCTGTAATTAAAAGTAATAATTTATCCATACAACATAAATTAATCTCAAAACCATAGTGAGTGGGGGGAGAGTATACCTATATAAAAGTTAAACACCATATGATTCCTTCTCTATAAAATGCTAACAATCACAAAACTATCAAAATAGGACACAAACAGAAGGTATAAAATGACATTATGAACTTTTCAGGGTGATAGAAATGTTGCTGTATCATAATTATGGTGGAAATTACACAAATGTAGATAAAAGGGAACAACTGGAGATGGTGGAGAATTTGTAGAAGTCTGAACTTCAATCTTCGAAATTAAGACGATGCAAAAATTATTTTCTTAGTGTTCCCCCTCCCCCAAGTTAATCCAGTTCTTCTGTTAAAGGAATGAATTAATAATGAACAAAATCTAGCATTTCCCCTAAATTAACAGGGAAAAAAAAACAACTTGTCAACTTCAATCTAGCCCTCATTAGGGCTACAGCTAACTAAATACTGGAATTCTGATCACTTCACTGGTATTATCCATACAATATCACAACGAAGAGATTCTTCCATCAAAAATCCTCCCATAGGCAGAAAAAAAGGCTGTGAAAGCTCAGTTTATAGACAGCTGAACAAAATTCAGCAGAACAAAACTTCTATAAATCAGGAAAAATGCTTCTCATTCAATGAATAATAGAAAAAGATAATTCTTTTTAAAAAGTGTTTTCATAAATTCACACATTCATAAAAGAATCAGCACATTTCCTGCCAATAAACACAGTTGTGTACACGCCCGACATGTCCTTTTGTTCTCTGTTTTCTCTTTTGAAAAGCCTTACAGATTTCAATGGGGCATAGCAAGACAAACTTAATTTTCCTCATGGACTAGCTGATGAGAAAACTTTCCATAAAATAATCAGTATGCATGCCCTATAATGTGTCATACTAAAATAGAGAGACATGAAACAAGTTGTTACTTTCTACTCTATTACACACCACACAAATAGTGTAGAAAACAGTGCCACAAGAAATTTGCATAATACATCCTCCATGTGATTTCTACACAGCTCAAATGGATTAACATTTTCAAAGGTTTCTGTCTGACATTTAAACACAGAACTATGACTTCTCATTAAAGATAAGGCTGATTGTTTAGAGCACAGAAAGTTCTCAGAAGAAATTTTGGGGGTCAAGTTTAAAATGTAACTGAATCTACTTCTAGCAAACACCACAGGTTGTAGGGAAAACAGAAATTATTAAACAATTGTTTAAAAGCCTCTGAACTGTGCCCAAGCAAGTGTTCCTGTCCATATGTACATATTGCAATATGTATTTAATATATTTTATATTTTGTTTAACTAAGTAACTTATTTTACAGTGGGTTACCAAGCATGTGTTGAAATTTTCCTATCTGAATAATCTGTTGTCTACTGTTAAACTGACCCATAAGGGAAGTTACTGCTATTTTAGAAGTGGGGAAGTCCTCGTTTTTATACATTGTAATACCGAAAGAAATGGAATTTATATTTAAAATTCATTCCAGTGAAGATAATTGTTAAGTATTTAAAGCTGAATTTCAAAACCAAAGTTTCATTTCCTAAAATGAAAACTTTTTATCAACCAAAACCAAAATATTTAAAATGGATTTCAAAAAAGAAAAAATATTAAAACTATCAAGAATATGGAAGACAAGTATCAACAAGAAACCACTGAACATTTTCATCTAAATGAATCTATAGTTGTAGAACAGACTGGCCAAACAAAAATAATTATCCTTACCTAAAACCTTTTAAAATTCTGAATAATCATATATGCCATAAATTGAGTCCTAAATTCTATATTCAGGTTAAATTCTGAAAACCTATCAATCTGTTCCCCATGCAATTCCTTACTCATTTCCTTCTGATAAATAACTAGGAGGTTGTGCTTTTATTTTAACCTATATAATTAAATATTGAGTCATAGACATTTGTTAAAAGAGAAAAAGAAAATGCAGCTCTTTCCAAAGGGCAACATTAAGAAATCAACTGAAAAAATTAAAAATATTTTAACTGGGGCTGGGATTGTGGCTCAGTGGTAGAGAGAACTTGCCTAGCATGCATGAGGCACTGGGTTTGATTCTCAGTACCGCATATAAATTAATTAATTAATTAAATAAAAGGTCCATCAACAACTAAAAAATACTTTTTAAAAAATATTTTAACTGGTCTTAGACCCCAGGCCTTTGTTTAAAAAAGTAAATGAGCCCAGATATGTCATGAAAGAAATTATATGGATGCATTAAAAAAAAAAAAAAAAAGGCAGGGTAGGGACTTCATTGGAATTTTAAACTGGACATTCAAAGCGGATCAGGAACTTAGGTGGCTGGATTTAATAAAATAAGGAAGAAAGCCCCAGTGGCACAGCTGCTGCCATAGCCAGGTCAAAAGCACCAGCCAGAGCAGTTTCTCTGGGAGCAAAGTGAAGGGATAAGGGAATTAAAGGAACCCACATTTTTTGGAGATCTGAGGCATGCCTGGGTAGGAAGTGATTAGAGATCAAGGACACTGCCCAACCAAACTGAAAGGCATGTTGCACAAGGTCCTTGTGCAGGAAAGAAGCTGCCATCTAGCCAGGCAGCATGCAGAGGACAAGGAAGAACCATTTTAGAGCCATGGTGCAGCGGGGACAGCTGAGGGAGCTGATTCCTGGCAAACCTGAGTTTGGCCTGAAATACAGGCCCAGTAAACTGCACAATAGAGATTGTGCTTAAGTGACCAGGAGAAAATCAAACATGGAGAGAGGTTTACACAGGGGACACTTGGTCATGGAAACTAACCTGGCTCTACCCTCCCCCCCTCAAATTTGGCTGCTTGCCACACAGGTTGGGAAAGACTCATCTGGCTGAAAATTCAGAGGGCGGGGGCGGGAGATACTGAGTTTGGAAACTGAACCCAAGACCAGGAGACATAGGGTCCACCAGTGACATAGGGGACTGAGAATTGGCTACTCCACCTCAAGAGTGAAACCCATGGGAGATCCCTAAGGCACAATCTTCCAGGGTAAAATTACTGGGCCTGGAGGTATACTGATTTAAAATCTCCAGACAACTGACATGCAGAGAAGAGCCTGGAGCCCACCTAAGCCTACACCCTGGCTCCAGGAATACCACCTACGATATTACCTCTCACCCTCCAGCAATTCAGAGGATGAAGCATCACACTCCAGAGAACCCCACCTAAAACTGCTGGGAAGCGGATAATCATTTGAACTCCAATGGAAAGAATTCTTTAACTTTTCATCAAGATTTTTTTTCTCTCCCTCTTTATTATTTTGGAGTTTTTTTTCCTTCTTTTTTATTTCCCCCCCCTCCAGTTTAATTATGACCTTAATGGCACATGGACATTTATACATACTCATATTTTTTTTTCTCATTTCTGGCATTTTTGAAGCCAGATATTTTTCATGGATCAGTTTTTTAAGGACTGTGGGGTTTGATTAGTATATTTTAGCTTTGTTTTATATTTTTATTTTTTTTTATTTTTACTTTTTATATATATTTTTTTCTTTACCCTTCTCTTTTCTTCAACTAACAGGTAATCTCTATTGTTCTTTCACTCTTCCTTTAATTTTTTTACTTCTTTTTTTATATATTTTTAGTTGTAGATAGACACAATACCTTTATTTTACTTATATGTGGTACGAGGATCAAATCCAATGCCTCACACATGCTAGACAAGCACTCTACCACTGAGCTACAACTCTGGCCCTATTTTTTTACTTCTGCCTTCTCTCCTCTTCCCTTATATTCATCACATCCTATATCACTTCTAGTCTCTCCCTGACCACCATCTGGAATTGTAAACCCTTTTTCAAACTTGCTGTTTTTATTGTAGGCATAACTGATCATATCATTTCTGTTTATTGTGATAAAAAACACTGTAGATGTCATAGTAGGAACTATTTGGCTTAATGCTATGTATTATTTGCATGAGTTGTTGTTATTATTTGTCCCTTCCTGAACAGTGAGGTACTGGAAATCTTCAGGCATTATAAGTTCACAGGGTAGAAACTTTTCTGCCTCAAATTCATACTATTAGATGGGTAGACACACAAACAAAAAGCAAGGGAATAAATCACACCAAACAAACCAAGATACTCCAACACAGAATCCATCCACATCAGAGCAGAAGAAATGTCAGAGAAAGAACTGAGAATATACATAGTTAGATCGATTTGCAAAGTAAAGGATGGTATAAGGAGTGAAGTCAGAAAATAGAAGAAGTGAAAGATCACTTTTGTCAGAATCTCTGAAAAAAAAAAAAAAACGAGCAGAAATCCTCAAAATGGAGGAATCAATGAACCAAATTAAAGATTCAATTGAGAGAATCACAAACAGACTAGATCATTTGGCACACAGTTTCAGACAATGAAGACAAAATTTATAATCTTGAAATCAAAATTGACCAGGGAGAAAAGATGATATGACACCATAAACAGAACTTTCAAGAAATATGGGAAAAGCTGAAATGACCAAATTTAAGATTTATTGGGATGGATGAAGGCTCAGAGATACAAATGAAAGACATGCACAATTTTTCAATAAAATAATGTCAGAAAACTTCCCAAACCTAAAGAATGAAATGAAAAACCAGATACAGGAAGCTTACAGGATACCAAATATACAAAATTATAATAGACCTATACCAAGGCACATTATTATGAAGATGCCTAGCATACACAGTAAGGATAGAATTTTAAAAATTGCCACAGAAAAACAACAGGTAATATTTAGAGGGAAACCAATCCAGATCTCAGCTGATCTCAACCCAGACCTTCAAAGGTAGGAGGTCTTGGAATAGCATATACCAAACTCTGAAAGAAAATGGATGCCAAGCAAGAACACTATACTCAGCAAAATTAAGATTCAGAATTGATGATGAAATAAAAACCTGCCATGATAAAACAAAAGTTAAAAGAATTCACAACTAGAAAGCCTGCACTATAAAACATACTCAATATGATATTTCATGAAGACATGAAAAATAAAAGTGAAAACTAGCAAACATAGGAATTACACTAAAATAATAGTGAAGCAATGAAGAAACTAATTCAAATTAAAAAAAAGAAATAAATCAAAATGACAGGGAACAAAAATCATGTCAATAATAGCACTGAATGTAAGTGGCCTAAACTCATCAATCAAAAAACATAGACTGTCAGATTGGATAAAAATAAAAAAATAAAAAATAAAAAACAAGACCCAACAATATGCTCTGTCCAAGAGACTCAACTCATAGGCAAAGACATCCACACTGAAGGTACAGGATAGGGGAAAGTCATATCATTTACATGGATCTCATAAACAAGCAGGGGTTTCTATCCTCATGTTAGATAAAGTAAACTTCAGGCCAAAGTTAATCAGAAGAGACAAAAACAAAAAAAAGACATTTTATACTGCTTAAGGGAATTATACTTCAACAAGACATAAAAATCATAAATATCTATGCCCCAAGCAATGGAGAATCTACATACATCAAACAAACTCTTCTCAATTTCAGGAAGCAAATACACTACAATACAGTAGTACTCAGTGACTTTAACACGCCTCTCTCACCAATGGAGAGATTCTACAAAGAAAAATTAAAGCCCAAGAACTAAAAGATACAATTAATAATTTAGACTTAGACTTAACAGACATATACAGAATATTTCATCCATCAATGACTGAATATACTTTCTTCTCAGCAGTACATGGATCCTTCTCTAAAATAAACCATATCATAGGCCACAAAGCAACTCTGAGCAAATATAAAAAAACAGACAATACGTTGCATCCTATCAAATCATAATGGAATGAAAATAGGAATCAACGATAAAAATAGAAGCTATCCTTAACACCTGGAGACTAAATGTTATGCTACCAAATGATGAATGGAGAGCAGAAGCTATCAAGGATGAAATAAAAAAACATTTAGAGGTAAATTAGAACAGCAATACAACGTATCAAAATCTCTGGGACACTATGAAGGCAGTGCTAAGAGGAAAGTTCATTGCATTGAGCTCATTCATTAAAAGAACAGAAAATCAACAAATAAATAACCTAACATTACATCTCAAAGCCCTAGAAAATGAACAAATCAACACCAAAAGCAGTAGAAGCAGGAAAAAATTAAAATCAGAGATGAAATCAATGAAACATAAACAAATAAAATAATTCAAAAAATCAACAATATAAAAAGTGGTTCTTTGAAAAAAATCAATAAAATTGATCGACACTTGGCCAAGCTAACAAAAAGAAAGAAAACTCAAATTACTAAAATTTATGATGAAAAGGATGAAAAGGAAATATCACAACAGACACTGCTAAAATACAGACAATAAACAGGACCTATTTTGAAAATTTATACTCTAATAAAATGGAAAATTTTTAAGACACTGACTAATTTCTAGAGACATATGGCCGACCCAAATTGAATCAGGAGGACATAGAAAATTTAAACAGATCAATTTCAAGCCATGAAATTGAAGATGCCATCAAAAGCCTACCAAGAAAGAAAAGCCCAGGACCAGATGGATTATCAGCTGAGTTCTGCCAGACCTTCAAACAAGAACTAATAGCAATCCTCCTCAAAGTATTCCATGATATAGAAAAGGAGGGAATTCTTCCAAATTCATTTTATGAAGCTAATATCACCCTGATACCAAAACCAGACAAAGGCACATCAAGAAAATTTCAAATCAATATCCCTGAAGAATATAAATGCAAAAACTCTTAATATTGTCAAATCACATACAAAAAAACATATTAAAAAGATCGTGCATCATGATCAAGTGGGGTTCATCCCAGGAATGCAAGGTTGGTTTAATATACAGAAATTAATAAAGGTAACTCATCACATCAATAGACTTAAGGACAAGAATCATATGATTATCTCAATAGATGCAGAAAAAGCATTTGACAAAACATAGCATCCATTCATGTTCAAACCACTACAAAAACTAGGGATAGTAAGAACATGCATCAACATTATAAAAGCTATATATGCTAAATCCCGAAATGGATTAATGGAGAAAAATTGAAAGTATTCCCTCTAAAAACTGAAACAAGACAGGGATGCCCTCCTTCATCACTTCTATTCAATATATTCCTGGAAACTCTAGCCAGAGTAATTAGAAAGGAAAAAGAAATTAAAGGGATCAGAATAGGAAAAGAATTCAAATTATCACTATTTGCTGACAACATGATTCTATATTTAGAAGACCCAAAAAACTCCACCAGAAAACTTATAGAACTCATAAATAAAGTCAGCAAAGTAGCAGGATACAAAATGTATACTCATAAATCAACTGTGTTCCTATATATCAGTCATGAATCTACTGAAAGAGAAGTTTTAAAAATTATCCCATTCACAATAGTCTCAAAGAAAAAAAAATATTTGGGAATCATTCTAACAAAGTGAAGACCTCTACAATGAAAACTACAGAACACTAAAGAAACTGAAGAAGACCTTAGAAGATGGAAAGATCCCCCATGTTCTTGGATAGGCAGAATTAATATTGTCAAAATGGCCATTCTACCAAAAGCACTATACAGATCTAATGCAATTCCTATTAAGGTTCCTATGATATTTTTCATAGAAATAGAAAAAGCAGTCATGAAATTCATTAGGAAAAATAAGAAGCTCAGAATAGCCAAAGCAATCCTCAATAAGAAAAGTGAAGCAGGAGGCATCACAATACCAGACTTTAAATTATCCTACAGAGCTCCAGTAACAAAAACAGTATGGTATTGCCACAAAAAACAGACATGAAGACCAAAGGAACAGAATAGAAGACACAGAGACAAATCCACATAAATACAGTTATCTCATACGGAACAAAGACACCATGAATATACATCAGGGAAAAGAGAGACTCTTCAATAAATGGTGCTCGGAAAACTGGAAATACATATGTAATAAAATGAAATTAGACCTCTGTCTCTCATAATGCGCAAAACTCAACTCAAAATGAATCAAGGGCCTAGGCATTAGACCAAAGACCCTGCACCTATTAGAAGAAACTAAATTCCTCAACAAGATTCCTAATGCACAAGAAATAAAATCAAGAATCAATAAATGGGATTGTATCAAACTAAAAAGCCTCTTTACAACAAAGGAACAAATCAATAATGCAAAGAAAAAGCCCATGGAATGGGAAAAAAAAATTTGCTACCTACACCTTAAATAGAGCATTAATTTCCAGGATATATAAAGAACTCAAAAAACTTAACACCAAAAAAATAAATAACCCAATCAATAAATGGGCAATGGAACTGAACAAACACTTCACAGAAGAAATACAAATGGCCAACAATTATATGAAAAAATGTTCAACACCTCTAGCAATTAGAAAAATGCAATTTAAAACTAATTGTCGGCAAGGATATGCGGATAAAGGCTCACTCATATATTGCTGGTGGGACTGCAAATGGGTGCTACCACTCTGAAAAGCAGTATGGAGATTTCTCAAAAAACTAGGAATGAAACCACCATTTGACTCAGTTATCCTACTCTTTGGTATATACCCAAAGGATTTAAAATAAGCATACTATAGTGGCATGGCCACATCAATGTTTATAGCAGCTCAATTCACCATAGTTAAGCTATGGCAACAACCTAGATGCCCTTCAATAGATGGACGGATAAAGAAATGTGGTACATATACACAATGGAATATTAGTCATAAAGAAGAATGAAATTATCACATTTGATGGTAAATGGATGGAACTGGAGACCATCATGCTAAGTGAAATAAGCCAATCCCAAAAAACCAAAGGCCGAATGTTCTCTGTGATATGTGGATGCTGACTCACAATAGGCAGGGTGGAGGGAGGAGTGGAGGTTCATAGGATTTGACGGGGGGAATGGGGAGAGGAGGAGGATGGGAATGGGAAAGCCAATAGAATGAATCAGACATAACTTTCCTATGTTCATATAAGAATATACAACCAGTGTAACTCCACATCATGTACGAACACAAGAATGGAAAATTATACTCCATGTATGTATGATATGTAAAAATACATTCTGTCATGTATAATGAAAAATAAATAAAAAATTAAGGTAGGAAAAAATGAGAGAGAAATAAAGGGGACAAATCCTATAAGGAGTTAAGTGTAGTATAAAGCAATAATAGTTAAAAGATAAGGCTGAGTAGCAACATACAAATAAATTAAAAGAACAGAATGAAAAACAGTAAAAGAGGTAAGTACAGATGAAATGTTAGTATGTAATGAAGGTTTTCTTTCAAATAAGCTGGGAAGAGATGGAACACGTGGTTGCAGGAAGTACCTAATCATTTGGTAAATCTAAAGTAGGTCCCTACATCATTCTTTATACAAAAGTAAATTCCAAAAGGATGAAAATGGTAAAGGCTTAAAAAATGAAAGCATAGAGGAAAAAAATCTTGTCTTTTTTTTTTTTTTTTGTAATCAGGCAGTGTATCTATGTATGCAATAAAATACATGGATGGGGGAAACTATGATTAATAAAAATCAAATTTAAAAAAGCAAAATGGGATAAGGCAGGCAATATTTAATGAAAGTTCAAGGAATATTTGTTCTGATGGCAGAGAGCTCTTATAAATCAATGACAAAGGGATAAGCAAACATACAGAAGAGAGAAGTACACCTGCCAAGCTCCATGGTTCCTAACTGTACCAAATTTCTATTGCATGCACAGCATCCCCCAAGGCCCTTCTGCATCATACTTGTGGGACTTGGGGAGCAAGTGGAAATCAGTGCAAATATGATGATCATGCAGTTTGCTGTGCCAAAAGAAATAAAGTTGTTTCTGGGGGAAAAAAACCTCAAAAAGTTAAATCAATTAATGGGAAAAATTATTATTATTATTTGAATAGACACTTTTCAAAAAAAAAGTACAAATGCTCATTGTTAGCCATCAGGGAAATTCCAATCAAAACTTCACTGAGAGATTCCATCTCACCCCTATCAGAATAGCTATTCTCAAGAAAAAAAATAACAAATGTTGGTGGAGAGGTATGGAAAAAGGAACACTTATATACTGTTGGTAGGAGTAAAAATTAGTACAGTCATTATGGAGCACAATGAGGAGGTTCCTCAAAAAATTAAAGGTAAGCCAGGCATAATGGCACTTGCCTATAATCCCAACTACTCAGGAGGCTGAGGCAGGATACCAGCAAATTCAAGTCCAGCCTGGGCAACTTAGCAAGATCTGAGCAACAAGCAAAATTTCTCAAAAAGAAATTTTAAAGAGGGCTGGTGACATGACTCTGTGGTAGAATTTGGCTAGCATGCATAAAATCTGAGTTCAATTCCCTATAGCACAAAAAAAAAAAAAAAAACCACACACACACATAAAAGACAGACCTGCTATAGGCTCCAGTTATGCCAATCCTGCATATATAACCAAAGGAACTGCATAAAAAAGAAATACCTACCTACCCATATTCATTGAGGAGTTATCCATAATAATCAAAATATGGAATCATCGTAGATGACCCTCAACAAATTAATGGATAAAATATTTTATTTATATATATGTATATACATATGGGCATAGACATATGTATGTATATGCACTTTTGTTGAGACTCAGATAGTTGATATGTCTAATATTTATATTCTATCCCATTGGTCCATATGTCTATTTTCATGCCAATACCATTTACACACACACATACATATACACACACAAATATGTTACATTATATATACTTTATATATTATATATGTATTATATACATGCATATACACACACAATGGAGTTTTGTTCAGTCATAAAGAAGAATGAAATCATGTCTTTTGCAGGGAAATGGATGGAACTAGAGATTATTGTGTTAAGAAATGCTAACCAGACAAAGATAAAGTATTGAAGCCATGCCCTCGTCCCACAGCAGCAGAGCAGAGACCCAGGCGAGCTGGAGCACAGGTAATGAGCATTGGCTGTGGCCAGGCAGATCCCATCATGCTAGTGCTGGCCTGAGGCACAGGGAGTCAAGAGCTAGGTGAGTCACAGCTCCCCGATCAGATGCCAGCAGCAGGAAAAAAAAAAAAGAAGAAACAGGGGAAGACCCTAAAGTTCAGAATCAAGATCTGACAAATAGTACTGATACCTTCCAAAACCATAAATTTGGACCAATAATGTTGACCCAAGGGCTCCATAAACCCCTAGACTAGCACACTCAAGCAGCAACCCCTATTTGGGTCCCTTCTTGCCCTGCACCCTACAAGAGCTCTGTCTCATTTCTTCCCACTTGAATAAATCCTCTTCTTTCTACTCAGAAGAAGATATTGGCAGTGAGCTTCTAAAGTCTGCTGCAACACTGGAGGGCACAGCCTGCTATTAAGAGCTGCAACGCGCCCCTTGATGGCGGTGGAGAAGATTCCAGCTTTGCCAGACGTGACCCTCTGAGCTGACAACAGCAGGCATTCCCTGCCTTGAATAGCTGTTAATAAAACAGGCTTTCTCCAATGTAGAGGCCTGCAACTCCCAGAGACCCCACCCACCAGAAGCAGAGAAACTTCAGTTTCACTATCACTAGTTATATCTGTTAAATCTCTCACATGTAGAAACTCAGAGAGAGAGCAGGTGGGAGCACTAAAGACACAATAGTATATAAGAGGAAGGACAACAAGGGAAGTCGAAGTAAAAAGGTGGGAAAGAAAAGGTACAGTGATGTTTGACATGATCAAAGCATGATATATGCATGTATGGCAATGTCACAGTGAAATCCACTAATTTGTACAATTGATACATTTAAATAACTATTATTTTAAAATTTCAAATCAATAACTTAACTCTATATCTTAAGGAACTAGGAAAAAGATCAAATTAAACCCTACCAAGAAGAAGGAAAAAATAATACAGATCAGAGCAAAATTTATGTAATCAATGTATACCACAATAATAGATAAAAGGGGGAAAACTCACATGATCATCTGAACTACTAGCAGAAGAGCATTTACCAAAATTCAAAATCCTGTCATGATAAAAACATGAAAGAAACTAAAATAGAAGGAAATTTCTAAACATGAAAAAGGGCCAATGAAAATCCCGTAGATAACAACATGCTCAGTGGGGGAAGTATGAAAGCTCTTCCTTGAAGGTCAGCAACCAGAAAAGTATTACCACTTTCAAGGACATTCACTGTTACTCTCACCATTACACTGAAAGTTCTGACAAAGAAAATAAGAATAAATAAAAAGCATCCAAATTGGAAAGGAGAAATAAAATTATCTCCATTCACAGATAACATGATCCTATAAAAGAAAATTCCAGAGAATTTACAAAAATGACAAATTCAAGAAAGTTGCAAGATACAAGTTCAACATGCAAAAACAGAAGCAAATACTCCAAAATACAAATTAAGAATTCAATTTCATTTAATTCATATAATTTCATTTAATTCATTTAATTCATTTAATTCATTTAATTCATATAATTCATATAATTTCATTTAATTCATATAATTCCTACCAAAATTCTAATGGTTTTGTTTTACAGAAAATTTTTTTAAAATCCTAAAAGCAAATGTAGTAGAGTCATTGCTCAGTGGTAGAGATCTTATTTGTGTGAGGCCCTAGGTTTGGGACAGAAAGAGAGAGAGAGAAAGAGAGAGAGAGAGAAATTTTAAAAGAAACAAATGGAATTGCAAGAAGTCCCAAAAAGCCAAAACAATATTGGAAAATAACAAAGTTAGAAGACTCACATTTTCTAATTTTATAATTTAAAACAAAGCTACATTAAATAAAACACTGAATAACTGGCATAACATTAGACTAGACAAATGGTATAGAATTCAAAATCCAGAAATAAACCCATATGTGAATGATTAATTTTTTTAAATATGCCAATTTCAATCAATGGGGAAAGAGACAGTCTCAACAAATTATACTGCAACAACTGGATAGGCACATGCAAAGGAATGTAACGGTACCCTACCTCCCAACTCAAAATGACTATAATTACCTATACACAACAGTTAAAATTATAAAATTCTTAGAAGAAAACATATAATTAATCTTCATGATCTTAAAGTTGGCAGTAGATTCTGAAATACAACATCAAAAGCAAGCAAAAGGGAAAAATAGATAAAATGGGTTAAATCAATATTAAAACATCTTTGTCCTTCAAAACACATTATCAAGAAAGTAAACAACCACAAAATGTGAAAAACATGCAAATCATATAAGAATTTGGTATCAATATGGTGAAAATTTTTATAAATCAAAAATAAGCCATACATTCTGGTAAAAATGTACAAAGGACATTCTCCAAAGAAGTTATACAGATGTCTGTCAAGTATATGAAAAGATATTTAATATCAATAGTTACTAGAGTACTACATATCAAAATCCCCATAAGATACACTATCACATCCACTAGGTTTGGTCATAATCTTAAGAAATCAGAAAATAACAAGTGTTGGTAGAAAGACGAGAAATTAGAACTCTGGGTCTCTGCTAGTGGGACTATAATGTAGTATAACTCCTGTGGAATACAGCTGGGCAGTGTTTCAAAAACTGAAACAGAATTAACATATGGCCCAATGATTCCAATCCTGGGCATATATAAATCTTAAAGAAACAAAAGCATATGTCCATTCAAAAACTTACACATGAATGTTTACAGCAGCATTATTCATAAAAACCCCAATGTGGAAATACACAAATACACAAATGTTCCTAAACAGATAAACAGATAAAACAAATTACAGTGTGTATATTTTTATATATATATATATATATATATATATATACAATAATACCAAACTACCATAAAAAGAAATAAAGTACTAACATATACAGTATGGATGAACCACAAAAAAAAAATTATGCTAAGTAAAATAAGCAGAAAAAAATCATAAGTTATATGAATCCATTTACTTAAAATATCCAGAACAGGTAATTCATAAGACAGAAAGCTGATTGGTGGTTACCAATGGATGGAGGGAGAAGGAAATGGGAGGAAGTGCTAATGGGCATAAGATTTTTTGTGTGTGTGAGGAAAATGTTTTGGAACTAGATAAAGGTAGTAGTTATACCACAATGTCAACAAACTAGGTGCTACTGAATTTACACTTAAAAAGAGTACATTTCACACTCATACATTGCTGGTGGGGCTGCAAATTAGTGCAGCCACTCTGGAAAGCAGTGTGGAGATTCCTTAGAAAACTTGGAATGGAACCACCATTTGACCCAGCTATCCCACTCCTTGGCCTATACCCAAAGGACTTAAAATCAGCATACTACAGGGATACAGCCACATCAATGTTCATAGCTGCTCAATTCACAATAGCCAGATTGTGGAACCAACCTAGATGTCCTTCAATTGATGAATGGATAAAGAAACTGTGGTATATATATATACAATGGAATATTACTCAGCCATAAAGAATGATAAAATTATGGCATTTGCAGGCAAATGGATGAAATTGGAGAATATCATACTAAGTGAGATAAGCCAATCTCAAAAAACCAAAGGTCGAATGATATCGCTAATAAGTGGATGAGGACACATAAAGGGGGGAGGGAAGGGTTAGTGTTAGGGTTAGAGTTAGGGTTAGGGAGGGGGGCAAGAATGGAGGAAGGACTGTATAGAGGGAAAAGAGGGGTGGGAGGGGTGGAGGGAAGGGAAAAAATAACAGAATGAATCAAACAACATTACCCTATGTAAATTTATGATTACACAAATGGTATGCCTTTACGCCATGTACAAACAGAGAAACAACATGTATCCCATTTGTTTACAATAAACAAAAAGAGTACATTTCATGTTATATGAATTCATCTCAATTTTTTAAAAAAAGAAAAGAATGTAGGAATGCCTGTCACAGCAATATAAGATACACTACAGAGCTAAGAAAATTAGCAGAGGCACAGAGAAGGACATAACAATAAAAGGATCAGCACATCAGGAAGACCTATCTTTAATGTGTACACACCAAATAACAGAGCTGTAAGATATGAGGCAAAAACTAGAACTAAAAATGTTCACAAATCCACAATAACAACTCACCAATACTATTGACAGTAATGCATTACTCTAAAATAGCAAAGAACAGATTGATTTCAACATGAAAGTTTTGAACCAATCTGAGTGAGAACCTGGTAATATTACAAAATAAGATAGTTAGGGGCTGGGCCTTCAATAGATGAATGGATAAAGAAACTGTGATATATATATACACAATGGAATATTACTCAGTCTTAAAGAAGAATGACATTATGGCATTTGAAGGTAAATGGATGGAATTGGAAAATATCATGCTAAGCAAAGTAAGCCAATCCCAAAAAATCAAAGGCCAAATGTTTTTTCCGATAAGTAAATGCTGATCCATAATGGGGGGTGGGGGCAAGGGAAGAAAGGAGGAATTTTGGATAGGGCATAGAGGAGGGAGAGGAAGGGAGGGGTTATGGGGGTAGGACAGATGGTGGAATGAGGCAGACATTATTACCCTATGTACGGGTATAACTGCACAAATGGTGTGACTCTGCATCGTGTAGAACCAGACAAATGAAAGGTTGTGCTCCATTTGAGTGCAATGAATCAACATGCATTCTGCTGTCATGTATAACTAATTAGAACAAATTTAAAAATTAAAATTAAAATTAGAAAAAAAAATGGACTGAGGATTAGTTCAGTGGCACAGTGCTTGCCTGGCATGTGCAAGTCTCAAGCCCCTGGGTTCCATTCCCCGTCCCCCACACAAAAAAAGAGAGAGCGAGAAAGTCAGTGAAGGCATGAGTGTACCTGTGTGTATATAAACAAGCTTACCGATCAAAAAGCATGCTAACATGAAAAGTCAAGAAATCTGGAAAGTAGAAAGTAACTATGTAGGGGGGTTTCAAGATGGCGGCCTAGAGGGTGGCTGCATTTCATGTTGCTCCAGGACTCAGGATTCAAAAGAGGAGATATTGAGACACTTGGGACCAACTCAAAGCAGCCGGGTGACTCTCACCCATTGGGAAGGGATCCCGGATGGGACGGTGGTCCCGGAACGCAGGAAACTTTGTGAAGTAGAGCTGCCGGCGAGACACCCCTCCCCCCGCTGGAGCAGTGAACGCAGACAACTGGGAGTGCCATAAAGGAGGCCGCTCGGCACAGTGCTGGGACTCGGAGCAACCACTGGGGCTCTGGCGGCTGCCCAGGGGAGAAGTGGCGAGGAGAGCTGTGTGGACTCAGAACACCGGGGCCTGCCCTGAGGAGGAGGAGGAGGAAGAGGAGCGCGGCCGCTTGGATTCAGAGTGACTACACCAGAGCTACAGGCGGTTGCCAGAGGAGGGGCTGCGTGGCGAGCTGTTTGGACTCAGACCACTTCTGAACCCCGGGGCCTGCCCAGAGGAGTAGGAGGAGGAGGAGGAGGACTCGCAGTGACTGCATTAGCGCTCCAGGCAGCTGCTCAGAGGAGAAGGCAAGTGGTGAGTTGTTTGGACTTAAAGTGACAGCTCCTGAACACAGGGGGGTTGCCTGGAGGAGAAGCGTGGTGGGTCGCTTGGTCTTGAGTGGCCGCACCAGAGCTCCGGGCGGTTGCCCAGAGGACCCGTGCAGTGGGTCACATGGATTCAGAGCCACTCAGAGCGACTGCTCCTGAACACCCGGGGGGTTATCTGGAGAAGGAGGAGGAACGGGGAGGGTCACTTCGACTCGGAGTGATTGATTGCCCAGGGCCATGGGTGGTTGGTGGGAGGAGGAGGCGCGCAGTGAGTTTCTTGGACTCCTAGTGACCGCACCGGAATACTGGGCGGCTGTCTGAAGGAAGAGGCGTGCGGCGGGTCTCTGGGTCTCAGAGCGATTGTACGGGGCCCCAGGTGGCTTCTCAGAGGAGGGGCTACATAGCCAGGCTATTAGAAGCAGAGCAGGGTCCCAGGATCTAGGAGGCTTCTTGGTGGAAGAGCCGCACAGAGACAGGCTTAGGGCGGAGCGAAGGTTCCAGGCCTGCGGGCAGATTCTCTGAGGAGGGGCAGCCTAAGGAGATTCATCTGCGAAGGGTGAGGCTCCCAGGCCCAGGAGGTAGGGCCGGGCCCCTGGGAACTTTGCAGAGGAAGGCAGCCCAGCCCAGGCGGTAGCTGTAAATTGAGGGGAACCTCTAGGAGGGAACTGACCAGCGAAACCTCCCCACTGGGTGAGTCTTCCCTGCTGGGTGAGGTTTCCCCACAAGAACGGTAAAACCAGAGACTCAGGCCCAAACAGGCCTTGCCTCAGCCCGCAGCCTAGGTCCCCTTTGGATGACCATTGGTCAACAAGTGGAGGCACCTCTGCCCACTAGCAGGGATTATACCCCACCTGAAGGCCACCACTCCTAGAGAGGCAGCTTCCTTGTGGAGCACCGCATTACCAACTTCCTCCAAGACTTCAGCCTACTGAAGGCTAAGGGGGGATATATATAGAAATCTTCAGGGACATTGTAAGTCAATAGAGGAAATCTGCAATATCACAGCGGTCCACTGATACCTGAACAATATGAGAAAACAAGGAAAGAAAATGCTGCAAACAAATCTAGATGTTACATCAATAAAACCCAATGACAGCATGGCAGAAGAAATGACAGAAAAGGAGTTCAGAATGTACATAATTAAAATGATCAGAGAAGCAAACGATGAGATGAAAGAGCAAATGCATGCACTGAATGATGAGATGAAAGAGCAAATGCAAGCATTGAATGATCGCACCAATCGACAGTTAAAAGAGCAAATACAGGAAGCAAAAGATCATTTCAATAAAGAGTTAGAGATATTGAAAAAAAACCAAACAGAAATCCTTGACATGAAGGAAACAATAAACCAAATTAAGAACTCCATAGAAAGCATATCCAATAGGATAGAACACCTGGAAGACAGAACCTCAGACATTGAAGACAAAATATTTAACCTTGAAAACAAAGTTGAACAAACAGAGAAGATGGTAAGAAATCATGAACAGAATCTACAAGAACTATGGGATATCATGAAAAGGCCAAATTTAAGAATTATTGGGATTGAGGAAGGCCTAGAGAAACAAGCCAAAGGAATGAACAACCTATTCAATGAAATAATATCAGAAAATTTCCCCAAATCTGAAGAATGAAATGGAAAATCAAGTTCAAGAGGCTTATAGGACTCCAAATACACAAAATTACAACAGACCCACACCAAGTCACATTATAATGAAAATACCTAACATACAAAATAAAGACAGAATTTTAAAGGCTGTGAGAGAAAAGAACCAAATTACATTCAGGGGGAAACCAATACGGATATCAGCAGATTTTTCAATCCAGACCCTAAAAGCTAGAAGGACCTGGAACAACATTTTTCAAGCCCTGAAAGAAAATGGATGCCAACCAAGAATCTTATACCCAGCAAAACTTACCTTCAAATTTGACGATGAAATAAAATCCTTCCATGATAAACAAAAGCTAAAAGAATTTACAAAAAGAAAGCCAGCATTACAGAACATTCTCAGCAAAATATTCCATGAGGAAGAGATGAAAAACAAAGAAGCAAATCAGCAAAGGGAGGAATTATCCTAAAGGAACTGTCAAATAAAGGAGGAAACAAGTTGTGTCAAACAAATAAATAAATAAAATTTAAAAAATGAACCAAATGACCGGGAAACCAAATCATATCTCTACAATAACCCTGAATGTTAATGGCCTGAATTCATCAATCAAAAGACATAGACTGGCAGATTGGATTAAAAAGAAAGATCCAACAATATGTTGCCTACAAGAGACTCACCTCATAGAAAAAGATACCCATAGACTAAAGGTGAAAGGATGGGGAAAAACATACCATGCGCATGGACTCAGCAAAAAAGCTGGAGTATCCATCCTCATTTCCGATAATGTGGACTTCAAGCCAAAGTTAGTCAGAAGGGATAAAGAAGGTCATTTCATACTGCTTAAGGGAAGCATAAATCAGCAAGATATAACAATCATAAACATCTATGCCCCAAACAGTGGCTCATCCATGTATGTCAAACAAATCCTTCTCAATTTCAGAAACCAAATAGACCATAACACAATAATACTAGGTGATTTTAACACGCCTCTCTCACCACTGGACAGATCTTCCAAACAAAAATTCAACAGAGAAACCATAGATCTCAATAACACAATCAATAATTTAGACTTAACAGACATTTATAGAATATACCATCCAACCAAGAGCGAATACACTTTCTTCTCAGCAGCACATGGATCCTTCTCTAAAATAGACCATATATTATGCCACAAAGCTAATGTTAGCAAATACAAGAAGATAGAGACACTACCATGTATTCTATCAGATCATAATGGATTGAAGTTAGAAATAAATGAAAGAGTAAAACACAGAAACTATTCCAGCATCTGGAGATTAAACAATATGCTATTATATGATGAATGGATAACAGAAGATATTAGGAAGGAAATTAAAAAATTCTTAGAGGTAAATGAGAACAAAGAAACATCATATCAAAATCTCTGGGACACTATGAAAGCAGTACTTAGAGGGAAATTTATTTCATGGAGCGCATTTAATAAAAGAAGTAAAACTCAACAAATAAACGACCTAACACTACAGCTCAAAGCCCTAGAAAAAGAAGAACAGAACAGCACCAAAAGTAGTAGAAGACAGGAAATAGTTAAACTCAGAGCTGAAATCAATGAAACTGAAACAAAAGAAACAATACAAAAAATTGACAAAATAAATAGTTGGTTCTTCGAAAAAATAAACAAAATTGATAAACCTTTAGCCACACTAACAAAGAGAAGACGAGAGAAAACCCAAATCACTAAAATTCGGAATGAACAAGGAAATATCACAACAGACAGGATTGAAATACAAAACATAATTAGAAGCTATTTTGAAAATCTATACTCCAACAAAATAGAAAATTTCGAAGACATCAACAGGTTTCTAGAGACATATGAATTGCCTAAACTGAAGGAGGAGGACATAAACAATTTAAATAGACCAATTTCAAGTACTGAAATAGAAGAAGTCATCAAAAGCCTACCAACAAAGAAAAGTATGGGACCAGATGGGTTCTCAGCCGAGTTCTACAAAACCTTTAAAGAAGAGCTCATTCCAATACTTCTCAAAGTATTCCATAAAATAGAAGAGGAGGGGACCCTCCCAAACTCATTCCATGAAGCCAATATCACACTGATACCTAAACCAGACAGAGACTCATCAAGGAAAGAAAATTTCAGACCAATATCCTTAATGAACATCGACGCAAAAATTCTCAACAAAATTTTAGCAAATCGCATACAAAAACATATTAAAAAGATAGTGCACCATGATCAAGTGGGTTTCATCCCAGGGATGCAAGGTTGGTTCAACATCAGGAAATCAATAAACGTAATTCACCATATCAATAGACTTAAAGTCAAGAATCACATGATTATTTCAATAGATGCAGAAAAAGCATTTGATAAAATACAGCACCCCTTCATGCTCAAAACACTAGAAAAAATAGGGATAGTGGGAACATTCCTTAACATTGTGAAGGCCATCTATGCTAAGCCTATGGCTAATATCATTCTAAATGGTGAAAAACTGAAAGCATTCCCCCTAAAAACTGGAACAAGGCAGGGATGCCCTCTTTCACCACTTCTATTCAACATCGTTCTTGAGACTCTGGCCAGAGCAATTAGACAAACCAAAGAAATTAAAGGGATACGAATTGGAAAAGAAGAACTCAAACTATCCCTGTTCACTGATGACATGATTATATATTTAGAGGAACCTGGAAATTCCACCAGAAAACTCTTAGAACTCATAAGTGAATTCAGTAAAGTAGCAGGTTACAAGATCAATGCCCATAAATCCAAAGCATTTTTATACATAAGTGATGAATCTTCAGAAAGAGAAATTAGGAAAACTACCCCATTCACAATAGCCTCGAAAAAAATAAAATACTTGGGAATCAATCTCACAAAAGAGGTGAAAGACCTCTACAATGAGAACTATACAACACTAAAGAAAGAAATTAAAGAACACCTTAGAAGATGGAAAGATCTTCCATGTTCTTGCATAGGAAGAATTAATATTGTCAAAATGGCCATACTACCTAAAGTGCTATACAAATTCAATGCAATTCCAATTAAAATCCCAATGACGTACCTTACAGAAATAGAGCAGGCAATTATGAAATTCATCTGGAAGAATAAGAAACCCAGAATAGCTAAAGCAATCCTTAGCAGGAAGAGTGAAACAGGGGGTATTGCAATACCAGATCTTCAACTCTACTACAAAGCAATAGTAACAAAAACGGCATGGTATTGGTACCAAAATAGAAAGGTAGATCAATGGTACAGAATAGAGGACACGGACACAAACCCAAATAAATACAACTTTCTCATACTAGACAAAGGGGCCAAAAATATGCAATGGAGAAAAGATAGCCTCTTCAACAAATGGTGCTGGGAGAATTGGAAATCCATATGCAACAGAATGAAACTAAACCCATATCTCTCACCATGCACGAAACTAAACTCAAAATGGATTAAGGACCTCGGAATCAGACCAGAGACCCTGCAGATTATAGAAGAAAAAGTAGGTCCAAATCTTCACCTTGTTGGTCTAGGACCAGACTTCCTTAACAGGACTCCCATAGCACAAGAAATAAAAGCTAGAATCAACCACTGGGATAGATTCAAACTAAAAAGCTTTCTCTCAGCAAAGGAAACTATCAGCAATGCGAAGAAAGAGCCTACAGAGTGGGAGAATATCTTTGCCAATCATACTTCAGATAGAGCACTAATCTCCAGAATCTATAAAGAACTCAAAAAACTCTACTCCAAGAATTCAAATAGTCCAGTCAACAAATGGGCTAAGGAAATGAATAGACACTTCACAGAAGAAGATCTACAAGCAATCAACAAACATATGGAAAAATGTTCAACATCTCTAGTAATAAGAGAAATGCAAATCAAAACCACCCTAAGATTCCATCTCACCCCAATTAGAATGGCGATTATCAAGAATACGAGCAACAACAGGTGTTGGCGAGGATGTGGGAAGAAAGGTACACTCATACACTGCTGGTGGGGCTGCAAATTAGTGCAGCCACTCTGGAAAGCAGTGTGGAGATTCCTTAGAAAACTTGGAATGGAACCACCATTTGACCCAGCTATCCCACTCCTTGGCCTATACCCAAAGGACTTAAAATCTGCATACTACAGAAATACAGCCACATCAATGTTCATAGCTGCTCAATTCACAATAGCCAGACTGTGGAACCAACCTAGATGCCCTTCAATTGATGAGTGGATAAAGAAACTGTGGTATATATATACTATGGAATATTACTCAGCCATAAAGAATGATAAAATTATGACATTTGCAGGCAAATGGATGAAATTGGAGAATATCATGCTAAGTGAGATAAGCCAATCTCAAAAAGCCAAAGGACGAATGATATCGCTAGTAAGTGGAGGTTGACACATAATGGGGGGGAGGGAAGGGTTAGAGTTAGGGTTAGGGAGGGGGGCAAGTATGGAGGAAGGAACTACTGTATAGAGGGTAAAGAGGGGTGGGAGGGGTGGGGGGAAGGAAAAAAAAAAAGAAAAAAAATCAAATTAGAAGATCAGCAGTAAGAAAACAATTGTTTGGAAAGAAAATCAAACTATAGATATAGACAAATTTATTTTCAATACAATGGTAGAATCTCATATAGAAGAAATAACTTAGGACCTGAACACCAGATTAGAGATGTGAGGTGGTGGGGAGAAAAATCAAATGAACTATTGTGAACACTACTTAGATGAGAATTCAGAGAAAAAAAGAAAGAAAATAAAACCCATCATTTGGAGTCACAGACTATATGTAATGTGAGACAGAAGAAAAGGACTAAGAACTAGCTATAGGCAAGATTCTAAATAAAAAATCGAAGGGAAAAAACCTATTCCAGCATACTTTCAATTTTCTCTCACCATATGTACTTGTGGAATCTTGGTGCTCGTACACTACACATGATAGGTTATGTAGTGATGTCCTTACATTACCAATGGTTGTAAGTTTCCTACTTCATTTACCAAATGCAGTATGTTTGTTCACTATGAAAAAAAAAGGCAAAAATTCCATGGAAATGATAGACTTTTTATTTTATTTTATGTATTTTTCTCAAATGGGCTCAAGCTACAATCTCACACATGCTAGGCAAAGTGCTCTACTATTAAGCCATAACTTTAGTCTAAAATCTCCTATTTAAAAAGATAGTATTATCCAATGATCTGTGGTTAAAGTAGAAACAGAATAAACTACCACATACTTTTTAACTGAGTCATGCTCATCAACCAATTACCAGGAAAGCAGAAATGCATGTATCAAACAAACTAAAAGGCACTAGCAGTTGTTTATAAAAATATGTTTCACAAGTATCTTTAAATCTCCAAAATGTATACAAATCTAAAGTATGCACCTTATTGAATTTTAATAAAGTGAATATACTCTTGCAAATTCAGATGGCAAAATACGTTTCCAGCCCCTTACAAGGACTTACAAGTCCTGTCAGAGCCCTTCCCCATTAATAAATCCCCATTATGCCAGACATAGTGGTGCACGCCTATAATCCCAGCATCTCAGGAGACTGAGATAGGATTGCAAGTTCAAAGCCAGCCTCGGCAACTCAGCAAGGTCCTAAAAACTCAGCGAGACACTGTCTATAAATAAAATACAAAAAAGGGCTGAGGATGTGACTTAGTGGTTAAGTACCCCTGGGTTCAATCCCTGGTACCAAAAAAATAAGTAAATTAAATAAATCAATCCCCATTATGCTAAAAAGACCATCACTAGAGACTCTTTGGTGGCCTAATTATGTAAGCAGCCCTATATAACAAAGCTCCATGCCAAGGAACTACAGACGCTCTCCACAAACTGTAAGTCACTCACACAGCCAGCACAACACACAGGCCTCAATGCAATCTTAAGGAGAGGAACCAGATAGGGTTCAGAAGTGAATTCTCCTCCCTCATCACCTCCCACCACACTGCCAAGCCTACAGATGAAACCTTGACACTCTGACTTCAGCATGTGAAAACCTAATTTAAGAATTTAGTTAAACTTCATGGACTTCTGACCAATAGAAAGTATGAGATAATAAATATCTGTTTATTACGTTAGATCTGACCTCCCTCAGCACACAGCAAGAGATAACCTGTCTGTTCTCCCTCTTGTATTCAAGGGTCTTCAGATTCATTCCAAGATTAAGTCCAAGACACAGAAGGGCTTTTTAATAATATATAATAAAGTTTAATTTCCCTGCCATTATGCTACTTCAAAATGACATAAGGATGCTTTTTCAAAGATTATGTAAAGAGAAGACTAAATTTCAGCAGTGTAATGATTTCATTTATGCCTGCTCTATTAATCTAATTTCAATTAACTACTTGAAGTAGAACATAAATGTTGTCAAATAAATTTTATTCATGTAAATAGACGGTTTTAACTTTAGCACGCAAAGCCTTGAGCATATTAGGCAAGGGCTCTACCACTAAGCTACACTCACAGCCAGCACTAAGCAATTTTAATTGAAAGTTATTTTGATTTCTTTGAATTCACATCAGGAATTTGTTCTAAATCAGATAAAAGGTCTAATCAAATGTACACAACTACACTGGAACTTTCCTACATACAAATACCATTATATATGCTGTCAACATGGGGAAATGCTATGACAGTTTGTCTCAGATTCAACAATTACTACTTATAGAAAAAGTCAAGAATGCAGTGAAATCTACTCAAAGGAACCACTAAACAAAGCCAAAACATGAATAGGTTTAAAAAACAAGAATTAAAAACATTTTTAGTTGTGTACACTTAAGTACTCATGTGTAATGGTTATCTATATTTGGAATCATTAATAATCCATTTTCTATGTCAAGAAAGAAGGGAGACGGTACTTTGTGCTTTTTCAGTACTATGTTGATTACTTCAGCATTTCTTATAATAATGCATGAAGGTATGATAACCTCACATTGTAGCTTTGATACTTAAACACCTCCTAAAAAGGGGTATTAGGTACAAAAAGTTCTATGCTTAGTAGAAAAATGAGAACTAAAACAAACACAACATTAAATTTAATTACTAAACTCAACAAAATATTTTATCACTCACATCTATTTTTAATTATTTAGAACTCTCTCTTCTTTTTTTTTTTTTTTTTTTTAACATTCACGTATTTTATTAGACTCATAGCCATTTCTTAACCTGGACAAAGTTTTCAAAAAATGTTGGTTTTTCTTTTTTCTTGGAATACCATGAACATCACTTTCAAGTAACGTGAAATATGGCTTTTAAGATTTCAAAATTCTAAACATTAATACTATTTTCCTTTACAAAGACTTTTATTATTTTCATTCATGATATTTAACAGATTGAAACAAAATTAGGAAAAGCGGAACAAAGTACTTGAGAAAGTGACATTTTCCAAGAATGTGCATGTATAAGTGAAATACAAAATAGCAAAGACATTTAAAATCTACCACAAATTGTAAGAAGCATGGAAACACTTATTTTTAAATGGGAAAAAGCTGCACAACCTTCAACATGTGTTACTAAATCTAATCCTTTAAATATAAGAGGAAAATTTTTGATAGTTTTACATTATTTGTATTCTTATTCAGCTCCTAAAGAACAAAAGCCAGTTGGTCCCATTTTTTATTAAGTAGTAAAAAGAAAAAGCAAGGAAAGTGGAAACTTAACCATATTAAAAGTTGAATTTGTAATTAGCCTACTTAATAACTTTTTATTCTGCATTTTTTTTTCTGCTGTCGAGTTTTGAATAAACACTGGGTAACTAAACCTTCCAACACCCATCACTTGAAAATGTGGTATGAACAATGTCTTCACATAAAGAAAAACCAGGCAGGAAGGAGTAAACAATATCTCCACATAAAAATAGGAGGTAATGTCAGGACTGAGGTCAGAATCAGATGTTCTTAAACAGGAATATTACATACTACATAAAACAAGACTAATAGACAAACTCAGCAAAGTAGCAGGTTACAAAATCAACATACAAAAATCAATAGCTTTCCTATATAGCAACAATGAATCTGCTGAGAAAAAATTAGGGAAACAATTCCATTCACAATAGCCTCAAAAACAAAACAAAAAACACAACCTAGGAATAAAGCAGCTAACCAAGGAGGTAAAAGACTTCAGCAACGAAAAGTATAGAACACTGAAGAAATAAACTGAAAAAGACATAAGAAAATGGAAAAACGGCCTAGGCTCATGGATAGGCAGAATTAATAAAGTTAAAATGGGACTGAGGCT
This sequence comes from Sciurus vulgaris, assembly GCF_902686455.1. NCBI lineage: Eukaryota > Metazoa > Chordata > Mammalia > Rodentia > Sciuridae > Sciurus > Sciurus vulgaris. The sequence continues at coordinate 36,899,731 of NC_136463.1, forward strand.
GTAGCTCAGTGGTACAGCACTTGCCTTGCACATGCAAGGTACTGGGTTCAATCCTCAGTATCACATAAAAATAATAAATAAAGATATTGTGTCCATCTACAACTAAAAAAAAATTTTTTAAGTGTTAAAATGACCATACTACCAAAAGCAATACACAGATCAATGCAATCCCCCATTAAAATACTCAAGACATTCCTCAGAGAACTGGAAAAACAGTCCTAAAATTCATTTGGAAGAATGAAAGACTGAGAATAGCCAAAGCAATTCTAAGCCAAAAACCAATGCTGGAGACATTACAATACCTGATTTCAAATTATGCTGAGTTACAGTAACAGAAACAGCATGATACTGACATAAAAACAGACACATAGATCAAGGGTACTGAAGAGAAGACACAGAAACAAACCCACACAGATACAGCCATCTCATCCTTTGCAAAAGGTGCCAAAGGGCCACAGATATAGCTCAGTGGTACAGCCTTGCCCAGCATGCTCAAGGACCTGGGTTCAATCCCCAGCACCATAGGAAAAAAAAAAAAAAAGTGCCAAAAAGCATACGTTGGAAAACAGTCTTTTTAACAAATGATGCTGGGGAAAAGTGGTTACCCATATGTAGAAAAATGAGAATAGATCCTTTTCTCACCCTGTACAAAAGTCACCCTGACCAAAGACCTAGAAATTAGACCAGAAGACATACAACTCCTAGAAGAAAATACAGGTCAACACACCAGCATGTAGGCACAGCAAGATCTCTGTGAGCAGCACCCCTAAGTTCAGGAAGCAACACCGAGAATTAGTAAATGTGGTAACATCAAATAAAAAGCTTCTTCATGGCTAAGGAAACAATAAAGAATGTGAGATACAACATAGAATGGGAGAAAATCTTTGCTAGCTATTCTTCTGAGAGGATTAATATTTAGAATATATTTAAAAATTCAAAAACTTGACACCAAAAATCAAATGGAGCAAATGAATCAAAAGGACACTTCTCAAATGAATAGATATGGCCAAGAAATACGTGGAAAAAATGTTCAACATCTTTGGCAACTAAGGAAATGCAAGTCAAAACTACACTGAAATTTCATCTTATATCACTTAGAATGGCAGATCAAGAATACACACAATAATAAATGCTGGAAAGGATATGGGGGGAAAGGAACACTTTTACACTGTTTGGTGGGATTGTGAATTAGTACAAACACAATCAATATGGAGGTTCCTCAAAAGACTGGGCATGGAACCACCATATGAGCCAGCTACTCAGTTTTTATCCTTAAAAATAAAAGTATAGTAACACAAGCATAGCCATGTTTTTAACAGCACAATTCACAACTATCAAACTTTGGAACCAGTCTAGGTATCCACCTATGGATGAATGGATAAAAGAAAATGTGGTATATATATATGCAATGGAGTTTTTATTCAGCAGTAAAGAAGAATGAAATTATTTTCAAGAAAATGAATGGAACTTGAGAGCATTATGTTAAGCAAAACAAGCCAAACTCAGAAAGTCAAGGGTTGTTATGTTTTGTCTCATATGTGGAAGCTACAGAGAAAAAAGGAAAAGAAAGGAGAGAAGCTGTCTCCTGAAAATATAAAAGAGATCAGTAGAGTACAGAATATGGAGCAGGGGGACAGAAGAGAGAAGGGAAAGAAAAAGTACTAGGGAATGATATTGGCCAAATCAAACTGTTATAGCATGTGCATGTATTAACATGTAACAATTGTGTACAATTATAATGCACCAATAAAAAATATGGAATAATAAATAGCACATTTAGGGCTGGGGAGATAGCTCAGTCGGTAGAGTGCTTGCCTTGCAAGCATAAGGCCCTGGGTCGATCCCCAGCACCGCAAAAAAAAAAAAAAAAAATAGCACATTTAAAACTAATTCAATTAATTTTAGACTACTGATAGGCAATTAAAATACATTCTAATTACTACATAACATAATCTAACATGAAGTAGTATATAACTATGATTAGGTTATTATCCTAAGATCAAGACCTTAATACAGAGAAAACATTTTGGTTTTTCTGTTCAATTCCAAGTTATTACAAGGACATGACTTCATCTCACACCATTACATAAGGACTCATAATTTGATATACACATTTGTCAATAACAAACATATTAATGAAAAATTATGATAACCAATACTAATGAAAAATTCTCAACAATTCTAAGAGCAATCACAATAGAATTCAATGTCCATTAATGCTAACAATATTTTCCAAATTTTCTTTTTAATAAGTGGAGATATTAAAACATTCTTAAGGATGGAATTCAAACAAGGGACTAAACATATCTAGTTAACCCCATCTATACATTTTTCTCAGATTTATAAGGCCTTTTACCATGAATTAACCACTGTGTATATTAACTACTCTGTAAGACATTATCATGGTAGTCGAATGTCATTACAGATTTGTCCAAACCCATAGAATGTAAATCAACAATGAGTACTAATGTGAACTATGGATATTTGTATAAAGATATCAGTGAGGTTCATTCATTTTAAATAGTACCACTCCAATTGAGGATGTTGATAATGGCAGAGATTATGCATGTTTTGGGCAGGCTTCTGGGAAATCTCTGAAACTTCCTTTCAATTTTAGTGTTATTCTAAATATTCTCTGCATTTTAAAAATCTATTTTAAAATCTTTTTTTAAAAAGAATTTATGAACAAATGTATTTAGGAGAGATACTAGATCAAATTCATTTCTAAACCATCCTAAAGTGTCTGACATTCTCCTTTTGATCAATCTTACTTTTTTAATAAGTCTTATATCTATTGCTACTGTATAATATCCATCCTGCTATCAAGAGAATCATGAATATTGTACATTTGATAAATACCAATATTGCTATGAAAAAGCTTTATATGTTTTATCTCATTTAGTCCTTAAAAATAATCCTACAAAGTAAAGTTTATAATTGAGAGGTTCTTTTTAAACAGTTGATTCATTTTTTAATATTGAAAAAGACTAATCTTTAGTATTCAACAATAAAATATGGTACAAAATATTTCTACTAACAGCAAAGATATTTAAATTGCTGATATTCATTTATTGGTTGATAAAGAAAAGTAATGCACAGACAGAATAAAATCTGATGAAAAGAAGATTGTAGTTGCAACCCTAATATCATTGGCAACTAGTTTCCAAATAGCCAAACAGAAAACTAATAAATTTGTATCTGATATTCAAATAGCAGATATTATAATCAGTAATAAATATAGTATAACTATTATAGTGTATAGTTTGAAAGTTATAATTCAGGATACTAAAGTCTCACTTTGTAAATTTCTATGTAAAAGAAAAATGAATTTAAATAATAACAGAACTATTAATACATTTTTCACTATTTTATAATATTGAAAGATACAAAAACTTGTATCTATCAGACAGTTCTAGTATATTCCTATATATTCCTCTTACATTACTTTCTTATAATAGACAAAAAAATAAAATAACTGGCAGAGGCATACAGAACAGAAGCAAAGCAGACAAGTTAAAATTGAACAACACCAATCTATTTTAACACCACAGGGACTGGGGATGTGGCTCAGTGGTAGAGCGCTTGCCAAGCATGTGAAAAAGCCCCAGGTTCCCAGATTCCATCCTCAGCTCAGCAAATAATAATAAGAATAACAATGAAAGAAACACATCAAGAAGTTACCTAAAAAAAATCATATAGTGAATTTGCATTGTGATATTATAAAGAAACACTGAAAACTAACAGAATATACTAAGGAAAATGTGTAAGTTGGTTATGGTAGAAACAATAATAACAAAACAGAGCAAAATCTTGCTTGGATTTATTGTTCCTAAAAGCAAGATAATATATAACTGCATATCAGTTATGATAAATAAAAATAAGAATCATTTTGCACATCAACAGTTATGTATAAACCACAGATACCTGAAAATATGGGATAGTTAAAATGCAAATACTTAAGTGTGGATCAGCTCACAAAAGATATCAATTACATACACCTTGGCCAAGCAAGCACAAAGAAGCCAAATACATTCCACTGTGGAACAGCATATCTGTTTTTATTACTCTAACATCACCTTAAATTTTACAGTCTATGGACATGCATGAAGTTTGAACACATGTATGAAATCAACAGAAACTACCTTATCAAACATGTCAAAGAAACAAAGCTCCATACACACTTGAGAAACCAAGAAATGAAATAATGCTAAAACTAAGAGAATAAAGTGTACTTCTTGAAATTAAGGAATAACTAATTATAACAGAAAAAGAAACATTTTAGAAAAGGATATGTGTAAAAATTGATTATTGGTCAATTATTTCCTATTTCAAAACTTAAAATGCTAATCCTGTGATCTATTGCACAGTATGGTGACTATAATTAATAAAAACGTATTTTATATTTCAAAATAGTTAAAGGAGTGGATCTTTAAATATTCTCACTACAAAGACACGATAAATATTTGAGATGATGGGCATGTTAATTAGCCTGATTGGATCATTCTACAATGTATACATGAAACTGAATCATCACTCTATACCTATGAAATATATACAATTACTTTTCTATTAAAATTTTTAAAAACCCAAAAACCAGACATGGTGGTACACATGGTAATTCCAGTTACTTGGGATGACAGGACAGGAGAACCATAAATTCAAGGCTACCCTGGGCAATTTAGAAAATTTCTTTCTCAAAATAAAATTTTAAAAGGGCCGAGGATGTAGCTCAATGATAGAGTACTTGCCTTGCATGCGTATACCCTGGGTTCAAATCCCAGTACTGGACGATGAAATAAAACAAAACAAAATACTTAAAAGTATAACAGAAAACCTAAGCACGTCTCACTTCCTTTTTTTTAAAGTGGACAACAATATATTCCATTATAAATCAATACTTCTGACTCAGAGTGACACAAAGTTAAAAAAATTGAGAATAATATTTATATTTAGTTTACAAAAGTGTTTTTATATTGTATAATTTATTTTTTATAATTTTATTAGTTGTTGGTGAACCTTCATTTATTTATTTGTATGCAGTGCTGAGAATCGAACCCAGTGCCTCACACATGCTAGGCAAGCACTCTACCACTGAGCCACAATCCCAGCCCTATATTATTGTATAAATTACAATAAAGCCACATAAGCACATTTCTCTCTTGTGAGATCAGAAATGGGGGTGGGGAAGTGAAAGAAACTTTAAATACTTCTATGACAATATGTATTTATTGCATAGTGAAGTATAAATTAAACTGCAATTAAATACCTAAATATAAATGTGGGCAAAGAAATACTAGTTTTCAAGTTTTAACAATATTATTACCATAAAAGATTACTTTTCATAGAGGACAGAAAGTAAAATATTTTCTAATCTGTCTTGTATTGAGAAGTCTGGTGGAATTGAGAAAATCAAGGATGAGTAAACAAATGACAAAGCAAAGTGCAGTAAAATACATATATCAAAAATGGATAGTTACAATTTTGAAATAATACATTAGAAGTGAAAATCTATCACCACCTCATCACTGACTAAAATTTTATAAACATGTGTTAGCCAAAATAAACATGAAGTATTTATAACATAATTTTGAAGCTTGGAAATTTAAAGAAATAGCCATCATTCACAAATAAAACTACTATATGGAGGCATGGTCATAATTGCAATGCAAAAGTATGTGCACACAAAATACAAAATATTAAGGCTACATTGTAGCAATTTTTGACCACAACTTAAATCACAGTAAGCCGTGGATTTTTGAAACAAAGTTAAAAAAATTTAGTATTTCATTATGAGAAATGCTCTTTATTATCCAGAATCCAAAAAAAATAGCATTCTACCTTTAAAAATTCAAGCATTCCTTACAGGGCACCAAAAAAGAGCCTAAATATGTTTCTACCCATGAGAAGTCATGAACTTGTCTGCACTGTAAAATAACAGTGATATTAGTGTTTGTCAAAAATTACCTAAAAAGTATTTTAAGAAAGCTGGGCTCGGGCCAGTGGTAGAGCACTTGCCTAGCATGTGTGAGGCAGTGGGTTCGATCCTCAGCACCACATATAAATAAATAAATAAAAATAAAGGTACTGTGTCCATCTACAACTAAAGAAATTTTTAAAATAAAAAATGAAAGCTAGTCTAAGTGGTGTACTCTCAGTGACTCAGGAGGCTGAGGCAGGAAAATCTCAAATTCAACACCAGACTCAGCAACTTAGGTAGACCTTATCTCAAAATTTTAAATTATTAAAATGGTTGGGGGATATAGCTCAGTGGCAGAGCACCTCTGGTTTCAATTCCCAGTACCAAAAAATTAAAAAATAAAATAAATAAATAAAAAGTACTTTAAGAGGATTAGGAAAGGGCTAGAATTGTAGGTACAACTTAGCACAGGCACATGTGACACCAGGGTAGACTATATGAAATTCAGATTGTCTAAGGATAAATAAAATGAATGACCGGGCGTGATGGTGCATATCTATAATTCCAGTGGCTCCGAAGGCTTAAGCAGGAGGATCATGACTTCAAAGCCAGCCTCAGCAACTTTGCGAGGCCCTAAGCAACTCATCCAGACCCTGTCCCTAAATAAAATATAAAAAGGGCTAGGAATGTGGCTCAGTGTTTAAGCGCCCCTAGGTTCAATGCACAGTACCAAGGAGGGAAAAAAAAAAAAAACTGTCAACATACTTATCCAAATACAGTATATAAACACTGCTTTTTAAAAATAAGAGTAAGAGAAGCAGGTGGGTTATAGAGAACTTCTTTGTATTCCAAAAATATTTACAAGGGGCCAGAAATGACATGACAGAGGGGATGATGTAAAGTTTCAGAAAGATTAAAGGGAGGTTGTCTATTAGATTGCAGTCCCAGTCAGTTAGAGAGGTAAAAATAGCAACTGGAAATTCCCATTTCTACTTCAGAATTAAGCAACTTAATAGTTATCAGCTACAGAGATTAGAATTCCTTCTGAAAAGCACACTTTAAGCTCCAAATTCTCCTTTAAAGATGGGTAGAACACCACTTAATTATCAAAAATAATTTTCTACTTCCAGCCTCAATTTTGAATTAAAGGAAAAGTTTGGGGGGAAAAAAATCTACCTCGAGTAAGCCTCAGTTCACTAGATCTATGTCACATTGATTTATAACAGTTATTTCTTAGGGGGGAAAAAAGAACACACAGATGCAAACAATTACTCTATTTTTGTAGGCAACAAGTGAGGTGGGTGGTAACTGAGAAATTTTTTTTAAATCCTGTCACAATATTCTGCTTTTTCTTAAGAAACCCTCCTCACACAACAAACGTTTGCCACATCAGAGAATTTCCAGGGCCTGAAGCACCACTTTGATTCCAGACCGCTGCAGGCATTAGCAGGAGGTAATTAGGGTAAAAAGTTCAGCCACAGTTCCATGTCTAGAGTCCTGCCAGAAATAAATTTCCTCTCTATTCACTGGTTTCTACTGTACCCTCCCTAAGAATCATATTGAAAACACATTTATCTTTGTAGAGTTTGTTCCTCTTCGAATTAACTTTATGGCGTTTACGGCGTTTGATAATTTAAAATGGCCCCAATCACAGCAGTCCTATCTTTATTAGTGGAGAGGCGTGTTAGAATTCCTACACTGCAGCTTCATGGGACAAGCTGTTCGGGAAGGGCGCACTGCAGCTGCTTTCCTCATGCTCTCTGGTCATCAGACACGTACGTGTAACTTCCTTGTTTGAAAAAGGAAACAAAATTGACAAACAAATGTATTCAGAATGTGTTCTTTCAAGTTTTTCATGAAATTCATTAAGTAGAAAATGAAGTTTAAAAAATAATAGAAATAAAATATAACAGGAAATGATATTACTTTGCAACATGAAAATTTGTTGTCTTCCATTTTTTCCACAGAGAAAAATATGAACTGTTACATCAGACAGAAATCTACATAAACCACACATTTGAGTGTACGTTAAAAAGAAAGAAAACTACAAAGGGACACCCTTGTTCTGCATCCCTATCTGCACAAGCACATTCGCCCACACCCACACCAGGAGGTCCTAATACACCAATTACTCACTGTTCTAAACTTCTTAGTATATGATATTTGAGAAACAAGATGTTAATAAAATTATGTTAATGAAAATAAAATTTGTTACAATAATTGTTTTTCAACAAAGGATAAATCAGTTACAATAAAATAAAGACAACATAACCTCAATTAAATAACTTGTTTTTAAATAACAGAATTTTCAGCAAAAACTGAATCACACCTCTAGGATATTATAGTTATGACAACTAAGCTGTTGAATCCAGAAAGTTAACTTTTAAAATAATCGTAATCTGTCTGTAACTAGAAAACAATACTATGAATGGTTCACAAATGTTTTCAACAAAGTACATTTTTTCATCAAAGTACAACTACAAAAGAGGTTTTTACATTTTTACATTTTTTTCAAAAATCCCTTCAACAGTTTGGTACTCAGTATCCTAAGGTATAACTAATAGCATTGCATAAAGAAATAAAAAATTGTCCCCCTGCACATCATTCTGCACAGAATACAAAATGCAGTAACTTACAGCATCACAACAAATTTCTTCTACTATATCACTTTGTATAACCTTTCATACAAAGAAACTATTGAGGACATCTTATTTGACCTTTTCTCCCTTATAGTCTGAATGACATCAAGGATTTTTGTAACTTCCAGGGAGGTTTTCATTTAAACTGTGCAACAGAATTGTTTTGTGCTCTTACAGTTGGATTTACATTTTTCAAACAGAAAGAACTATTTTATTGTGTTTAATAAATAGAACACTAGAAAATTAAGAAACAAGGGCATGACTAAAAATTGACAAAATTTGAAATTTTTTGAAATTTGCCTAAAAAAATGGGATTTGAACTTCATAGGACTCATGATATCATCAATACAGGAAATGACACACATTTACTACACTGCTTTAATTATATTATAATTCCATGTACTGGTAATAAAGTTTCATAGAGTAATAAAAACTATTTGAAAATATCTAACAAAAGATAATTATAACCCAGTGAATTCACTCTTACTTGTATACAAAACAGAAATGAACATACACACACACAAAAAAGGATAGGAATGTTTATATCAGCACTACTGTCAACCCCAAAACAGCAAGTATGCAATTGTGCATCAATGACAAATATCACTGCCCTCTCCAGCATTACCTAATCATCTACTAGTTTTTTCATAAAACTTACCACCATACTATATATTTTACTCATATATTTATTGTAATATGCTTTATATCAGACTATCAACTCTACTAACACACAGATTGTCTTCATAGACAAGGGTTTCTTAACCTTGATCCTACTGACATGATGGGCTGAATAATTCCTTTCTATCAAGAGCTGAGCTTGTTCATTATGGGATGTTTAACAGCAAGCATTAGATATGGTAGCACTTCTGTACCCCACACCATAACAACCAAAAAAGTCCCCAAATATTGCCAAATGTCCCTTAGCAACACCTCTCTTCTTCCCCTCAGGTCAGAAATGATGTCTTTGATTACTACTATTAAGACTAGCTGACACAGAACAAGTACTTATGAGTGTATCTTGAAACAGTATCAAGTTCTTTCATAGAAAACAGTGGAGGAGCATTCATATCAAGCTGTTCTTTGAGATTCCTATGTAAATGGCAGCCTATGAGATCTAGAGCAAACATTTTAAAATCATTCACACAATGAATGGTAATTCCAGTAGCAGACAAGCACCACTTACATTTTATTGAGGCAGTGTTAGAATCTACTGAGTAAACTGCATCCATATAGCTCTTGATTATAAGATTTAATCCCTAATTAAAGCAAATTACCTTTCTCAAATCCTAATATTTTGATACAATAAAATCATGAAGTAACATAACTGAGATTCATAATTTTATTCTAGCTAAATAACACAAAGTTGTATTTTTAAAAATTTCATCTGAAATAGTGGCACATTCCTGTAGTGCCAGCTACTTAGGAAACTGAGGCAGGAGGACCACTTGAGCCCACAACTTCAAGACCAGCCTAGTCAACATTGCCAGATACTGACAGAACAACAAAAAAAGGTCTTCCAAAAAAAATAAGTTTTTTGGAAATTGTCATGATTCTCCATAATGCATTGCTTGATTGTCTACCTTGATTCTGCCTTTAAGATAATCACAACACAGCAGTGATCTCTCTTCAGGCTGATTCACTTGCACATGCCCCGTTCCACCAGAAGTAGGGTAAGCATGCCTGTCTGGAATTCCACAAAGTCAGAGTCTATGCAGATGTTCTTTCCCTTTTGGTTTTCCTTTAATTTGCAAATCTTGTAATCTAAGCCTGAAGTTGACTGAACCAATATTTAAACCAGTATAGCAATATCAGCCAAAAACTCAATCTGTTTTCTATTTATATGTCAAGACTACATCCTTTTTGGTGGCTGAAAAAACTGTTGTTTTGAAATGATTACACAGTGAAACTGCAAACCCTTTAGTAGTTTTACGAACTGGTTCTAGAAGGAAAGCTTTGTTTTTAGAAGGTCTTTAAGTTTTAGAGCAGAAGAAAAAAACAACTTTGAACTCATGACTTTGCTTTCATATTTTTAACTATTACCTTAAATTATATTACAGCCAAGTATCTCCAAAGAAAGTTTATTACAAACTGAAAAGTTCACTGCTATTCAAAAATACTTATTACACAGAAACATGCTTCTTCTACTGAGGGAGAGGCATGAAGGATGTATTACAATGGGGCATGAGAAAACTATTGTGGATGATGGATATACATTCATTATCTTGATTGGAGTGATGGTTTCATGGGTGTACACAGATGTCAAAATTTATCAGACCAGACTTTAAATAAGTGCAGTTGATCATTTTTCAATTATACCTCAATAAAGATGTGTGTGTGTGTGTGTGTGTGTGTGTGTGTGTGTGTGTGTAGCTTTATAGATATATGAGCTTCTTCAGGGAATATAAACAAAAGACAGCTTTCCAATTGAAGTAAAGATTCCTACATGCAGTACTGGGTTAGGCCATGGGGATTAACAAACCTATAGAACAGGCACCAGATAAGGTGTGCAAAGCAACCTTTCTCAAGCATTCAGAGAGGCAAAGCTTTCACCTTTCCCCCTCAAAACAGATATTTATACACACATACACAAAAACAATTCCTGGTGAAGAGTACTCCCTGGTTACCCCTCATATCTTTCTGATTCAAATGACATAATATGAGGCGTACCAAATACATACAGACTATAGTGGAAACTTAAAAACTGCCTCATTTAATCCTCACAAGAAGCAAAGCAGTGATATATTAGGACTACTTTCCAAAAAGGAAACTGAGCCTCAGAACTATCTAATTATTTGTTTACATAGCTCGAAGCTCATATTCAGTTCTGTGCAACTCTAAAACCAATGTTGTTTCCATTATTCTATATTTCCATCCACAGATTCAAGACTACCAATGAATATTATGGAGTACTAACCTGAGGATAAACCTACATGTGAAGAAAACAATAGAACACAAAATTAAAACCTGACTCCTTAAACATAAATATCACTAAAGGCAGTTTCTGTGAAATTAACAATACAAAAGCTGCTCCTGGAGTCCCAATATCATCCATGGTATCATTACAACAAGATTTACTTCATAGACTTTTGTTTTCAAATGTACAATACAGACTACTCTCCTCTGATGGATCTTTCTTTATGTTAGATTTTTAGAAAATCCTATAAAATTTCCATATTCATAGCTCAGAAGGATAAGAGACAAGGATTAGATGTAGTTCATGGAAAATATGCCTTTGCAACATTGCTACATGAAACATATCCTAGAATAAAATGGTTAAAAAGATGTCCCTAGCACCAAAACAAACAAACAAAATCCATTCACATTTACTAGAATACCTAAAATCACAAAGACTGACAATGCCAAGTGCTTCTGAGGAAAAAACTGAAGATTTGTCAGAAAGGTACACAATCTATAGTAACAAAATAAATCAGTAGTTATTGTGGGGAAATATAGAAATAGCCAAAAGGAAAAAATACAAAGAAACATGAGGAAACTTTAGAGAGTAGTAGATATATTCATTACCCTGTTTGTAGTAGTGGTTTCATAGGTGTACACATGTGAAACACATTAATTGTGCACTGAAAATATTTACAGCTCGTTGTACGTCAACTACCTCTCAAAACTATTAAAAGTATATACACTTTAAATTATAGATTTTCCTGCTGCAATATGATTAACTGGAAATTATTTCAGTACTTGAAGAAAGTTGCATTAATAAAATAAATAAAATTTTAGTCTTTTTGTGCTATAACTTCACAGCAACTAAATACCAAGCACACTAGTACAATTGTGTGCCAAAAATAATAATAATAAAAAAAATAGAAGAAACAATCTTCTTTGTGGTTCAGTATGACCATATGGTCAGGCTTAAAAATGTACATCCAGGTCTTTGTCCATTTTGTTCTTTCTTATAAACTTAACAGTCCCAATTATTCCTTTTGTCCCCATTCCATAAAGGTACCTTCAGCTTACTTAGGCGGGATCCTTTATTTATTGGGTTTTTATGTTTGTTTGTTTGTACTTGTACTAATACTTCTCTTTAGTATTCCTACTTTTATATTGGAAATACTGTCCTGAGTACGAGGTTGTATAAATTTTCATCATATGGATTGCATCATTGGTCTCTGAATCTTCAGAGTCCAGCCCTCTGGCTTCTAGCTGTGTTTTCCTTGTGGAAGACATGTGGAGAAACAAGAATATGTTTAGAACAAACCTGGCTGCCCTGCTGTCAGGTTACTGCAGGTTAGCTGAACCCTTGACCAGAGGCCACAATTTCTGCCAATAATACCCTTCAGATGGTTCTCACAGGGGTTCTGCTAATGACTCTCTCCTCTTACTTAGAAATGATATAGAATTTAAGTTCCCACACATTTCATTTCACTTAAATTCTCCTCAAAATACCAATTTATCTGAATCCTGCACAGATTTGGGGGAATGCATATATCACATGCAAGTAAGGAAATAGTTTAAAAAATAAAATCTTTTGTTTGGTCACCAGCATATAACCATTTCAGTAGTCATTTGAGTATACCACTTGGGTATGTCCATAGTTCCAAAACTGTATTTTTAAATAAATAAATACGTAAGCAATTTTCTCACAGTTATAATCTTCCATAATATGTATCAGTTTATACAAATAGACCACTCTTCCTTCCTACTTAGATTTGTCCATTGTATATTTTAAAACTGTATTAAGTATAAATTAAGTGTGTAATGCCCTGGCTCCCTGCCTTACTTCCATAAAAACTGAAAATTTGCTACATATAATTAAATGAATATGGGTCTAAATAAATGTTTCATTCACACATTTATGCTATTATTTATAAAAGGCAATACTAACATTTCCAGATACATGAAAAATATCCCTCAGTCACATGAGAAAATATAATTAGTAAATAACAGTATTATCATCTTATTTCCACAAAATTTCCCTACATTCATAATCAGATGACCAGGAATTATATTTATGTTACACTGAAGCCTTGATGGGTCTAAGGTTAAACAGGTGATACCTCTTTTTTCCGTTTGTTTTTTTTGTATTGGGGATTGAACCCAGGGGCACTTAACTACTGAGTCACGTCCTCAGCCCTTTTTATATTTTATTTTGAGACAGGGGATTGCTATGTTGCTTAGGGCCTAAGATGTTGAGGCTGGCTTTGAACTCAATCCTCCTGCCACAACTTCCCAAGCCACTGGGATTACAGGCATGCACCACTACAATCAGCACAGGGTATCTCTTATTCAGAATTCTTGGGACTAGAAATGTTTCAGATACAGCATTTTTTTATATTTTGGAATATCTGCATAGACTTTACCAGTTGAATACCCCTAATCCAAAATCCAAACTCTGAAATAAACCCAAATTCAAAAATTTTGAGTATTAAGGTAGCATTCAAAAAGTTTCAGATTAAGGACATTTGAATGGTACTAAAATGCAAAGGCCCACAAATCATCTATGTTATAGGATACCAAATGCTTTAGCAGTTGATTGATTGATTGATTGACTGCCATTCTGGGATTGAACCCAGGGCTGCTCTACATTACCAAGCTCTTTTTATTTTTTGAGACAGCGTCTCACTAAATTGCTCAGGTCAATTTGAAACTTGCGATCCTCCTGCCTCAGCCTCCCAAGTACCTGAGATTACTGGCATGCATCTTGGCCTCTGGTTTACAAACCTATGCTTTGGGCAATAAAAAGAACCACAGGGCCAAAAAGAGTGACTGAAGAAAGCCAAAATATCTCCAAAAAGTCTGAAAAACACAAGAGGGAAGGGAAGTGAAAGACTTGGTGCTTGACTTTAACACCAAGGTACCACTGGAAAAGCCCTTATCTATCTGCAGCAAAAACTGGAAAAATGGCAAAAGCCTGTATTTGGTGCCTGCATAAGTAATATTGGTCTAAACTGTGACTCCATCAGACTTAAAAACAACAGGATAAAAATCAGTTAAAATTGAAAGTGCCAGGATTCTGTATGAGGGCTCTGAGGCATTTCATGACAAAAAGAAAAGTCATTCTCCCAAGCAATCGCCTTCTACTTTTAATTAGCATAACCATTAGTAACTTTACACAAAAGTTGAATTTGTTAAGATTTCCCTTTCCTCCTGTGCCACCCAAGTTCACAAACACTTCTTTTTGTGGAGTTTTTACACTTCTGCAGGCAACAACAAATCCTGGCTTCCTCATCATAACTTTCCCATTATCGGTTCCCTCATCTTCTTTGTGCTGTCTTGAACATGGTGCTGAGTTCCTATAGTCAATTCACTCTTTCACAATTCCTTACTCCTTTTTGAGACTTTTTGAATTATTTATCATTATACTTTCCTTTAATTCTTTAAATATACTTCATTTAATTTTTACAACATATTTTCAGTAGTTGCTTTAAAATTTTTGTCTCCAATAGTTAACAGTGGGATAACTCAGAGGACTATTTCCATTGCCTGTTCTTAAGATTTTCCCCCACCACTACGCCACACTGTTTCTTAGCAAGTATTATAATTTTATATTAAAACTAGGCATTTTATATGATAGGGTACACTAACACTGTATCCTATGAAATGTCTTCTTCTACAATGTGCAGTTAATGTTGTCTCTGTTCAGTTTTATTAATTCTTTTTATTCTTGCTTTAGGAGAGAGCCTGGCATTTGGGAATAGCCTCTCTATCTATGTATCTTCTTGGTCAGCCAATGATGAGTTAGTTGCCTTTGCCAAAGGATCTGCACATTCATCCATGTTCAAGTCTACCCAGATTTCTTTCCCCTATACCTTTTAGGGCTCCTCAATACATTCATGAATCCTGAGCTAAAGATGACTGAAGCTGATGACGTCACTGGTCCTCAAAATACACGTCCTCATTGTTGATGGTAACTTCCATCAACAATATTGCTAGGCATGGGCAACACCTCACACTTCAAGTTGAGTGAGCGTCTTCCAACCAGTTAGGCAAGTCCTGAGCTGGTCTTCACAACCTTCCTTGCTCTGGAATAGCCTCTATACCAACCAAGCCTGGGAGGGGGATAACTTAGGAGTGGGATGGGAGCTGCAGGCATGAATGCCACAGATTGCCTCTGTTATTGTGCAGAGTTCAGTAACTGCTGAAGCCTACACATTTTCATATTCTTGTATGCCTTTGTTGAGTACCAGGGCATGGGCATACATATTTTCACTTGTGCAGATGGTCTTACCTCTAATTCATAAACTCCTATCATTCGTAAATCTATTTGCTCCATTTTCTGTTCCATGACAATTTTATAACCTACTTTGGATGCCCTTCTTATTCTCCTGTATCTATTGCAATACTTCTCATTCATTAAGATCCAATCGATGTTACCTGTCCATTAGGCCTCTGCCATTACTCCATACACATTTACCTCTCCCTTCTCTGAATTTCTTATACATCATAATTTCATAAATGTTTTTCATGAGTTGAACTTTTTCTTTTCACTCACATTCTTACATCTTTGGGGAAGGGAATTAGGTTTTCATGCTTCTATATCCTCATCCCACATCTGGCATAGTACTTGGAACACAATAAATTTTCAAAGGCCTACTTCTACCCAAAATTTACACCTGAAGAAATCTATCTAATAGTCCATGAAGTCAAAATACATCTTTATGAAGCAATAATCAAGACTCCAAGATCTAAACATGTTATATCATTAAAACATTCTTTCCTTTTCCAAAGCCCCATGATCTAGAGTACAGACTATGAGATGAAAGCATATGTCATAGACTACCAGTTGCCAATCTAATATCCATTTGATCATCTATCTTACTAACAAAATCATAATCATTTTCCAACTTTCTTAGAGCTGAGTTCAGTTGAAAGAGCTGCAGTAACTGAAAAGGCTGTGGCTATTTGAGATCATTAAGAAAAGGGGTCACATTAAAAATATGTCAAAGCTAGAAAGAACCTAGATCACTAATGACATAATCAAAACATTTCACTATGCCTGGGCTGCCTATCAGTACACTTCTTTTCTTTAATTCTTTTTTAGTTGTAGATAGACACAATACCTTTATCTTATTTATTTATTTTTATGTAGTACTGAAGATTAAACCCAGTGCCTCCCATGTGCTAGGCAAGTGCTCTACCACTGAGCCACAGCCACAGCCACAGCCCCCTATCAGTAGACTTCTAATTACCTAAAGTGTGTAGGTCACTGTAACTTTTTCTTGTGGCTAAACATAATTTCTAACTAGAATTATACATAGAAAAATATCAATAATAAAAGGATGACTAATTCAACATAAACCATTAGAAAGATTATTATTCCCATTTTACATAGGAGGGAGTAAAGAAAACAACTGACTTCATAATAAATAACAATTTGTCCTCTTAGTCCACAGCCCTATTATGTTATAAATGCAGCCTGAGAGAAGTTAAAGCACATGGTTGCTTAGGCTTGAATCCATAGCTCCACCATGTGAATCCAGTGCCTTACTTATGCTACACCACGAAGGAGGAATAAGAATGGCACTTTTTCACTACTGCAATAAGGAATAAAGACAGATTTATGCTATGTCTTTAGAGCTGTCTCAGGCACATGTTATCACACCAATAAATGTTAGTTACTGTTAATAATAATAATTTTATTCTATCATAAAAATAACATTATTACCTAATAGCAACATAAAATGTATTATATAAAGACATTCATAACTAATTATATTAGAAACATATAAACTAAAAAATATTTTTCTCAATAATGGTAATCTTTTATTTCAAAATACCAATGTTCACAGCAGCTCAATTCTCAATAGCTAGATTGTAGAATCAACCTAGATGCCCTTCAATTGATGAATGAATAAAGAAACTGTGATATATATATAATGGAATATTACTCAGCCATAAAGAAGAATAAAATTATGGCGTTTGCTGGTAAATGGATGAAGCTGGAAAATATCATGCTAAGTGAAATAGGCCAAGCCCAAAAAACCAAAGGTAGAATGTTTTCTCTGATAAGTGCATGACAATATATAAAAATGGGGGGTGCGGGGGGGAGAGAAGAATGAAGGAACTTTGGATGGTGCAGAGGAAAAAGGGGTGGGAGGGGGTAGGGATAGAATAACAGTAGAATGAAACAGACAGTATTACCCTATATATATGCATGCTTACATGAATGGCATGGATATACATTGTGTACAACCACAGAAACGAAAAGTTGTACTCCATCTGTGTACAACAAATCAAAATGTGTCTGTACAAATAAATTTTTTTTTTTTGCAGCAAAAAAAGCAAAACTTTAATGACAACCTTGCAAGATTAAATGCCTGGTAGTCAGGGGCCTTCAAAATGGTTACAATCAGCATTTTATCTCAGTGCTATAACATTCATCCCCTCACTTCCTCATCCGCCGAGTTCTATGGGGTGCACAGTCTTCCCAAATGTCACCTTGGTTTTACAGTCTCCTATTGGGTTGTTTAAAGAAATATACCTTTAGTTGTTCCCACCTCCCTTTGTTCTCTTATGGTGGGAAGGTCTTTTTGGAGTGAATTTTGACCTGTACACAGATCTTACTTCAATAAAAAATATTTTAATAAAAAAAACTGTATTCTTATATATAACTGGTTGCCTTCTGCCTTCTGCTATCACTCTACACATGAGAAAGTACTGAGGAAGGAAATAAAGAATTTAGTGACTGTGTCACAAAAACCCTAAATGTGTTTTACTTCCTTTTTTTTCCTCTTATGGAATCTTAGTCTTATGACTGCAAAGATTTTAAGACATCAGAGGTTCCACTCTGGAATAATAACACAAATTTGTAATATGTGATTCAATTAATTTTTAAGATTTCCTTACCCAGAAGATCCGATGCTTTTACACACACCAAGAAGGGGTCTTTTTTCTGCAAAGTTATCACACTTTTGACCACCTGTAAGGGAGCATAAAAACAAAATGTAAATTTTGAGAAATATTACAGTGTAATTCACATTATCTCTAGCTTAAAAATATTACACAAGGGCTAGCCTAGCCTATGCAAGGTTCTGGTTCAATTCTTAGCATCATACATACACACAAAAGTACTAATATAAGTCATCACATTGACATTTCAGCAAGTGCAGAAAAATCAATTAAATCCTATACCTAATAATGATAAGAACAACAGAAAACCTAAATGAATATTCTCAAAAAATCTACAGTAAGCATCATAGGTGATGGCTTGGAATATTCCCATTCAAATTACTAATGACAAAAGAATATTCAATGTTGCTGCTACCATTCAGTGCTATACCAGAATTCCTAGACTACATAATAATAAATGAACTCAATAATATTACTGAATAAAAAACTGATATGCAAGCAATAAACAGAAAAAATAAAGTCAGGAAATACAAATGGCTTTGAACCTTATGAAAAATATGTTTCACCTCACACATGAGAGAAACTCCTTAAAACCATACTGATAATGGTGCTAAAGGAGTTCAGGACATGCCACACTATCATATGGTGCTTTAATACATTGAGCATTTTAAGCTAAAGCACATGAAAAGCAGCAGAAGAAAGGCCACTCTGACCTTCCCTTTCTGTGTGAAAGATGCCCTCCCCATGCCAGAGGAAGAAGACATTCTTATCACCAGAGATCAAGAGTCAAGGATAAGAAAAACCCATTTTAAAAAATTTACTAAACTTATCCTTATCTTCCCAGATACTCTTCCATAAATGTCACTCTCTGCTCAACCTCGTATATAAGCACTTAGGCCTGGTCACTTCTTCAGGTCTTCATTTTCCTATGAGGACTCTGATGCACATATTAAACTTTATTAAACAAAGTTTGTGTCCTTTCATCCTGTTAATCTATCTTTTTTTAATATTTTTTAGTTTTATGTGGACACAATGCCTTCATTTATTTTTTTGTGGTGCTGAGGATCGAACCCAGTGCCTCACACATGCTAAGCTAGTGCTCTACCACTGAGTTACAACTCCAGCCTGTGTTAATCTATCTTGTGTTATTTTAATTCTCATACTCAGTCAGAGACCCTGAGAAGATAGAGGAGAAATTTTTACTACCCTACAATACTACCATTATATTTGAAGATTCTTTACTTTTCAAAATAAAAAATAAAATATGAACCAATAACTTGATGTGTTTTCTGGAATGTGAATCAAAATAATGTGAAGGGAGGGAGACTGGATGATAATGAAAGAGGTTTAGCCATACAATGATGAGCGACATCTTCACAGGTCATTACACTTTGAATAATTAAGAAATTTTCCAATTAAAATTTTAGCTACATTGACATACACTGACATTTACCTAAGAGCTTCTTGAAAAATCAAAAAGTTTAATCAAATTATCTTGCTATAGTAAACAAAATTATTATTCAAATACCCTTCAAAGAAAAAATATCACTGCTAGGTCTTTATTCTACACATATCCTTAAGGCATGAGAGAAATACGTGTACACAACTTTAGTCACTATAGCATAAACAGCAAAAGACAGGAAAACTATAAGTGTAGAATGGAATATTTCCTATATCTCCAAAAAAGAATGAAATGCTTTCCCAAGTGAGGTGGTGCAAGCATGTAATCCCACCTCCTCAGGAGGCTGAGGCACGGGATGATAAGTTGAAGGCCAGCGTGGGCAACTTAGTGAGACCCTATCTCAAAATAAAACAAAAAGGGATAGGGATGTAGCTCAGAGGTAGAGCACTACTGGGCTCTTTTTTATTCTCTTTTATATTTTTTATGAAAATAAAAATGAGAATAAAGAAGGCAATGTAAACATGGAAGAGATAGAAGATACAAAGGAGAAAAAGTAATATATACAATAATATGAAGAGACAGAATAAAATAGTCTTTTATATAATGCAGACAAAAGATTATCTGCATATTCATATATACATATATTATATACATTACACACACAACAAACACACCTATATAAAGACTTTTCAAGGACACATCAAAATCATAATCATTATCTGTTCATGGGGGAGAAAATAAAAAAATGGAAGACTAGGGAAATATAAACATTTTTTGTTGTTGTTTTTGGTTTTGTTTTTAGTTTTTCTAGGATTTATTTTTATATTAGGCTAAGACTTTTTTAGTGCAACACTGTGTTGAGACTTTTCAAAATATACTAAGATCAGTAAGCTACCGATATTCAATCTAATGCTAAAGAGAATGAAAATTTTTTAAGACAAGCAGCTGAATTGCAGTTTTTATGATCTATGATATTTTTAATTATTTTTTACATAATGCATTTTGATTTATTGTACACAAATGGGGTACATCATTTTATTTCTATGGTTGTACATGATGTAGATTCATACCATTTGTGTAATCATACATGTACATAGGATAGTGATGATGTCTCTCTCATTCCACCATTTTTCATACCCCCTCCCTCTCATTTCCTTCTATATAATCTAAAGTTCCTCCATTCTTCTCTCACTCCCCACCCCCCCACCCCCATTATATATCACCATCCACTTATTAGGGAAAACATTCGGCCTTTGGCTTTTTAGGATTGGCCTATTTTGCTTAGTATGACATTCTCCAACTCCATCCATTTACCTGCAAATGCCATATTATTATTCTTCTTTATGGCTAAATAATATTCCATTGTGTATATATACCACAGTTTCTTTATCCATTCCTCTGTTGAAGGGCACCTCGGTTGGTTCCATAGTTTAGGTTCTGTGAGTTGCACTGCTATAAATATTGATGTGGCTGCGTTACTATAGTATGGTGATTTTAAGTCCTTTGGGTATAAACTGAGGAGTGAGAAAACTGGGTCAAAAGGTGGGTCCACTCCAAATTTTCTGAGGATTCTCCACACTGCCTTCCAGAGTGGCTGCACCAATTTGCAACCCCACCAGCAATGTAAAAGTGTGCCTTTTTCCCCACATCCACACCAACATCTATTATTGTTTGTGTTCTTGATAAAAGCCATTCTAATTGGAGTAAGAGAGTTGTTTTAATTTGCATTTCTCTAATTACTAGAGATGGTGAACACGTTTTCATTTATTTATTAATCGCCTGTGTGTCTTCTTCTGTAAAGTGTCTGTCCAGTTCTTTGGCCCATTTATTGATTGGGTTCTTCATATTTTGGGCGTAAAGTTTTGTTAGTTCTTTATAAATTTTAGAGATAAGTGTTCTATCTGAAGTGAATGTGGAAAAGATTTTCTCCCATTCTGTAGGCTCTCTTTTCACATTATTGACTGTATCCTTTGCTGAGAAAAAGTTTTTTAGTTTGAGTCCATCCCATTTATTGATTCTTGCTTTAATGTCTTATGCTTTAGTCTTGTTAAGGAAGTCTGATCCAAAGCTGACATGATGAAGATTCGAACCTACTTTGTATTCTGTATGGTGCAGGGTCTCTGGTCTAATTCCTAAGTCCTTGATCCATTTTGAGTTGAGTTTTGTGCAGGGTGAGAGATAGAGGTTTAATTTCATTTTACTGCATATGGATTTCCAGTTTTCCCAGCAGCATCTTTTGAACAGGCTATCTTTTCTCCATTGTACATTTTTGGCTCCTTTGTCTAGTATGAGGTGACTGTATTTATGTGGGTTCGTCTCTGTGTCTTCTATTCTGTACCATTGGTCTACCTGTCTCTTTTGGTGCCAATACCATGCTGTTTTTGTTACTATTGCTCTGTAGTATAGTTTAAGGTCCAGTATTGTGATACCTCCTGCTTCACTTTTCCTGCTCAGGATGGTTTTGGCTATTCAAGGTCTCTTATTCTTCCAGATGAAGTTCATGATTGTTTTCTCTATTTCTATGAGGAATGTCATTGGAATTGCATTGAATCTGTATAGCACTTTTGGTAGTATGGCCATTTTGACAATATTAATTCTGCCTAACCAAGAACATGAGAGATCGTTCCATCTCCTAAGGTTTTCTTCAATTTCTTTCTTTAGTGTTCTGTAGTTTTCATTGTAGAGGTCTTTCACCTCTTTTGTTAGATTGAGTCCCAAGTATTTTTTTTTAGGCTATTGTAAATGGGGTAGTTTTCCTAATTTCTTTTTTAGAAGATTCATCACTTATGAATAGAAATGCATTAGATTTATGTGCACTGATTTTATATCCTGCTACTTTGCTGAATTCATTTATTAGTTCTAGACATTTTCTGGTGAAAGAAACGTTTTATGCCTTTTAATTTTCAAACCATGTGACTATGTAAATTACCCCAAAAATATTTGCTCATTTTTTTTAAATAAGGAGACAAATGCTAGAAGAGACAAATTAGTGCTTATTTCAAATGTGGGGTTAAGCTAGCAGGCTGAAGACAAGCATTTCACTTTATCCCTTTATGCACTCCCTCCCACCTCCTCGGCACTGGAGATTAAACCTAGGGGACCTTACCTCTGAGATACACTCCCAGTCCTTTTTAAAATTTTTTATTTTGATTATGATACTCCTGCCTCCTGATTATCTGGAATTGCAGGTATATACCAACACGCCCAGCTATCCCTTCTAGATAACCTAAGAAGACAATGTTAAATTAAATAGGGTTTAAAAACACATAATAACCAACAAATTTTGGAAAGAGATAAATAATGATGAATTTAGCAGCCCTAAGTAAATTTCAGGGACATGGTGATGGGAAAAAACCTTGATATTCAAAACTACTATAAACCTTTAAATCTTTAAAAGGCACAGTGAGTGATAACAGCAGATACACTTGGGATGGGGTATGAAAAGGGATGAAGCTAAAATAAAGAAGGGCGTTTTGTTATAGGCTATTTGAAAAAGACTCACATCTTAAGCCCTTTACTCTCTTAAGACAACTCACCCTGCCAATTCCCAGCAGAAGACTGAAAGGCTATTCTCTAGAGACAGTAAGACAGTAGTTCCCTGAGTATGGGTGAATGCAAAACAAACAAAAAACCCAAAAGTATTAAGTGACAACATTAATACTTAGTACAGAACCAGCCCTTGCCTACCCTCCATGTGTCTCTCCTCCCATTGTGCTTCCAGAACACAAGCATCCAAACTTTATATCTTAGACAGGAGCTTATAAATCTTCTCTGGGAAATTGAGCAAGTCTAGGAGGAAAGACTAAAAAATACACTCCCCATCACAGGACTCCAGCAAACAAACATCACAACCAAAGCACCCCACAATAAAGTTGAAAGCTTACAAACACACACACAGAGCTTTCAATTAGCTTTTGAGTTTGGCACTGACATTCATATCCAGACAGCAAAGGATTAACAGTCATTTTAAAAGTGTACCAACAGGAAGAAAATAACAAAAAATAAAAATATTATCATTAATAACTTTCATGATCATGGCATAAAAGGAGATATGGCCGGCATGGAACAGTACAATACAATGAAAAATGAATACTTAAACATTAAAATAAAGCTCTTGGAAATATAAAATATAAGGTAGATTTGATTCTAAAACTTAAATAAGTATCAATGGAAAAGTCAAGAAAATTTCCCAGAGAGAACAAAAACACAAATGAGAGGAAAAGAGCAATCCACACAAGGAATCTTAAAAAGAACAGACACAAAGATTAAGATAATAGGAGATGCAAAGAGAACAAAGAAAACAGAAGAGAAAATCAACCAAGAAATAATTTTTTTAATTTCCCCAATAAAAGTTTATAAGCCCTTTATATTCCAGCACATTAGATTAAAGAGGCCAATATCAGGGTACAGAAATTCAGGGCAGTAGAAAAAAAGAAGCTTCTACAAATAATTCATAGGAAAGCAGTTCTTTATGAGACAAGTATTCCAAGTGGTTGCTCTAGGTTATAAGTGATGCAAGCATAGCTTATCATAATAACCTATAGTTAACATGATGAAGACTGAATTCTTTCCCCTAAGGTCAGGCACAAGACAAGAATTCCCACTCTCAGGGCTGGGGTTATGGCTCTGTGGTGGAGCACTAGCCTGGCATGTGCGAGGTCCTGGGTTCAATACTCAGCACCACATATAAATAAATAAAAGATCCACTGACCACTAAAAAAATATTTTTTAAAAAAGCATGTCCACTCTCACCACTGGTATACAATATAGTATAAGAAGTTCAACCCTGTACAAGGCAAGAAACAAAATAGATGGCATACAGACCAAAAAGGAAGGAAAAAACTCCCTTTTTGCAGATGACGTGATTGCCTACATAGGAAATCACAAGGAATCAACAAAAAACTTCTACATCTAACACATGAGCTAGTCTAAATCAAGTCACAGAACCCCAGATCAAAGAAGAAAAATATATATTAGCGAAAACTACATGAAAACTTTAATTTAAAAATACCATTGTTGTTGCTCAATAAAACTCAAAAACTCAAGAATACATCTAACAATGTACATTTAGTACTTGTCTATGGAAAATTACAAACTGATGATAAAAGCAACATAAATGTAGAACAAAAAGGATTTCTAAAAATTTTTTTTTAATTTGTAGGACACAATATCTTTACTTATTCATTTACTTTTATGTGGTGCTGAGGATTGAACCCGGGGCCTCACACATGCGAGGCAAGCACTCTACCACTGAGCTATACCCCCAATGGATTTTTAAGGCAGCAAAAATATTCAACTTAATACTCCAATAGTAGGCACATGTTCTTAATACACTATACATCTGTGAAAACGGAGATAATTCAGGCCAAGTATGACTCTGAATTATAGACTGGATGATGATGCTACCACTGAAGGATCACAAATTGTGAGATACACACTACTGTGGTGCAAACTCTGAGTAGAGAGTGAAGTTGTGTTCTGTGGGGACAGAAGCATAGAGGAACTCTATGTACTTTCTGCTAGATTTTGCTCCAAAAGTAAAACTGTTCTAAAATATAACACTTACTAAACAAAAATGCAGCAAGCTCTTACATATCCATGTTCACAATAGCTAAGAGGCAGAAGCAACCCAAAAATCTATTGATAAAATGAATGGATAAAGACATGTGGTATATATCACACATGATTAAAAATTTTCAGCCTTAAAATAAAAAATCCTTCTACTCAGGAAGCTGAGGCAAAAGAATCACAATTTGAGGTCATCCTAGGCAACTTGGTGAGCACCCTTTTCAAATAAAATTATGAAAAAGGGACTGGGGATGTACCTCAGTGGGGCAAAGTGCTTGCCTAGCATATATAAGGGCCTGGGTTCAATCCCAAACACCACAATTTTAAAATTAAAAATGCTGACACATGCTACAACATGAACAAACCCTGATAACATTATGCTTAGCAAAATCGGCTAATCACAAAAAGAAAAATACTATATGATTCCATTTACGTGAAACATCTAAAGTAATCAATATCACTGAAAGATAAAGTAGAAAAATGATTTCCAGGGGATAGGAGAGGTGGAGAAATGGAGAATTCTTCAATAGTTATAGAATTAAAACTGCAAAATTTTTAAAAAGTCCTAGACTTCTGTTTCAAAATGTTGCAAAATGTGATTATATATAACAATACTAAACAGTATACTTCAAAAAGACTGATAGTAAATTTTATTTTGTATTACTTTTACTGCAATGTTCAAAAAAAAAACTTTCATAAGGTTGGTTGAAATTGTAGGTGGGCATAGACACATATAGATGTGTAGTTCATATTAAGAACAAAATGTATAAATAGAAAGGTAAACACCAATTTTAAAATAGGGATTTACCTCTTTGATGGTTTAGGAAAGAGAGAATATCGTGGTTATCAACAGGGGGACTTCAGAACTCTTTCACTTTTCAAGCCCAGTAGAAAAAGCATTTGTAATGTTAACAGATCCATCCAAAAATAATGAGGTTTAATCCAAAGAAGGGCAGATTAATGGTTATACAATTAGATTATGACCTGACATAATTTAAAACTTTTTATCTGTGATTATAACAAAGACTGAAAAATAAGTTCCATCACCCCTTAGATACCACTCTATATTATCAGCACCATAATGATAAAGAGCAAAACTAAAAATACAGTGCTTATGAATAAAATTATAATTATCTAAAATTTTTAGAATTGTATAGCTATCAATGCCTAAGTATTTAAAAATGTATCTATCATTACATTGGGAAAGCCCTAAGAAAATGTGTTCAGTATCAAAACATCACATGTACCTTATAAAGATGTAAAATTTTACGTTTCTATATACCAGTTAAAAAATTTTTTAAATGAATAAAAATAATGTTTGTCCAGGGACAATTCACTATGGGTTGTGTATCGCTACCACTGGAATGGAAGAGTTTTCACAATTAACAATACAACTTTTGATTCAAGCACAAGTTAAAAATTAACTGGTCCAAAGCCTATAATATTTATGTTCTAAATTAATTATAACTAAACTTCATCCACACAAGGCCAATTCTTCACTCCTATATATTTCACCATCACATTTAACAATACCTATTTTCATTCTACTTCCTTGTCTTTATAAAGTTTTTATGCTTTTTACCTGTATTGTACATACCAGTCTGATTTTTGATGAATGAAACATCAAGTTTTACAAATGCAAGTAATACTGGCAAGAATGGTTTGATTGTTTGGCTCTTCTCAAACCTGAACTAAAGAACTCCTTTAGTTTCTACTGACCTCCCAGGGTACACCAGTCCAGCAGACTTTGACTTATATGTCAGTCACATGACACTTCTTAAAGATTTATACTATTCAGAGGTATTCAAAGAAGCAACAATTTTTAAATATGAATAGAACCTAACTTGAGAACAGTATTGCCTCCAAAAAAAAAAAAAACAACCTACTATAAAATCCATGCAAGCCAAAAAGACCAGAGTCCACAATAAATAAATATCACAAAATGTCCAAATTTATTTTAGGCATGCCCTACTACAACATCAACAACAAAAATGTAATTTCAGAGTTAGAAAACAATATAGCAAAATTTTAACTCTTGCTTAAATCATTTTATTATGGATGGGCTGAATAAATACAATTCTTAAAGTGTTAGTATAAAAAATCTACAATCTCATGAACAGTGTAGCTATTATCTTATTTTTTCATGCAGTATAAATAGTAGCATGTACTCTTCATGATGCCTAATGGAGTCATCACCCTCCCATAATGTAATCCTCCAAATTGCAGCGGATTAACTTTTTATATATAAAATTGTGTGTTTATTTGCATGTACAATAGAGAGAATGACGTTATACACACCTGTTCTACAGCATTTAACAGAATGTACCATGATGATTGAAATGAAAAGCGGCTAGCCAAATCCATCAAATATAAAAACTATTGCAATCCTGTTGCAAAGTCCTTTTGTTAAACTCCTTTTATTCTAAATCCTTTTAATTCTGTCCTATAACACTAAAACATTTATAAAAAGCTTAAAATCCTAATAAATCACACAATTAAAGTAATGAAAATGGGCTTGCCCACCAATTCACCAACTCCTCTACCACTCAACAAAATTTAAAACAGTTTGCTTGTCAGATAATGTTAAATAATATCCCCCACCATACACACCATTGTAAACTCATTTAAATCAAAGAGTTAAAGCCCATAAATCAGCCTTAAAGATTTGAAGACATCAAATAGAAATAGCTTCTACTTGAGTCCAAAAGTAGATCCAGAGGCAAATAAAAATCAAACTGATAATGAAATAAATACTCCAACTCTAGTCTTTTGATGTTAAAGATGATGTCTTGAATATAAAAATTTTATAAAAAGGTATTTTCACACTAATAAATTTTTACTGAAAAATCTTTTTCAGAAGGATTCCACTGAACAACTAAATTCATTTATATCATTATTTAATTTTATTGGAATTATTGTTCTTTAAAATAGATTTGATTGAATCAGTTTGTTCTTAAGTGATTTGTTTACAGATTGTCTCAATGTGAGTTTTCAAGATTTAGTCAAATTTTCTGCTTCTCAATTTTAGCCAAAAAGTTTGATTCTACAGTCAACAAATTTTGTGTGCAAATTTTCAGACTTACCAGATTTTACTAGATTTTCTTTAAATAATCTCTATTATGAATTGGGTAATCCTATTATTTATTTCTTATTTAAACAGGAAAATGTGAGCAATTTTTTGAAACAGACTACAGAGGAATAAAATATGAGATGAGGAGAACTAGGAAAACAGATGCAGAAGCTGCAGTTTACTATCAATGAATCAAAAGAAAGAGAAACAGAACATAATTTTTTTTTTTTTTTTTTTTTTTGGTACTAGAGATTTAACCCAAAGGTGCTCAACCACTCAGTCATTACCCCAGCCCTTTTTAGTTTTGATTTTGAGATACGATCTCACTGAGTTGCTGAAGGCGTTACTAAATTTTGCTGAGGTTGGCTTTGAACTTGCAATTCTTCTACCTCAGCCTCCCTAGGTTCAATCCCTAGCACCAAAAAGAAAAAGTCTTTGTATCAACTTTGATGAAATTTTTGAAGTAACTGTGAGGGTAAAATGTATGCATATATTTTAGATATTCAAGACAAATGGCAAAGATGTCTTATATTTAGTTTAAACAGTTCAGGGTAATGAGATTTATGTCCTGATGTGCGCAGTGGTGCACGCCTGTGATTCCAGCAGATTGGAAGGCTGAGGCAGAAGGATTGCAAGTGCAGGACTATTTTACCCATAATCTAAGAAAGATATAAAGGACCTCACCCTAAAAATTAAAAGTAAAAAAGCTGCAAATATATTCACATATCAGTCAGATATCATCCTTTGATGCTCTGGGATGGACACAAATTATAATAGAAGATCTGGAAATATTTTCTAACAAATTTTCAAAAATTTATATTAAAACTGGAATTTGGAGTGGCTCAGAGGAAGAGTGCTTGCCAAACATGAGCAAGGAGGCCCAGAGTTTGACCTCCAGCACCATAAAAAATAAAAATAAAAAATCATATTAAAAGGTCTGTTTTCACTGGGTGCACAGGCACACACTTGTAATCCCAGGAGTTTAGAAGGCTGAGGCAGGAGGATTACAAATTCAAAGCCATGTTCAGCAACTTACCAAGGTTGTAAGCAACTTAGCAAGACCCTGTCTCAAAATAAAAATTAAAAAGGGCTAGGGATGTGGTTCAGTGGTTAAGAGCCCTTGGGTGCAAACCCTGATACCAAAAAAAAGTTTATTTTCAGCACCAACAATCTCTATGTATGAGAAGTTACCAAAGCACTGACATGATGGAAAACTTCATAAACATTTGGATTTTATTTCATTTGTGGGGGCGTTTGTATTTATTTATTTATTGATGCTGAGAATCAAATCCAGGGTCGTGTACATGCTAAGCACATGTTCTACTACTGAGTTACAACCCCAGCCCCATTTGCATATTTGTCCAAAATACTGTAATATATTCCATCTTCCAGTAACTATATCATGCCCTGTCTAATCTCCCACTTTAAAAGGTCTATTTATCAAATGGTAATAAGAATATTTTCAAAAAGAATCATACCATCCTTGCATGATTTAGAAAAATTCACAGTGAGTAGTAGTATTATGTGGTCAGAATAAAGCTGCATTGACAAGAGGCTGTTATCAGGCTCCTGCTCCCAAAGATGATTCGTAATATTGAGCTTCAAAGTCACAGCACAGGGGACAAGTGACACTGAAAGGGCATTGTTCTGAGACTGTGTCTCACTGAGGAAAGAAAACTAAACATAAGTCAAGTAATCACTAAAAAGCTAAGATGTAAAATGTCACTAAGTCATTCTTTGTGCAAACTGGAAAATAAGAGCACAAGAAGCAACAGACACTTTAATCATCTGTTTTCTACAAAGTGCTCAGAGAGGTGGAAGACAACTTCTGCTAATGAGAAATGGAAATTTGAGGACATGGAAAAGATGACAAGACCCACTAGAAGGAAGAAATGTTGTGGTTGTTGTTTTTCTATTCTCAGTGTAGCTCAAAAATCTAAAGGGAAACAAGCCAGCCTACCCATGAGTGGTGTTGTAAACAATCTGGGAGAGTTTGGAAGAATGCTGCAGCAGAAAAGAAAAAGAGGAGGAGAAGCACAATGAAGATGATGAAGATAATGATGACTAAGTAGGTTCTTTTAGGGTTTTTGACTCATCTACAAAGCATTTACCTACTTTTTAAAAATAACATATACAATTTCTTTTTTTATTTTGAATAGTTAATATACTACAAAATGTGTCCTTAGCACTGTTCTGGTAGTATTTTCAATAGACCTTACCTTTGTCTGGTACAATTTGAGGATACAAATGGCACAGAAACTTAAAGCACATTCTTTCTGGTACACAACTCAGAAAATTCTTATGAGGAAGGTGATTATTTTATCCTCAGTTGTCTCTGATATAGCTTATATGATCATAATTGTTTTGTTGTTGTTAACTGAATACCACTCTAAAACTGAAAAAAAAGTTATAGCCCTTTGACATCCAAATGCTTCAGAGTATATAATTTTCTAGTTAAAAAATAATCAAGGTTGCATTAAGACAAGAATACTATCCAGGTACGATGGCACATGCCTATAATCTTGAACTTCGGGAGTCTGAGTCAGGAAGATTGCAAACTTAGTAAGAACCTGTCCCAAAATAAAAATGGTTGAGGATGTAGCTCAGTGATAAAGCATCCCTGGGATCAGTCCCTACTACTGAAAAAAATAATTAAATTGTTTTCAAAATACTTAGGAACACTAATACAGTAGTAACCAAAAGTGTGTGTATGTATATGTCTGTATCTACCTATCTATATTCATATTGCATACCTTTAACTTCCCACAAAACCATCAGCTACTTACAGCATACACCCAGCACACAGAGTAACCCACTCAACTTTAATCAAAAGAAACCTACTGCCTGGTCAAATGCTGGGATTGGCCTTTTTACAGAAGGTAATTATATCCTTTTACAAAGAGATGTAAAACCACTTATGCCAGACAGATATCAATTACAACTACCACTAAAAATTGTTACTTTACAGATTTATAGACTACAAGAAGTAAATTTTCCTGAGTAAGCACCAATTTCCCAAGCGTAACAATATATGACAAATAATAACCAAAAGTACGAAAGTTAATAATGTTTGTACGATCTCTATTACTTTGTGGCAAATTATTCCAGCGGAAACAGTCTTGACCCCATTCACATTTGAAAATAAAGATTTATTTAATTATGGAAGACAATTTTATTAATTTAAAACTTTGCTCGACCACATAATGAAGAAAACATTTGAATAAATTTCATAAAACTGTACCTATTCTAATCGACTCATCAAATTAACTAACAATTTGTTCTGTTTAGTGGAGATGAAATGAATTTGAGAAGAGAGATATAGAAAGATTATAAGCTGCATATAGGAGATGTTATAGGCAATGGTATAAAGGGTTTGCTTAATTCTTAGAATACCAAAGGCCCAAATGATTTTAAAAATGATAAACTGGACATTATGAAAATTGAGAGGGTGAAAGGAAACATCATAGACACAGAGAAAAACATATTCTTTTAAATTTTCTTTTGGTTCTGGGAATTGAAACCAAGACTTTGAGCATGGTAAGCATATATACTCTGCCACTATGCAACAGCTCCAGCCCCTAGAACAAAAATACTTGAAAATCATAATGCTTTATATCTATGTGTGTTTTTATCTATGTATGTTATTTAAAATCTCTAAACTCGATAATTTTGAGAAATACATCTAATCTTTGGGACCAGGAAAGTAATAACTAAGGAAGACCTCAAGGAGGAGAAAGGAAAAAAGCATTCCAAAAGAGCTTATGGATATGGGGATTCTTCAAGTGACAGTGACTTCCAAGAGGGCAATCAAAAGGTTTCAGAAGTTGGGGTGGGTAGTGGAGAGAGTGTGAGAATTTTACAGAAAGACAGTTTGTAAAATGAGTACCATATGGAGATAGTGTGAGGATGAGATGTGACCTGTGAGTTTTGGGCTATGGTGATCCTGGAAAACAAGGATAAAGAACATAGGAATTTAGAGGCCATGGTCTCATGGCAGTGGTGGCAATTCCTTTTTGAAAATAGGTTGGGAGGGAGAAAGGAAGGCAGGGACGAGAGACACACCAAGAATTCTACAGTCACTCCTTCCCTCCTGCCAGATGGTAAGGAGGTCATGGAGCTCCCTTCTTGATACTTGCTGTTTTAGTTCTTTAACTGATCAGAGTTTAAAAAATAGTTGTAATAATGATAAAAATATAGTAGTTTTACTGCATTGGTCCTTATACTATTCCTGTAAGATAGGTTAAAGAAAGACATTATTTCCATTTCAGAAAGTATAATACTAGGTATAAAGTTTAAATGACTAACCTGAAATCATACCACAGTAGGTTTTTCAAAACTTCTGTCTATATATAGTCATTCTGGTTGCCAAAAAAAAAAAAAAAAACACACAAGTACACACACACACACACACACACACACACACACAAATTGTACTCCTAAAAACAAAAATGGCCTGGTAGTGGATCTCAGTGGTAGAGACTTGCCCAGCATGCACAAGACCCTAGGTCCAATACCTAGCACTGCAAAACTGAAAAAGCAAACAAATAAATAAATAAAGCAAAACTGACTTAGTTCTGTTAAATTTAAAATAATAGCATGGTTGGGGTACAGCTCAGTGATAGAATGTTTGCTTAGCATGCACACGCCTCTGGGTTTGATCCTCAACACAAAGTAAATAAATAAAATATTAATAAATTAAGGGGCATGATATTACACAAAAAAAACTTACTTTGGTGCATGGGGCAGGGGGACTAGGGGCAGAGATATACTAGGGGTTGAATTCATGAGCACTCTGAGTTACATCCTCAAACCTTTTTTGTTGTTTTGGATGTTGTTTTAATTTTATTTTGAGATAGGACCTCAGTTGCCAAGGCAACCTCAACCTTATCACCTTCTGCCTCAACCTCCCAAATCACTGGATTACAGGCATGCACTACTGTGCCCAGCTACAAACAAAATTTCTTAAGTCAAAATACATACAGAGAGAAATAAACCTCCCTTTTAATTTGTCACCCTAAACTATTTCTAATTTACAATTCACATCTCTAATTTTCATTTCCACCCCTATAAAGGATACCATGTTCAAGTCCTCTTATTTGCAATTTTCTACTCTCACCTTGGACACCAAGTACAAAGAATTAGACCATTAATAATCCTTGGTTCACTTCTCTTCAATGGTACATGAATAGACCTTTCCTTCATATTGTAATACTACAAGGAACACTTAAGAACCCAACACCCTTGAGAAGTAAAACACTGCCAATAACTTCCATTTATTCATACAGACTCATATCCTAAACCCTTTCACCTACCATATCAGGAAGTAACTATCCTAATCTTTTGCTTAACACTGCTTTATATAGTTTTTGTTTTCCCTTCCTAAAAATTAGGTTATTGGGTCATGTTTCTGGTTGTGGCTATTAACCAGGAAGCTATATAAACTCCCTGGCCTAAAATTAGTTTTTTGTTTTTTTTTCATGTTGCACAAATGAAAATAATGGAAACTCCAACATAATCCAGAAGGGAACCTTATATACATAAAAACTGCAAAGCACAATCACAACAAGAGGAATAAGTATAATGAAAACTAGTGAAACAGCAGGTGCCAAGAAGGTAGATCAAATGATAATAGCAGAGACATACACCTTTTGTTTTTGAGACTAAAAGCATCAAGAGGAATAAAAGAAAATGATGCCATTCTCAGATAGTCAAGAATCATAGAAATCCCTTGACGACAGTAAGAGGGAAGAGAAGGTTTAAGACTACTTTACCTATTCACAAGATCAAAAGAAATAGGAAATTCCTTGGTGTTTTTATCATCTTCTTTTACTACTACATCTAGCACCAGAAAGAAGAAAGCACAATTAATGCTGATACCTCCCCATATTTTTCTATACTACTTGAATCCTTCACAGAGTCTGAGATTTAACTCCTCCAAGACATGATACCTTTTTAAAATGGTACTACAGATAAAATTCAATTTCTAACATATTTCTTTTACTTATTTACAAAACCTTATATAGAGTCTTCACTATTTGTCAAATACTATTCTAAGCAGTCTCAAGGAAAATTATCCAAAACATGAAATTAAAGTCATAATGATTTACCTTCTTGCCATAAAAACTTAACACAATAGACAAAATGTATGATGAAAAAGTAGTTTTCAAACAACAGCACAAGACAATGATCTTTGAGACAAGGAAAATAATTGATGTTAGTCCTATGAATGCCATAACTTACTATCCATTTGTTTAAGTACTGTCAATGACTACTTTTACCCAATGATGGCAGAGATGACTAGTAGAATAGTTGTAACTGGTACTATATAGGACAAAAGATTATTAAAATACTATCTGCAGATGCCTATTCTAGACTAACAATTATTCAAGGCATATCTAACAAACAGTAATAGAAAGTACTGAAAAGAAATAAATTATTGCCAAGTAATTTCCAGAACAAAGTCAAAAAATATTCAAAGGAATTCAAAATAACAGCACTGAAGCAATATAAAATATGCAATGTGTCATATTCAAACAAAACACTGAAAGCACAGAAAGAAGCAAGAAAATAACTCATAACAAGATCAAAAATCAATCAATGGAATCAGTTAGGTAACAACATTAAAATTAATATATTAACACACATAGCTCATTTATTCAAAAAGATAGTGATAAACGTGGGCAGCTTAGAGAGCCAGAGGAAGATGGCTTTCTCTACACACACACAAACCCATACTGAAAAATGTACTGTATGAGATGAAAAATACACCAACAGTTTAATAACATTAAATACTCCAGAAGAAAAGATTAGAAAACGTGAAGGAAAAGCAGCAACAGAAACTACTGGAAGCACAAAAGGGAAAAAAAAAAAAAAACAAGATCAGTGTGCTTTGTAAAACTCTGAATGTGTTAAATTACATGCAGATGAGGGAAAGAAAAAAAAATTGAATATGCTCTGCACAAAACACTATAAAAGCATAAGACAAGCCACGCAGATTATATTTGGAGAACACATATCTGATAAGGACTACTATTCAAAATTAACAAGTAACTTTTTGGGGGGACAAGAAAGAGATGGAGATCAAGCTACACTCTTACACTGACAAAGAATTCTTTGAAACAGTAAAATAATCCAAAAAAAAAAAAAAAAAACTAAACAAAAAAATTTATTGTTAAAAAATATTTTTAGTTGTAGACAGACACAGTACCTTTATTTATTTTTATGTCCTACTGAGGAGCAAATCCAAGTGCCTCCCACATACTAGGCAAGCAAGAGTGAGCTACAACCCCAGCCCCAAAAACTGATTTTAAAATGGGCAAAAGACTTGATTAACCACCTCACTAAAGAACATATACACATAACAAGCATATGAAAAGATGCCCAACATCATATCATTACCAAATTAAAACAATGAGGTATCATTGCACAGCTATTAAAATGGCCAAATTCCGTAAGAATTATATCACCAAAAACCAATGAAGGTGTAGACCAACAAAACTTTCATTCATTGCTGGTAGAAATACAAAATGGTACAGCTACTGTAGAAGATCGTTTGGCAGCTCAATACAAAACTAAACATACTAAGTTAGGCCAAACAAAATGGTGTATGCCTGTAACCCAGCAACTCTGGGAGGCTGTATTCCAAGTTCAAGGACAAGTCTGAGCAACTTAGCAAGACCCTGTCTCAAAATAAAAAAGTTGAGATGTAGCTCAATGTTGTAAAAAATAAAAAATAAGTATTCTCTCATCATACAATGCTGTAATCAATCTCCTTAGTATTTACACAAACAAGTTGAAGATTTATGTCCCCACCCATGAATGTTTACAGCAGATCTGTGCATAACTGCCAAAACTTGGAAGCAACCGAGATGTCCTTCTGCAGAGAAATGGAAAAACTGGCACACACAACAATGGAAGATTACTTATCACTAAAGAGAAATGAACTATTAAGCAATGAAAAACGTGGAGGAAAGTTAAGTGCACATTAGTGAAAGAAGTCAACCTGAAAAGCCCATATTCTGTGCAGTTCCAACTATATGAAATTATGGAAAAGGTCATACTGCAGAGACAATAAAAATACTACTACATTATTTAGAAACTAGTAACAGAAAGTATCAGGAAAATCCCCCAAAACTTGAAAATAAAATAACAGCCTTCTGGGCTGGAGATATAGCTCAGTTGGTAGAGTGCTTGCTTCGCACGCACAAGGCCCTGGGTTTGATCCCCAGCACCATCAAAAAAAAAAAAAAAAAAAAATCCTTCTAACTAACAAATGAGTCAAAGACAAAAATCACAATCAAACCTAGAAAATGTGTTAGACTGAATGAAAATAAAAAACAAACTAGAAAAAAAGCCAAGAAATAGGACTTTATCAAAATCAAAAACTTTTCCTTCTCAAAAGTTTGTTAAGGGAGCCAGGTGCCGTGGCACATGCCTGTAACCCCAATGAGTAGGGAATCTGAGGCAGTTAGATCACAAGTACAAGGTTACCTTGTACACCTTAGTGGGATGGGATCCTATTTCAAAATAAAAAATAAAAAGGGCTGAGGATATAGCTTAATAGTAGAGTACCCTTGGGTTCAATCCCCAGTGCTATGAGAAAAACAAAATATATGAAAAGCAGGAAAGTACAAATATTTACACATATTTTAATATATGAAGAAAAGGATATATCTAGAATATTTACAGAACTCTTACAACTCAGTAACACAAAATGAGCAAAAATGAGCAAAAGAAAGATCTCTACAATGAAAATTATAGAACACTGAAGAAAGAAATTGAAGATGATCTTAGAAGAGAGAAGACCCCACTCCCATGTTCTTGGATAGGCAGAATTAATATTGTCTAAATGGCCCTGTTACCAAGAGAAATATACAGATTCAATGCAATTTCCATCAAAATACCAATGACATTCTTCACATAACTGGAAAAACCAGTCCTTGAATTCATTTAGAAAAATAAAAGACCCAGAATAGCCAAAGCAATTCTGAGCAATAAGAGTGATGCAGGAGGAATCTCCAATTACACTACAGAGCTACAGTTAAAAAAAACAGCATGGTATTGGCATCAAAATAGACATGAAGACCAACGGAATAGAAGACACAAAGACCAACCCACATAGATACAATCATCTCATACTTGAAAAAGACACCAAAAATATATGTTGGAGAAAAAAAAAAAAGAAAGAAAACTAGATATCCATATGTAGAAGAATGACATTAGCTCCATATATCTCATCCTACACAAAAGTCAAATCAAAATGAATCAAAAATTTAAGAATTAGATCATGGGGCTAGGGTTGCAGCTCTGTGGCACAGTGCTTGCCTAGCACACATGAGGCATGGGTTCAATCCTCAGCACCAGATAAAAAATAAATAAAATAAAGGTATTATTTCTGTTATGGTTTGGATGTGAGGTGTCCCCCAAAAGCTTACATGTGAGACAATTCAAGAAGGTCCAGAAGAGAAATGATTGGGTTGTGAAAATCTTAATCCAATCAGTTATTTAATTCCCTGATAGGGATTAAACTGAGTGAGTGGTAACTGAAATGGTAGGATGTGGCTGGAGGAGGTAGGAATTGGGGCATGGCTTTGGGCATATATTTGTATCTACTGAGGAGAGAGAGGGAGAGAGAGAGAGAGAGAGAGAGACAGATTCTCTCATATTACACATATTCTCTCTCTCTCTCTCTCTCTCTCTCTCTCTGCTATCTGATCAAAATGTAAGCTGCTTCCCTCTGCTACACTATTCTGTCATGATGTCCTGCCTCACCTTAAGCCCTGAGGAGGAATGGAGTAGGCTGTCCATGGACTTAGTCCTCTGAAATTGTAAGCCTCCAAATAAACTTTTCCTCCTCTACAATTGTTCTGTTATGGTCCTTTAGGCACAGCAGCTAAAAAAATGACTAAAACAATTTCCATCTACAACTAAAAAAAAAAAAAAAAATTCTAAGCCATAACTATTTAAAATAAAAAAATTAGACCAGAAAAAAACAGAGGGTCAACACTTCGTCTTATAGATATAGACACCAACTTCCTTAACAAGACCCCAAAAGCTCAAGAAATAAAACCAAGAATCAGTAAGTAGGATGCCATCAAGTTAGAAAGCTTCTGGACAGCAAAGGAAATAATTAAGAAAATGAAGAGAGTCTATAGAATGGGAAAAAAATCTATGCCAAGTTGCTCCTCTGACAAGTGATTAATATCTACAATATATAGAAAACTCAAAAGACTTAACACCAAAATAAATAAATAAATAAATAAATAAATAGCCCAATCAACAAATGGGCAAAAGAACTAAACAGACATTTCTCAAAGGAGAAATATAAAAGAGTCAACAAATATATTTTAAAATGTTCCACATCTCTAGCAATCAAGGAAATGCAAATCAAACAATACTAATATTTCATCTCACTCCAATCAGAATGGCAATTATCAAGAACACAAATAAGCCAGGTGCAGTGGCACACATCTGTAATCCCAGCAGCTCACGAGGCTGAGGCAGGAGGATCCAGAGTTCAAAGCCAGCCTCAGCAACGGCAAGGTACTAGCACCTCAGTGAGATCCTGTTTCTAAATTAAAAATACAAAATAGGGCTGGGGGATGTAGCTCAGTGGTTGAGTGCCCCTAGTTCAATCCCTACTACTCAAAAAAAGAATAAAAGAAAAGAACACAAATAATAATAACTGCTAATAAGGATGTGGTTTACTCAGCCATACAAAAGAATGAAATTATGACACTGGCTAGTAAATAAATGGAAATTAAAAACATGGCAGGTGAAATAAACCAGACCCAGAAAATCAAGGGTCAAATGTGTTTCTCTCATATGTGGGAGCCACAGCAAAATAAAGGAAAGAAAAAGGGGGTTTCCGGTGGGGGAATATCACAAAGAGATAGGGAAGATCAGTGGAGTAAAGGAGGAGATTGAAAACGAGGGAGGAGGCTAGACAGGAAAAGGTAGGAAATACAGAATTAACTTAACAAAACCATATTATATGCATGAATGAATATACCACAGGGAATTTTACCTTTATGCATATGTAGAAAGTACCAATCAAAAATTTAAAATGAGCGAAAGGAAGATTAGTAGAGAAAGGAGAATAGGGGAGGGAGGAACAAAGTGAGAAGGGTGAAAGATTGATTGAAATCAAATTCCATGAATGTATGATTTTGTCAAAATGAATCCAACTACTATGTGTAGCTATCATGCTCTAATTTAAAAATTAAATTTTAAAAATGAGCAGAAGATTTCAAAATACCCTTCTACAAAGATACCAGAAGGGCAAATAAGTACATGAAAAGATGTTCAATATCATCAGTCATTATAGAAACTGAGACATTGTTTATGCAAATACAAAATATGATAGCCACTTTGGAATATATTTGGGCACTATTTTATAAAGTTAAATATAAATTTATATAGCCCAACAACCCCACTCCTCAATACTGACCCAAGAGAAACAAATACACTTATTATATATGTAATTATTCAGAGCCACTTATGTGTAAGGACAAAACCGGAAACAACTCAAATAACCACTCTTGTAGACAGGATTTATAGTGTATCCAAACAATAGAAGATGACTCCGAAATTTAAAAAGGAATTAAAAACTGATACAACACAAATGATACTCCACAGCAGGATATGGCTAAGTGCAGTGATGCACACCTATAATCCCTTGGAAGTCTGAGGCAGCAAGATCACATGTTTGAAGCCAGCCTCAGCAACTTAGCAAGACCCTGTCTCAAAATAAAAAACATAAAAGGCTGATGAGGTAGTTCAATGATAAAACACCCCTTGGTTCAATCCCTAGCACTGCCAAAAAAAAAAGGCAAGGAATTAAGTTTAAAAATAGCCAGGCTCAAAAGAATAGTGTGTATTCTAAGATTTTTTTTAATTCTAGAAACAAGAGTGACATAATGTGGTGCCAAAGGTGTAGGGAGGTGAGGGTATAAGAAATCTTTTATTTTAAACAACTTAATTGCCATATAATTTATAGATCACATACTTCATCAATTTAAACTGTGCAATTTAATAGTTCCTAGTATGCTCACCAAGTTGAAAAATCATAACACAACTAATTTCTGAGCATTTTCATCACCAAGAAATAAACACTATACACATTAGTAGTCACTCCCCATACCACACTGGTCCCAAAACCTAGGCAATCCTTAAATTGTTTTTCTGACTCTATGGATTTACCTACTTGGGAAATTTCATATAAATGGGGTAAACAACATGTGGCATTTTATGTCTGGTTTCTTTCACTTAAAAGTAATGTTTTAAAGTGTCATCACAGCATAGCATGTACTTGAACTTTACTACTTTTTATGGTCATATAATACTGCATTGTATGGATATATTACATTTTATGTGTTGATAGACATTTGGGTTATTCCCATTTTTTACTATTATATATAATGTTGTTATAAAAATTCATGTATAAGTTTTTCATGGACTGACACTTTCATTTTTCTTAGTTACATACCTAGTGAGAGAATTGATGCGTTTATATGGTAACTCTATGTTTAACATTTTAAGGAACTGCCGAGCTGGTTTTCAGAGACTATACTAATCTTACATTCCCAAGGACTAAGCATGAGGGTTCTAATTGTTCACATCCTATCCAACACTTACTTTTATCTCTCTTATGTATTATAATCATCCTAGTGGGTTGACCGGTGGACTTTCTTGCAGCAATAGAAAGGCTTTGTGTTTTGATTATAATCATTGTTACACAAATGTATCCATCTGTCAACTCATCTATGAACATACTTCAAACTGATGAATTTTGTTGATCTAAATTATTTCTCAATAAAGCTGATTTTAATATTCATCTTAAATTAAGTATTACTTAATTTGAACTTCTACTTTCACACCTAGCAATGTGTTATGATAAATGAACATAGATTTCTGAGACCACAGACTTGGTTAGTCACAAAGACAGCACACATTCTTCTCTACAGTTCCACAGTAAAAAGGCACTGAAGCTGCAGTGATAATAATCAGCATCTCCATTACAAGTCTGTTTATTTGGGTCAGAATCATTAAGCTCACTTGTAATTTCATTGCTTCATGTTACACCTTTTTTACTATATCTGATTTAAGATATCCAATGTACTTCTATTACTATACTCCAAGTCACATAAAAGAGAATCAACACTTTTTTTAAGGCTTGATACAACTAAAAGCAACCAATATTTGGGTGGACTATCACTTTGTGATATTCTTTATCTCAACAGCTTATATTCTGAATATAGTATGATAGCATTTCTATAAACTGGTTACCATATTAATTATTTTCATTATTCTTCACCCTTAGACTAAGCAACTAAGGTCTTCAAATATGACAGACACACAGTAACTGAAGGTATTTAAGACTTTCAAATTTTTAAAGAGAAAAAGCTACTTCTTTACATATTTCAATAAATATACTAATGTGTGATTTCCTCAATGAGAAATGCATCCTTGAAATAGCTGGATTTGGTAAAAGTGTTTCCCTGTAGTCATGGAAAAAATCATATACTGGGAGACCATAAGGCCAAAGTGAGGTGAGATTTAAAGTACAAATTTTAGCTCCACCATTATCAACTGTTTGACTATGCCAGTCACTTAATATCTTAGAGCTTCAAAGCTTCCTCACTTATATGTTAGGTACTTACCTTGCAGAACAGTGGTAAGTGGGAATGAGACAGATATCATTACCCTATGTACAGGTATGATTACACGAATGGTATGAATCTACATCGTGTACAACCATAGAAACGAAATGATGTAGCCCATTTGTGTACAATGAATCAAAATGCATTCTGTAAAAATTTTAAAAATAAATAACTAAAAAAAAAAATTCTGACCATCACACAAGTGTCCCAGAAGTAGACAAATAAAGGGGTCTTACCCAGTTTAAAAAAAAAAAAAGTGGTGATGATAACATATTATATAACTGATCTAGGAATGTCACCAGAAAAATATAATCCCACATTATAATTCACTTGATTTATAAACTTACTTCCTCCTTTTTCTGTTCTGCATGCTTCCTTTATAAATAGTCCCCATAAGAAAATACCCTAATTATAGGGTTCAGATAGCTAACGAAGAATATTCTTACATCAATGTATCAATGCCAGCATTATGACATTAACAAACACTAAAAAAGCAATTAGAGCCTAGAGTTGTGGCTCAGTGACAGAGAGCACTTGAATGGCATGTGTGAGGCCCTCGGTTTGCTACTCAGCACCATATATAAATAAATAAAATAAAAAATCCATTGACAACTAAAAAAATATTTTAAAAAAGCAATTTAAAAAGCAGTATCTCTAAAGTAGACATTCCCCGCTAAAAACTTGGTCCTCAGACCAAAAACATTAACAAAATTCAAGATGAACATAAGTTATGTTCCCAAGGTACAATTTACCTCAACCACAGGCGTGGCAAAATACTGGAAAATGATCATAAGTAAGGCCTCAATAATAAACACTAGGTGTTATGAAGGAAATACACAATACACAATGTAAACAGAGAAGTAATTAGAGCAGAAAACATTAGGGAAGCCCTAAATCTCATAGTTCAGCCATTTAAAATGTCAATAAGCCTGTTTCCTTTTCTTTGCAATACACTGGTGATGACTGTAAGCAAATGTCAGTTGGCCTACTTTTGGAGGTTTGCTAGTATTTGGCTGAACAGACTGCGTATGTGTGTGTGTGTGTGTGTGTGTGTGTGTGTGTCTGTGTGCATCCACACACAAGCACTCATGCACATGTGTGTTTTATTGGGTTCACTTGTTTAACCAGTCATTAAAATGCTACATCAAAAAAAATTACAGCAAACACTTCTGGAGAACTTAGTCATAAATTCTGACTTCATAAAGCTGAACAAATCAAATAGTTCTTCTTTGAACATGATAAAAACCACATTTAAGTTGTCTGCAAAGAATGAAATAGATACTTGGACCGTAAGAAAAATACTGTACACCCAACACTGAAAGTGTACTCTACTTGAAAATTTACAAAAAATAAGTTTCTGCCAACTGTCTTGAGATAAGTGCCAGAAATTTGGCCCATAAATATTTCAGCAAATTTTATATTCAAAAAATCCTCAGTCCTCAGAATAAAGGCACTGAGTTTTAAGAATTTGTCCTAAAAAAAACACTTGAATATTCAAAACATTCACGTGTTCAGAACACGTGTTCAATTTCTAAGAATAATGAATAAGGCTGATGAATCAAAATATTACATGGTAACCCTCTAATATATGTACAACTTTTATGCATCTGTTAAAAATTGAGTAAAATATTGCTAGGTATGGTGGTACACACTTCTGATCCCAGCTACTTGGGAGCCTGAGGAAGGAAGATCACAAGTTCAAGGCCAGGGTAACTTAGTGAGACCCAGCCTCAAAATAAAATCTTTTTAAAAGGGCTGGGGGCTAGGTTGTGGCTCAGTGGTAGAGTGCTGGCCAAGTCTGTGTGAGGCACCGGGTTTGATTCTCAGCATCACGTATAAATTAATTAAATGAAGGTCCATCAAACACTGAAAAAAAATTTTAAAAAGGGCTGGGGATATAGCTCAGTGGTAGAGCAATTGCCTACCATACACAACACATCCTTTTTTAGTACAAAAAAAGAAAAAGGTAGAAAGAAAAATGAAGAGATTTGAAAATTATAAATAAGAAAAAAATAATAAAGTTGAATGTGCATTCCTGTGAAATAATCTCAGGCCAAAATTATTGTCTTTCTCCGTGAACAGTGCAAAAACGGCATGTACACAAGGTTAATATAATCCTAAAAGTTAAACGCTGTTAATGTAATAAATAAAAGCATTATCTCTTCAAGTCATTGATTAATTTTCAAGGAGAAATGAATTAAAAAAAGAAATAGTTGTCAGGCACACACCTGTAATCCCAGCTACTTGGGAGGCTAAGGTAGATGGATCACAAATTCAGGGGAACTTAGCAAGATCTTGTCTCAAAATTAAATAAATAAATAAAGACTGGGGGTGGAGCTCAGTGGTAGAGAGTGCCTTGGTTCAAACCCCCCTACCGCAAGAAAAAAAAAAAAAAAATTAGGCACAGTTGGCCAGGAACAGTGGCATACATTTGAAATTCTAGCTGCTCAGGAAGCTGAGGCAGGAGCCTGCCAACTTAGAGGACTGCCTGGGTCAGTTAGAAAGACACTGTCTCAAAATTAA
Organism: Sciurus vulgaris; assembly: GCF_902686455.1. Taxonomy (NCBI): domain Eukaryota; kingdom Metazoa; phylum Chordata; class Mammalia; order Rodentia; family Sciuridae; genus Sciurus; species Sciurus vulgaris. The sequence goes on from NC_136463.1 coordinate 36,944,315, forward strand.
AATTTTTAAAAAGGGTCCTGAATGTACTCCAGTGGAAAAGAACTTGCCTAGCACAGGTGAGCACCTGGGTTTGATCCCTCGTACCACAAAAAAGAAGAACAAAATTAGACACAGTTAGCATGCCTAGTGTGTGCAAGGCCCTGCGTTGAACACCTACCACCACAAAAAAAAAAAAAAAAAAAAAAAAAGGTGAAATATGATGTTATTTTATTCTTGGGGAGGGGAGGTTGTGAACTACTGAGAATCGAACCCAGGGGTTCAAACAGGCTAGGCAAGTGCTTTTCCACCGAGCTATAATCCCTACCCATGAAGAGATTTTCTAGCATAAAACTAACAAAAAAAAAATTATAAATGTGACAGTATTCAATAGATAACAAAAAAGGCAAGATATCAACCAAATGTATAGCATATACATAATAATATATTACTAATAATAAGGTAGCAGAGTTCAAATCAATAACCACAGAATTGAAGCAAGTATAAATGTCAAAACATACTCAAACATATAAAAGGCAAAAAAATCCTCCCTAGTAATCAATGTTCAAAAAATAACAAATGAATAGGATTTTTCTCCATCAGATAGGCAAAAACCAAAAAGATTTATTATAGCAAGTATAGGACAGAATAGGGAAAAAAGGCATTCTGTGTACAGGTGCTGTATATGCTCTCAAAGGCAATTTTACAAAATGTATCAAAAATCTTAATGTACACATCCTTTTATGTTACTATTCCTTATCAGGGAGTTATCCTTATAAAAAATTCCTTGCATTTATGTCTGTGTGTATGTGTATATGTGTGTTGCAGTGCTGGGGATCAAACCCAGACCTCACACATATTGGACAAGTGTTCTACCAGAGCTGCACCCCCAGGCACTTCTTGTATTTTTTTTTAAACACAGGTAAAGTCAGGTCTCTGTAGTCACAGGTCCTACCCAGATTCAACCCATCTCAGATAAATATATGTGGGGGGAAAAAATTTGTGTCTACTGAAAATAAACAGACTTCTTCTTTTTCTTCCAGTAACTCCTTAAACAATACATTGTAAAAATCACTTACATAGTATTTGCACTGCATTAACTATTGTAAGCAATCTAAAGGTGATTTAAAGGATGTGTGAAAGTTATATACAAATAGTATGCCATTTGATATTAAGGACTTGAGCATCCAAGGATCGTGTTATCAAAGAGATCCTGTAGCCAATCACCCACAGTTACTGAGGGACAAAAAGATATGATATGGAAGCACATGACAACATAAGTAAAAAGGAAAGAGCTGAAAACAATGTAAATGTTATTAACACGGAACATTATATAAATTTTAGCAACAATGAACAAAATTCCTAAGTTTTAAAATGGAAGCATCTTTGTAATTTAAATCATAATAAAAAAACCCTTCACATACCCATGCATTCATATCAGGGAATATGTGTAAAGAACCTAAGGCTGGTGGGCTGGGATATAGTAACCCAAGTTAGTTTTATGCACATATGAATAATTAAGGGGAAAAGTCTAGGAATATGTATCTTAATCTGTTAATTTAGGCCAAACATTACATGTTTAATATCTGAGGAAGCAAAGGAAATGAAGAGGGAAAAAAGGAGGAAGAAGAAAAAAATTAGAAGAAAAAATTAAAAATAAATAAAAAGAAAGAAAAAGGTAATGATTTGTTAACACAAAATTACAATATTTACTTTATTTCAATATTCTTTGAATTTTTGTAATGAATATTTTTAGTTGTTAGAATTACAGGGTTTTAAGAAATTAAAAACATGGTAAAGGAAGTAAACATTTCCTCTGATTCTAATCCTCAAAAATATCAATAACCATATAAAAATTTTGACTTAAATGTTAAAATATATGTACACATTTTATTAGGTAAGAGAGATACTAAAAACAAAAGTGGTTACACAGAGTAAAGAATAAGAAGAATTTGCTTTATTTGGAATCAAATTCTCAAAGGACAGATTTTTTTTAAAACTTTTTAGTTGCAGATGGACATAATACCTTTATTTTATTTATTTATTTATTTATTTTTATGTGGTGCTGAGGATCAAACCTAATGCCTCACACAGGCTAGGCAAGTGCTCTACCACTGAGCTACAAACATGACCCCTTAAAGGACAGATTTTTAAGATAATTAGTAATCATTTTTATCTAATATAAAAATACCAGCTGACTGACCACAGCTTTCTGGAATGCTATATTTTAAAAAAATTCTAAAGCAGATCTAAATTCATTAAGAAAGTGACTAATCATAATAGTGGCCCAAGAGGCAGGGAAACACAAGTTATGTTTATATGAGTAAATGCTCACTAATTACAATGATGGTTCTTCTATGAGATAATGCCACATTCAAATCCTTTAATTTTTCACTTTCAGTTAAGGTACAGATAGACAACACAAACACCTTCAAGGCCATAAATTTCAAAAGATTATATAACACAATAATATTCAACAAATATTTATTAATACATCTATTTGTGCTTCACAAATAGATTAAAACAATCTAAAAATGCAACAAGCAAGAGGGAACAGAGCAAATAAATACAGTAAGCCCTATGGGAATACAAATGACTGATAGCAGATGAGGAGCAAGAGGAGTAGGAGGGACTTGAGTATTCTAAAAGAGGAAATCGGCCAGGCATTGTGGTACACCCCTAACTCAGGGGCTGGAGGCAGGAGGATTCCAAGTTTGAGGTCAGTCTCAGCAACTCAGCAAGACCCTATCTCAAAATAAATAATAAAAACAGCTGGGAAGTAATTCAGGGGAAAAGCACCCCTGGATTCAATCCCCAGTACCAAAAATAAAATAAAATAAAAAATAAAAAAGGAAATAGAAAATTTAAAGGCCTGAAAGCAATAGGATGAATGATTCAGGAAATGAAAGAAATTCCCAAAGGCATGATTTGGGGCAATTAGTAGCACAGAGAGAGTAAGGATGATAAAAATGCAAAAAGAGACTATAAGGGGATAAATTTGCTAAAAAAAAAAAAAAAGAGTAACGAGCAGTTCTACTTTTTTCAGCAGTTCTACTAAATTCCCTTATTATTTCTACTAGTTTATAGATTTGTGTGCATTTTTTAAATACATAATCATGTTATCAAGGAATATAGAATTCTTTCTGATGATTATGCTTTTATTTATTTTTCTTATCTTATTTTAATGACTACGACCTGAGTAAACAGATGTGATAACAGAAGCCATCCCAAACTCAGCAAGGAAACACTCATTGTATCACCATCAAGTACGATGTTGGCTGTAGATTGTTTTTAATACACAACCTTTAATTATATTCATGAGGTTTCTTTACATTCCTAGTTTACTGAAACTTTTTATCATAAATGATAACAGAATGTTGTCAAAGGGTTTTTTTTTCTATTTCTGTTGAGATGATCATACGGGTTTCCTCATTCAAATACAGTAAATTACACTGATTTTCAAATATTAACCAACCTGTTTTCCTGGAATAAATCTCACTTGGTCCTGTTGAGTAATGCATTCTGGATTCTAGTTGGTAATATTTATATGTAAATTGTGCCAAAGGGAAGAAAGGCATAGAAGGAGCAGAAGAGGGAGAGAGGTAGGGAATGGAGAAAGTATCAGATATGAAAAATTGAGACTCTGATTGATAAGAAAAACCTGACAGCAGAGTCAGGTGCGGTGGAGCACACCTGTGATCCCAGTGACTTGGGAAGCTGAGGAAGGAGGATCTCAAGTTCAAGGAGAGCCTCAGCAATTTAGTAATGCTCTAAGCAACTTAGCAAGACAAGAAAAAGAGCTAAGGATGTAGCTCAGCTGGGTTTAATTCTCAGCACCAAAATAAATAAATAAATAAATATATAAATAAAAGAATCAACAGAAGTGTTAGTATGCCACACTGAGACAATCTCAAGGAAAAAAAAAAGTAAAGAAGTAATTTCTTTTAATTACCCAGTAAAAGAGGTGTAATAATAGGAGTTTTAGAAAAAGAAAATAAAGAATCTTAGGGGAAGAAACCATGAACAACATTAATTTAAGACATTTTCTCAAAACTAAAGATCTTGCATTTCCACATTAAAGGAGTCCACGAAAAGGTATGAATCAAGACACAACACTGCAAAGCTTCAGAACATGGAGAACAAAGCCAACCCTCTGAGCTCTCAGAAAGAATACCGAGCTAGAAAAGAAAATGATGATGCTGGACACACCTGTAATCCCAGCAGCTCGGGAGGCTGAGGCAGGAGGATCACAAGTTCAAAGCCAGCCTCAGCAACTTTGGAAGGTGCTAAGCAACTCAGTTAGACCCTGTCTCTACATAAAATACAAAAAAGGGCTGGGGATGTGGCTCAGTGGTTAAATGCCCCTGAGATCAATTCCTGGTACCAAAACAGAAAAAGATGTCAAAGTGGCTTCAGACTCTTCCACATAACTCTAAAAGAATGCCTTCAAAATTGGAAGTAACGTGATTACAAACACGCAGCTATTAACCAGCCAAATTATCAATCAAGAGTTAAGGGAAACTAAAGATATCTTCAGTCAGACAAGATCTTCCACATATAATTTTTTAGGAAGTTACTATAGGACTTCTTCCATCAAAATGAAGGAATAAAGCATAACAGGTTTAAAAAAAAAAGGGGGGGGAAAGTAATGGGGAATTGCTATTTTCTATTACAAACTTTAGGGGATCAGTTGCATGTTTTACATTTAATCAAAACAAATCTAAAAACCTTACCAAATACAGTTGGGCACAGTGGCACACCACTATAATTCCAGCAGCTCTGGTGGAACAACAGAAGGATTTAGAGTTCAAAGCCAGTCTGAGAATCTTAGCAAGGCCCTAAGCAACTCAGCAAGGCCCGGTCTCTCAAAAAAAAATATAATGGGGATGTGGCTCAGAGGTTAAGCACCCCTGAGTTCAATCCCTGGTACCACAAAAAAAAAAAAAAAAAAACTTTACCAAATACAAAGAAAGCTATACAATATAACACAGTTGTAGCTCAGTGGTAGAGCACTTGCCTACCATGTGTAAGGCACTGGGTTCCATCCTCAGCACCACATAAGAATAAATAAATAAAATAAAAGTATTGTGTCCATCTACAACTAAAAAAAATATTTTAAAAAGATGTAACAAAATATTTACCCATGTAAATTTTATTTTAAATTAGCAATATTTTTAAAGAAATATATTACAGTGGAAGAAATATTCCATTAAATAGCAAAGTAAATAAAAGCTAATTTTTTTTGTGGTGCAGGGGATTGAACCCAGGGCCCTTGTGCTTGCAAGGCAAGCACTCTACCAACTGAGCTACATCCCCAGCCCTAAAAACTACTTTAAAAAAATATATATATATTTTTTTTTTATTTTTTATATTTATATATATTTTATATTTTATATATATATATATATTTTTTTAGTTACAGATGAACACAATACCTTTATTTTATTTATTCATTTTCATGTGGTGCTGAGAATGGAACCCAGTGCCTTATACATATGAGGCAAACACTACCACTGGGCAGAAACCCCAGCCCAAAATCTACTTTTAAATAGTTACAAAAGTAGTATTTTTATAATTTTTATTACTTTGATACTTTCAGGAAGTATTTCTGCCACAAGTAAAAGATAAGAAAAGTTGAACATTGGACTAAACAAAATAATTTTATAAATAAAATGAAGAGAGAAAAGTCTGCCTCTGTGAATACCATAGAAAAGAAACAAAGAGCAGAGTCCTTTAGTATTAAAAGTTCTTGTTGATGGTGATCATCCAAAGATAAAGCTGGTTATTCCAAAAACTTTATAGGAAAGGGTAGTCTAGAGTCTTCTCTTGTCAAAATATTTCACCAAAATACAAATGCAACAGAAAATGGGGAGGTGAGGGGGAGCACAAGCAAGGGAGCACACTTGTGGGGAGTGAAGGAAAGGGCAGAGAAAGAATATGCATGCGAAGGAGAGAGCACAAGGGTGCACTATGCACCTGAAATCTCTATATGAAATCTGTATGTCATACAGTTGAATAGAAGGTACAAAATCTCCACATGATAGCAGGATAGTGTTGCCTTGTTACCTCTACCCTTCCCATTTCATTTAAGCCGGTTTAATCACTAAATTAATCCCTAAAAATACTTATGCACAATCACATTGTCCCAAGTTTTAGTAAATGTCATTCTCACCAATTTAGAGAATTAACTGCTATAAGAAGTCTTAGGGGATTTTGCACATCAGAGTAATCTTTTAAAATATAATAGAATTAAAATATTTAATATCCCCTTTTTAAAAAAGATTTTAAAGTATCCAAACATGATTAATCTGATTAGGTCTTCAGCACACATGCAAAATACTCTTGAGTGAACAAAAGCAAGTTAATGAGAAAATACAACTTTTCAAAAGCTCAAAGTCTGAAAGAGCCAAGGGTTACTTAGATACCGAAAAAAACAATTAAACATAAACATACATTTAAATTTTTCTACATAAATATAAAACATAATTATCTAAACACGTTAAGAAGTATTCATTGTCACATCAGAGTTACAAGGTTAAAACCCCGAAATTCCACTTCTGACACAGCTGAAGACGCAGAAAGCGGAGTCGTCTACAACAGAGATAATAGTGAAAACCAAGCTCTCCCCAACAGTGAGTATAACTGAGAAGAAGGGCAGAGAAAGTGAACAGAGACCTGGGGAATACCCACAGAAGGAAAGCTAAGCCAGAAGCATAACAAAGACAGCACAGTCGCGAAGAAGGGATCTGGGAAGAAGGAGGCCATGAAAGCCAAGAGAGAAGAGGGCTTCAAGAAAGAGCTAGCAAAGGCAGAGGCTAAACTGAGATCAAAGAGGCTGAAGATAAATCAAAACCACAGCAGAAAGTGAATAGCCATATTGAATTGGTTAAGATTACCTATTTCCATCTCAACTGACAGAACTAAGGGTTTATCTTGCAGGGAGGAGGGGAAAGAGAATGGACACTTGGGGGAAAACAGACTTTAGTTATCATTCATGCTGTCTGTAGTCCAAGACCAACAAAAGAGAAACTCTGAATGATTTGTTTCTTCTTAAGAGCTACACTCACCAAACTGTGGAGCAGGCAAGATTCTAGCTGCTCGAATTGGGCCATGTCGAACAGAGAAGAGCTCCTGCGCTTCCCCACTAATCTGCATAAAAGAAGATAGAAAAAAATTCAGTAAATTAAAATGTAGGTCACATTATTGGATGAAAGCAAGATTCCCTAAATTTTAGTATAATTTGCCTAAAATATACAGGCACACACACACACACACACCCCTATTTTAGCCAGGTCATACACATTAAATACATTCATATTTTAAATTATCATAAGCATTTCTAGAAAAACATGACATTATGAACTGGAAAAAATGGTCTATACTGGAAGTCTACAATTTTTATCTTATTAAACTATTAGAAATCTGTTCATTTCCTACTCCAGAGCTTTCCATTTCAGAGCAAAGCAACTATGATACTATTCTGAAAAGCTCCACTTAAATATTGTAGCAACTTTCACCAGTTACTAGAACTGCTTATGCTTCTGGGACTTTTGGTTACTATGAGTAAATTATTTAAATCTATAAGACTATATTCTTTTAAAATTAAAAATAAGAAGGAAGAGCTGCTGAAAATGTCTCCAAGATACTTTTAATTTAATTTAATGCTATGAATAAGAATCATGTAAACAATCTTGTCATCATTTTTATTATACACAAAAACCAAACACCGTACAAATGTTCATGTTGAGATCTATCAGATTTATTCCTCAGATATATAAAGTACAATAATCCAAAGGGTAAAGAGGTACAGCTTTTCAACTGCAGACTGACATACTGAGCAGATTAAATTAACATTAGTGAAGAACTGCTCTTCAGACTTATTGTAAGTGATAATGTCTCAATACATTTTCATAATTGTTTAGAGTTTAATGGAATATGCAATATCAAAGAAAATGGCATAGATTATAAAACTAGTCTACATACCTAAGAATTTATAATAAATGTAATGAAGACAAAAATTCATCAAAAAAAATACACTACTGATATTTTTAATAGGACTGCCCAACAAGTAGTTTAATAAATCAAAAAGAGAAGTGAGGCCCTAAGCAATTTAGCAAGACCCTGTCTCTAAATAAAATATAAAAAGGGATGGAAATGTGGCTCAGTGGTTAAACAACCCTGAGTTCAATCCCTGATACCGAAAAAAAAAAAAAAAAAATAGAGTCAGGCACAGTAGTGCATGCCTTTAATCCCAGCTACTCAGGACTGATGCAAGAGAATCCCAAGTTCAAGTTTTGCTTCAGCAATTCAGCAAAACTCTGTCTAAAATAAAATAAAATAAAGGACTGAGAATGAAGATCAGTGGTAGAGAGCTTGCCTAGCATGTGAGGGTCTGCATTCTATCCCCACTACTAGAAAATAATAAAATATTAAAAATATATATATTACAAGAGGATTATAAGTCTTCTAATATTAAACTGTATATCTGTAGGGGTACCTTTTAGAAATAACTACTTTTTTACATTTCTACCTCTTTTATATGAATTTAAAAACTACAAACTATAAATAGTTTTCCTTCCTATAAATATTTATTGGCCACAACAACAAATCCTTCTATAGGACTTTGGAAGAAGAAAATGTGAGGAGTGGAGGGATCAACTGTGCAGCAACAGCACCACCTATCACCAAAGAAACACATAAATGCAATCACCACAGTACAGTAATCTAGGAGAACGTATCTTCTCCAGGTATCCTTTGTGACCTTTAATTTTCATAAAAAGAAAAGAAAACCATGGCCAGCATCTACTGTAGCTCCTAAGTCTATATTTTATTCATACTGAACAAAATTTAAAATATAGAAAAAGCCTTCATTCCATTTTCTACCCAATATAGTAAACATATATTCTCTTAAATCTACGAAGTATAATCTGATTTTTTAAGCACACATGCACTAAAGGGTGAAGCACAATGTACTCTAAGTATGTTACAGATAAGCTTTGCCTAGATCCACATGTGTCACTCTTGAAATTTTAACATAGACAAAGAATGAAAAGAATGGCACCCAAACCATTTATATTTTGAAAATAAAATGTTTGCTGAGAAAGAGATAAATAAACAGTCTTCTCCAATACACCTACTATTTCTATTAGGAAGAAAAATGAAAAATACATTTTAAAATAATACTGTAGAACTTATATTGAAATTGTAATTTCAGAATAATAAAAAACACCTCTCACAAGTTTTATACCTATAAAGAATTACAGTATTTTAACATAACATCAGCTGTTCTGTACTATTATTTCCATGTGCCATAGGTCTGGCATTTGGTTCAATCAAACAAAACCTTAATGTTAAGAAAGTATAAGCATATTTTAAGTGAGCATCTATACTCAAATGTAACAAAAATAATTGAAAAATCTGTCTTGGTATATTCATAACTTTATTTACCACTGTATTTAATACACACGAACTTACTTTGACACAAAAAAAAGTTTGAAATCTGACAAACCTAAAAGCCCTATTCTAAATCCCTCTTTATACAAAGAGCAACAGGTGAGAAGAAAAAAAACATTAGGTTGATCATCAAATGCATCGCCACATGCATGGTCCATTTCTCATGACCTCTAAATTAAGGTCCTAGAATCTTTGTTTAACTAACAGGAAAAGGGAGGAGGGAGGAAGTATTGTGTCACATTTATAGATATTTGTGAATATAATAAAACCATGATTATACAACATACTGAAATTAGAAGCTTAGGTCTAAACTATCCTATGAGAGACATAGATATCAACTTTCCCAGAAGAGAAGTCTCTGAATAATATGTGAAAATTCTATATTAAAATACCATTTCAGAATAGATCCAGTGCTACCAAAGACAGAATGTGTACACTTTGGAAAGGGCACACAGAGGATGTATATGTTCTTACAAACTCTGCTTTAGCTACTATTCTAAATTGCCTCTAATAATTTTATCCAGCATATTCACTGGTAATTTTGCTTTCAAATAAACAAGTGTCAAAACATTTTCTAAAACAGGCTATCGAACATGACTTTAAAGTTTCTTAAAAAGAGCTCATTGAAAATGGTAAAGAATCTCACAGATGAGGATTTTATAGGTCCTGAAAATTATCACATAGAGCTGTAAGTTCACTTTTAAACCAATGATAACAATAAATACAAGAACAATAAACACAGAACTACAAGGAAGGAGTGTACGGAGTAGTGTTCCAGCTTCTTGGCATCTGTGGTAACATGGGGAGAGAAGCAAACAGGGAGCAAACCTCCCTAAGTGCTCCTCATGGTCGCTGCCTTTGTTCTTACTGGTATTTTAATTTCTGATGACAGACTTTTGTTGTTTGGGGCATAAACCGGACGTACGAGCTTGGAGGCACAGTAAAGAGAACAAAGAATGATTTGTTCACACTGTAGGAAAAAAATCTTTTCCAACCATAGAAAATAGCTTTCGCATGGTGAAAATATGCAAATTACATACCAAACTAAAAAAGGGGTGGGGGAATACAAGCTCAGAATCTCACAACTCAATCTAAGGCAAAAGGAAATTACAGCAGCAGAGAGAATAATACACACAGAGAAAAGGTTATAAAAGTGCTAGGAGAGCTTAAGTGCTTATACTGAAGTCTGAAAGCAAACAAAGGTCATCCATCCCTCAGAACCAAATTTGTTTCTTAAATCCTGATGTTCAATTGGCTGCCAAATGGAAAATTCAAATACCAAGGATAATAAAAATAATACTTTACGATACCATGGAATTAGGACAACAGTACATATTCATACCCCCATCTTTCCCTACATTGGTAAAATGGTGGACTGTGGTCAGCAAATGATTTTTTAGCAAATTTTACAGAAAGATAATAAACACTTAAAAATGTATAAATGTAAAAACGTATAAAAGGGTTGGAGTTATAGCTCAGTAGTGGAGCACTTGCCTGGCTGTATGAGGCACTGGGTTTGATCCTCAGAACCACATATAAATAAATTAATTAAATGAAGGTCCATCAACAACTAAAATACATATAAATATATATGAAATATATATATGTAAATTTTTAAATGTACAAATCACCCAGGTCCAGTGGTGCACACCTATAATTCCAGCAACTCCAAAGCTGAGACAGAAGGGTCTCAAGTTCAAAGCCAACCTCAGCAACTTAGCATGACCCTAAGCAATTTAGCAAAACCCTGTCTCAAAAAATAAAAAGGGGTGGGGATGTGCTCCATGGTTAAGCACTCCAGGGTTCAATCCCCAGAATCAAAAAATAAAATTAAAAGGGTTGTGGATGTAGCTCAGTAGTAGAGCACCCCTACTTTCAATTTCCAAAACCCCCCATCCCAAAAAAAGCACAAATCATGAGTTATATGTATAGCTTAGTGAGTGTTCAATATTAATGCACTTTTGTTACCAGCATGAACAACAAGCCAAAGCACATTAGGAAAACTCAAAAGGTCCCAGCATACCCCTTTCCAGTCATAATCCCATTTTAAGGATAACTAACCACGAGCCTGACTTTTAATACTTTTTGTAAGTTTTACTTGTTAAACTTAGTGTAAACGAGATCATACAGTATATACTGTTATGGTGGATTCTTCTGCACATTACTATGCTTATGAAATTAATTAGTTGTTGCACATGATTGTAGTTTTCTGGCTTTAGTTTTCTGTTGTTGTATAGAATTCCCACTCTACTGTTGATGAACCTCTGGGTTGTTTCTAGTTTTTTATTTTTTTATTTATTTTTTTTTTATTATTTAAACAAGTGGGATACATGTTGTTTCTCTATTTGTACATGGAGTCAAGGCATACCATTTGTGTAATCATAAATTTACATAGGGCAATGTTGTTTGATTCATTCTGTTATTTTTCCCCTTCCCACCCCCCCTTCCACCCCTCTTTTCCCTCTATACAGTCCTTCCTTCCTCCATTCTTACCACCCTCCTTATCCCTAACCCTAAACCTAACCCTAACCCTAACGCTAACCTTCCTTCCCCCCATTATATGTCCTCATCTGCTTATCAGCGAGATCATTCGTCCTTTAGTTTTTTGAGATTAGCTTATCTCACTTAGCATGATATTCTCCAATTTCATCCACTGCCTGCAAATGCCATAATTTTATCATTCTTCATGGTGGAGTAATATTCCATTGTATATATATGCCAGTTTCTTTATTCATTCATCAACTGAAGGGCATCTAGGTTGGTTCCACAATCTGGCTATGGTGAATTGAGCAGCTATGAACATTGATGTGGCTGTATCTCTGTAGTATGCTGATTTTAAGTCCTTTGGGTATAGGCCAAGGAGTGGGATAGCTGGGTCAAATGGTGGTTCCATTCCAAGCTTTCTGAGGAATCTCCATACTGCTTTCCAGAGTGGCTGCACTAATTTGCAACCCCACCAGCAATGTATGAGTGTACCTTTTTCCCCACATCCTCGCCAACACCTATTGTTGCTTGTGTTCTTGATAAACGCCATTCTAATTGGGGTGAGATGAAATCTTAGGGTAGTTTTGATTTGCATTTCTCTTATTACTAGAGATGTTGAACATTTTTTCATATATCTGTTGATTGCTTGTACATCTTCTTCTGTGAAGTGTCTGTTCATTTCCTTAGTTTATTATATGCCAAGAAAAATTGTAAAAGATTTTGAAGTGGGAAAAAAAGACTACTGTGTGTTCTCTCAATAGATTGCCAATAATTCTCTGGAGGGCCCAATGGGTTTTTTCTGATATCACAGGGATCCTCATCTTTTCTTTGAGTGGGCAATCTTAGGATACTCTGAAGAAAACTGATAGAAATAAAATTAATTCTTGAATACAAAAATGAAAATGAATTTTGTCAATTAAAAATACAATTGAATTGCCCCCTGCAGAAATGATGATTTAAAGCAATAGCTTTTTGGTTTGGGTTTTGTTTTACTTTGCTTAGTTTGTTTGTTTGGGGTGGTGCTGGGACTCAAACTCAGCTAGGAAAAGCACATAACACTGGGTTTACTGGGTAAATGCCCTACCACTGAACTACATGCCCAGCCCAAGCAATATATTTTAGTGCCAACAGGATATTAATGAGGTTTATATCTATCAGCAAATTCATTTTAATGTGCCTATGGTGGCCTACATTTATTCTTCACCTTCTCCTTTGAACTACCTATAACAACTTCCCAATTCGTTCATTAATGAATGAATAAGTTAAATAAGATCTAGGTCACTTGTCCCTTTTATAGTTATATATAAGAATCTTTATTTCACAATTTTGAAAATAACATCACAAAAACCATTCTTGCAGATGGTTTTTGATGAATAAGTACTTTTGGAGTAAACAGTATATTTCCTTCTATATAAGGATATAGGATAGTATAGAGAAAAATCAATGAAACCAAAGTTGATTGTCTGAAAAGATCAATAAAAATCATTAAGGCTCTAGCCAGGGTTGGGGTTGTGGCTCAGTGGTAGAATGCTTGCCTAGCATATGTGAGGCACTGGGTTTGATTCTCAGTGCTGCATATAAATAAATAAAATAAAGATATTGTACCCATCTACAATTTAAAAAAAAAAATTAAAGACTCTAGCTAGCTTCAGAGAGAAAGAAGGCACCAATTACTAATAAAAGAAATGAAAGAGGGAAAACACTATAAATCCCATGAACGGGGAAAGAATAACGGACAAAATTTCACCCACATTTGATAACCTAGGTGGAATGAATCAATTCCTTGAAAGACACAATCTGTCAAACTCACACAAGAAGAAAGTAACAATAACTTCCCAAAGAGAAAGAACCAGAACCAGACAGCTCACTGGTGAACATTACCACATATTTAAGAAACAAATAATACCGATTCCCTAAAATCTCTTCCAGAAGAAAAAATCAGCAAGAATACTTCTAATCATCTATGAGGCCTCCATTACCCTAATACCAAAGCCACAAAAAAGACATTCATTATAAGGAAACCATAGACTCTCATGAACATAGGTATAAAAGTTCTCAACAAAGGAGTAGCAAATCAAACCCAACAATGTATTGTAAGAATGATACATCATGACTAAGTGGGATTTATGCCAGGAATGCAAAGCTGGTTCTACATTCAAAAAAAAAAAAAATCACTGAATTCAACCCAATCATATTAACTAATTGAATAGGAAAAATCATATGTTCATATTTAATAGATAAAGAAAAAACATGTAACAAAATCCAAAGATATTCATAAATAGAAAAACTTCCCACTAAACTAGAAATAGAACTTCCTCAACTTAATTAAAACATATACAAATTTTAAAAACCTTAGAATTAACATACTAATGGTGAGAAACTTTATGCATTCCCCACAAATACAGGAATGAAACAAGGATGGTTCATCTCCCACTCAGCGACTAGGGACTAAACCCAGGGTCAGTCTATCACTGAGTTGAGACTGGCCTCAAACATGCAATCCTCCTGCCTCAGCCTCTCAAACTACTGGGATTACAAGCAATGCACCACCACATCCAGTTTATAAAATGTTTTTAAATCTTTTCTAAAATGTTGACCACCAGAGATCTAAAGATAGCCCATTTAAATATACAAATGCAATTATCAATCTTTTCTCATTGTTTCATATATATTAACCATAGGGACACAACACAATTTTTTGAAAATGAAGATTATTTTGTTAATTTTAAACTTAAAAAATAACACAACTAAAAAGTTTTTATTAGGAGAAAAAAGGTAATCTAAGACCTTTAATATCAATCAATATGGACTCAATTGTAACAAATGTATCATACAAATAAATGCAAGATGTTAATAGTAGGGGGAAAAGTGGAACTGCTGCAGGGATATGCTAGGACTCTACTTAGATCTTAACTTTTCTGTAAACCTAAAACTACTCAAAAACAATAAGGACTACTAATTTAAATACATACAGAAAATACTTTTGAAAACTTTAAAATTCTAAAAAATAAAGTTAATCTTTCCTAATAGCAACAAAAGGGGGAAAAGATGAAAGAAAAAACAGAAATGAGAAGGAAGAAGGATAATTAAGGTCTTATAAGGACTTTAGTTCCTAAAGCAGTAAAAGACCTCAGCAGCCCCTTTAAATATACAGCATATCATTCTCAATTTTCTATATTTCACAATACATATTTCACAATACAGAAACAACACCTGAACAATGCTGCTTAAAAAGACTGTTGCATTACTGTTTTCAACTTAAAAAGTAACAATTTTTTTTTCTTAATAACAGGAGAAATGCTGAAAATGTAAAAAGAAATGGGGTAGGTCATGGCAGGTACCATCTTATAATAAAGAACTCAGGTAAGAAGCAATAAAGAGACTTTGCCCAGCTAAATAAGTAGCCATTATAACTACAAAATAAACTGTATTAGGAACTGACAGTCTCTCCCAGAATCACCATGGAAGAAGTATTTGATGATAGTTCCACATTTCTGCCTTCAATCAACTGGACATCAAAAATATTCTGGAAAAAGAATTATATCAGTACTAAAGATGCGGTCTTTTTGTGTGTGCCATTATTCCATAAACAATAAATATAATAACTATTTACATGACATTTACATTATATAGATATTATAAATAGTCTAGATATGATATAAAGTATACAGGATGATATCTATAGGTTTTATGATATATTACATTTCATTTTCATTTATTTTTATTAGTTCCTTTAAATTATACATAACATTAGGGTTCATTTTCACATTATTATGCAAGCATGTAATATAATTTTCTCTAATTCAGTCCCAAGTATTTTTAATTGCACAATTTTATATGAGCATCAACAGATTTTAGTATATGTAGAGTGGGTAGTCTTGAAACCAATCCCCCATGACAGATGACTGTATTTTCATTTTATACATATGGAAACAAAAAAAAAAACTGCAAAAAACTGTCCAGCCTCAAAAGACCTCAAAATTTCCTACTGATACACTGTATTCAAAGTAGTTCTTAGGCAGCTTTTTTCTTTAACACATCACTGTCAATGTTTTATTTTATGTGTTATAGCTTTAAGGCAACACTTTCAAAAACTTAAGGAAGCACATTTGGAGGAACATATTTCTAGTGGTAAAGAGCAGTCCTTTAGAAAGCTCTGAAAATTAGGGGGAAGAGAGGAGTAAAATTTTTATTTTATTTTTGCCTGCCTGACCACAAATGATTCAGTTAATGTCAGAGTGTCAGCATCTCTGTAACCTACTAGATATACATCAAGAAAAAAAAAAAAGTGAACCACAAAAACCACCTGAAATGCATATTTGTGAGGACTAACAACTTATAGAACAGATATTTGCTAACCACACAAAAGAGACTGTAAAGCAGTCTGTATTTTGGTCTTGACACTAAATACAAAATAGAAAACCTGAAGTGAGTTTCAAGAACAATATGAAAACCACAGGACACAAATAATGAATGGCACTTGTGATCATGTTTTCATACTTCCAAATTTTTGCACACATAGGAGTATCTTAAGGAGACTTTGACCTTTTCCTTCAGTCTGATTTTCTAAGGGAACATCAAAGAAAAGCATTTGGAACTCACACATTCCTTCAGTTATGGGATGCTGATTTAGACATTACACTTCAAAACCCCAGCCATTACTTCAGCACGCACCAATCCAAATATCATTCCAGTCCTTTGAAGCTGCTCTAATGGTATCTCCCATTTGCAACTAACACTTCTGTAGTCAAAAGATCTTACTTTGGGTAGATGTTAATGTAACACCACTCAGACTACACTGACACACACGCCTGGAGGCAGACTTGAAGGTGTTCAGGAGTCAATGTAACACCATTACAGAGAGTGTTGGCCTAGCAGCTGTCATAAACACTTCATAATCACTCACACATACAAAATGGATAGCCTTTAATCCATTATTTTATGATGTCTTGAATAGGATGAATCTAAAATAGACACTGACCAAAACAAGACAGACACAAAAGATTACATGATGTGTGCATCAATTTAAAGGTTTAACACATGCAAACTAACCTGTGGAGAAAATAGTGATTATCTTAACCAGGAAGGTGCAGAGGAGGAATACTCACTGGAGAACTCCATGAGTAAGAAAAATGTCCTTACACTTTCTTCCCAATGGTGGCTTCATTTACTTGTATGAATACACATACAGGCACATATTCTTACATAAACACTCATATACACACAAAAGGAAAAAAGTCATCAAATGTGTACATTTTATACTATTTGTGCATTTTTTTGCTTGCTTTTTGAGACAGGGTCTATGTTGTCCATACTAGCCTTGAACTTAAGATCCTTCTGCCTCAGAATACCACAGGATTATAAGCATAGGCCACCACGCCCTGCTTGTATCTTTCTTTTTAAAAAGACAATGATCATAAATAAGGGGTTGGGTTTGCCCCCATCCTTTCTCCTCAGTTTTGCTGTGAACCTGAAACTGCTCTAAAATATGAAGACTTTTTAAAAAGTTATCTATTACAGAGCTGGGGATATAGGTCAGTTGGTAGAGTGCTTGCCTCTCATGCACAAGCCCTGGGTTCAATCCCCAGCACTTAAAAAAAAAAAAAAAAAAAAAAAAAGTTGTCTATTACAGAATTGGATGGAGTTAAAAATGAGCTCTAATTTTTCTGTCTGTAAATAAAGACTAATACTAGTAAAATGGCAAGATAACATATGATCTTTGCAATATGCCTAAAATAATGTGGTGTTTTCAAATTTTAGCCATTATTATTTACATTAATACTATGTGTTTTTATTTGAAGCACAAATGTGGAAACTCCCCAGGCATCCCATCACTCCTCAGTGCTCCACGTCACTTTATTCATACCCCTACGCTGCAATTACAGTGGGCTTCCCAACCCCAGCATTACTAATGTTTTGGACTGGACAATTCATTGTTGTGGGAGGCTGTCCTGTACTCTCTAGGAGGTTTAGCAACATCTCTGACTTCTACACACAGGATGCCAGTAGCAACTCCCAATCATGGCCATAAAAAGAGGCAAAAGTCTCCTTGGGAATAAAATCATTCCTAGTTGAGCATCACTGGGAAAGGCTGCAAATATTTAATGAAATCTCCCCATAATATATGATCTCCTTAAGTCAGTGCACTCAGGTGTTTAGTTACATTTTTATCTCCTTCTACTTGATAGAGACTACAATGTTTCAGGCTGATCGTCTAGAAAAATTATGGAGTGAATGATTAATAGAAATAAAGATGTTAGGATTGCAAATGAAATAGGTGGAGTGCAAAGAACAAGACATAATTAAATGTGTTTTGAGTCTTTCTCAGATTGAGTTCCAGTACCCTTAGATGAAAATATTCAACAAAAAGTTGATTTTTTTTTTTTTTTTTTGTGGTACTGAGGATTGAACCCAGGGTTTTGTGCAAAAAATTTTAATAAGAAAAAAAAACTACTTGTTAGACAATTTACTAAGCACCATAGACATAAAGATCATTAAGATGTGGTCACCGTTGTAGACAGGCTTACAAGCAGTCCTCCCAACTGCTAATTTAAAATCAAGATCACCAAAAAATACTGGAATTCATATATCATGAGAATCAAAACTAAGAAATTCTCTCATTCAGAACACACACAGAGAACAAGAAAACAAGGTGAAAACACAGACACAGGAAAGACAGTCAAGCGACAGAGTGACGCTGGAGTTAGATAACTGCCAGCCAAGGACTTCCAGCAGTAAGAATCAGGAGTATGGCCCTATGCAGAGATTTTTAAAAACTCTGGTTTTGGACCAAAAAGAGAAATTCTCAAATTAATTCCCATCTTCCTATGTCTAAAATTTAAAACATTAAAATGCACATGAATAAAATTTAGAAAATAGAAAAACTAAATTTCTTTCTAAAGTACCTCAAAAACTAGTATTTCTGATGCAAATCAATTCTACACTAAGATTTCATCTCAGTTCAGTCAGAATGGCAATGATCAATAACAACAAGGTCAGCTGTGGTGGCACATGCCTATAAGCCCAGTGGCTCGGGAGGCTGAGGCAGGAGGATCGAAAGTTCAAAGCCATCCTCAGCAGCTTATCAAGGTCCTAAGCAACTTAGTGAGACACTATCTCAAAATAAAAAATAAAAAGGACTGGGGATGTGGCTCACTGGTTAAGCACACCTGGGTTCAATCCCCAATACAAAAATAATAATACTAACACAAACAACAATAAAAGCTGGCGAGGATGTGGGCAATAGGTACACTTGTACATTGTTGCTGGCATTGCAAACTAGTACAGCCACTCTGGAAAGCATAGGGAGATTCCTCAAAACTAGAGATGGAACCACCATATGACCCAGTTAACAAACTCCAGGGTATTCCCCCAAAAAATCTAAAATCAGTATACTACAACAATATAGGCACTTCAATGTTTATAGCAGCACAATTCGCAATAGCTAAATTATGGAATCAACCCAGACACCATCAATAGATTAAGAGATTGTGGTATGTATGTATACACAAACATACACAGTGGAGTTCTAGTCAGCCATAAAAAAGAATGAAATTATGGCGTTAGCTGGCAAATGGATGGAAATGGAAAATGTCATGCTAAGTGAAAAAAGCCAAACTCAGAAATTCAAAGGTCAAATGTTTTCTCTCACATGTAGAAGCTAGAATAAAATAAAGAAAAGCAGGGAGGGAAGGATAGGACAACATAAAGAACCAAATAGAAATTAATAGACAAACAAAAGGAAGTCTAGTAAGAGTAGAGGAAGGAGAATGGGGTGGGAAAGGGCAAGAAGGATGGGAGGGAAAGAGAGGAGATCATGAACTGAAATTGATTTCCATGCACATATAAGTTTGTCAGGATAAACTCAACCACATGTGTGACTATAAAATTAAAAAAAAAAAAAAAAAAAAAAAAACAGTATTCCTTAGTATGGAGATTCCTAAGAAAACTTGGAATAGAACCACCATTTGACCCAGCCCTAGGTTTACACCCAAAGTACTTAAAATCAGCATACTACAGTGATGCAGCCACATCAATTTTCATAGCAGCTCAATTCACAATACCTAAACTATGGAACCAACTGAGGTGCCCTTCAACAGATGAATGGATAAAGAAAATGTGGTATATATACACAATGGAATATTACTCAGCCTTAAAGAAGAATGAATTATGGCATTTGTCAGTAAATGGATGTTACTGGAAAATATTATGCTAAGCAAAATAAGCCAATTCCACAGAACCAAAGGCCAAATGTTTTCTCTGTTAAGCAGATGCTAATTAACAATAGGTGGGCAGGGAAACAGAGGTATTTTGGACTAGACAGTAGGGAGTGAAGGGAAGGGAGGGGGTATGGGAGGTAGGAATGACAGTAGAATGAATCGGACATTATGATCCTATGTGCATATTACATGACCTGTGTAACTCTACATCATGTACAAGCAGACAAATGAGAAGTTATACTCCATTTATGTATGATGTGTCAAAATATATTTCACTGTCATGTGTAATTTATTAGAACAAATAATCTTTTAAACAGCATTTCTTAATACCCCTTTTGCATCAGAATAAGTCAAATAATTATTGACAATCAATCTGAAAAAATATCGAGTAAAAGGACAGGTTTTTAATAGGTAAACTTTCATTTTAATATTTAGAAAAAACAAAGATACTTCAATTCTACATTAAAACAGTTCTTACTGTTGTACATATATCCCTATATAGTTAATTCCTGATTTTCTTATCTACCCATAATTAATTTTCCCACTAAATATTATATATTTATCTATCTATATCTAGATCCACATACAGATATCTGAGTCAGGAGTTTCCATCACATTTTTCTCCAGAGCAGTACTGCTCATCCTGGGGAGTTGATAACCAGGGGACGCATGGCAATGTCTGGAGACATTTATGATTATCATACTTGTGGGCTGTTTCTTTTATATAGTAATAGAGGCTACTGATGCTGCTAACATATCCTGCAATGTACAGGAGAGTCCCACACAAAAGAATCATCTAGTAAAAAATACCAACAGTGGCAATGTTGAGTCACAAACATAAATGACTTTCATTTGCATATTTTATGCCTTATTATTTCAGATAATTCCCTATGTAAAATATTAACCCCTTTCAGTTGGGCTCAGTGACATCTGCCTATAATCCCAGGATGAGGCAGAAGGATCATAAATTCAAGGCCAGCCTAGGCAACTTAGTAAAACCCTGTCTCAAAATAAAAATTAAAATGGCTGAGGATGTAACTCAGTAGAGCATTCCTGAGAACTCCCAGTATGCATGTATGTACACACCAAAAAAAAAAAAAAAAGACTGAATTATTTGAACTAAATTCCTTTTGTCACAACACAACATTATGGGGGCTGGGGTTGTGGCTCAGTGGTAGAGCACTTTCCTGGCTCATGTAAGGCACAGGGTTCAATCCTCAGCACTGCATAAAAAATAAGTAAAATAAAGGTATTGTGCCCATCTACAACTAAAAAAAAAAAAAGATGACATTACAGCCTGGCTCAGTGGTGCATGCTGCAACCCAGCAGCTCAGAAGGTTCAAGCAGTAGGTTTGCAAGTTCAAAGTCATTCTTAGCAACTTAGCAAAGCCCTAGAAACTTCTTGAGACCCTGTCTCAAAATTTAAAAAAAAAAAAAAAAAAAAAAAAAGGGCTGGGGATGTGGCTCAGTGTTTAAGTACCCCTCAGTTCAATCTTTGGGACTAATAAAAAAAAAAAAAAAAAGACAACATTGTGAAAGTAAAAACATCACAATAGCTCTAAAGGAAACTAGTTGAACAACTGATGAAATTTGAATATGAATAGTAGATTCATAATAGTATTGTATCAAATTAAATGTCCTGGTTTTAGTAACAATGCTATGGTTATTATTTATGGAAAGGGGACATGATTTCTCCAACCTATAAATGGTTCAGAAAAGAAATATGCACAGGGCTGAGGTATAGCTCAGTGAAGAATATTTGCCTAGCATGCACAAAGGCCCTGGGTTCAAACCCCAGCAACACACACACACACACACACACACACACACACACAATCTTGAGAGAATGACAAAATCAAGTAGAACAAAACACCTACATCTGGTGAATCTGCATAAAGGGTATTAGGAATTCCTTGTAATAATTATAAAATTTGAAATTACTATAAAATAAAAAGCATTTTTAAAGCCCTACAATAAGATACCAACAACAAAATGGCTAAAATTTTTAATACTGAAATACCTAAGTACTTATGAGAATGTGGAGCATATAGAACTTTTAAACACTGTGATGAGAATACAAAGTTGTTAAAACCACATTGGAAAACAGTTTAGAAGTGTCTACTAAAGTTAAACATATACCTACCCCATTACATGGCAAGTTGAATAGTAGGTCAACACCCAAAAGAAATGAACGGCATATGTCTGCCAAAAAGACACCATAAAAAAATATTAAATTGTTGAGTGCAGCGGCACACACCTGTAGTCCCAGCAACTCAGGAGGCTGAGGCAGAAGGATCACAAGTTTGAGGTCAGTCTCAATTCACCCAGGCCCTGACTCAAAAACTATAAAGAACTAGGGGTGCAGCTCAGTGGTAAAATGCCCCTGGGTTCAATCTCTAATACCAAGAATAAAAAGGACAAGGAAGAGGAAGAAGAAGAAAACTCTAAAGAAAACTCAAAAACTGGAAACAACAAAAATGTCTTCCAGTCATGTAGAGGATTTTATGAAACATTTTATAATCATTTTCATATGATAGAACAGTACACAAAAAAATAATAAGTGCTACACACAAAACATGAAAAAAATTCCATAGTCATAATGTTAAGAGAGAAGTCAGACAAAAGAATACATACTGTCTTATCTGTGATCATTTTTTTTTTTTATCAAGTTCAAGAACAGAAAAAATAATCTCTGGTGACAGAAGTTAGAATAGTGATTACTTGGGGGTACAAAGAGGACAGGGGAGTGATGAGGGATTCTTCTCAGGTGCTAGAAGCATTCTGTATCTTAAATTAGGTGACAGCTGGAAGGTTACATTCATATCTAAGAATTCAATCTACATGCTTACAGTATGTGTACGTTAATATATATATATGGTCAATAAAACTGAGCAAACAATAAAAAATTACCTTCCACAGACTCATAATTCTACATGGCTTTAGGGTTTAAAAAAATCAGAAAGACCAAAACCAAGGAGTTTCATTTAGAATAAATTTTGAATTCACATAGTATCCACTGCCTTTGTCAAATCAACCAAAGTCACATCATGCCATTATTAAAACACAAGGAAAAATTAAATTTCAGATACAAGACTCCTCTGAAGTAATATATTAGAAGTCTACACAAGAAAAATATTATTGTCCACTACTGTGGGTGTATTTCAGAAGTTAAAGTCTTCATTTCTTCTTTTTTAATCTCCATGACCCCCAATACTTCCACTGCAGATGCCTAACAAGCCACCTACTATTACTTTTCCAGTACAAGAATGGAACAACCAAAATAAGGCCCTATTCTGAACAAAGGCAATATTTTGACTGTGCTCCAAACATTCTATGCTTACCAGTATACTCAAATCACTAAGTTTATATTATTCCCAAATGAGACATATAAAAATTGCTTCCTGGCTAACAATCTTAACATGGCAAGGTCTACTGGCACCGAACTTCTAATAAATAATACACTAATTGGTATTTACCTCAAATATGTCCTGGTATGTTTGCTCTAAAGCTTTCAGCGTGTGAAAGATACACTAAAAACTTTAGGGTAAATAGTTCAAGAATAGCTGCACTTTTCTCAGATCAATGTTTTAGTGACACCTAGTGTTAATTTGAAGTATAAGCAAAGCTCCAAGAAACCATCAAAAATGCTAACTTTTGTAACTAAAGTACACTGTTTCACAACTTCCATCTTCCACATGTTGCAATGAACACATATTTATGAATATGAAATTCAGAGTACTTTATAAAAGAATCCCAAGAGCTGGGTGCAGGAATGTATGACTATAAATCCCAGCAACTGGGGAGGCTTGAAACAAGAGGATCACAAGTTCAAGGCCAGCCTGGACAATTTAACAAGACTCTATGTCCAAAAAAAAAAAGGTTGGGGAGCAGAGACCTGGGGAGCTTGTTCAGTTGCAAAGCACCCCTGGACTTAACACAGTACCAAAAAAAAAAAAACCACTCAGGAAATTCACACTTAAGATGTGTGCATCTGGTGGGCATGGTGGTACACACTTGCAAACCTAGTGACTTGGAAGCTGAAGCCAGAGGATCGTAGATTCAACACTAGCCTCAGTAACTTACTGAGATTGTTCCAAAATAAAAAAGGACTGGGGATGTACCTCAGAAGTAAAGGGTTCCTAGTTTTCATCCTCTGTTAAAAAAAAAAAAAAAAAAGTACAATAAATAACTAAAAAATATATATAAAATATATTATATTTGGGATGTGTGTGTGTGCAGTTCAGTGGCACAGAACTTGCTTAGTGAGGCTCTGGGTTCAATACTCACAAAGCAAAAATAATTTTTTTGTGTGTGAGTGTGGTACTGGGGGATTGAACCCAGGGCCTTGTCATGCAAGGCAAGCTCTCTACCAACTGAGCTATATTCCCAGTCCAAAAATAAAATTTGTGTATTTAATTTAGTGTAAATTTTACTTAAACACTAACCAAATAATGAATACTATATGCAAATGTTTGCATTTACTTTGAAATGCACTAAGATAGAGGAATATGAAATAAAGCAGGCATAATAAAATCTTAATAGCACAACTAAGGTGATGGGAATTCATGTTTTCACGACAAAATTGTTTTAATTTTGCTCTGTGTTCAAAATTTTATAAGTCTTTACATTGGTTAGAAAGCCTTAGCCCACAATCATGGATATCTCTCTCTATTCTTCACCTTGCCCACAAAGCTCCACCTAAACAGCTTACTCACTATTCTTCAATATCTGAAGTATATTCCCACCACAGTGTACAACCTGGCTTTGAATGCTCCTCCTTCAGATGCCTGTATGGATATTGCATTCTTCTGTACCTCTGTTGGACTGGATATTTGAGAGCCTGTCCAAGACCACCCTATGTAAAACAAGAACCCAGAGCAACACAAACCACCCTACCCTAACATTTTTCACCAACTAACATAGTATCTGTTTATTATCTATCTACTCCATCCTCTAACTCACCTACCTGCAATGGAAATTCCTTCAAAAGAACGGCTTTGTTTTGCTCAGTGTTGTTTTCCCAGAACCTTCAACAGTCTAACATGTGATGAACAATCAATAAATCTTTACTAAGTGAATAAATTAATAAGTGAATAGGGTAAACATAAATGACATGACTTTGCAAGAATGCAATTTGGCAAGGATAAGAGCCTTACTTATATTGATCTCTCAATGATCATAAACATGATCATAAAGATATTTATTTCATATTCCTAAAAATAGGAAAGAAATTTAAGAAATCTCAATCCATATCTCAGTATAGAGAAAAGAAAATTTCTATTTCAGAGTTTCTGACTAGCATTTGTTTTAATCCTACCCAGACTAAATCCTATTCTTGAGTTCATGCCACTTCTTATCATAATCTCATGATTTTCTTCATATTACAGTTTAAGATGTAAATAAATTCATTCCTATTTAAATTTCTGTCCTACTAACTCCATGACTACAAAGACCTTGGCTATTGTGCTCACAACTGTATATCCCAAACCTGTGTTGTATAAATGAACACTACGTGGATTTAAATCCTCATAGATCATGGCACCAAGTTAATCAATATCTAAAACTGGGAGAAGAGCTAAGGGTGGTGGCACAGGCCTGTATCCCAGCTACTCCAGAGGCTAAGACAGGAGGATCACAAGTTTGAGGCTAGCCTGGGCAAACTTAGCAAGACCCTGTCTCAACAAAAATTAAAAGGGCCAGGGAATGTCACTCAATGCTAAAGCACCCTAGGGGATTTAATTTCCAGTAACAAAAAAATAAGAAGAAGAAAATAAATATTTTACCAAGGTATGTTTATTCTCTTAATTGGAGGCTCACAGGTGGGACAGTTATATTAAACCAACAAATAGTTACTGTGGATGTAGCTTAGTGTGAGCACATGCCTAGCATACATGATGCCTGAGTTCAATCTCTAGCATGGCAAAAAAATTAAATTAACATCAACCAATGGGAGTGCTTTACACATACTAGAAGCAAAAACTAATGGTTTAAACAGGTTGTGACTTTCAGCTCTACCACTTACTGAGAAGCAGTATGATTTAGCATGGGCAAAGATTCACGAGAGGCATTTTTTTCTAGGTTGACCAACATAAAACTCCCCACTATCCAGCATGTATTTGAAGGTATTTCACAAATGAAAACAAAAACTAAAC
This sequence comes from Sciurus vulgaris, assembly GCF_902686455.1. Classification (NCBI taxonomy): domain Eukaryota; kingdom Metazoa; phylum Chordata; class Mammalia; order Rodentia; family Sciuridae; genus Sciurus; species Sciurus vulgaris. The sequence goes on from NC_136463.1 coordinate 36,970,599, forward strand.
TACTCAACTTCTGCTATCACATTTGGGAAATAATGAATCATAGCTTTTGGGTTACAGGCTTCAAATGTGAATTCAGATGGATCTTTAAATTCTAGTTCCAACTCTTACAAGCACTGTGACCTTACCACCCATGAAAGAAGATAATTTCTACCTGGTAGTATACATTACCTGAGATAATGTGCATACAAATCTCTTTGACTATAATGAGAGCTCCATCAATAGCCCACAATAAGCTTATTTTCCCAGGATAAGCTTATTTGCCTCTTAATTCATGAAAGAGTACTCACGAGAATATACTACTATAATAGTATACAACTCACCAAAGAAAATTCCATCAAGAAAAGATTTATTCAAGCCCCTCAAAATAATCTGAGCATAAGGAGGAATGAAGACTTTTAAATTGTTCAGAAATAAATACAAGTTAACTTTAAAACTATTAAAAGTAACACCTGTAATTACAACCAAAACAAGTGGGCAATTAAAGCAACCTGAGTCCCACCAAAGGAATGTGCTCAATCCAGTCAACACCCCTAATCACACAAGGTTCAAAGTTCTTGTTCGAACTATAGCTTCCTTTTTGTCTTCAACTCTGTCAACAAACAACATATGGAGCAAAATGTACTCTCTATTAATAAAAAAAGTTTCCTTGGGTTGGGGTTGTGGTTCAGTGGTAGAGTGCTTGCCTAGCATGTGTGAAGCACTGGATTCGATTCTCGGCACTGCATATAAATAAATAAAGAAAATAAAGATCCATCAACAACTAACAAAAATATATTTTAAAAAGTTTCCTTTATAAAATTATTTTCTCTAATCATGACCAAGAAGTATTGGTAAGTTAAAAAAAAAAAAAAAACTGTCAGACCTTGAGTCTTTCATCTACACCTTTGACATACTTCAATTACCAAAAAATATCGCAGGGTCTTGCAAAATAACTGATGGCAAAAGAGGGGATGGGGGTAAAGCTCAGCAGTAGAGCACTTACACAGCATGTTTAAGATCCTCAGTTTGATCTCCAGCACTGCAAAGAGGAAAAAAAAAAAAAATAGAGAAGGAATACTATTTCTAAGTCCATGATATACCAGAAGGATCCTTGTGCCTTTGCAAAATAAAGCTAAGCTTTTAAAAACAAGAAAAACAAAACCTCACACCATATGACAACTATATGATTAGAATGAAGGGTCAGAGAGCCAGGTGCAGTGGCACAGGCCTGTAATCCCAAAGGCTCAGGAGGCTAAGGCAGGAGGATCGTGAGTTCAAAGCCAGCCTCAGCAAAAGGTGCTAAGCAACTCAGTGAGACCCTGTCAATAAGCAAAATACAAAATAGGGCTGGAGATGTGGCTCAGTGGTCAAGTGTCCCTTAGTTAAATCCCCAGTATCAAAAAACAAAAACCAATGAAACAAAAGAAGAGTCAGGCATGTTGGCACAAGCCTATCATCCCAGCAGCTCAAGAAGCTCAGGTGGAAGGACTGTTGAGTTGAAGGCCAGCCTCAGCAACTTAGTGAGGCCCTAAGTAATTCAGCAAGACCCTATCTAACTAAAACATAAAAAAGGGCTGGAGATGTGGCTCCATAGTTAAGTGCCCCTGATTTTGATCCCCAGTACTACTAAAAATGTATATATATGAATGATTAGAATGAAGGACCAAAGCTAATCATAAGTGGTTTATGAAGGAATAAATAATTCCTAACTTAAAGTGTTAAAGAATTATGTGGTCAATGTGATTGTTATGTACCAAACTCTATGGCATTAAGGTCAAATTCTGTAATGAAGAGCATACTAATGTTTATTAAATCTAAGGTAATATGTTTGCTTATAAAGCTTTTAGGAAGAAACCATAATACCCAAAAGAACAGTAATTTTTAAAATGGGAAAAAATTCTCTCTCTCTCTCTCTCTCTCTCTCTCTCTCTCTCTCTCTCACACACACACACACACACACACACACACACACATTCACACACACAGTGTCAAGCAAGTTTGATGAATACATTTATTAAAGATACATATTCAAATTTCATTAGCCAAAAGTCTCCAACAGCAAAAGAACCACACAACAGAAGTTCACCCATCTAATAGAGTGAAACAATATTTAGACCACACCAAACATATAACATATGAAAGACATATGAGATAAACCAAAATACATGGTTCTTACTTCATCTCACTGAGTGGTGTTGCTCCCCAGTCTCTTCCACTATTACATTTTATTTTTGGTCACCCTAGGACACATACACACACACACATACACACACAAAACCCAACAGGCAAAGTAGGATGAGTATTTTGCAGTGTGAAATACTTATCAAATACAAATGAAGGGCTGGGGTTGTAGTTCAGTAGTAGAGCACTTGCCTAGCACATGTGAGGCCCTGGATTCAATCCTCAGCATCACATAAAAATAAATGAAATAAAGATATTGAGTCCATCTACAACTAAAAAATATTTTTTAAAAAAATACAAACAGAAGCCAGGTAGAGGGGTGCACACCTATAATCCCAGTAACTTGGGAGGCTGAGGCAGGAGGATCACAAATTCAAAGCCAACCTTAGCAACTTAATGTGACCCTGTCTCAAAAAAAAAAAAAATTGGCTGGGGATGTGGTTCAGTGGTAGAACACCCCTGGGTTCAATCCTCAGTCCCACACACACACACACACACAAAAAAGCCATAAACTCCTGCTCAGATTTCATTGAAAGGAATTCATCCTACATAGATACCCACACATAGAAAACAACCTTTGTTCAAGTTCACTACATCATTGTTTTAGTATGAAAACTATAGACATTTTCATCAATAAGGAACAAGTCATTAGCGAATATTCAAATAACAGAATTATTATGCAGCTATAAAGGTCCATGAAGGGGCTGGGAACCTGGCTCAGTGGAAGAGTGCTTGCCTGGCACGTATGAGGACCTGCATTTGATCCCCAGCATCCCATTAAAGGAAAAAAAATAAAGTCAATGAAGAAGTTCTCTGAATACTGACATTATGACATAAAAACAGTAAGGTTCAGAACAAAAATGAGAGAAATGTATCACATCTGTTTTGATGTACATAAATATAGCTCTAAGAACACATCACAAATTACAATTCCTGGTTGCCTCATGTTAGGGGAAATAGAGGACCAGAGCAGGAAGGAGTTTGTTGACCCTTTTCTACCTATTAAATTTAATTTTGTACCATGTCAAATTTTAAATGATGCAGGACAAACATATGTAAGTACATATGTATGTATGTATGTATTTCAGTAACAGGGATTGAACCCAGGGATACTTAACCACTAAGTCACATCTCCAACCCTTTTTAATTTTATTTATGTTTGTTTGTTTATTTATTTATTTGGGTACTGGTATTTAATCCAAGGGTGCCTAACTCTGAAACACATCCCCATCCCTTCTTACTTTTTATTTTGAGACAGGGTCTCACCAAGTTACTTAGAGCCTCATTAAATGACTGAGACTGATTCTAGAACTTTCGATCCTCCTTCCTCAGTCTCCCAAGCCACTGAGAAAATATTTTCTTCTTCTTCTTCTTCTTTTTTACTTTTTATTTTTATTTTTATGTATTTATTTATTTATTTATTTTGGTACCAGGCTACCAGGGACTGAACCCAGAGGTGTCGAATCACTGAATCACATACCCAGCCCTTTTTTACTTTTTTGAATTTTGAGACAGGGTCTCGCTAAGTTGCTTAGAGCCTCACTAACTTACTGATGCTGGCTTTAAATATGTAATCCTCCTCCCTCAGCCTCCTGAGACACTGGCATTACAGGCATGCAACACTGTGCCCAGGATAAATATATTCTTACTGGTTGCTAATTAAAAAAAAATAATAAAACCCCACCTGGCATGGTGGTACATGCCATGTGCCTATAATTCCAGTTAGTTGGGAGATTGAGGCAGAAGGATCAAAAATTTGATGCTAATATTAGCAACTTGGTAAGGCCCTGTCCAAATAAAAATTGAGACAGTTGTAAAGCATTAGACTTGCATGCTTGAGACCTTGAGTTTAAATCCCCAGCACTGCGAAAAAATTATACAAGCCTCAGTTTACTCCTGTATAAAGCAGGAAAAATAATAACAACCCCTTCTTAACAAGGTGACCAAGAAGAAAAATGAGATCTTTCATGTAATGTGATTTACACTCTACTTAGTCATTTAGGGTATCTTTGATTTGCCACTTGTCCCTTATTCACAATTCATTGTATTGTGTTGTACAAATAGCAATGTCTTAGGAACCGATTATGAAATAAATGGATGAGACCTTAATTAAAGTATAAAATTAACTCCAGACCATATAAGTTAACGTGCTATGATGTATTGTTTTGGGGATCCAACCACTTGTATACTTACAGGGATGCTCCAGACCTGCATTCCATCGCTGTAGCCAATCATAACCAGCAGTGGTGGCTCATTCCCAGTGCTATGTATTTCGTGAAATTCCAGATTTCTTGATGTATCTGTATTAGAATTAAATAAAGAAAACACAAATTTAACAATATCAATCTAGAAAACAACTATTCTTTAATATTATGAATGAACATTCATTTAAAATTTCTTTTCTAATTCAAGAGCAAGCATAAGTAAATAGAAGACACTATTTATTTATGTGCATATTGGGGATTAAACCTAGAGGCATTTTACAACTGAGCTACATTTGTTTTTTATTTTGAGATGGGTTCTTTACTAATGTTGCTTAGGGTCTTGCTAAATTGCTAATAATGGTCTCAAACTTGCAATCCTCCTGCCTCAGCCTTCTGAGTTGCTGGGATTAAAGGTGTGTGCAATCACGCCCAGTTAGAAGGCACTATTTAAAAAACAATAAACAAAAAGCTCAAATTATAAAACTAGAAGCTTTTTTTTTTTTTTTTTTTCTATTTCAGTACTGGATATTGAACCCAGGGCCCCACACAAGCTATACAAACCCTCTTCTACTGAACTGTATCCCCAGTCCTGTTTATTTGGGGGACAGAGTCTCCCTAAATTACCCAGACTGGCTTGAACTTGCAGTCCTCCTGCCTCAGGCTCCAGATTACCTGAGATTAGAGACTTGTAACACCAGGTCTGGCTTTCAGTGACTTTCTTAACCATTATCACTCTGCAGATAACGTCTCACACTACATAAACTGGAACTCTCATCTTGCCAAAGACCTATTTATACCTGTACTATTTTTTTCTAATTCCATGCTATCATAGTTAGTTGTCTCTCCTTGGTCTAAAGTAAATCCATCCACTGAGCTTTGAATCCCACCCTCTCCTACCTTCTCAAGAGACTTTTTCTAATCAGCCCACTCCTATACTTCAATTCCTGTCTCTATGAGATACTTTTAAGAGCACTTAAATCTGTTTTGGTGCCCCCTACTTTTACATTTTTATATAATTCAGAACCAGGGAATTTTAGATATAAATGACAAAGGTAAAAGTAATAAAACGCTGAAGGATAATATCTTCATGATCCCAGTGTTAAGGACGGGCTTGTTAACAGGACAAAAACTTTTAACATAAAAGACTAAGCAAATCCTACTGCTCCATTACTTACATTACATTAAAATGAAGAACTTCTATTAACCACAAGCTACTGTCATCAGAAGAGTGAAAAGGCAAACCACAGTTTAGGAGAAGAAACCCCACAATGATTCACCAAGAACATATGATTAGACATTAAAATCAGGGCAGAGGTGCATCACAGTAATCCCAAATACTTGGGAAGTCGAGACAGGAGGATTCCAAGTACAAGGCCTGCCTTGGCAACTAAGAGACACCTTGTCTCAAAACTTGAAAACAATTGTTAAAATGCTAGGGATGTAGCTCAGTGGGAGAGTGCCGCCTATAAAGGACAAAGACCTGGGTTCAATTCCCAGTACGGCAAAAAAAAAAAAAATTTTTAATTTAATAATGAAGTTCTCTAACACATTCTAATCTCCAAAAAGCAAAAATACACTTCCAAGAAGGAAAGTTTATAATAGAGTACATAATATGGGATAGCTATTGTTAAATGAAAGTTGTAGAGCGTCACTGCTTTGGACTAAGCTCCTTCTGTAGCCCCCAGCAGCTAGAAAAGTGGAGTAGGTCATACTTAAATTCACAATACCAAACAGAGCTCCTATCTGATCTTCCCAGAAAGCAAGAGAGAGAGAGATAATGGTCAAATTCTCCTAACAGGCCAGTTTCAGTGGGCATGATAATAAAGTTCCCTATCCTTTAATACTTATAAAAAATAAAAGATTAACCTGAAGTAACCTGATGTTAACCAATTGTTTTTCTACTGTACCTCATTCTGACCTTATAAGTAAAGTAACTTTGAAGTAATCAATTCATTTTTTGTTGCTTGTGTTTTCTTCAGCCTCTTTGTCTATAAAACCAACCTACTGTGCTCCACTCATTGAAATATTTATTCTATTTTGTGGAATAAGAGTATTGCCTGATTCTAAAATCAAAAAATAATGCCAACTGGGCTGGGGATATAGCTTAGAGGTAGATGCTTGCATGAGGAACAGAATTTGATCCCTCATACTACAAAAAATAAAATAAAATAAAAAACAAAGTCACCTGAAATTATTACACTAACTTATTATAATTTTATCTTTTACCAATATTAATGAAGGAAAAATAAAGAGAAATACAAGTAATATTCTAATACACTATGAGTTTACAAAAGTAAACTGTAAAAGTGACTTTCAATCTGCAAAAGTGACTTTCATCCTTTCTCATCCTAAACCATAGCTCCAAAAGGAAAATAAGGCATAACATACTAATCTTAGAGGATAAAGCAACCCAAAGAATAGGAGAAATGTTTACAATTCATATATCTGATAAGGGATTGATAAACAGCATATATAGAGAACACTGGGGGAAAAAATATTCAAAAATGGGCAAAGGATTTTAATCGACATTTCTATAAAGATACAACAGTACCCTCTTAGCTCCTAAAACCCTAGACAATAACACACCCTATAATTTAATATTTTTTCCAAATTAACTAAGCACTTATCACACACTGTGGTCATACTGCTATTTGTGATATGAGACCAAAACTAATAAAAATTTTTTTCTTCTTCAAAATTTCACAAATAATTCATTCTTAGCAATTTCAGCATACTGTTCTCTTCCCTTATTAACTCAAGATCTTTCACTTAAAGGAAGTAGTTTATGGCTTCTCTTTTGCCTCTCTAAATTGCCAGTATCACTACTCTTGTCCATTGGGACATTGTTAAGGAAAATAAGAGTTACTAGAAACAAACACTGCAATACGGCAACCACTGATCTGACAACCCAAGAAGACTACTATGTGACTAACAGGCTGGTAACAAGTACAAAGAGGATACGCTCTCCAGCATGAGTCACATCCCGGAAAGGATAGAGCAGGACAGAGCACAAACCCACAAGATTTCATCAGGCTACTAAGAACGGTGTGCAATCTAAAATTTGTGAATTGTTTAATTCTTGAATTTTCCATTTAACATTTTCAGACCATGGCTAATTGAAGGTAAATGAAATCCTGGAACATGAAATCATGAATAAAAGGGGACTAGTGTATAATACTGATCAATAAGTAAGTGAAAAGATACTTAAGTCACTATACATTAGGGAAATATATATCAAAACTACAACTCACATCTCCAAGGACAGCTAATATATAAAAAATAATAATAATGCCAAGTGTTGAAAAGTATGTGAAGGGACTGGGAGTGTAACTCAGCTACTTCAGAGATTAAGATAGAAGGATTGTAAAAGTTTGAGATCAGTCAAGGCAACTTGTCAAGACCCTGTCTCAAAATTAAAAGGGCTGGGAATGCAGCTCCATTGTAGAGTACTTGCCTAACAGTAGCAAGGCCCTAATTTCAATCCCCAGGACCACAATAAATAAACGAACAAACAAACATAGAAAAGGATATGGAGAAGCTGGAACCCTTGTGCACCATCAGTGGGACTAGAACATCATACAGTCATTGTGGGAAATAGAAAAGCAGATCCTCAAAAAATTAAAAATAGAGTCACCACATGATCCAGCAATTCATCTGAATACACACCTGAAAAAACTGGAAATTCTTAAAAGCGATATTTGTACACCAATGTTCACAGCAACATTATTCACAACAGCCAAAACATGGAAGCAATCCAAGTATCCATTGAAAAACAAATGGATCAAAAACTGGTATTATCTGGTCTTAGTAGCACATACCTATAATTTCAGCTACTTGGGAGACTGAGAGAGAAGTACTGCTCAGCACAGGAGTTCAGGCCAGTCTTGGCAACAGGGCAAGACCCCATCTCAAAAAAAAAATTAGTGTATATATACAATGCAATGAAATATTTGGCCTTAAAAAAGAATTCTGACAAACTACTATGACATGGATGAACCTTGAGGATTCAAGGCTATGTGAAATAAACCAGCCACAAAAAGATAAATATCATATGATTCCACATACATGAGGTACCTAGAGTAGTCAAAATCATACCAAGAGGGCTGGGGTTGTAGCTCAGCGGTAGAGCGCTTGCCTAGCATGTGTGAGGCACTGGGTCCGATTCTCAGCATCACATATAAATAAATGAATAAAAAATAAAGGTCTATCAGTATCTAAAAAATGTTTTAAAAAAATCATACCAAGAGAAAGTAGAATAGTGATTGACAGGGGAGGGGAAATGAGAAGAATACAGAATTATTGTTTAATGAATATTGTCAGATTTTTAAGATGAAAATGTTATGGAGATCGATGGTGGTGACGGTTGTGCAACAAACATTATTAATGTTTTTCATTGTTTTTTGAGACAATCTTGCTATGTTGCCCAGGCTGGCCTTGAATTAGCAATCCTCTGTCTTCGATCTCCTGAGTAACTGGGATTGCAATCATGTGCCACTGCATCCAACTTTTATGAATGTTTTTAATGCCACAGAACTGTACACTTAAAAATGGTTAATATGGTAAATCATAGCATATATCCATTTTACCACAATTTAAAAAAACTAGAAACAAAGTCTTGAGATAAAGACACAAGATATGATATTAGTAAATTTCCAAACAGAAAATGAAAATAGTTTATTATATTTTAAAATGGAAATTTAATGCAGACAACTGATTATACTGGTGACAGAAGAGCTGAGATCCCAACTATGGAGCTGTGAGGCAACCTATTCAATGAGCGACAATAGGAAGTCATTACCAGGAAGTCATTACCACCCGTAGGCTAAGGGCGGAGTGCAGGGTGGCAGGTCACTTGGCAGAAACTGGAATGCAGGTGGACTGCCCAGGGGAGACTAAAGCCACAAGAAATGCACACAGAAGACGAAAGAAATGGAAGACTGGGAAATACATAGTGGGCAGGCAGCCCCCATGTCAAAAAGAGCAGGAGAGGGCAATGGAATGTATCTGAAAACAGACACTGAACTAACAAATTCTGCTCATAGAAAAATAAATCTAAAGTCTAAAAGTACAACACTAATGATTAGTTTGCAGTTATAAATCCTATGAACTTGAATTAATAACATCTTTCCTAAGAAAAATCTTAATTCACTGGGATTTAAGTTTAAGGTTACAACTGTGTTAAACTTTAAGACTTGTATAATACAATATTTATTCTAAAGAAATTTCTATAGTGTGGTTGTTACCTTTGAATTAAAAATGAATTCATTTTGAAAGCTAAAAAGCTAAAGTGAGGGTTCTCTTTCTGGGATCTGGTCAACCCCAAACATTTAATTTACATATTTCAAAAAAGTTTAAACCATACCATTTAAATCTGCATTTTCAAATCTGACCCAGACTATTTTCTCCTTTTCTTCTGTTAAAGATGTTCCACTGTAAGCCTGTATAGTAAACAGAAACATTTGAATAAAAATGTTTTACAGTTCTAATATTACTGATGTTCAAGAAAACCAATTCTATCCCTCTCTGACTGCACTAATCCTCTATCTTGGTAACTAACATATTTCGGAACATTATTACTCTGAATGAATATTCATAAAGGAGTCTAATGACTTTGGTTAAAAAATATTTTAACTTATTAAAAAATTGCAGAAACCTAAATACAATCATCATAATCTGTTAAGAAACATGACTATAACTCAAAGGCACACACACACACACAAAATTAAAACACCACCTGTACTGGTCAATGAATAAGGCTAAAAACTACTCACCTTTATATATTTCATTCCTGGGTGTTTATTCTCAGGCAATTACACAATACCTACAGTTCTCAAGAGTATTACTTTTTTAGCCTGTTCTCTGGCTTCCAGACCCAACCTATCATCTAATTCTTGCAAGCCTGCAAGGGTCACAAAGATAAGTACCAAGGGCTCACAAGTGTCAACAATACTTATCAGTATTTAAAAGGAGTCATCTCTACATAAAACATGTTTTAAATTTTTAAAATTGTATACAGCAGGGCTCCAGGCATGTGTCTGCAATCTAACTAATCAGAAGACTGAGGCAGGAGTATCACTTGAGCCCAGGAGTTTAAGGTTAGCCTGGGCAACATAGCAAAACCCGTCTCAAAAAATAAAATGACAATATATATAAATAATGTATATTGTTATATAAACATATACATAGCTATACACCCATATAGATGACTGCAAATACTTAGTAGCATTTAAAATATCAACAAAATAGCTGCACCTATTTTTGGAAATTTTATAAAAAGGTATTCAGTGTGCAGAACAATTATTTAATATAAGATGTACCAAAAGCATACAAAAATTACTCTCCCACATATAATTTATGGCACAACCTCCTGCAAATTTTCACATCAATTTAAGTATCTACACTATACCACACAATGGTGATCAAAAACACCACTAAAAGACAGGGTTACCTTAATACTAGATTTACTATCCACAAAAATTACCTTATAAATTCATACAATTTCAATCCTCTTTTTTAAAAAATAAATGAAGGGACCAGAGGTATAGCTCAGTGGTAATATGCAAGGCCCTGGGTCTAATCCCCCACACCAGGAAAATAAAAATAAAAATAAGCAATATGCATATGACAGTTAATTTCTTGAAAGAAGAGGAAAATCTTCACTGGAACCAACTAATCAATCATCTTCAACCCCCTCACCCTCATCTTCTTCCTAAGTCTTGTTATTTTCAGTCTTGAGGGTGTGCGTGTGTGAAACTAGGGATTGAACCCAGGGGCACTCTACCAGTGAGTCATGTTCCCAGACCTTCTTAGTTTTTATTTTGAGACAGAGTCTCACTAACTTGCCCAGGCTGGCCTCAAACGGGATCCTCCTGCCTCATCTCCCAAACTGTTAGGATTACAGGTACATGTCACCATGCCGAGCTTGAAAATATTTTTTAAAAATAAACTTATTTACAAATAATTTTAGATTATTAAACACAATACAAAGAGTTATTTATAATCCCCACCTAGCTTCCTCTGATGTTGATTATCTAAACTAATCAAATCTTAAATTACCATACATTGATATATAATTATTAATTAAACCCCAAGACCTTATTTGGATTTCACAAATTTTTCTAACATCCTTTCTCTCTTCCAGGATCCAATCAAGATACTTCACTGCATTTAAAAGAACTTCCTTTTTTCCTGTGTCAGGGTTTCCTTTAACCTGGTAAAGCACTAACATTTCAAATTTTCCTTCAGCTTAGCCAACTTATTTTAAGTCTTCTTATCTACAGTTTTATTCAACATTCTCCCAATTCCTCTGCAACATCTTCAAGATGCTCTCCTTTGAAATTATCAGATCAAAGGACACAGCTCACAGTTCCAACTAGCCATCAAAGCTATCAGTTGAACACAACCAGAATTAACTCAGTGGGTCATAAGGACAGAAGTCAGTATCTAGTCCAACAGCACATTTTCTATCTTTAGAGGGATGTTTACAGAACCAGAGAATAATTTCTTGACTCCATGAATGTGATGATTCCCAGAATAAAGCAGGATTTGGAACATAACATCAGCACAAAAATGACTGATCACAAAGTACTAAGTGGGATTCTGGATTAAATGTGGAAAAAAGTTAGAAAGCACTGTTCTCATGTCTACCAACTAATACACAAAGTGTCTAGTGTAAAAAAAGGTTTTTCCTATTTTTGCTTTCCTAAGCAAAATAAGGCCAGTAGCTCCACATGTCACTACAGTTCACCTTTACAGTTAGCAACTGTAATGTTTTTGGCTCATCTGATTATATCAACTACTGATTGTAAGTCATAAATCTATATCTCTGGCCCTCGATCTTTAGTCACCTCAGGCTCCCTATAAGACAGACTGCTTGATAAATGTTTTGCCTTATTTTATGCTTCATATATATGGCATCCTTTAAGCTTCAACACAAACTCATCATGAACACAAAGATTTACCCCATTTTACACAAAAGGACATCTGATATTTAGAAATAGGAATCAGTAACTTGCACAAAGCTAATAACTAGAGCTGTCATATAAAACCATATCTAACATCAATATCTGTAGTTTTTTGTTTTGTTTTGGTTTTTTTTGGCACCAGAGATTGAACCCAGGGGTGCTGAGTCACATACCATGCCTTTCTTTCTTTTTTTTTTTTTTTTTTTTTTTTTTTTTTTGCTGTGCTGGGGATTGAACCCAGGGCCTTGTGCTTGCAAGGCAAGCACTCTACCAACAGAGCTACATCCCCAGCCCACCTTTTTATTCTTTGAGACAGGATCTCGCTAAGTCGCTTAGGGCCTTGCTAGGTTGAAGAAGCTGGGTTTAAACTTGAAATCCTTCTGCCTCAGCCTCCTAAATTGTTAAGATTACAGGTGTGTGCCACCACCACACTTGGCTATGATTATACTTATGTTTGGCTACCTATTTTAGCTGGATGTTAGATAGAGACCATGGATCACCAAATCTGTCTATGACCTCTGTTTTAAAGTTTTACTGGAATACAACCACCCCCATTTCCTTATATAAACAGTAGTGCTGAGTAGTTGTAAAAGAGATCATATGAACTGTGAAATTTATGTCATCCTTTATAGAAGTTTGCCCCCCTCTGTACTAGATCATGCAGCCTTGAGAAAAGTCACTGAGATTCTCTCAATTTAGTTTAGGGCCTGCCCATGCTGACTGCTCAATTAATTGTTTGCTGTCTGAATTTTTATACAATGTTTCAGTTATATATGGACACAATATCTTTATTTTATTTATTTATTTATATGTGGTGCTGAGGATAGAACCCAGTGCCTCACACTTGCTAGGCAAGTGCTCTACTACTGAGCTATAACCCCAGCCCCTGCTGTCTGAATTTTTACTTCCTTTCTACATTAAGTACAATAATGACTTACAAAGGGAACCAACAACATAAATTGTTCCTACCTGATCCAGATCTCCACAGCCAATCACATACATTAACAACCTGATACCTCCTTTCTAATAAATTAATTCATGAATACAAAATTTATCTTTTAATTTCCATTATTTCTACCCTATAAGTTTTAGTAGCCCCCTATTTTCCATCTGATAGAAACTAATCAGTTGAATATTCTTGTTCCCCTAGCAAATTCTTCCCTCAAACTTCTAACCAATGCCTTTCTCCTCCAGCCAATAAAAACTGCTCGCTACACGATTCCTAGTCACACAAAAGGTGTCTTTGTAAATAAATGGATAAAGAGACCATGTGGGAGGAGACAAATTATAAATTTAAAAAAAAAAAAAAAAAAAAAGACTTTTCCTTGGAACTGTACTCTCACACCAAGGATCAGAGTTTAAAGGAGTAAGTTTGATTTCACCACTGAAATTGCTATGTAAGCCTGATACTGTGTAATACAAGACACTCTACAGCCACAGAAGTCCCGTTGCCTACTACATCCACCTAGCCAATTTCCCTCAAAAAATACCAAACCATTCTCCTCATTTCAATTAATGCTACTTTATAACTTTTTTCACTTTTTATTACTCTGCATCCCTTACCAATTAAATATTCAGTCTGTATGTGTAAAGTTTACTGACTTGTTATTAATAATCTCTGGTTGTTTCAAGCAATTTGACTTATTAACCAAGTGCCTCAAGAAAGGAAAGCATTTATTTTTCCTTACATGTGCCACAGATCTTATTGTCATGGTCTATTTCCATTAAAATTGACCAAACAGCTGGGCATGGTGGCACATGCCTGTAATCCCAGCAACTCAGGAGGCTGAGATAGGAGGATCACAAGTTTAAGTCAGCCTCAGCAACTCAGTGAGGCCCTAAGCAACTCAGCAAGACCTTGTCTCAAAATAAAATATAAAAAGGGCTGAGGATGTAGCTCAGTGGTAAAGCACCCCTGGGATCAACCTCCAGTACAAAAAAAAATCTTTCTTGACTGAATATAATAAAGCAATACCAATTTTTTTAATAAAAATAAAATTTAGAGTTTAGAGTTTCCCAGGACCCTCTCACGAAGTTCAGATCCTAGATTTATGAATGCACTTTTAGAGCAGTGCAATCAGAAAAGCGCCATTGCAATCACAGAAGAGCCTGGAAATTATAATTTCTTTTAACAAGTATGCGAAAAGATACTTATGTTAAATGTGGGTAATAGTATACTAGATGATCACAGTAAGGCTGTTCTTGTTCTTTATTTTCTCATTTACAAAAAAATGTACAATAAAGGGCTTAATATCTCACAAATTAACACAATAAACCTGGTGCAGTGGCGCATACCTGCAATCCCAACAACTCAGGAAGGTGAGACAGGAAGATCACAAGTTCTAGGCCAACCTCGGCAACTTGCCAAGACCCTGTCTCAAAAAATAAAAAGGACTGGGGATGTAGCTCAGTATAAGAGCACCTCTGGGTTCAATCCCCAGTACTACCAATAAATAAATAAATAAGTGTAATAACATCCAATTACATGGCACAAAAATACTGCTCAACATAAAAAGATAAAGATTTATGCTAAGATATAATACTTAGTTAAAAGTGAGTTAATTAAGTCAGAGTATACATTCTTCTCTCACTTTAGACAGGTCCTTTTTTTTTTTTTTAATTAGGGACACTTAACCACTGAGCCACATACCCAGTCCTTTTTTGTATTTTATTTAGAGACAGGGTCACTTTGATTTCTCTTAGGAGAGCAAGTCTTAAGGAGTGACACTTATCCCACTGTCATGACAAAACTGAGGTATCTACACTATTAAAAACAAGTGTAAACCAGGCAGTGACACCCACCTGTACTGAAAGTTCAAGGGCAGCCTCAGCAATTCAATGAAGCCCTAAGCATTTTAGCAAGACCCCATCTCAAAAATAATATTAATAAAATAAAATAATGGGCTGGGGATATAGCTCAGTGGTAAAGCACTCCTAGGTTAAATCCCTAGTACCAAAAAAAAAAAATTAGGAAACAATATTTCAAAGTTTCCCAGTAAAAGATAAAAACCACTATTTCTGCAATCACACAAAAGTAAAACTACTTTTTCTGCAAAGACACTTACCTGTGGCACTACATCCTGAAGAAAAGTTACAACACTTTCCATGTAGGACTGCTCTCTGGAAAAGAATAAAATGGATAAAATTTGTCATGATAGACAGACCATGGAAAAGCTCCATATGCGAGCCTCAAAGAAGGAGCTCCCTTTTTAAACAAGGAAAAAAAAAGGCCAACTCTTATCATTTAATAATTGTTTATCCACTTTCTAGTTTCATGAGTCTTTGTATATGCTCTTGATTATAAGTAAGCTTTTAACATTTTTAAACAGTCTCTTTATCTATTCACTTATTTATTAACAATGGTGGGGACTGAACCCAGGGGCACTATACCCGAGTTTTCTACCCCTTTTTATTTTTAATTGTGAGACAGGGTCTCATTATATTGCTGAGTTCCTGCTAAACTGCTGAGGCCAGCTGGCACTCCTCCTGCCTCGGCCTCCCAAGTCACTGGGATCACACGTATACACCAGGCAAACTATCTCTTTTCAAAAACCATGCTTGAAAGTCAAATGTGATGATACATACCTATGAATCCCACCTACTGGGGAGCCTGAGACAGGAAGACTTCAATTTCCAGACTTGCCTTGGCAACTTAATGACACCCTGTCTTAAATTTTAAAAAAAGGACTAAGGGTGCATGCCTATAATCCCAGCAGCTCAGAAAGCAGAGGCAGGAGAATCACAAGTTCAAGGCCAGCCTCAGCAACTTAGTGAGACCCGGTCTCAAAATTCAAAAAAGGGTTGGGAATGTGGGGATGTACATCAGTAGTAGACTACCCCTGGGTTAAATTTCAAATACTAAAAGATAAATAAATAAATATATTTTTTTAAAGGTTATGAGGCTCAGTGTTAGAGCGCTTGCCTAGCAAGTGAAAGACCCTGGGGTTCGATCAACAGTTAAAACTAAACAAAACAAAAAAGAAATCATACTCTTTTAATTTGATAGAAATAACTTCTAATTCATGTTTGAAGGAATGATGACAGAATACCTAGCTAAGACAGACCTTCCTCTTGAGTCACAGCATAACAATGCCCTACTTAGAGCAAGAAAAACTGTTGCTGATGACTCAGTATTTAGTGACCTCCTCTTTAAATTTGTTATGAACCTAGTCCCTTATCTGTATGTAGCAAAATGAGTCTACATTGTGTTGTAAATGCAGACATCAGAACAAGTTTTAAAAAGTCCTTATAGAACTTCTGGCTCACATGAGGCCTGGAAAAATATCAAAATGCATAAAAGTAAGGGAAAATAACATTGTTAAAGACACTAAATAAGATTTTTTTTTTTTTATGCTATTGGGAATAGAGTCCAGAACATCACACATGTTAGGCAAATGTCCTATCACTGAGCTATATCCCCACCTCCTACCGCTGAAGATATTTTAAATGGGAAGTACACAGATATAAGCATGGGGAAAAAACAATAACTTCAAAATACTGAATTAATATCAGGAAAGATGTGAAAAAGTACACTCAAAATAACATGAGATAGCCTAAAATCTAGGAAAAAAAAAATATATATACCTTAGACTGTGATTGCTTTTTTTGTTTGGTTGGGTTTTTCCCCCAGAGTCAGGGATTGAACCCAGGGTCAAATGCATGCTAAGCAAGTACTCTATCAATGAGTTACATTCCCAATCCTATACTTTTTTAAAAAATGCCTTGTAGACCTACAAAAATCAATTAGGCCTATAAACAACAACAACAACAAAAAAAAATTAGGCTGGGCACTACAGTAGCTCCATGACACAACACAAGCTGGATCCCCAGCACCCAAAAAAAAAGATTTGGTCTACCTCTCCAACCTCATTTTTTTTTTTTTTTTTTTTTTTTTTTTTTTTTGTCATTCTAACATACTCTGTTTCACCTATATGGCCACTGCGATTCTAGAATACACTACAGTGTTCTTTGTTTTTGTTTTGTTTTGTTTTGTTTTGGTATGAGGATTAAACCCAGGGGCACTTTTCCACTGAGCCACAACCCCAGCACTTTTTTATTTTGCGCTCTGGTCTCACTTAGTTACTGAGGGCCTTGCTAAGTTGCTGAGGCTGGACTCAAACTTGAGATACTTCTGAGTGTCTGGGATTATAAGCATGCAACACCATGCCCAGCACTACACTATTCCTTGAATCAGGACCTCTACATCATCTTTCTTTCTGCCTGATATCTTTACATATACTTTTACTTCATTCAGATCTCCAGCTTCACAAAGATCTTCAGTAGTAACACTATACATACTCTCCCTTGTCATTCTTTATGATGGCAGACTGTGCAGGGATGACACCTATAATTATGTATATACTTGCTTACTTATTTACTATTTTCCCCACCAGAATATAAGCTCCACCTCAAGAAGGAAGGAATCCATCTCTTATATTGATTTTTTTTTTTTTTTTTTCTGTACCAGGGATTGAACTCAGGGGTACTTAACCACTGAACCATATCTCCAGCCCTTTTTAGTTTTTTTATTTTGAGTCAGGGGCTCACTGAGTTGCTGAAGTTGGCTTTGAACTTGAGATCCTCCTGCTTTAGCCATCTGAGCTGCTGGGATTACAGGCATGAGCCACTGTGCCCAGCTTCCCCATCCCCTGACTCCAAGTACTGGCAATTGGTATTTGTCACATGCCAGGCAAGTACTCTACCACTGAGCTATATCCCCAACAACTTTTGTTCTTGTTGTTGAGACAGGGTTTCACTAAGTTACCCAGGCTGGCCTCAAATTTTCAATCCTTCTGCCTCAGCTTCCTAGTAGCAGAGATTATAGGAATGCACCACCATTCCTAGCCCGTATTTACACTTTATCACCAGAACCTATTAAGATGCTCAAGTGGGGCTGGGGAGATAGCTCAGTCGATAAAGTGCTTGCCTTGCAAACACAAGGCCCTGGGTTCGATCCCCAGCACCACAAAAACACAAAACAAACAAAGATGCTCAAGTATTATGTTAAAAAAAAAAACAATAAATGAATGAAAGATTGAAAAAAAATTCCACTAAAAGTGTGCACTGCATAACTAAAAGCAATATGAAATATGCTTTGAACACCATATTGTGAGAGTACAGAATACTAAATAAGGACACAGAGCCTTATTTATACTAGCTCCCTTTCTCAAGGTCTGGGAGTGTAGCTCAGTGGTAGAGTACTTGCCTAACATGCATGATTCCCTGGGTTCAGTCCCCAAGCATCACAATAAAAGGGGGAAAAAGTTAATATGGTGGCTCTCCTCTTTTACTGTTACCAAGGAGAATTTAATTTCTCCCTGTTTTGGTTTCCTCACCTGTTACATGAAGATTACAATGGTACCCAACTCATAGCTAGTAACATGTTTAACTTGTTGTTATGATCCACAGTTAGAAAAGAAATACAGTTCTAGGAAATGTAGAGGAAAAAATGAAGTATCATGGTAAAATATCATATTATACATATCCTTTTGTCAATCTGAGAAAGCAATCTTTTTGTAAAACACGAAACTACTATCCAAGGGAAATAAATAACTACAACTTCCCTCTAACAGCATTTTAAAAAGCATAAAACCAGCTTAATCTCTACCAGGCACTGAAGGGTCTCAATTGTCTACCTCAACCTACTTTAAATAGGTCATTTTCCCTACATCAGGACTATATTTCATTTATAAAAACAACTCATCTTTCCCACATCTGCTCACCCTACTCCCTTTACCCTAAATGTACTCTTGATTTCAACAGCCTGAATTTTATTCAACCTTAAAAGATACATTCTTACTGTTACCTTCTTAATGAAACCTTGTCTGATCACACTACTAAAATGCTCCCTCTAAATTCTCATGCTGTTTTGCTGGAATTATTTCTTTTTTGGTGATTACACTAATCTCAAGTATGCACTTCTTTAAACCACACTGGATTATAAACTTCTGGAAAATATAGATACTCTTTGTGGAAGAACACCTAATATCTTTTGATATTTCTGTTGATACTTTGAAACATTCTGAGACCCAGAGTAAGAGATACATTTTACATTACAATCTAGTAATCATATACATACATAGGAATATATTTGTGCAGAGCATGAAATAATTCTAACTTCTAACTCCCAACTATACTTTCCCTTTATATGTTTGTCTATTTGTTTGTGGTGTTAGAGATTTAACCCGGGCCTCACACATCTAGGCAAGTGCTCTACCACTGAGCAAGCCTCCAGATGTTATTTCAATTTTTAAAACACAGATCCTGACCCACCAAACTGATTTAATGATCCACTAATTTGTTAAACCTGGAGTTTGAAAAACCATGACTTCTTAAGATTTAGCACAGTATTCTTTATGTACCCTATAGCTTGCCAACTGTTCCTCTCATTTGGCCTCAGCAATGATATTCCCTAAACCCGTAAAGTCAAAATTTTAAAGATTTTTACAAAAGTAAGCACTATTTTTTTTTAAAAATCTGATGTTGAGTGCAGGGGTGCCCACCTGTAATCCCAGCAACTCAGAAGGCTGAGGCAGGAGATGACAAGTTTGAGCCAGCCTCAGTAATTTAGCAAGGCTCTATGTAATTTAGCAAGACTCTATTTCAAAACAAAAGATAAAAAGGGCTGAGGATGTAGCTCAGTGGTAAATCATCCCTGGGTTTAATACCCAGTACCAAAACAAAATAAAAATGAAAACAAAAATTTGAATGTTGGTTATTATTCTGAGTAAAGTTTTCTTCAGCTGTTGGGATTATCTTAAGTATGCTTACGTGACAGCCTGAGGGCGAACCACAACTCCACCAGTGCAACGACTGGGTCTTCTAGGAGAATCTGTAGCCATAGCTTCATTCATAAAACCTGTTTCCATAACAAAAAGGAAAAGATGGATTATCATTATTAGAGGGAAGAAGCAGGTTTTATGATTACTTACCAGACAACCCTTCTGAAAAATGCCTAAAAAGACTGGCATGGTGGCACAAACCGATAATCCTAGCTACTCAGGAGGCTGAGGCAGGAAGGATTGCCAAGTTTGTGGCCAGCCTCAGCAACTTAGCAATGCTCTGTCTCAAAATAAAAGGGCTTGGGATGTGGCTCAGTGGTAAAGCACCCCTGAGTTTAGTCCTCAGTAGTGGGAAGGTTTGGGGATAAGGTGAGCCTACAAAGTACAAAACATTTCCTGAAATTTCTAGCACACCAAGAAGAGAAAATATTTTTTTTAATTCCAAATTATCATGAACCAAAAACAGTTAAGGCTACTGCTGGACCCTTTGTTCTTTTGTTAACATACACTAGAAAGATAAGAGAATGATATGGGATGGAAATTGTAGCACAGGAGCAATTAGATAAATATTCTACCTTTGTGCGCCAAAATTAAAGAATTTATTTAAATTTTACGTTGAGAGGTGAAAATGAACATGGAACATTTCAAGACTCAAAGGAACCGTGACATGATACCACTCTACTTTCTGATTAAACCTGTTGGGAATCTCAGTAAGACAGCATGGCCACATTTAAATCATATTTTCAACCTCTGTCTATTGTAGCCCAATCTCCAGAGTCTAAATACATATGTATATAAACTTGCATGGTGTGAAACGACCCTTATCCTTCCCCAATGCATCACTAAATCCTGATCCTTGAACATCTAATGAGTCTCTGAATCACTAAGGAGGTTTTAAAAGCATGGAGTCTACTTGTTTAAGGTTAAAAGACGACTGACAGCAATATTAAAGCCCAGAGCATGGAACTAATCGCGAAAGAACCCAAAAGCATCACTTCTAAGTAGGAAGCATTCTACCACCTTATTTGAAAACTCCCAAACTGATGAGTCCCATCTCCTACACCTTTTGCCCCAACTAGCCCAGCTACCCTTCCTTCCTCAGGGGATAGCTTTCAACTCCAGCCCCCTCATCCCTCTCCTTTCCATTCCACCCTTTCTTTTCCGAACCAGTCTTCCAACCCCTGTTCTTTAAGGGCCCTGTCATCTGAGGACCACTCTCGCCAGCTCCTCAGGCCCCACTCTTCTGAAAGACACTCACACAGGGCTATCCACTTAACCTCCAACGCTGAGCCACCACTGCCCCCGGCCGCCCTCTGGCCCCTTGCCCTTCTCCCCTCCCCCTCTAGTCTCGACACCTCTCCCCCGTCGAATTCCTGCCAGTCAAACACTGCCCCCTCACGCTGCCTGCCCCTCGTCCGCTCCAAACCTCCCCAAAGCCAAGGATCCGCCAGCCCTCTCACCGGCCGCTCCGCCGGTAAACGCTGTTCTCCAGCTCCAGGCTCACTGTTTGGAGTCTCCCCTCGTGATTGACGGCTTCCACTTCCTACCACGCCTCAGCGGAACCACCCCGCTAGCCAATCCCAGAAGCAAACTGGCCTTGGCCGGGCACCGCCCTTGGAGGTCAGCTTCGCCAACCAGCAAGTAGAAAAGAGACGGACCCGCCTCCTGAACAGATCCAATCCGCTGGGGCTGGAGGGAAAACACAACAGTATGTAAGTTCGGGTGAAGTCGATGTATCAGGTTCGGTTGCGAACGCAGTCAGGTAGGCAGGAATTACGAACATGTCTATTTTAGTGCCAAACAGTGATAGTGGGTTTGTTTAGGAAAAAAAAACATGGCCCAGACACCGGCCAACCTCACCCAAACCTCTTAGACTGAGAACTAGAGGACAGGGAGACTGGTCTGTTTACATCGAATTCTCGCGACAGCTGGTTCGAAACTCAAAGCACGTGGACGTGGCAGCTGCCAATCACTCTTAGCTGGCCATTCATCCGTCCCGAAACCGCCTTCTGCCCCGCCCTTTGCGATATGTTTACCTTCCGGGATCCTAGTCTGGCTCGCTCCACTGATCAGCCCTGGAACCGAGGTGTTGTTGTTCTGGGTAAGGGGCATGGCGATGATTTGAGATTTGAGTCCCTTTGCAGAACCAGGAATGTCTTCTTACCACAGTTTACG
Organism: Sciurus vulgaris; assembly: GCF_902686455.1. NCBI lineage: Eukaryota > Metazoa > Chordata > Mammalia > Rodentia > Sciuridae > Sciurus > Sciurus vulgaris. The sequence goes on from NC_136463.1 coordinate 36,992,883, forward strand.
CCTTCCTTACTGGAATCTAACCATTGTCATTTTTGTCATTTTTTTAAAGAATAAAAATTGATGTATTGATCCGCACAGTCTTTCATTTTATTTCATTTGCAATACTTCATATATTTATCAAATTTAATGCTAACAACAGCTCCATGAAGATATAGCTTATTAATAGGCACAGTTTTGTAACTAATTGATACAACAGAAAACATTAGAAAGACCTTAGCACAGTGGAGGAGGGAAAGATATAGTAGAAAAACTACTGCCTCGCGCAAGAAAACACAGAATCGCTGGGTGCGGTGGCCGTACACCTGTGATCCCAGCGATTCGACCCGGGAGGCTAAGGCAAGAAGACTGCAAGTTTAAAGCAGCCTCAGCAACTTGGACAGACTCGATCTCAGATTTTTTTTAAAAAAGAGCGGAAATGTGGTTCAGTGGTTAAGCGATCCTGGATTCAATCCCCGGTACCGAAAAAGCAAGCAGGAAACAAGAGCCCAGCGGGCGACGCACTCCAGTAATCACCGCAACTTAGAAGACTGAGGCAGGAGGGCAACTTCAAAGTCAGTATCAGCACATCAGCGAGGCCCTAAGCAACTTATTGAGACTCTGTCTCAAAATAAAAAGGGCTGGGGATGTAGTTCAGTGGTTAAGAGCCCTTAGAACACCCCCCCCCCAAAAAAAAAAAATTGCTTCCTACACTAAACAGTATTCTGAATTCCTTCTTCTCTTACTGTTGTATATTTTGGTTTTTGGTTTTTTTTTTTTTTTTTTTTTGGGGGGGGGGGGATTGTTGTTTGGTTTTGGTACCAGGGATTGAATCTAAGGGCACTTAACCACAGAGCCACATCCCAAGCCCTTTTTATTTTTTTTATTTCGAGACAGTCTCACTAGGTTGCTTGCAGCCTAAGTTGCTGAGGCTGGCTTTGAACATGTGATCCTCCTGCCTCAGTCTCCTTAGCCACTGGGATAATAGGCCTGTGCCACCATGCTGGGTCATCTCTGGCTTCTTTATTGTTTCTGTAATGTGTTTTGGGTGCTTCTTTTTTTGTAAATCCCCCCACCACCACCATCTACAACGTTAAATTCTTCCTAGGCAATAGATCAAGACTTTTACATTGTTGAATCACCCTCAACACCCAACAGCCATGAAACCACAAGTATTTAAAAATTAAAATTTATTTGAATGAAATAACTATTGTTCATATGCTATCCAGAACCCAGAGCAGAATTAAAAACAAAATCTCAAGACCAGTGAGTAATAATGACAAATGGGATCATCAACATTTGGATAAGGTTTTCAGTTTACATAGTTGATTTTTGTTCTGCTTTTTGTTTTGTTCGTAGTACAGGGGATGGTACTCAGAGCCTCATGCATACTAGGGAAGCACCCTACCATTGAGCTAACCCCCCAGACCTACATAACTTTTATTTATTTACTTTTTCTGGAACTTGGATTGAACCCAGGGGCACTCTACTACTGAATTACCTTCCCAGTCCCTTGTAAATTTTGAGATAGGGTGTAAGTTGCTGAAGCTGACCACAAACCCTCTCAGCCTCCCATGGTGCGGTTACATACATGCCCAATTGTGCCCAGCTACAGAGCTGTTTTTATATGCATTGTTAAACTTTGTAACTCTTCAACTATTTCTCTTCAAAGCCATGGGAAAATAAAGTAAACAAAATCATAATGGATGTACCTGTTCTCAAGTTCATTCACTCATGCATTCAACTAATATGAGTATCTATCAAGTGTTAGGTATGTTCTGAGTGGGGATACAGCCGTGAACAAACTGACAAATCATTCCAATTGCCCTTAGCCAAAGAATTTACACTCTGATGGGAAGACAGAAACAAACAAAAACCGAGAAAGTGAAATGCTATGAAAAAAAGAATCCAGAAAAATACAAGCAGCAGATGGCTTATTTTAGGTAATATAGTCAGGATGGGATCACACCTATAATCCTAGCTGCATGGGACTTGAGGCAGGAGGATCTTACCTTAGAGGTCAGCCTCAGCAATTTATTGAGATCCTGGCCTTCAAAAACAAAAAAAAATTAGTAGGGCTTGGCGATGTAGATCAGTGGTAAAACACCCCTGGGGACTGAACCCAGCACCACCCCCACCCCCAAAAAAGGAAAAGGTGGTTAAGTATAGTCAGGGAAGGCTGCTCAAGAGATATTTGTTTTTGTGTGTGTTGTTTTGTCTTGTGTTGTGTTGAACCCACAGCCTGGAGCATGTAAGTACATGCTCTACTTATTCCCAGCCTGGAGAGGACATTTAAATAAAAAATCTCAAATAAATGAGGCAGACATTCTGAGAAAGAAGTAGTCCAGACAAAAGGATCAAATTACCGATTCCTAAGAAGAGTTTTAAGGAAAAACAAGAAAATCAATATGGCTGAAATAAAGTGAACTAAGTCGATCGTTACTGCAAACTAGTTAGGGAAGGTAAGGAAATGACCAGATGCAATATGGTCTTATGCAGAATTATAAGGAGTTTCAATTTTTCTAGAGTGGGAACCTATTGGAGGAATTTCAGCTAAGAAGTGTCATTTTTATTTTTTCATACAGTTTGGGGAGATTGAGTTCAAGGGATAGCCCATGCTAGGCAAGTGCTCTACCACTAACTACATCCCCAACCTTTTAAATTTTTGAGACATGGTCTCACCAAGTTGCCAAACCTGTCCTTGAATTTGTCTTCCTCAATTTCTGGAGTAAGTGGAATTATAGGTGTGCACCATCATGCCTAGCTAACACTTGAATTTTAACAGAGACAAAGCAATCTATTTTCTTACACAACTATGATGAATATTAATGATTTCTGTACCAGCCCTTTTTATATATATAATTTATTTAGAGACAGAGTCTCACCGAGTTGCTCAGGGCCTTGATAAATTGTGGAGGTTGGCTTTGAACTTGTGATCCTCCAGCCTCAGCCTTCCAAGCCCCTGGGGATTATAGGTATGCACCAACACACCCGGCAATATTTTAATTTTCAATAAATTAAAAGACAGGGTTGTGCCATGCCTCTAGTTCCAGCTGCTTGGAAGGCTGAGGCAGAAGGATCACTTACCAGTCTGGGATACATATTAAGACACCATCTCAAAAGAAACAAAAAGAAAGGAAATCTCATTTAAGAAAAAGATAGCCAGGCTCGGTGCACACCTGTGATCCCAGCAATTTGGGAGGCTGAGGCAGGAGGATCACAAGTTTAAGGCCAACCTGGTCAATTTAGCATGATCCTATCTCAAAATAAATATATAGATAAGGATGTAGCTCAGTAGTAGAACACCCCTGGGTTCAATCTCCAGTACAGAAAGAAGGAAACAAGGAAAGAAAAAATGTTTCATTACTGATAGGAAAAACCTATAGTTTTTCCAGGCTGGAAGTATTGCTCAGGAATACGCCCAGAAATTCCTCATTGGAATTTCTGTGCTTGTAGATATACTATATAAAACCAACAGGGCCAGAGAAACAAGATGTATCCCATTTGTTTACAATAAAAATGAATTAAAAAAAAAAAAGACAAACAGGGCAATAGAGTGGTAAAGTTTCTACATTCCACTTTAAGTGATCAATTATTGAGTATAAAAGAATGTATAATTCCTAATGTAACCACTACTTCTGCCAAAATATTTTGCTTCAAAAATTAAAATTTAAGTTCTTAACTTTTGTTAATGGCATAGCATATTTCACCCCCAAATATACTTAAGTTTTCAGGTATCTTTATGATGAAAATAGCATTGTTCAGTGATGCTAGTACACACCTTATGGGGCTATTGCTCAGTAGCAGAGCACTTGCCTGTGTAAGTCTCCAAGTTTCTTACCCAGCACTGGAAAATATTTTTTTTGAAAAATAAAGATTACATAATCCATTACATTAATCAAGTGCAAATTTTGACTTCATGTATAGGAATATTTTATTTACAACCACTAGGAGATAAACGTGAAAAGTAGCTAAACAGACTTTAATATACATATATATTTGCTGAATTTCTACTTGGTGCAGCTAAAATATCATAGATATAAAAGATGGAAAATTCCTTCACAATGAATTGACTCCAAAATTGTCTATCAGTTGCTATGTCTTTATCTTGGAAAGATATGAAAAACAAATTTTTTGATATTCAAAAATCCTTAAGCTGGGGTTGTAGTTCAATGGTAGAGCACTTCTGGAATGTATGAGGCCCTGGGTTTGATCCCCAGTACCACAAGAAAAAAAAAATCCTTAAAAACCAGCCACACAGGGCTAGGCATGTAGCTGTGGTAAAGCACATACTTAGCAAGCAGGTTCAAGGTTTAATACCCACCACAAAAGAATTCAAACCAACAAAGCAGCCACAAATAATGTTTACCTCCATCATTGGTTCTCAATTAATCCTTCCATAGACAATAGGTATGCTTCCAAGTACATGGTTTCTAGTATATGTGACATAATCAATGTTGCATGTCTAAAATACATTTTTTAAAAATTTCATGGAGATTGAACCCAGGGCCTCAGCCATACTAAGTAGGCATTGTATCACTGAGCTACAACCCCACCCCATGAATTAACTCACTAATCTCTCAATGAGAGATCTTGCCTAATTAATAAATTTTTTTTTTCTCACAGAACACAATGCACCACACCAAAATTACATACTCTTGGTGTTTTAGTATTGTCCCTTTACCCCTCATATTACAAAAGTATAAATAGTGGGGTGTGGGGTTTTTTGGTTTGCTTGTTTTTTTGGAACCCAACACCTAGGGGTTGGAACCCAACGCCTTACACATACTAGGCAAGCACTCTACCACTGAATTACATCTTCAAACCCTGTTTTATTCATGGTTAATCACTACATATTTCACCAAATACTCATAAATCATAATCATATTCTTTTTGGATATTTTGTTTCTATGCATTCTATATTAAAAATTCGGTTTAAAACTGAGTATTACACATATTTTAAGTCATTACTCTAAAGCATTATCATAGCGCAATAGACTATTATTAATATATACCATTAAAACAAACCACCAACAAAAATCCAGTTACATGAAGAACAGCTCACTGATTTATTAGATGAACATACTCATATAATCAATGAAAACTGTACGATATAAAATAATTTAAGAAATGTTGGGAATTAGCAGCACCATCTGTTATCGAAATAGCAAGAAAAACTTCACATATTTAAGCAAACACTAGAAGGTAACTATTTAAACACCTAATAATGCCATTGGTCTGGGAAGACTGAGAAGGGTATTGTTTTAGCCAAACACACACCAAGATTCAATGAGTATATCTGATGGTTAATGTTTTAGAAAAATGCTAATGAAGTAAAAGATACTGCATAGTGTTTTAATTAGGACAAGGAAACTAACATCCAGCTAACTTTAGCATGGCTCAACACTTCTATGAAAAATTTAGTTCTGAATTATGAAATTAGAAATAAAAAATAATTTTTAAAAGACACGAGTAGTCTCTAGGAAACATTAAGTGGAACACAGGTCACTATGAAAATACATCACTCTTCCAGTCTGCTTAATAATTTACTTTAAAAAGTTGTGTTGTTTTCATCACAAGTGGCTTGTACAAATTTTTAATAAGCATTTAAAAAGTTTAAATGTATTTCTAAAATCTAATAGATTCTTCCGATTTTTTAAAACATTTAGCCCTGTTGTCACAATTACTGTGTATCAGAATAAGAGACTGAGTTTGTGTGAAGGATACAAATTTACACACATTGTACAGCAACTTATATCCTAACATCTACAAAATTCACAATTATAATACAAGCAAATACAAGGCCAGGATAAAACTGTTAAATTCCAAAAAGTCAAACTGTATACTCTTTTTATTTTGTCCCCTTAGAAAAAGTTCAACTTCGGTGCCAAATTTAAAAAGCCCTCTTATATCCTAAGTTTGGAAAAAACCTCGATTCCCAGATACTTTTTAGCAAACACAGACAGTTTTCCTGTGCTGATGTAGTAAAGGATTTCCAATTTTTTTGTGGCCCCTAAGTCTGCGTCGCATGGTGAGTTTAACAGAGTTCTTCCTCTGTGAGGTCGTGGGGAGGCTTCCAGGTTGAGCACCACTACTTCGACTTAAGCCATTTCGTCTGTGCTTCTTCATAAGGGGGCCAGAGTTGGATTCTTCCAATGTCCTTTTAAAGTTTGCTGGAGGGGTTCTTTCAACTTCTTGAGCTTTCATTTGACCAGGAGTTGACATCTTTAAATTTTTTTGGTCCAAGATGGTATTTGTTGAATTTGTAGGCACAAGGCCAACTGACAGGGTATTATTCAAAGAATCATGTATCCTTAAAGTCAGAGCTTTAGTGCAATTTTCTTCAAGTGGCTCTGGATCTTTTGAGGGTATAACCACAGCCTGGACACTCCCTCGAGCTATCTCAGCTGGGACCTCTAAAAAATTCTCTGAGAAGGCATTACTACGAACAAGAGCAGGTATATGGTCCTTAGAGTTGAGTCTTGGCCATTGATCCTCTTCCAGTGACTGAAAAACAGGAAGGTAAAACAAATAAGAAATAATTTATCCTAGAACTCAATAAATCCATGACATATATTAGGCTCCTTATGAAGTGATTAAGATGGCAAAATTATGATAAATATTCAATCACTTATTTATTATACAGTCACTGTATTGCAAGGCTCTATGAGAATAACCTAGGTGAGCGGAAAGCATATAAAGGTAATGATGACAATCCTGTCTTTGGGGTAACAGATAAAATAAATAATCTATTGGAGTGGGTTAAAATTCATCTAGTCACAAGTATTTCCTATCTACTAGTGAGTAACCAAAAATAAGATACTTTAAGGAACAAGATTTCTAAAAAGAGCCATAGGCACAAATTTACTAGTACTTTCACTTTGTATCCAAACAAAGATAAAGGTATTATAATCTATGTACATTTTAATTTTATGTGTAGCAACAACTAAATGCTAAAAAATAGGTCTAAAATGTGTGTTGTGCAGTGCTGGAGATAGAACCCAGGGCCTCATCCATGTTAGACAAGCTCTCTACCACTGAGCTACAGCCCCAGTCCCATAAATCTAATTGTTTTACACAAAGCTTTTTATTTTTCCATGGGGACCATCAAAAAAATTGTTTCAAGAAGCTATTAATAGCATCCTAATTTTATGGTAATTCAAACATATGCCTACCTAAAATTTTGAAACCATTTGGATTTTTCTTTTTTGAATGCTGGGGATTGAACCCAGGGGCACTCTACCACTGAGCTATATCACTAGTCCTTTCATTCTTTAGTTTGAGACAGGGTCTTGCTAAGTTGCTCACACTGGCTTCAAAATTGTAATCTTTCTGCCTCATCCCCCTGACTACCTGGGCTTATAGGTATGCATCACCACGCCCAGCTAGTTCAAAACCAAATGCAAGTAGTAATATTTTATACAACCTTTGTCTTAATAGTTTTTCAAGGCAAGAATCAAAATGCATGGAAAGACAGTAGAATGAATCAGACATAACTTCCCTATGTTCATATATGAATACATCATGTACAACCACAAAAATGGGACATATATCCCATGTATATATGATATGTCAGAACACATTCTATTGTCATATATGACTAAAAGGAATAAAAGAAACAAAATGCAAATAACTCTCCCCCAATTGTGTAAAATTTCCCTCAAATAAACTCTCAACCATATTCATAAAATATTAACATTATTAACATATGTAGAGTAGTAAATGGTGAAATATTATGACATCTTCCTCCGATATAAAATCCCATGTGAGTAAACACCTTTCTAAAAAGTTCTGTATAAATACATACTCATAGTAAGATAGTTTCCTTCAATGTATCTAGAATTGAAAGAAAAGAGAACCCGAAGCATACAGAATCTTGTAGACTGAAGTATCTCAATGTAACCATAGAAGCAAACACCGTAAGGGTTGGGGTGGGTGGCTTGGTACTACACCAAATACAGTCTCTTTTTTATTCAAAATATACTCTTGCTGGGCCCAGTGGTACATGCTTCTAATTCTAGCAACTCGGAAGGCTCAGGCAGGAGGATCGCAAATTCAAGGATAGGCTGGGCAATTTAGCAAGACCCAGAAGACTCAAATCAATCCTTAGCAAGAAAAGCGGCATCAACACCAGACCTTAAATTATACTACAGAGCCATAGTAACAAAAACAGCATGATATTGGCACCAAAACAGGTATGTAAGAGACAAACCCACATAAATACAATTATCTCATACTAGACAAAGGCACCAAAAACACACATTGGAGACAAAAAGTCTCTTCAACAAATGGTGCTGGAAAAACTAAAAATCCATATGTAGCAAATGAAATTAAACCCCTCTCTCTTACCCTACACAAATATCTACAGTGGATCAAAGATGTAGGCACTAGAACAGCGATTGCACCTAACAGAAGAAAAAAGTAGGCCCAAATCTCCACGGTGCCAAGCTTAGGAACTGACTTCCTTAACAAGACTCTTAAAGTACAAGAAGTAAAATAAAAAATCAGTGAATGGAATGGAATCAAACTAAAAAGCTTCTTCACAGCAAAGGAACAAATTAATAATGTGAAGAGAGAGCCTACAGAATGGGAAAAAATCTTTATCATGCACCTCAGATACAGCATTAATCTTCAGCATATATAAAGAACACAGAAAACACCAAAAAAAATAAATAAATAAAAATAACCCATTCAATAAATGGGCAAAGGAACTGAAGAGGCACTTCACAGAAGAAATACAATTGATCAAGAAATATATGAAAAAATTCATTATCTCTAGCAATTAGAGAAATGCAAATCAAAAAACTACGCTGAGATTCCATCTCACTCCAGTCAGAATGGCAACTGTCCAGAATAAAAGCAACAACAAATGGTGAGGATGTGGGGAAAAACATACATTCATACATTGTTGGTAGGCCTGCAAATTGGTACAATCTCTATGGATAGCAGTATGGAGATTCCTTAGAAAACTTGGAATGGAACCACTATCTGACCCAGTCATCCCACTCCCAGGTTTATACCCAAAGGACTTAAAATCAGCATACTACAGTGACATCAATGTTTATAGCAGCTCAATTCACAATACCTAAACTATGGAACCAACCTAGGAGCCCTTCAACAGATGAATGGATAAAGAAAATGTAGTATATATACACAACGGAATATTACTGAGTCTTAAAGAAGAATGAAATTATGGCAGTAAATGGATGGAACTGAAAAATATTATGCTAAGGGAAATAAGCCAATTCTCAAAAACTAAAGGCCAAATGTTTTCTTTGATATTTGGATGCTAATTCACAATAAGATGTTGCGGGGGTGGGGGGGGAGAATAGAGTGTTTTTTTTTTTTTTTTTTTTTTTGAGAATAGAGGTATTTTGAACTAGACAGTAGGGAATGAAGGAAGGTAAGGAGCATGGGGGCAGAAATGACAGTAGAATGAATCAGACATTATGGCCCTATGTGCATATATAATAACATGACCTGTGTTAACTCTACATCATGTACAATCAGGGGAATGAGAAGTTATACTCGATTTACATGTGATGGGTCAAAAAAGTATTCTACTATGATGTCTAACTAATTAGGATAAATTTAAAAATATGTTAAAATAAATAAATAGGGCCAGGAATGTGGCTTAGTGGTTAAGCACCCCCAGTTCCAAATCCCCAGTATGTATGTATGTATAATAAATAAATAAATAAGCTTTCTTTCTGAAGTCACTCACTCATTCATTCATTCATTCATTCATTCATTATATACTGCATGGCTTATTGAAAGTCTGGTTATTCTTGCCTACTTTAACAGTGAATGGAAGGTAGCAATTGTTTATTTTTTTAAGAAAGGGATCTTTATGTGGTCCAAGCAGACCTCAAACATGTGATCTCCCTTCTTTGCCCTCCCAAGTAATGGACATCAAAATTAATTCAACATTCTAGTATTGAGATAAAAGGAAAATTTCTTTAATACTGACACATGGTTTTCAATAATATCAACGAGAGTTTTGTGTCAGTTCATCCCTTAGTTCATTCAATTATTTAACCTGGTCACAAGCATATTCTGGGTGATCACAGAAAAAATAATAATAAAAAAATCATTGACAAAGAATTCATGCAGTTCTAATATAGAAACAGGTATGCAACAAGACCAGCAGCAAATAAGTTCTGTAGCAGAAGTCTTCCTACTGCCAAATAATCACATGCTGCTATTTAGGCACAAAAACAAGGAATAATCAAGCTATTTATAGGAATACCACATATTGCTGCAGCATAGATAACAAGGTTAGACACAGACTGAATTCCCTTATTAGAAAAAAGGAACTATTTCAGAGTTCACAGAATTTATTGTAATTACTCTTGCTGTGTCTTTTTTAAATTCACCAATTATTATTCTGACACTACAACTGCACTAGCTTTTCTTATCCCACTTCCTCCTTGAACTTTTCCTTTTCCTTCTCATTTTATTGGCACTCTGGGAATACATCACATCTGTTAGACCATGCAACTGCTTAAGTTTCTTAGACTCACCCCAGATTAACTTGTGGTGCTAATCTTTCTTGTTATATTCATTAAATATTTATTATATATTGATATTACTCCTTAAAAAACACATACTTCAAAATTTCACTGACTTGGGGGTCTCCTTCCATCTATGTTATAATCCAATATTAAACAACTAATTACAAATTATGCTTAAAACACAAGAGAAAGTAAATTTTACTTTTTCTGAAACCATCTCCTCTTTTCCCTCATCTTTCCTTCCCATAGCTCTTGGCTTATAAAACAAAACTAAATTTAGTTCTGCACTACAGAAAGAATGGAGAAAGAAATGTGTGTCATAGCAATCCCTTAAACCAAGGAATTTACTCCAAAACAAAGAATAACACACACCAGAATCCAACTAAAGTTGACATGTCTATAGATTTAACCTGACCGGACATGCATTGTCTAATATGAATAAACCTTTCTCTTTTTTTGGGGTGTGTGTGCGTGTAGTGGTAGAGTACTGGATTGAACCTAGGGATATTATACCACTGGGTTGTATCCCAGTCCTTTTTATTTGGAGACAGGATCTCACTAAGTTGCCAATGCTGTCCCTGAACTTGTGATTATAGGCATGCACGTGCCACACTCAGCTAAATGTGAATAAGTCTGAACCAAACTGTCATTACATTTATCTAGATGTTATTAGACACAGGATATTGCAACAATAAAATAAATCAGCGATGTTAGTGTATACCTCCTTTTAAGTCAATTAAGGTAGGCAAAATAAAAGCAATTTATTGGGCAGATTTTCTTCCACTACTTGTTAGAACAATCAATTCTAATTATTCTGATTTGATCTAAATATTTCCCCATATTTGGAAAGGGGTAATTGGTTAACAACCAACCATCCCTGTATATAAATTAGTGCATGCAAAAATCTCTTTATCAGCCAGGTCTGCTGGCACATGACCTCCTAGCAACTCAGGAAGCTGAGGCTGAGGCAGGAAGATCACAGGCAGGATGCCAGCGTAGCAATTTAGGGATAACCTGTATCAAAATTTAAAAAGAAACAAAAATAAAAATAAAAGGGCTAGGACTGTAGCTCAGTGCTTACCAAAACCGACAACAATCCTTACTTTAACTTTGGTCTTATTTTTAGGTGATTATATCTCCTAAATTTGAGGTTTGTTTCTTTCTGTATCGGTTGCATTTGTTTGTCATTTTCACAATCGCTCAGTGCTGGGGACTTGAACCCACGCCTCCAGCATGCGAGGCAGGCACGCTACAAGTTGGGCTATATGGCCTGCCCTGGTTTGTTTCTTTCTGGAGACAGGGTATCACATTACCCAGGTTTGTCAAACTTGTTGGTTCAAGCAATCCTCTTGCCTCAGCTTAATATATATATATATTTTTTTTTTCTTTGTTAGAATTGAGTATTGAACCAAGTGCCTTGCACATGCTAGCTAAATACTCTACATCTGAGCCACAATACCAATCCCCCTTTTTAAAAGTTTTTTATTTAACTAGTTTTAAAGAATTTAACCTTTATTTTTTTTAAACATAGTGCTGAGCATCAAACCCAGTGCCTCACAAATGCTAGGCAGGCACTCTATCACTGAGCTACAAACCCAGCCCCTCAATTTTATTTTGCTAAGTTATCTTGCAAATCTTGCTAAGTTATCCAGGCTGGCCTCAAAATTGTCCTCTTGCCTCAGCTACCCACGTAGGTAGAATTACAGCTATGTGCCACTGTGCCTGGCCTAAGAAATAATTTTTAAAATGTATTTTGTGTACAGTTTTCCTAATGCCAATCAACAGACAGAAATAATTTTTAATTTCAGGTCAGCATTAAGAGTGTTTATTCCAAACATAATACTCACTCCCTTACTGATACATAACCCTAATGTTTCCTTCTCTATTCTAACTAAAAGTCAGTTACTCAAGAAAATCAGAGAACTAAAAAGTAGTGAATACATACAATATTCAGAAAAAGGTAAGTAGCCGGGCATATGGTGCACACCTGTAATCCCAGCAACTTGGGAGGCTGGGTAGAAGGATTATAAATTCGAGGCCAGCCTCAGCAACGTAGTGTGACCCTGTCTCAAAATAAAAAAAAATAAAAAGGGATGGACATGTAGCTCAGTAGAAGAGCACCCCTGGGTTCAATCCCCAGTACCACAGGGTGGGGGAGAGAAATACACAAGTAAACATAAGCTCCAAATTGATTGTTTTAAGAGTTTCAAAGGAAAGAAAGCTTTGACAAGGAATTTCCTTAAGAAAATTACTATACAATAAATAATTGTCAGTTTTTTTTGGGTAGTGCTGGGGGTTTGAACCCAGGGCCTTCAAGCATGCTAGGCAAGCATTCCACCACTGAGCTACATACCCAGCTTGTTAATTTCTAAATGAAAAGATTCAACTTTATCATATATATTTTTTGCCATATACATGTGAAATTAAAATAAAAGGCGAAACAGTAATAATAAATTTTCCACCCCAAATTAAAAGTTCTTCGACAAAAAATTGCCTAATATACAATATGAAGTTATTCTGTATTTCCCATTTTAATGGTGAATCCACTCAAAATACATTCTCAGAAAAGCAGGGTAGCCTTGTATTATATTAAAGCAATTATCAATATTACTAGTTTTTTCTATTGTAAACAAATGGGATACATGTTGTTTCTCTTTTTGTACATGGAGTAAAGGCATACCATTTGTGTAATCATAAATTTACATAGGGTAATGTTGTTTGATTCATTCTGTTATTTTTTCCCTTCTCCTCCACCCCTCCCACCCCTCTTTTCCCTTTATACAGTTCTTCCTTCCTCCATTCTTGCCCCCCTCCCTAACCCTAACCCTAACCTTAACACTAACCCCTCCCACTCCCCATTATGTGTCATCATCCGCTTATCAGCGAGATCATTCATCCTTATTACTAATTTTTGATAGGAAAAAATAGAATGAAAACATAACCAAGTATTTGAGGTATTAATAAATTAGAAAAGGGGAAATGTGGCACCCATTTAAATTTGTTTCTCAGCATATGTTAAATTTATTTGATATTAACATGTTTAAGAAATAGGAATGATGTTTCTCATTCATGTTAATAGACATTCAGTTCCAAGGTGTAAAATTCTAAGGGCCAGTACAATTTTGATTCTGTATGACCTATCCAGACTGTTTAATCTCTCAGTCATATTACTGATACATGGAATTGATAATATAATACTGATATTAATACCATTTCTGAGTTATGAAGTTCAATTTATCAGAGTGCTTCATAAACTTCCAAAAGCTTTAGAAATGTTCACAGCATCAGAAGGGGATCAATAAATTCCAAACGCTAATATTCTTCAAGGAAACCAAACACTTTTCTAATAAGTACTCTATACACACAAGCTGGCATTCAGCTTAGTACTAATGTGAAGCTAGCTCTCTGACAACAAACTATATAACAAAGAACTATCACCTTGAACTTAACTCAAAATCCCATTTTATCAATAATCTAAAATTTATTTGTAGGCAACACTAACCAAAGGAATTCTATCAAAACATAACTTTAAAACTACAGAATTGTATACCTTGACTGGTGGTGTAGAACATGGAGAAGGAGTCATCACACAGGTTTCTTGACTATTATAAGAAGGGCTATCAGTCAGGTTCAGATAGAGCTCATCTTCATTGGTGAAGTGTCCCTGATTGTCCACTCCTGGAGAGATGCAGATTACTATGGCACTAGTGTTATCTGCCCGGAGCATACGCTGCCTCCAGCGGCCTAGTGCCCGATTCACAAGCATTTTGGCACAAGATTGTCCAGGCTCACCCTATATTAAAAAAAAAAAAAAAAAAGAACAAGAATGTCGACTCACATTTAGTCACCACTAAATCTGTATTAAATTAAAAAATGGGTATTCAATGTGACCTAAGTAAACAAATCTCCCAAATTTTCAAACATTGCCCATAATTCCCATAGTTATATTAATGTAGTACATTTCTAAATTTTTAAAATTAATAATAAAGACCTCATTTCTTTAAAGGAACTCCTACAAACAAAAAATGTTGACCCAACATACAAATTATTAAAGGATACAATAAAAATTCAGAGATAAGGAAATATAAATAGCTCTCTCTAAATATAGATATATAAAGTCAGTGTCATTCCTAAAAGGAAAAAAAGTATTAAAATTAGTTAACGTATAAAGAGAAAATATATACCAATAGAAAGAAAAGAATCTCATGTTATGTAAATAAATATGTCTTGGAATAAAATAGCACCATGTATGAATTCAAAATTTGCTACATTTTGGGCTGGAGACATGGTTCAGTGACACAGCATGCGTCTACCTTGCATGAAATGCTGGGTTTAAGCCCTATCATTGCAAACAACAAACAAAGCAACTGCTAAAACTTTTGGGGCTGGGGATGAGGTTCACTGATACAGCATGTACTTAGTTAGCATGCACCAGGCCCAGGGTTCAATCCCAAACACCAAAAGGAAAAAAAAAAAAAATTTTTTTCCTAAGTTTCAAAGAATAGAAATTAAAATTATGTGTTCCAAAAATAGGGCTAAAGTATCTTAAACTGTATTTGGAAACTTTAAAAATTATATTGTTGTATGTAATGTGATAAAAAAATTAATGAAAATACAAAACTATTAATGCACTATGTAACATACTAGAATGCATATACGATATAAATGTATTAGAGCACTATTAGTAGTATATAAATTTATTTATAATTAACTGTATACAATGTACAGTAACTCATGTGGATGTCTTCTGTCCCTAAAATTTATATATTCAAATGGGATAAAGAATTGGGTTTTCTTCCCATCTTCTTGGGAAAATAGGAAATCATCTTCATTTGGGATTATTTCATCTTGGATGTATTATAGTATTCCTACAACACATTAATGATTGCATATTACAAATAATCTGCTCAGTTACTTTATTTGAACTTTTAATATTGGGGCTGGGGTATAGCTCAGGGAATAGCACTAGTCAAGCATGCACAAGGCCCTGGGCTAGATTACCAACACTGAAAAGGAACACACACACACACACACACACACACACACAAAGTCATCCATCCTTATGATCCAAAGATAAGTCTCACTTTTTCATATACATTTTATACATATACATTTTTTTTACCTCTACCTTCCCCGCCCTTTCTTATACCTTCTTTGCCCAATTCTATAATAAAGATTTCCTAGTGTCATAAAATAAAGGCACTAATCAAATTACAACTTGAGGAGTCTTCTTAGCTTATATTTCTGAAAATATTTATAATACAGGGATTTACCTATTGCTACTGGCATAGTGTTTTAGTAGATATATTTTAAAATTAATTGAATTGATTTTATGGTCACAACCTGTGCATACTTTAATAAAATTCCTTCATGAGTCAATTTATACTTTTTTAGATAACTAACAAAATTTTCCTTTTTCAAACTGATATACATAAGTTGTTTCAATTGTGATTTAAAAAAACAAACAAACTTTTACTCTTTTGGTATTGGGAACTGAACCCAAAGGTGCTTAAAACTGAACTGCATCCCCAGTTCTTTTTATTTTTATTTTTAATTTTTAAACAGGATCTTACTAAGTTGCTGAGGCTGGTCTTGAACTTATAATCTTCCTGCCTCAGTCTCTACAGTAGCTGGGATTAACAGGCATATAGCACCACCACACTTAGCTAGAGATATTTGTTTAAGTCAAGCTATGTCCACTCACTCAAACTTTCTGTGCATTTTTGCTTGTTCTAAGAATATCAAGCATACCTCATCTGTCTTTTTAATCTCCCCCTACCCAATTTTGTGAATCTCTAGATCATTAATTTCTGTTCTTTACTATTTTTATCCTCTATTTGGAGGCTTTACCCCCTGATGGGTTTTTTTTTTATATATATATATATATAGCTTCCTGACTGGATCGCTGAGATCCAAAACATCCTAATTTCAAAGATGTTAAAAAGTGAAAAAAATATGCATCTCAGAATTTAGGAAAGTTAGCATAATCTCTAGTGCATCAATCTATCACATTACCCAAAGAATATCACTTTCCAGACACTAGCTGAGGACTCACTGAAGTATGCTCCTCTCTTTCACTTTTTTCAGTATGCCTGTTTCTCTTCCCAGCAAAGTTTCATGAAAAAATAAATTCACGTAAGCCATTTTCGCTACCTTACCTACATTTTTTCTTCAGCTCACTATAATTCTGCAGATATGGATCCCCTTACATTATGTCCTTTTCAACCATACAGTCTTGCTAAGTGATCTCATATGGTGTCAAAGATCTTCTAAACTATGATTAACTCACAACTTAGTTATTTCCAGGCTTCGCTCTTGAATATGTATAACTGCCTACTGACACTATCTATCTAGATAAACCATCTAGATGGATACCAAGAAGTCAATATGTACCTCCAAGTCAGTATGTCTACTACATATGAACTATACACTTCCTGTCAAATAAAATAATGTGCTGCTTCTTAAAAATATCTCCCCAGGGCCAAAAAGTTGGATGTTAGCACTTTTTTCCTCTTTATAAACCGAAATGCCATCACAATTCTATCACTCATGTATTTCTTCTGCTTTTGTTTTTAACATTGTTGCCTTAGATTAAACTTGCCAATTTTCTTACTTGGAATATAACATTAGCTCCTAAAGAGGAACTCTACTATACCCATTAATAAAAGTTCCATCATACTAGCAACAAACAATATGAAGAAAGCTGGATATCTATTGTATAATTCATAAAAATTCACCTTCTCTTTGGGATCCTTCACTAATCATTGCTACCACCCATTCTTCTTCAATATCAAACTTATACCTGGTTTGATTTCATTAGTGGGCTAGATATTTTTCCTATGCCTCCTAATAGATACGCTCATATCCATTACTGTCTACTCTCTATTTTAGCTTCACTGCAAAAGCAAACTTTCTAAAATCAGCTTTTCAATAACTTTCTACTACCTGATTATAACATTTAACTCTGTAACAGATCAACCAAAACCTTTTTGCCTTATCTCCTTTCATGTCCAAGGCACACCAAGCTACTTGTAAACCCTGAAACCTGTGTCATACTCAAATACCTCTCCTTTTTGACTTTATACATGCTATTTCCCACTCATGGTAAGTTTCTCCCTTGGTCTATTACCTGGAAAATTCACCTCATCATTAAGACTTGTCCAAATATCACTCTCTTCCAGAAATGCAGTCTTCCTGAGTTTCCTTTCTCTCCTTCCCAGTTCTTATAGACTTATTATAATTATTGTTATATGGATGCTTCCTTCAATACTCATTCTGAAAACGTTCTGGCAGACTACAAAACTGGCTTTTGTCCTTGTCATATCATACGAAACATCTCCCAAATTAAAAGAATTCTAAATCCAGACAGGCACAGAAGCACATGCCTATAATTCCAGTTACTCTGGAAGCTGAGATAGAAAGAGCCCAAGTTCAAAGGGGTCAGCTTGGGCAACTTATCCAGATTGTTATCTCAGCAATCCAGTCAGGAAGCTATATAAAAACAAAACAAACCAACAACACCTGAGGAGTAAGCCCAGTGGTACAGCACTGCCTAGCATTTGAGGCCCAGGGTTCAACCCCTAGCACTGCCTATACCACAAATCTGTAATCCATGAGACAAAATAATTTTCATGTCATTTAATCTTCTTTGATATCTGACAATGTAATACACTAGGTCTCAAGGCAATAAAATGAATCAAGACAACTCTAAGCTTAAAAAACTCACAATCTAAACAGATTGATACTTATAAAATGCACAGTACTTTTATTTTAATTCTTTATTTTTATGTGGTGCTGAGGATCAAACACCAGTGCCTCACATGTGCTAGGCAAGGGCGCTACCACTGAGCCACGACCCCAGCCCTACATATTCTATGAGTGGTTTGGTTTAGGCTGTTTTGGTTTGGTTTGGTTTTTTAGGGGGTTGAGTACTAGGGAGTGAAGTCAGGCCTCTGATAAACTATACCCAGGCCCATATATTCTGTCGATAATAAAAATATTCAGTCCTAAAAAATAAGTACTAAAACTATTGAGTAATTTCTCACCATCAAGTATTTTTTATCCTCTTGGTCCTGGCACATTGAGATGGCGTCTTGGGGAGGAATCATATTCCAAAGTCCATCACTCCCCAAGATGATATATCTGTGCTTCTGGGGATCAAGAGTGTGGACACTTGTGTCTGGTTCAGGTGATACCACGAACTCACCACTGAAGAAATCATAGCTCCACAAATCACCTGGGGGAAGAAAGCAGAAGTAGTAAGTAGTATTATTTCCAAGTCAATGGTATCAGATCAACAGATTAAAGGAAAAAAAATCTAAATGTTCACTTCCATAGATACAGAAAAGTGTTTAATAAAATCAGAATCCATTCAAAGCCAGGTGCAATGGAATATGCCTATCAGCCCAGCAGTTCAGGAGGCTGAGACGGAAGGATCAGAAGTTCAAAGGCAGCCTCAGTGAAAGCAAGGCACTAAGCAACTCAATGAGACCCTGTCTCTAGATAAAATACAAAATAGGGCTGGGGATGTGGCTCAGTGGCCAAACACCCCTGAGTTCAATCCCTGGAAACTATCCCCCCAAAAAATCCATTCATAATTAAACACTTGCCAGCAAACCAGGAAAAAGGATACTCCCTTAACTTGATGATGAATATATATCAGAACTCCATAACAGGCAGGCAAGGTGGCACATGCCTGTAACCACAGTAACTTGGGGAGGCTAAGGCATAGGATTGCAAGTTGGAGGCCAGTCTCTATAATCAAGTAAGACCCTATTCCAAAATAAAAAAGAACTGGGGATATAACACATAGTAGAGTACTCCTAGGTTCAATCTCCAGTAGGGAGGGAGGGAGGGAGGGAGGGAGGGAGGGAGGGAGGAAGGAAGGAAGGAAGGAAGGAAGGAAGGAAGGAAGGAAGGAAGGAAGGAAGGAAGGAAGGAAGGAAGGAAGGAAGGAAGGAAAGAAACAAATTTTACCTCAGTAATAGAAGGCTTACTTTGCAAATGGGAGGCCTGGGTTCAATCCCCAGCATCTGGAGCAAACATCTTACTTTTATTTTTTTGGTTCTAGGTATTAAACCCAGGGCACTTTACCACTAAAGCCATAGCAATAATCCTTTCTACTTTTTATTTGAAGACAGTGTCTCACTAAGTTTATTTTGAGACAGGGTTCCAGGCTGGCCTCAAAATTGTGATCTTCTTGCCTCAGCCTCCTTAGTGGCTGGGATTACATGCCCATACCAACATTCTAGGCTCATCTTACTTAAAGGTAGGCTATTGAAAGTATTCCTTTCAAAATGAATAAAAAAGAAAACTAAAACCATGTCTAGTATCATCATTTGTCTTCCAATACTATACTTGAGTTCCTTCTGAGAACAGTAATATGATAAAAATAAGTAATTTGAAAAAGCAATGAGCAACTATTATTTCTATATAATTTCATTTTCACATGGAAAGCCAAAAAGAATTAACTATTATAATCAACAGGAAAATAAAGGTAGTAAGGTTGTTAAATATGGGCCTGATATATAGACATCAACTGTATATGCAATGGTAATGTAAATTTAAATGTAAATTTAAAACAATTCCATTTAAAACATGAAACAAATGTACACACTTGAGAATAAACTTAACAAAAGTTTCAGAAGTAAATAGGTACCAGTAAGAGGTGTTAAAGATGAGAGAGCTCTCTAATTTTTAAAAAATTTGCCATGGTTGGTGGTATACACCTATAATTCCAGAAACTCAGGAAGCTAAGGTAGGAAGATCAAAAGTTTGAGAGCAGCTTCAGCAACTTAGCAAGACCCTGTTTCAAAATAAAAAATAAATAAATAAATAAATAAATAAAACGAAAAGGACTAGGGATATAACTCAGTGGCAGAATGCCCCTGGGTTCAATCCCCAGTATCACCACCCTCTAAATAAAAAAAATTAGAGTTTGTTTTTGTTTTGTGATACCAGGAATTGAACCAAACATTTGCACATGCTAGGCAAACAAACACTCTACCACTGAGCTACATCCCCCGTATTTTAAATTTTGTTTTTATTTTGAGACCATATTACTAAATTGCCCAGGCAAGGCTAGAATTTGGGATTTTCCCACATCGACCTCCTGAGTAGCTAGGGTTACAAGCATGCACCACCAGGCCCAACTTCTCTGATTCATAACAATAACATATATATTGCATTTGGATTGTGTGAACTTAAGTGGATTCATTTATTAATTCTAGTAATTTCCTAGGAAATTATTTGCATTTTTTAATGCAGACAATCTTGTCTTCTCTGGATAAAGATGGTTTGAATTATATGCTGAATCATGAGATTAGGCTTCATATTTTACCTCTAAATACTAATATTTCAGCATGTATCTCCTGAACATGTGGATGTTCTCCTACATAACCATATTTGGGAATTTAATATTGACACTATATTGTATAAGATAAAATCCATGTTTAAATTTCCCAGTTGTTCCAATAATGCATTTTTAATATCCAAGATTTATTTAAGAATCATTTATTACATTTAGTTGCCAAATTCTGTTGTTTTTAACACAGAAAAAGTTCCCTAGATTTTTTCTTTGCTTGTTTTTTTCCTTCATAGAACTGACAGATAAAAAGAGTTCAAGTAAGTTGTATTACAGACTAACCCTTTAATTAGACTCCTCCTGTCCCAAAGCTACGGATGTAGCTCAGTGATAAGAGTACTTACCTAGCATGGCAAGGCTGTTGGACACCCAGCATCATAAGCACACACACACAAAACTTGTTCTTCACCAAAATATGCCATATTTAGCATTTATTGATGATTCTTGCATCATCCACCTTTTTTTTTTTTTCCTTTGCAGTACTGGGGATTGAACCTGGAGATTCTCCACGGAGTTACTCTATCCAGTCTTTTTAAATTTTTTTTTTTTTTATTTTGAGACAGGGTTAAGTCTCACTAAGTTGTTGAGACTGACCTTCAAGCTTACAATTCTCTTACCTTAACCTCCCAAATTGTTGGGATTACAAGCATGCTCCACCATACCCAGCTTACATGGCTTTATCTAAGATCAAATAACTATTAAGGGTCAGAAGTGAGCCTATAAACTAAAAGTTTGGTGTAGGTTTGCTCACCAAAATAGAATCAGAGAATGTCATTTTCATAGGTCCTAAAGGAAGGAGGCTTAGATATTGGCAGACATGGTTGTTGACTGCCAGCTGGTTATTTCCCCTTTTTACTCTACAGAGGGCGCTGAGGGACACCAAAAGAGAGGAGGTCCTGTCCAGATTCCAAAGAACTCTCATTTGCATGTTCCTTGGGCACCTCCAGCCAGCAGTCCACAAGATAACCCAGAAAATTTCTGTACCCCCTCAATCTGTGACTGACTTCCATGGAATTTCCCCAACAACTTTTGCCTCCTTTAATCCATACTCAAAATGCAACAAAATCATTTCTTTAAAACACAAATCTAGCTGGTGTGGGATTGAGTTACGCAATGCCCGTAACTCAGGAGGCTGAGGCAGCAGGATCACAAGTTTGAAGGCAGACTCAGTAATTTAGTGTGGTCCTAAGCAACTTACTGAGAGTTTGCCTCTAAACAAAATATAAAAAGCACTGGGGATGTAGTGCCATGGTAGAGTCCCACAGGGTTTAATTCTCAGTACAAAAAAAAAAGTTAGACATAAGAGTGTTAACCGAGCAACAGCTTCATATACCTTGTTTATATCGTATCTTTATTCCATTAAGAGGCTACATCAAGTGATTGACCTATACCTTTTGGTTTATATAAGTACACTCTGACATTTGTACCACAATAAAATCACTTAATAACACTTTTTTGTGCGTGTGTGTGTATACTGGGGATTGACCCCGGGGCACTTAACCACTGAGCCACATCCCCAGTGCTTTTCATTTTTTATTTTGAGACAGGGTATCACTAAGGTGCTTAGGGTCTTGCCTAGTTGCTGAGGCTGGCTTTGAACTTGTGATCCTCCTACCTCAGCTTCCCAAGTCACTGGAACAGGTGTACACCACCATGCCCCGCCTAAGGACACATTTTGCAGAACATATTCCCATCTTTCAGTGACTATATAATGAAGGATCTAAAATTAGCATTTTCACCTAGACTAGAGAAACACATTAACCAATTTTGTATACGTAAAAGACTGTCATGCAAAAGGCAAAACAAGAACACTGCCCTGTTTTTGTTTTAACACACAAAACCAGGGCTGATATCTGAAAGATTCAGGGAAGCAAACTTTTTTTTTTTTTTTTTAAGTTGTAGATGGACACGATACCTTTATTTTATTTATTTACGTGGTGCTGAGGATCAAACCCAGTGCCCCACGAATGTGAGGCAAGCGCTCTACCACTGAGCCACAACCCCAGTCCAGAGGCAAACTTTTAACTCGTAATAAAATAACAATTATATCAGTTCAGTAATGTAAGTTTGTGTTTTGTTAAGTAAAGATTACTGATGATATTCAAACAAGGATTGAATTACTTGTCTGAATTACTCTAGAGTATCACTGGACTGTGTATGAATATCTGAACCAGAAAAAACAGCTGATTTTCCTGCTACCTCTATACCAGTCCCTCTCAATTTTCTTCTTCTATACAATAACTTATGGGTTTCAAAATTTACTTGAAAAGCTTGACATACACACTCATATAGACAAAATAACTTGACCCATCTACTTTGATTCACCTTACCTAGAGAAAGATCCTGGCCTCAGTTCAATGAGTTCCCTGTTTAAAAACAAACAAACAAAAAACCTCAGCCACATGTGATGGCACATGGCTGTAATACCAGCTACTGGGAGGTTAATGCAGGAGGATCTCAAGTTCAAGGCCAGCCTCAGCAACTTGGTGAGGCCCTATCTCAAAATAGAATTAAAAGGGCTGGGGAGGTAGCTTGGTGGTAAAGCACCTTCCTAGCATGCACAAGGCACTAGGTTCAATCCTGAAAAACAATAAAATGGGGGGAAAAAAAAGCCTTCTGCTATTTATTTATTTGGTACTGGGAATTGAACCCAGGGGCAACTTACCACTGAAATACATCCCCACTCCTTTTTATTTTTACTTTCTGAAATCAAATCTCACTAAGTTGCTTAGGGCCTTGCTAAATTGCTAAGTCTAGTTTCAAACTTGAGATTCTCCTGCCTCAGCCTCCCAAGTCACTGGGATTACAGGAGTGTGCTCTGTACTCAGCCCCTCTGGTCTTTAAGTAATATCAATTCCTTGCCTCTCATGCCCCCTATTTTTTGCTGTTGTTTTGTTTGTTTGTTTCCAGTACTGGGGATTGAACCCAGGGGTGCTTTACCACTGAGCTACATTCCCAGTCCTTTTTTTTTTTTTTTTTTTTTTTTTTTCATTTTTATTTTGACACAGCATCTCACTAAATTCCTAGACTGGCCTAGACTCCTGAGTTCCTGGGATTAGAGGCATGTGCCACCATGCCCAGTCATGCCCCCATTTTCAATGCTCACTGATGATACAAATGGTGGTAGTCAACCAAACTTACCTTCTAACCTGAAATGTAAGCAGCAGCTAATTATCATCTTCTCCCCTTCTTTTTCCTTGCTAACAACTGGAAGATTAATAGTATTACATGCTTATACTATGAATGACCTCAGTAACTTAGCCTTCTAGTTCTGCAAAAAAATCTATAAAATATGTAAAGCACCTAGAGTATTACAAGTGGTTTCTAAATGATATTTCTGCCTCCAATTTGATCTCCCTACAATCTTACTCATACAATAGTCTAAAATGATCCTCAAAAACAAACTGGATCATGTCACTGACCCAGTTCAATAAATAACAATAGTAATAACAACTAACATTTATAGAGTACTTACTGGGTGCCAAGCACAATTCTCAACATTTTACATGTATTACTTCACCCAACAATCACAACAGTATGAGACAAATATCTGCTATAGTTTGAATGTGTCCCCTACAAAACTAATTTTGAAATTTAACTGCCCTATCACTATATGAAGAGGCAGGACCTTTAAGGCAATTAGGCCATGAAAGCTCCACCCTCACTGGTAAGATGGTGCCTCTAAAAAGGTGAGCTTTCCTTCTCTTGCCCTGTCTCTCTCCCTCTCTCTCTCTCTCTCTCCCTCTCACCTTCTTGCTTCCTCCATGTGATGAGGCAGCAAGGTCCTCACAGATGCCAACATCTTGATACCAGACTTGCCAAACTCCAAAACTGTAAGCCATGAACTTCTGTTCATTATAAAGTACCTAGTCTTCTGTCATAGCAATGCAAAATAGACAGAAGACAGTACCAAATTATTAGGTCCCAATTACAAATGAAAAAAGCTATGTCACAAAATCTAAGTAATCTGCCCAGGTTTGCACAATAAATAATAGTACTAAGAATAAAAACTAGGCATTTTGGTTCTAAAGTCCACCTCTTTACCAATATGGTATACTTTCTCTCCTATTTTTCTCTTCTGTGTGTGTGGTACTTGGGATCAAACCCAGGGCTTCATGTATACTAGGCAAATTGCTGAGCTATACCCAAAAGCATTTATTTCTTTTTTTGTTTTTTTTCCCACCTTCTCTCTCTCCAACTCCCCACTTCTTCCTCGCTCTCTATTTCTTCGATGGAAGACACAATATGTTGTCAAGGCTGGCCTCAAGCTTGTGGGCTCAGTTTCCCAAGTAGCTAGAATTACAGGCATGCACCACCACACCCAATTTTTTAAACTTTTATTTTTATTTTTTGCAATACTGGAGGTTGAACCCAGAGGTGCTCTACCACTGAACTATATTCCCAGTCCTTTTAAAATTTTTTTATTTTGAGACACATTTCTTGCTAATTTGCTAAGGGTGATCTCAAACTTGAGATCCTCATGCCTCAGCCTCCTGAATCACTGGGATTATAGACATGTGCCACTATACCTGAATTACAATTTCTTAAAAATATTTTTTTGTTATTAGATTTGATAGTCTAGAATAGAGAATCTGTTCAGCCTACATGGAATCATATGCTCCTCTTCTATATTTTATTAAAAGACACTGAACAGGAGTATTTAAACTAAGACTTCACATAGCACAAGAGATATAATTTCCCAAAAGGAAACCATAGTATTATTTGAAAGGAAGCAAGAATATACCCTGGGTATTCCTTTTTCAATCCAAATGTCCACTAGCCATCTACAGGCCCTGGCAAGAGATGACTCTGCTGTTTTCCTTTGCCCCTTTCCCTCCTTCTGATCTTACTTAAATATCACCTCCTCAACAAATGTTCCTTAATCATCCTTTCTAAAGTAGCTCTCTCCTGGTATCCACTATCCCTCCCATCAATTACTGGCACATCACTTGTTTAATTCCTTTAAGGATGACACCTTTTGGAAAGATTTTCTCATTTGTTTATTATCTATTCCCCCCATTAGGTTATTATTATTATTATTATTATTGTTTATTATTATTCCCCCCTATTAGGTTATAGATTCCATGAAGAATAGGACTACATGCATTTGATCATCAAAGATCAGTAAGAGATTATATATAGTAAGTACAATGATCATTTTACAAGGCAAATCAGGTAATCCCAGTGTCTCAGGAGGCTGAGACTGTAGGATTGAGAATTCAAAGCTAGCCTCAGCAACAGTGAGACACTGTCTCTAAATAAAATACAACATAGGGCGAAGGATGTAGCTCAATGATTGAGTGCCCCTGAGTTCAATCCTCAGTACCAAAACAACAAAATAAATAAATAAAAGGCAAAACAGATGTTATTCCTCAGCTTTTACCCTACAATGCTTCCCACTGCAATTAAATCAGAATGTAAGTTTCTACTATGATATGGCCATGTCCACTTCACCAACTTCAGTCTTTTGACAATTCCTAATACATGTCAAGCTATTTCCCATTTCAGGATCCTTGTCTGAAATGTTCTTCCACAGGTTCTTCACAAGACTAGCTCATTCTTTGTCCTTCAAACCTCAACTAAAACAAGACTTCCTGAAAGTAGCACCCCATTGCACTGGCTAACATAGTTTTTCCCTTCTAAATTATTCTTTGTCATATCACCCTGTTTATTTCTTTCATGATATTTCCTAATCTGTAATTACTTCACTTATAAGCTTAATTTCTTATTGCCTATCTTCTTAATTGCATGGACAGAAAGTATATCTGCATTGTCTTCAAAGCCTATCATAATGCCTAGCACCAAGTTGGTACTCAGATATCTATTAGAAGAAAAAAAGAGGAAAAAGAACAATTTGGTGTTTTCTTAGAGATATTTCCTTTAGAAAAATACCCCCATCTAGCAGAGACAATGTAAGATATTAAAATAGCAATAAGGCTCTAGCCTTCCTTCCAAAGCCAAGTAGACCAGACAAGAACTATTTTTATTTTGTCATGGACAATTTATTTTGCTAGTTAAAGAAGAAAAGAGCCTTGAAGACTCTTAGAAATACTACGGGCTGAAGTAGAAAAGAATATTTTAAAATAGTTTTAAGGATAACATTAAGCCTAGGTATACATGTATGTCTCTCCAAGTATAGATGAAGCAGCAAGACTTTATGACTCATGACTAAAGAACAACTGGCACTGAAATATATACCTTCACCTCTCCTTCACTTAGGTTTTATTTTTTTTAATATGTTTTAGATATTG
Source organism: Sciurus vulgaris (assembly GCF_902686455.1). Lineage (NCBI taxonomy): Eukaryota > Metazoa > Chordata > Mammalia > Rodentia > Sciuridae > Sciurus > Sciurus vulgaris. Next base: position 37,019,987 of record NC_136463.1, read on the forward strand.
ACAGACCTTTATATTATTCATTTATTTATATGTGGTGCTGAGAATCAAACCCGGTGTTTCGCACATGCTGGGCAAGCGCTCTACCACTAAGTCACAACCCCAGCTCCTCAATTAGACTTTTAAATCATTAATATCATAGAATCTCTATCCTCATAGTCTCCCAACTAAGAGTTTAGCTCTATGTCCTCTTCTATTTTACCATCATATATTATTAAAATCTAACATGATGTCATCAAAAGTAAGACCCACTTACCAAGTGCTCTTGCTACTGCCAAAAAGGGAATCTGGTCAATAACTGTGCTCCTTCTAACAGGTCCATTGTGAGTGAGCCGAGGTCTTTTCCAAACTACACGGTTTACCCCAGACTTGTTCATGACACTAAAAAACAAAGTTCACATGAATTCTCTAAATGATTAAAAAACACCTAAGATAGCTCAACATGTCATATAACTAATAAAATAAGATTATATTATCATAAAACAATGATTTATCTGCTTCAGATACAAATATACATAAGCCAAAACTGCTCTTCAGAGATGAAAAACAAAATAGGATAAGACTACATGAGGAAAATTTGGAAGTGATTGAAATAGACCAGACAAAACCAAAGGGAAATAATGTGGAACAGAAGTGAAAAAATGAATAACATATAAGAAAAATGATACAAAGAAAAAAAAAGGAAAAGAATGAAAACATAAACAAGAGCAACTAAAAAAATAACAAAAAAAGAAATAATGTGAAGAAAAAATTGTAGCTATCATGTCAAAGAAAAATACAAGATGACTTAATGATTCAAATAATTGGGCAGATAAAAAAAAAGTTTCTAGCCAGACACGGTGGCACATACCTGTGATTCAGCAACTTGAGAAGATCAAGCCAGCCTCAGCAACCTAGCAAGGCCCTTCGAAACTTAGTGAGACCATGTCTCAAAATAAAAAATAAAAAACTGAGCTCGGGTTGTGGCTCAGTGGTAAAGCGCTTGCCTAACGTGTGAGGAACTGGAGTCAATTCTCAGCTCCACACAAAATAAAATAATTAATTAAAGTTTTTTAAAAAATGGCAGGGGATGTAGTTCAGTGGTAAAGCTACAGTTTCAATCTTCAAAAAAGAAAGGAAGGAAGGAAGGAAGGGAGGGAGGAAGGGAGGGAGAGAGGGAGGGGGGAGAGAGGGAGGGGGGAGAGAGGGAGAGAGAGAGAGAGAAAGAAAGAAAGATTGATTCTATAAATGGAGGGCTATATGGTGACATGAAGAAATTAAAAAGAAAGGATTATAGATTTCTGAGTATTTGGGATGGGAGAAACAGAACAGAACAGGACTAAGGATGTATCTCAATGGTAGACCACTTGCCTAGCCTACCTGAGGCCCTCAGACTAATCCCTAGCACTATAAAATAAATACAAACAAATAAATAAAGGAGCAGGCCAGGAGATAAGCAGTACCATCTCATCAATCTTCCTATAATGATGGCAATGTTCATTTTGCACAATAATACAGTAGGCACATGTGGCTAGAGAACAATGCAAATAGGACTAAGGTAAATGAGGAAATGATTTTGTAAATTTAATTTTTATTAATTTAAATATAAATTGTCACATGTGGCTACTGGCAATAATTTCAGACATTGCAATAAAGGACTGAAATAAGTACAGAATATCCACAAAATGTGAAAAATGTTAACATAGAATAGAAATTCCAAAAAAGTCACTCATTTACCATCCTTTTTGAGAACTAATTTAATTCTCAGTTCTGAAAGCAACATATAACTATAAAAAGAGTTACAATATCAAGGAAAATCATTTTGTTATTATTCTTTCTTCAGTGCTGATCCTCAGAAAAGAAACTGCAGAGTTAAGTGAATTGGCCATTCACAAGACTCTATGAAACATGAATCAAGACTCTACAGAATTACACTGAGGGGATGTCGATACTCGGCCTTCGTATCATCATAAAGTCCTATAGTTCCTTCCTAAACCTGTTTTCTAAAAGGTAAGTCTTAATACTTAAATTATTTAGTAGCTGCTTCCAATAAGTATTTACTAGAAGCTCTCTTGATACTAAATACTCAAAGATATTATGGTCCCTATAATGGTACTGATTAAACATAAAAATTTTAAATCCAGTATCAAAAAAAAAAGCAATGTTAGAAAAGATGATGCTTTTATTACATTCCCTGCTGTTGTCCTGTATGATTAAAAGGCACATAAAAAGGAACAGCCTGACATGCAGAGAGCTGACTGAGCAGTAACAGAAGGCAGAAAAACAGAGCACTAGCCAATTGGCTAGGTTGGGATAGAGGGAAGTAAGGAAATAACTTATCATACAATGGCTCAATTTTTATAAGACACCTGCTCCCAAATGGCAAAGAGCATTTCTCCAACAGTCCAGATGGTATTTTAGTGATAAAGCAAAAAACAAAAACTCTTTAAAAATGTAATTAAAATAAAAGAAAATGTAATGTTAAAAACTTAAGTTGAAAAGTAAAAACAGCCAAAAATGTTTTTTCAAAAAATTAACAAGAAAGAAGCAGGCCTAAATATTGCAGAACCCAAATATTTCAGGAAATCTATTTATAAATGCAAAGTCCACTTTTCATAAATACCAGCAAAGGTCTCAGATATTAGATTGACCTTCACACTCATAGGATTAAATAAACTAGAGCCTAAAAATTGGCTCACTGATAAAGTATCCCAGCATGACAGCTTCAAGGATACACTGTCTTTAGAAATGACCCTTAAGGACATCACAGATGAGACCATCTAGCTTCTTGAGCTTTATTTACCTCAATTACAAGCATTTCTCATTTAAAGAAAAAAAAAAGACTCTTTAAGATATCCAGAAGTCATTTTCTAGTTCCCCAAATGACAGTGCAATTGTAAGGAAACAAGGCCATATGGTTCCGTCTAGGTTAAGTTTTGTGTGCTACAGGAATTAGTCTTATAATGACCCATGATTATACTTTCCTGGTCCCAAGACAAGTCAAACTCCATACATTTAAGGAACTTGAGGTCTGTGCTTATAAGAAGAAATTCAGCCGAGTCAGGTGGCACACACCTATAATTCCAGCAGTACAGAAGGCTGAGGCAGGAAGATTCCAAGTTCAAGGCCAGCCTCAGCAACTAAACAAGGACACAAGCAACTTAGCAAAATCTAGTCTCAAAACTCAAAAAATGGCTGCGGACGTAGCTCCTGGATCAAGTACTCCTGCTGGGTTCTATCCCTCAAACCAAAAAAAAGAAGAAGAAGGTGATAGTCTATCCAAAGTCTTCTCTACCCATATGCAGTTCATTAAAGGGTCATTCTAGGCCAACCACACACAGCATGCCTGTAATCACAGCAACTTGGGAGGCTGAGGCAGGAGGATCACAAGTTTGAGGTCAGCCTGGTCAACTTAGCAAGACCTTGTCCCAAAACAAAATTTAGAAAAGGAGCTGGGTGAGGTGATGCACACCTGTAATCCAATGACTCAGGAGGCTAGGGATACAGCTCAGTGGTAAAGCACCCTGGATTCTATACACAATAATGAAAAGTACACATCAACCTCGGTAATAAAAATTTTGATCTGTTCTGGAGTCTACCAGAAAGAAAGTGTCTAATATAGAAAAAGATCTCCCAGTCAGGCATGGTGGCACATGCCTATAATCCCAGCAGCTCAGGAAGCCGAGGCAGGAGGATCACATGTTGAAGGTCAGCCTCAGCAACTTAGTTAGGCTCTAAGCAACTTGGTGAGACCTTATCTCAAAATAAAAAAATAACAAGAGCTAGAGATTGAGATCAGGGATTGAGCACCCCTGGGTTTAATTCCCTGGTACAAAAAAAAAGAAAAACACCAAACAAACAAATGGAAGGGAGATCAGTAGAGGAAAGGGACTCGGGAAGAGGGAGAATGGAAGGGAAAGGGGAAATACTGGAGAATGATATTGGTCAAATTATATTGTGATATTGTGCACATATATAGATATGTAACAAATCTCGCCATTTTGTACTAATATAATGCACCAATCTAAAAAATGGTAAAAAAAACTACCACTTAATGAATTTTGGAATAATATCAAAGAATACACAGAGAAGATATTAAAAGACACCTCCCCTTTCAAACTGTATATCTATGTAAAGTACTTCAGGTATTGCAAACAAAATAACATATCATGACAGGATGAATACAGAAGATAAGAGACTCTGTCACCTATTAAGCCAAACACTGCAAAAAAATTTAAAACAATGCCATTTCTTTCACTAAAAACTTGTTTTATCTCACTGTATGTAAGGTACAAAACCAAAAGGCACCAACAGAAGAGATTAATTTTTTTAAAAAATCCTTAGGAACATCAACAAAAGACAAATTTGGAAACAATATTTGACACATCACATGTAGTAGATTAATTGTTCTTTTTGTCCAGATTCTGAGAGTCATGCTGATCAACTTTTAAGTGAAAGATTTCCAATAAATCCTTGTATGTATTGTTACTTAAGGCCTACTGATATATTTCCATTTTGGAGTCATTATTACAAACAAAAAAGTCAATTCCAAATAATAAGATAAATGAGTTCACATGGAATTTTGCATGAGGCAATCTAAAAAATAACCTAAAATTCTAAGTAACTGACTTCATTGAAAGGGAGAAACAGGTAAACAAAACCAAGAGAGAAAAACCAAAACAGCAGAATAATTACCTGCCACCAAGTCCTTCAATTCGTTCTCTTTCCTTGGGAAGTTCCGGCTTATGGTCTTGTGTCACCTCCACAGCTCTGATAAAATCATCCTTTGGGTCATCCTGAATTCCAAGGACCACCCCAGAATCACCTACATGAGCTACATACATCTTCATGCCCCGTATGATGACCACACTGGCAGTTGTCCCTGATGTGCTAGGAAGACCTGTCATAGTCTTTGGCCATTCTGCTGTAAGAAGGGGGAAAAAATAATTATTCTTCTGGGTATAAACATGAATATATTGTCAGAATATAAATGGCAACATATAGTGAATTAGCATTTTAACATTTGAATTAGCGTAGGAAAAAATGTAAGAAAAGTATTTTGAAAGTTAACTGATAGACTGATTAAAAAATTTTATAAACAATGTAACTATAATTAAAAGTCAAATCAACCCTAGAACAAATACATTATAGAACAGACTTACTATTTCCATTTAATTCTTAGTCCTAACTACATTAAGAGAAAAGGATATATTAAGTTTTGTTTTTTATAATGTTGGAGACTAATCCAGAGTTTTGTACATGCTAGGCAAATGCTTTACCACTAAGCTATGCCACAGCTCTGGTAACAGTTTTGATACCATTAAGCCAGTCACTTAGCATCTGTTTATTAATCTTGAAAGGCCCCCCACCAAAAAAAAAAAAAACTCCTTGATTTATTTTTTAAGCATTTTATTTATTTATTTAATTTATTTATTTATTTATTTATTCTTAGATGTTGACAGACTTTTATTTTATTCATTCATTTTTATGTGGTGCTGAGAATTGAACCCAGTGCCTCACACATGTGAGGCAAATGCTCTACCACTGTGCCACAACCCCAGTCTCTCGATTTATTTTTGAAATAATTATTTTGAATATTCAAAACCTCTCAAGTAACATTTATTCTTCATTCACTACGTAAGAGGTTCTGTACTAAAAGATTTACATGTATTATCTCAAGTAATACTTGTAACAAACCTATGAGACATAAAATTATTCTCATTCTTTCCATCTTGCAGATGCAGAAACCAAGACTTTGGTCAGAAAACTTGCTTGAGATCAGTCAAACATTGAGTAGCAAAAGTCCCATATATGTAATTTCCAACCTATACTGTCTGACATTCTCAACTCTGAAATATTTTGTAATACTGAATGACAACTTATACTTCATGATGGCAGAATGAGTCCAAACACACATATTCTCTACACCAAAATCCTGCTAAGGACAGAATGTAAGAAAAAATCCACAGTAGTTGTAAGATATAGGGAAAGGTCATAAGCAAATACAAGTGATTCCTGTAAATTTAAACAAACCTGTATTATGTTAAGGAATAAAACAGAATGCAGTCTTGTAATCAAATACAGGCAAGAACAGCCAGTAAAAAAAGGAACAAACTTTTTTCCCCTGTCAATGAGTCCCAGTAAAGTTTTTAAATGCTGAAAATAAGAATGGGTGGTAAAGAGGTTGGTGGATTAATATTATACCTGCTATACCCCTAGCCATTTTTATTTTATTTTGAGACAAAGCTTACTAAAGTTGCCCAGACTAGTCTCAAATTTGAAATCTCCCAGTCTCCCAAGTATCTGGGATTGCAGGTGTACAAGACCATGTCTGACTTTCTTTCTTTTTCAATGTTATATACTCTGAAAATAAACCTTCTGAACCATGAAGTAACTTGACTGAAATTATCCTACAGAATGTACTGTCACTTACAGAAGGGAACTACTTAGACTATATGAAATAGTGAACTACATAGACTACATGAAATAGTGACATTTACAATTGCTCAGGGAAACCAGAACAGCTAATATTGAACAAACTAGAAATTTGTTTATACACATACACACATGTACATTGTTTTTGTGTATTATATAAGACAATTTCATTATTTTTCATGTGGATATCTAGTTTCTCAAATGCTATTTATTAAAGAGACTATCCTTTCCTCATTTGGAACTCTTGTCAAAGATTAGTTAATGATATATGCATGGGTTTATTTCTGGACTTTCTATTCTGTTCCATTGGTTTATGTCAGTATCATAAGGTTTTGATCAATAAGTCTGTAATATAGTTCAAATTTGGAAGTGGGATGCTTCTAATTTTATTCTTTCTTAAGATTGTTTTGGCTATTTAGGGCCTTCTGTGGTTCCATATGAATTTTAAGGTTTTTTTTTTTCTATTTTTTATGGAAAATGCCAATGGAATTTTGATAGGGATTCCACTGAATCCGTAGAACACTTTGGGTACTAATGTTCTTGCAATTCTTGAACATGGAGTTATCTTTCCATTTATTTGCATCTTCAGTTTGTTTCGTTAATTTCTTATTTTTGTGTGTGCGCTGCTGGGGATGTAACCCAGGGCCTCCAGCATGCTAGGCAAGTGCTATACCACTGGTCTATACCCCGAGAGTCCTAGAAATGCAAATATTTTTATTTGTTGATTTTGTTTCCCGCAACTTTAGTGAATATGTAAGGTGTTTTTTGTGGAGTCTTAGAATTTTTTCTACATATGATCATGCCATCTGCAGTTTTACTTTTTTCCTTTTTTGGTACCAGGGAATGAACCCAGGGGCACTTCACTACTGAGCCACATTCCCAGCCCTTTTTATTTTTTATTTTGAAACAGGGCCTCGCTAAGTTGCTGAGGCTGGCCTTGAACTTGTAATCAGTCTCCATGTCACTGGAATTCCAGGTGTGCACCAAATATACTCAAAGTTAAAATTGATGTTAACTGGATTTGTCATGTGGCCTGTGTTATGTTGAGGTACATTCCTTTCATACCTAATTTGATAAAAACACTTATTATGAAAGAATGTTAAATTTTGTCAAACGCTTTTTCTACATCTATTGAGGTGATCATGTGATTTTTTTATTGTTCTAAAGTGATATGCCGAATTATTGGTTTACATATGCTGAACCAGTCTTGCATTCCGAGGATAAATTCCATTTGATCATGGTGTATGATTTGTTTCTATAAAATAATATATAACAGCAAGAACTAGTATTTCTAACACTGTGTGTGGTGCCATTGTAAGTGGTTTTCATGTGTTAACTCATTTATTCCTATAAAAAATATCTGATAATTGATTATTTACACACACACATAAAGCTTTTAAGTGATACCTATTATCTAAGCAACCTACAAAACAGAAAAACATTGGCAAAGCATGTATTTGATAAAGAAATAATACAAAATATACAGAAACTCATACAACTCAATTGAGAAAACAAAAACAAAGAAAGAAAAAAAGCCAATTTAAAAATGGGAAAAGGAGTCAGGACACCTGTAGTCCCGGCAGCTCAAGAGGCTGAGGCAGGAGGATCACAAATTCAAAGTCAGTCTCAGCAATTTAGCAAGGCCCTAAGCAACTCAATTAAATCCTATCTCTAATAATAAAAATACAAAAAAAAAAAAAAAAAAAAAAAAAAAAAGCTGCGGGTGTTGCTCAGTGGTTAAGTGCCCCTGGGTTCCACCCCTGTTAACAAACAAAACAAAAAAGGGAAAAGGAGTCTAGTGATATGGCAGATGCCTGTAATCCTAGGTACTCGGGAAGCTAAGGCAGGAGGATCTCAAGTTCAAGGCAAGCCTGGGCACCTTAGTAAGAGCCTGTCATAAAATAAACATGATTAAAAAAAAAAAAGGTAGATACATAAAATAAAATAGGACTGAGGATGTAGTTCAGTAGTAGAGTGCTTGCTTAGCATGTACAAAGCCCCAGCTTCAATCCCCAGTACATGGGGATAGGAGAATGGGTAAATGAATTCGTTTTCCAAAGACATACAAATGGCCAACAAATAAATAAATTGATGCTTAACATCATTAGTAAGGGAAACTCAAATCAAAACCACAATGAGTTATCGCTCTACACCTTTTTGATACTTCCTATAGGAAGTAAAAAGTGTTGGTTGGGAAGGTAAACTGGTACAACCATTAAAGAAAAAAAGAATAGAGGGTTAAAATAAAAATTAAATTAAAAATAGAAATACCATATGACTTAAAATCCCATTTCTGGACATATACCAATAGGAAATAAAATCAGTACCTTAAAGAAGATCTGTACTTCCATGTTCTATATTCACAATATTATTATTCACAATAGCTAAGATATGGAATCAACTTATGTATTTGGCAAATGGATAAAGGAAATGTGATGTATACCAGCTGTAAATCCCCAATCCAAAAATATGGAATCCAAAATGCTTTTTGAGCACCAACACACTGTCACACATGGAAAATTTCACACCTGACCTATGTGATAAGATATATACAAAAATGCAGACACAGTTGGGGGTGTACCTTAGCAGGAGAGGACCTGCTTAGCATGCACAAGGTCCTGGATTCAGTTCTCAGCACCCTAAATAAATAAATATTGTATAAAATCATCTTCAGGCTTTGTGTATAAGGTACATATTAACATAAATGAATTTTGTGTTTAGACTCGGATCCCATCCCCAAGATATTTCATTATGTATACCACAATCTGAAAAAAATTCAAAACACTCTGGTCCCAAGTATTTCAGATAAAAAATACTATTCATTCTCCATAAACAACAGAATGTCATTCAGTCAAAGAAAAGGGCAGTAAAGCCTGCCATTTCCAACAATAAAGACACACCTGGAGGATATATAATACATGAAATAAACCAGAAACAGAAAAACAAATACTATATGACCTCACTTATAGACAGAATCTAAAAAAGTCAAACTTATAGAAGCAGAGAGTAGACGGATGGTTACCAAGGGTTAGGGACTAGAAGAAGTAGAGATGGTGAAAGGATACAAACTTTCATTTATAAGATGAATAAATTCTCAAGATCTGATACACAGCATAGCAACTATATAACAGTATACTTGAAATTTGCTGAATAGCTCTTAAGTGTTCTCATCACCTTTTCTGGTAACTATATGAGATGATAAATAACTTGATTTTATGTTTTACATGAAAACGGCAGTGGTGGTGATCCTATATATTCCATTCTATAGTTTGGCCATTGCAAAACTCCGAAATTTTTTTGGAAAATAACTGGATTATTATAATCAAGTGGTGATTACAAATAAAGCTGCTATTTCTGATTTTCTTTACAACCAAACATCACCTCTCTTATCTGGTATGAGTCCACCAAAAAGTTCCTAATGACACTGCTGCCTAGATTCCTAGAGGAACCCAGGATTCTGATCTTCCTGTTACCTAGTTCTTCAACTTTCTTTTTTTCTTTTTTTCCCCAATAATTCAAAGAACTTTCTTTTCCTGAACCAATACTGAGTAAAGATGTCCTATCACTCCCAAATATTTATAGTACCTAATTCCTAAATAACAAGGGGATTCTTCTTCATAATCAACCATTGTCTTAAATAATTTTCTACTGGTATAACAGAATACCTAAGACTAGGTAATTTATGAAGAACAGGAAAGTCTCAAATTAGGTGGCCATATCCTATAGGCTTGGTGGGGCTTTGTACTCCCTCAATTCATGGCAGAAAGTAGAAGGGGCACTGGAGGTAGAGGGAAAAGAGAAAAGGGGCAAAACTCCCACCATAGCTAACTCATTCTCTAGAGAAAAGCATTAATGAACTTCTGAGGGCTTCATCCCCATAACCAAAGACCTTCCACTAGACCTCACTCCCCAACACTGCCGAATTAAGGAATTAAATTTCCAACACATGAATTTGGGGGACATTCTCAAACCATAACAACCATCAAAATGAGGAAGTTAACACTGATACCACATAAACATCTAGTCAGCAAGTCTCATTTAAATTTCATCAATTATCCTAATAATATGCTCTATATATAACAAAAGATAAAACCCATAATCTCTTGTTATATTTTCTTATTATATCTCATATCTGGAGCAATTCCTCAGGTTCCCTTGATGCTCTTAAGAAATACCAGGTCAGCCATTTCATGAATGTCTTTCGACTTAGGTTTATTTTATATTTCTTCATGCTTGTTTTCAGGTTATTAAGCATTTTGGGTGTAAATATCATGGAAGTATTAATATTAACTCACTGGAGGCAGTATAAAATTTCAACTTGTTCCATTAAAACTACTGCTATTTTAAATTACTTAAGATGAGGTCTACCAAGTTTCTCCACTACAGTCTTTATCTTTTTTAATAAAGTGCTCTGTGGCAAGATAAACTGAGACACTGTAAATTTCATTTTATTAGGCCAAATGGTATTCCTCAACCCCAAATGAAAAGATATATCCACCAAAAACCTATGAATGTGACCTTATTTGGAAAAAGGCCTTTGCAGATGTAAATAGTTAAGAATCTTTAAAAAGATTATCCTGGATTAGAGTAGGCAAGCACTAATTCCGAAGACAAGTGTCCTTAGAGAAGGGGAGAAGGCAATATAAAAGATGCAAGCCAAAAAAATGGCAAGGATTGTCAAAAGTCATGGAAGCTAAGAGGCATAGAACAGATTCTCCCTCAGAGCCTCCAAAAAGAAAACAAGCCTGATGACACCTTGATTTTTGACTTTTGGCTTGCAGAATCATGAAAGAATAAATTCTTGTTCTTCCATGTCACCCAATCTTTGATAATTTGTTACAGCATGTCTAGGAAATATAATTCTTTCCCTCTAATTTTATCCACTAGTTTTAGCATTATATGACCTTTTTTGGGCTGAACTAATAACTATAATGGTTACCAAATATTATTTTCTAATTTTATCATTCTTTCCTATTAGTGGTCATTCTACTGTTTAAAAAAATGGCTTTATATCAGCTTTATTTAATAGACAAAACTGCAGACAACCCAAATGCTCATCACAAGGTGAACAGATAAAGTGTAGTTCTCAGCAATAAAAAGGAATGAACTAATGATATCTACAATAAAGTGATCTCAAAATAATTATGAATTATGCTAAGCTAGGTGTGGTGTACACACCTGTGATCCCAGTGGCTTGGGAGGCTGAGGCAGGAGGATCCCGAGTTCAAAGACAGTCTCACTAATTTAGCAAGGCCCTAAGCAACTGAACCAGAGGCATTAAGCAACTCAGTGAGACCCTGTCCCTAAATAAAACACAAAATTGGACTGGGGATGAGTTCAATGCCCAGTACCCCGCCTCCAAAATTATGTTGAATCAAAGAAGAAAGACAAAAAAACATATCCTGTATGGTTTCATATAATAAAATTCTAGAAAAGTTCCCAGCAGTTCAGTAGGCTGATGCAGGAAGATCCCAACTTCAAAGCCAGCCTCAGCGACTTAGTAAGGCCCTATGCAACTCAGTGAGCTGTCTCTAAATAAAATTCAAAAAAGTGCTGAGGGTGTGGTTAAGTGACCTGGGTTTAATACCCAGCACCAAACAATGACAACAAAAAAAAAAAGGCAAAAAATCTTCAGGACAGAAAGCAGAGCAGTGGTTGCCTAGGAATGTAAGCTGGAGAACATGGGGAAGAGTACAGTTATCCCTTGGTATCTGAGGAGGAATGGTTCCAGGACCCCAAGGATGCCAAAATCTACAAATGCTCTAGTTGCATATGTGAAGAAGCATATAACCTGTGCACATCCTTTGATATCTTAATTCCTCTCTAGACAGCCTACAATAATTAACACAATGTAAACACTATGTAAATGGTGTTTATACTGTATTGTTTAGGAATAATGACAAGAAGTCTGTACATGTTGAGTACACATGCATTTTTCCCTCAAATATTTTTGATCCCTGCTTGGCTGAATCTAAGGATACATAACCTGTGATTACGGAGAGTCAACTGTGATTATAAACAAGCAAAAGAAAACTTTCAGTAGTGAAAGATATTTATTACCTTATCATGTTGGTATGGAAGGCACACACACACACACACACACACACACACACACACACACACACTCACACACAAGCACATATCAAAACCCACCAAATGGTACACTTTAAAATGTACCATGTATTGTATGTCAGGTATACCTCAATAAAGCTTTCTTTCTTAAAAATTAAATAGCCACATGCAGCCAGGGCTACAATATTAGACAGCACACACATATATAGATAACAAAACAAAAATGATTAAGACTTTTTTTTTCTTCTGGAGCTGGGGTTTGAACCCAGGGCCTTACACATGCTAGGTGAGCACTCTACCACTGAACTATACCCACAGCTCTCCAAACTTGCTGGGATTACAGGCATGTGCCAGCACTCCCAGCTAAAATAAGAGGACTTAATTGTGAAAAGCAAAACTACATACCTTTTAGAAGAGAACACAGAAATATCTTTGTAACTTTGAAGTACAGAAAGAAGCTGAGCATGGTAGAACATGCCTGGGATCCCAGTTACTCAGGAGGCTGAGGCAGAAATATCACAAGTTCAAAACAAGTCAGGGCAATTCAGGGAGACCCCATTTCAAAATATAACAAAATAAGGCCCTTGTGTATTTTGATTCTGGTTCAATTCTCAGTATCAAAAATTTTTTTCTTTAAGTAAAAAGTAAAGAAAATTTTCTTCAAAAGAACTCAGAAAGTATGAAATTTGAAGAAAATGATCAATAAAACTATATTAAATGTAAGATCTTTTATTGATTAATAAACATCACAAAATAAATAGACTAAAACTGGTATCTGCAACCTCTATAACTAAGAATTAGTACCTGAAATACATAAGAACTTCCTTTAGAGCTCAGTGGTACAGCACTTGCTTTGCATATGTAAGGCACTGGATTTGACCCTCAGCACCACATAAAAACAAATAAAGATAATGTGTCCATCTACCACTAAAAAAAAAAAAAAAAAAAAAAAAAAAAAAAAACTTCCTCTGAAATAAAGAACTTGCTCAAATCAGCCAGAAAACAATTCTATATTAACATGCACAGAAAAATTAAAAGATGTCTCATAAGAAGAAAACACAGCCAGGCACGGCACAGTGGCATATACCTATAATCCCAAGAGCTCGGGAGGCTGAGGGAGGAGGATTGCAAGTTTGAAGCAGGCTCAGTAACTTAACAAGGCCCTGAGCAACTCACCAAGACCCTGTCTTTAAATAAAATATATGTGTGTGTGTGTGTGTATTTTTTTTTTAAGGCCGGGGATGTGGCTCAGTGGTTAAGTGCCCCTGGATTCTGTACCTGGTACCAAAAAAAAAAGTCTTATTTATATAAGCATGAAAAGGTGCTTAATATCAATTAGTAATCGGGACAATGAAAATCTAGCATACAATTCATATGCACAGAATGAAGTCTGACAACTTCAATTATTGGCAAGAAAGTAGAAGAACTATACTCTCCTACACTTCTCAGGAGTAAACTGGTGCAAAAAACTTTGAAAAGCAATTTGGCAATACCTAGTAAAGTTCAAGATGTGCACGCTCCATGACCCAGCAATTGCTCTGAGCAGGGTCAGCAGATCTTTTTTATAAAGGGCCAAAGAAATGTTGTTGGCTTTGTAAAACATGATCTCCATCGAAACTACTCAATTCTGCTGCTGTATCAAGAAAGTAATTACAGATATGTTTTTTATTATAAATAGTTGGAAAACTAAATATCCACTGAGGATACAGAGAACTAGGTGTGGTACCATGCACCTGTACTCTCAGCACTTGAGACTTGGGAGGCTCAGTCAGGAGGATCCCATGAGTCCAGGAGCTCCAGGCCAGTCTAGGCAGGAAAGCAAGACCTCATTTCAAAAAAAGAAGGGGGAGATACAATCAATGAGCACCATATTTGTCGTATACTATCCACCAGCAAAAACAAACTGAGCTACATGTATCGACATGAAGGAATCACAAACTATACTGAACCAAAATAAAGCAAGACAGATAAGAAGACATACAGTAAGGTGTCATTTTAAAAAGTTATTAAAAATATGCAAAAGGTACTAAATATTCTTTAGAAATACACGGCGACATAATAACATTATGAAGAAATGAGGATGATAAACACTGAATGTGAGGCAGCAGCTGCATCTCATGGGGAGTGGAAGGATGAAGGATGAATACAATACATTCAGGTAACATTTTTTGGGTGTGTGCGCGCACAGGGGCAGTTGGGGGTGATACAGGGTATAGAATCCAAGGGTGCTTTACCACTGAGCTACATCCCTCACCCTTTTCATTTTTTATTTTGAGACAGGGTCTCGCTAAATTGCTTAGGGCCTCACTTAAGTTGCTGATGGTGGCCTTAAACATGCAATCTGCCTACCTCAGCCTCCAGGGTAGCTGGGATTACAAGTGTGCACCATCATGCCTCTCTTTCTTTCTTTCTTTCTTTTTTGGCACCGGGATTGAACTCGGGGGCACTCGACCACTGAGCCACAACCCCAGCCCTACTTTGTATTTTATTTAAAGACAGGGTCTCACAGAGTTGCTTAGCACCTTGCTGTTGCTGAAGCTGGCTTTGAACTCTCCATCCTCCTGCCTCAGTCTCCCACTCCACTGGGATTACAAGCCTTAGCCACTGCCCAGCTCATGCCTCACTTTCTTTTAGTTCTCTTGATAAAACTATCACACACAGCCACAAACTGCACTTTGTTCACCATTCTCTTTAAACCATCAAGAAAAGGGGTTAAATGAAATTTAAAAAAAGAAAAGAGGCTAAGAAAACCATTATTTTAGGGGCTACAGGTTTAGCTCAGTGGTAGAGCACTGGCCTAGCGTGTCAGAGGCCCTTGGTTTCACTCCCAGCACTGAGGCAAAATAAAGATGAATAAGGCAATTATCTTTGTCCCTAAGGACCTCAAGATTTAGCTAAGAGGCAGACACTATAGCATATTGGCATCTCACAGTGGCCTGTGTGATTTTCACAGGGATTCCTTTTTTTTTTGCGGTGCTGGGGATGGAACCCAGGGTCTTGTGCTTGCACCAACTGAGCTATCTCCCCAGCCCCTCACAGGGATTCCTTAAGCCTAAAACTATTTTTGTAGTTTTGGGTGGGTTTTTTGTTTGTTTGTTTTTGTGTGTGTGTTTTCTTTCTTTTTCTTTTTTTTTTTTTTTTTGCAGTATTTGGGATTGAACCCAGGAGCACTATGCCACTGAGTTACAACCCCAGACCTTTACATTTTTTATTTTAAGATAGAATCTCACTAAATTGCCAGGGCTAGCCTCAAACTTGGAATCCTCCTGCCTCACAGCCTCTGATGTCAATGTGATTACAGGCATGCACCACAGACCCCAGGTCTATCTTCATAACAATTTTAAAAGTTCATTTGCCCTGTTCATTGTATAGACACACAGTGATGGTACATAAGCAGTGGTTGATAATACTGCTAGTGCCTTGGCAGGAGTTCAAGCAGTGGCACCAAAATGAGCTAGAAGTCATTATATTTTTCATAGCTGCCCACCTAGAGTGAAAAAAAAAGCAAGCCATTTTCACTTAAGAAGTCCCTGATGAAGTTGGATATGATGGTACAATCCTATAATCCAAGCTACCCAGGAGGCTGAGGGAAGAAGATCACCAAGTTTGACACCAGCCTAGGAAACACAGCTGGACCCCACATCAAAAAAATTAAAATAAAAGATGTCAATGACACAATTTTCTTTGTTTTCTGATACTGGGGATTGAAGAGGTGCTTCTACCACTGAGCCACATCCCCAGTTTTTATTTTGAGGTAGGGTCTGTGTGTGAAGTGGGCTGTAAACATGCGATTCTCCTGCCTCAGCTTCCCAAGTCACAAGGATTACAGGAATGCACCACTGCACCTGGCTAAAACTTAATTTTATTAAATGTCAACCCATGCCAGGTGCCACAGTAAAAGCCTATAATCCCAGCAACTCTGGACACTGACACAGGAGAATGGCAAATTTGGAGGCCAGCCTTAGGTATTTAGCAAGACTGTGTCTCAAAATAAAAAAGAAAAAGGGGCCTGGGGAGATAGAGTGCTGGTAGAGTGCTTGCCTCGCAAGCACAAGGCCCTAAGTTTGATCCCCAGTACCGCAAAAAAAAAAAAAAAAGGCTGGGGACTTAGCTCAGTAATACAGTATCTATGGACTCAATCCCCAGAATCATAAAATCAAAACTCCCCACAAAAAAAATTCAACCCACGAATACATGTTTTTAATATTCAATATGACAAAAAATGGGAGTACAATAATAGGCATCTGTTAGATAACAGGCTGTCTAGAGGAAAAGCATTTGTGATCATGAAATGAACTAACCATGCTTTTTTTTTTTTTTTTTTTTTTCTTTTAAATGCTGGGGATTGAACCCACACCCTCCCACGTGCCAAGCCAACACTACCACTGAGCAACATTTCCAGCCCCTAACCATGGACCATCATTTGTACCTGAAAGAATAACAAAGTGTGTTAATAAGACTTAGTTGTTTGGTATATGTTTTCTTCAAAACAAACCAAGTGAGCTTTTTGCTTCAAGACAAACTGGCAGTACCTACTGCCAGAAATAAATTTCTAATTGTTGCTTGAAAAACTCAATTCGGGAATATACATCTCCACCAGTTAACTGGATAGCTTCTCAATAAAGACTTTTCTGAAGACATCAGTGATATAAACAAATGTGATTTTTTCAATTTATTATATAATGAAATGCATCAATACCCAGAAGATATTTCTAACTCAGTGCACCATTATTTTCCAAATGACTAATATGTTACAAAATCACACATGGATAAAATATTTATTCAAAGTGGAAGACCAATAGATCTTAATGCAAGAATATGCAAAATTCAATAATGAGATTTCAGATTCCCATTTGACAAACATTTAAGAAACTACCACTTTGACCAGGAGCAGTGGCACAAGCCTGTAATCCTAGTGGCTCTGGAGGCTGAGGGAGGAGGATGGAGAATTCAAAGCCAGCTTCAGCAACAGCAAAGCACTAAGCAACTCAGTGAGAACCTGTCTCTAAACATATAAAACAGGGCTGGGGATGCGGTCAAGTGCCCCTGAATTCAATTCCCAGTACCCGCCCCCACAAAAAAAAACACCCACCATTTTGGTACCAAAAATATCCCTGTATCATCCCACATCTGTATGTGAAGTTACTTTTTTGTTTATATACTTCAAACAGTACAAGAGACTGAGGGCAGAAACATGAGAATTCAGCTGTCTTGTATTAGACTGAATATTAAGAGAGACTGCAAAATAAAAAACAATGCCATTCTTCTCTCTAATGTTACTTATTTTGAAATAAAGTGATTTTTTTCATAAAAAAATACATATTTATATATAGTGTATATTGCTTTAAAATAGAACATTTTTAAAATTTCTCATATGGGAAATATTAAATGTTGCCCACAAAAATAAAAGTTCTTTGGGGTCCTTAATAATTTCAGATTATAGTAGCTGGGTGCAGTGGTACACAACTGTAATCCCAGGGATTCAGGAGGCTGAGGCAGGAAAATTCCAAGTTCAAGACCAGCCTCCGCAATTTAATGAGGCCCTAAGCAACTTAACAAGATCCTGTCTCAAAATAAAAAATTATAAAGGCTGAAATGTGGCTAAATGCCCCTAGTTTCGATCCCTGGCACTAAAAAAAAATATACAGTCAGATGTAATGTAGACACATGCTATTTCAGAGACTGAGGCCGGCCTCAGTAATTTAGCAAAATTCTGTTCCCTGTCTCAAAACAAAAAAGAAAAGGCTGGGAATGTAACTCAGTGGCACTGAGTTCAATACCTAGTACAACGCCCACCTCCCCCCCCAAAAAAAGGAGAAGAAAATGAGCTGAAAATTTGTGAACTTAAAAAAAAATGTTGGTACTTCCTATGTCAAGACTCTCATATATTCAGAATATTCCTCTTTTATTCAGGTTTTAAGGATGGTATCTGAAGTTTAGACAGAGTACAAAGCAAACCATGTGTCTGGAGTACAAGGCTCCAAACCATTCATTGACAGCTTGACAAAAAAGTATGTGTAAGTTAAAAAAAAAAAAAAAAAAAAAAACACATACACTCACATTTAATACCATGGCCCCTGCTTTCTTAAAAAATATTCAAGGGGCTGGGGGTAGCTTAGCTCAGTAGTAGAGCTTGTGTTCACCATATGAGACGCCCTGCATTCAATCCCCAGCCCTTTTTACCCTGTCTCAAGTAAAAACTAAAAAGGGCTGGAGATGTAGCTCAGTGGTAGAGCACTTCTGGGTTCAGTCCTCAGTAAATGAGGAAAAAAAAGAAAAAGTTCAAGGAGCCAAGGTCAAATCTTAAAGGTTTTTTAATTCTTACAAAGTTCAAACATATGGCAAATTTGCATAGCTCAAAGTGTACTGAAAATAAACAGAACTCTAAATAGTTCTTTGTGTCTAATCTCCCTTTATCTTGTTTTGTTGTCTTTCTGTCCAGTGTTCAGTTCCTCTGCAGTCAACGATGATATATTTCTAGAATATACTACAGTGTTTTCAGCTCTACTGCCCACGAAATAAATAAATAAATCCATAATAGGGGCCCCTGGGATTGGATGGGAACCTCCTCCAAAAGGCCTATTGGTTGGTCTTTAAGTCAATCAAATATTTCTTGGTAGAAAGCCAAGCAAATGGAAAACAGACTTTGAAACTAGCGAGTCTACAACTCTATAATAATACCTTTCTAAAAATGTTGTTTTACAAATCTGTAACACTCTTTTCTCTATGCCTCTGTCCCTCTGCTGAAAATAAAGCAACTTTATTATGCTATCATAAACAAAGGTTGTTTTTAATAACAGAAGGGCATCATTTATTTTCTCTAACAATTGCATGCCATTTATTCACAGCGAAAGGTAAGCAACTAAAAATCTGTGTAATGATACGTGCTGTGTACAGAAATACAGGCTGCCTTACAAAACATGAAAACTTAGATGAAACTACTGTACCGAATTTTTAGAAATTAAGGTGTCTATTTTCTTTTAGTAAACAGTAACTCCTTAGCTTTTGTTACTCTGACAGGTATTACATCGTATAAAAGTGCTTTTAATTAAGAACTGGAGAGATCTGAAAGAACTTAGTTAAGGCAACTACCAAACAAAAAGTCCTAACAAGTTAACTAACTGCACACCCCTAGCAGGGGCCACTTTAAGAGGTAACACAGCATGTTCTTTTTCCTTTACATGTTTTCCTAAAACATGAGCACAACAGAATTCCTTTCAAGACTTTAAAACTGCCGGATCATGATTATAGTTCAGCCCTTCTAAATTAGTTTACACTTTACTCTAAAGAGAGTACTGACACCACCGATAGGAGGCAACCGAGAGGGACAAGTTCATCAAGAGCAAAATTATGACAGATTGTAAGGAAACGGTACAATTTTTGCCATTTCCCGCTTTCTTCGCCTGACCCACATAGGAACGTCTCTTCGGTTTATCTTTTGATCAAAATCTGGCGCTGGGTTTCAAACACTTTTTCTCCGGCTGCCACTAAAGTGAATTAGCGAAGGGAGAGGACTGCTTCCCCCTGATCTTTGAAGGGTGGAAATGAAGCGAGCAACGGTTTCAGGGAGACAGCAATACTATCTTTGGCAAGGCCACTTTTGTGTGCCCGAACTCCACCGTGAAGAGCGCTACGAGCCGGAGAAGAGTCTTCATTCCCACCACTTTGCTCTCTGATAGCACTCTGGAGCCGGGGGCCCACGCGGTGCAGATGCTACAAAAGCCCTCAACTGCCTGAAAAGAGACGGGCGCCAAACAAGCCAGGGAACTTACCCAATTTCTTCCACATGGCGAGGTGACAGGCGAGGAAGCCTTTGCGGATGGCAGCGCAAACCTTCGCGGGCTCGGACGAGGTGAAACCCTTCTGCTTCTTGATGAAACCCCATAAGTGCTCTCGGGCAAACTGTGCCGCCTCCCGCCCGCCGTGCCCGTCGCACACGGCGAAGAAGGCCACAGAGGAACGGCGGCGGCAGCAGCGGCCGGGCGCCGGTGAGGCCCCGGCGTCCGGGGGAGGGTCGCAAGCGTCTCGGGCTGCAGCCGCTGGGCCTTTCCCCGACACTTCGCTGCCGGGAAAAGAGGCCGGGGACCGCCGCGCAGGCGACGGCTGCGAGAGCGCCCGCCGCGGCGACGGCTTTTCTTCAGCCGTCGGCTCGGGCTCCACCACGATCTGAGTAACGTCCTCCATGTACTTCCTCCCGCCCTGGTCGGAGAAGACGCTCACTCCCAGCGAGTACAGCCCCGCCATGGCCGGCTGGCCGGGATCCCGCCGGTCCCACGCAGCCCGCCGAATCCGGCGGCGGGAGACACACTCGCCGCTCGCCGGCCAACTATTGTTTATCTTCGACGACGCCGAGAGGGAGGAGGGGGCGGTCCCGGAGAGGGGGCGCGGGATGTCGGGACTTGTCCGCGAGAGCTGGGCCGGAGCGCTGGGGCGAGAGGAGTCGACAAGCTGCGCCTGCGCACTGAGCTTCCTCCGCCTGCCCGCGCCCATCACACAAATCAGGCGTTCTCCCCGGCTGACGTCACTCGACTCTCTGGGCGCGACCAATCCGGAGTCGAGGGGGGCGAACCCGCCCTCCGCCCCCTCCTCCTCGCAACGGCAGCGCTCCTCCTCCGGCCGCCGGCTGCGGGCCCGCGCTCTACTCTCTCGGTTTCTTTCTTGTCGCGGGCTTTTGCGCCCTCCTGGTTTTCCGCAGCCGCTGAGTACTTTTCGAGCGTCTTGGTCTGTCGCCTTTGTACTCGGTCCTCAGGATCATGGTTTTCTCTCCTGCCCGTCGCGCCCCGCTGCTTGCCTTGCGGGTAAAGCGGCGTAGGCTGGGGCCTCCAATGAGTGTAGAAATTGTGGGGGAGAGAACGGGGGCGGGGGGCGATATTTGACCTTCCACTCCTTAAAGTGAAATGGCGGGAAACTTTCCTTCAAAGACCGTTTGTGAACTGGCTGGAAAAAATGTGGCACCCGTGAACAGGTTTGGGTTGGGACGTAACCGACTGGGAATTGAGAAATTTTAGTCGTTACAAAAAATACTTGGTAAATTTCCAAAATCGATTGCGCAGTTCTGTTTCACGTAATTAGGTAGGTAAGATTTACGAGGTCGGAATTGAACCAAGAATTGGTTAAATTGTTAACCTAATACTTTTTCCGACTAGTTCAGGATACAGGTTTTTATTCCTATAGTATCACTTCAAGATATCACGTTAAAATAACTTACAGAAACTTTTTCCAGGAGCTCCAGTGCCCTAACAATTTTGGTTATTTTCCTGTTCTCCCAGTAGGTCAATCCAAGCGCTAAAATGTTCACACGAATTTCCACGGATATTAGTATGCTCTCAATACCAAAAGTTTTCTGTAGTGAATCGGTTTGAAGTTCATTTTTTCCACTTGTGGTCACTTCCATCACCAACTCTCCTATATGCTCAGTCCTATACAGCCTTTGAGATTTTCAAGTGGAATGATACTAAAATGGGGATGGGGAAAAATGCAAACAGTTGGCACAAGAAATGCAAATAGAAGCCAGGCGTGGTGGTGAACGCCTGCAATCCCAGCCACTCCGGAGGTTGAGGCAGTAGGGTCGAAAGTTGGAGGCCCCCTGGGCAGTTTAGAGAGACTGTCTCAAAAAAAGGACTGGGGATGCAGCTTAGTGGTAAAACATCCTGGGTTCAATCCCCAGTACAAAAACTAACAATTTTAACACTGAAAGGAAACCTGCAAGTCATTTTCATAATTATGACTAAAAAAAAAAACTAAGTGAAATATTTACAATTGTAATCCTGCATCCTATGCAAGACCTGCAAGAAGAGGAAAAAAAAAAAAAAGTTTATCTAGCTCTAATATTATTTAGCTTGAACAGTTTGCCCTAGAAATTTCCAAAAAGCACTTCCATCACGCTTTATAATCCTTTTCACCCAAGGCACAACCAGGTCATCCATCATAAGTCTAACTCTTCATAATGCTCTCTACTTATACTCTTCTACTTGCTGGCTCTGTATACTACTCTTTTTTTTTTTTTTTTTTTTTTTTTTTTAATTTTAGTTGTTGATAGGCCTTTATTTTATTTATTTATATGTGGTGCTGAGATTTGAACCCAGTGCCTCATGCATGCCAGGCAAGTGCTGTACCACTGAGCCAAACACAGCCCCTGTATACTACTCTTCAAACAAATAAACTATATGTAAATATATAATCTTTTTTTTTTTTTTTTTTCTACCAGAGATTGAACTGAGGAGCACTCAACCACCGAGCCACATCCCCAGCCCTATTTTATATTTTATTTAGAGACAGGGTCTCACTGGGTTGCTTAGCATCTTTGAACTCAGCCATTCTCTTGCCTCAGCCTTCCGAACTGCTGGGATTATAGGCTTGGCCACTACACCCAGCTTATATTTCACCAACCCTAATCAGTTCAACATCTGTCACCAGCTATTAGTTTTAACATTTTTTTTTTAAGTCTTAGAAAATCTTTAGAAACCTTTCTAAAGGTTTTAGAGAAGGTTAACCTTTTCCCATAAACTTCCTATATAAGACTGAAACCTGTTTATCACTTAGCAAAACTACCTCATTTGCCACTTTTCAAGTATAGAAGGCTATTTTTCCTCTTGCAAGTATTCTTATCACATGATCTATTCTACATGTTGCCTCTGGAATTTCTCTTCTTCCCTCAAGAACTCATATTTGTGTGTATGTGTGTGTGGTGCTGGGGATTGAACCCAGAGGACTTGTGCATGTGAGGCAAGCACTCTACCAGCTGAGCTATATTTCTAGCCCAAGTTCTTTTAAAGTTAATGTAAATTGCCACTACTCCAAGGCACTATCACCTACTAATTCCTGGTAACTCTCTCCTCATTTATTCATGGCTTCTTTTTCTTCCACTATTCTGGTCATGTCTCAGTCATTTTTTATTTTTCAAAATGTTGTCCACATTTTACATATGATACCTTGGCTTCACAATATTTTATCCTTTTCATGGTGACATGGCCTTCCTACCATCAGAGGCAACACTTCCGTTTGTGTTTATCTTAGGTACTTTCTCCTCCCTTCTTTTCAAAATGCTTTACATCAATAATTAACCTTTCTTGCTTCTGCCTTGTCAATTTTTCATTTTTACTGGGTCATCTTCATTTGTATACAAACATGGTCTGGTCTCTATCTTACACAACCTTGTCTATACTACCCCATTTCTCTGTTCTCCTGTAGGGCAAAAGTTGTTGGATTTTGTTTGGGTTTTTTTTGTGTGTTTGTTTGTTATTTTGTTTTGTTTTTGTGTGTGTGGTGGTTGATGGTGTTTGGTTTTTGTTGTGTTTTGGTTTTTTGGTTTTGCTGTTGTTGTTGTTGTTCTGAACATTAAACCAGGGTGCTTAACCACTGAGTCACATCCCCAGCACCACCAGACCACCTTTTTTAAAATTTTAAGATAGCATTGCGCTAATTTGCTTAGGGCCTTGTTAAATTGCTGAGACTAGCTTTGCATTTGCAATCCTCCTGAGTTGCTAAGATTACAGGCATGCACCACCACACCTGGCTTTTCTCTATCAAGATGATATTTACAATTCCTACCTCCATAGTTTTTCCTAAACCCATTCCAATTGGGCAGCCAGCTCCATCATACCCTAAGATTGTTTTTATGACATAACCAGACCTCTGTTTCCAATGCTAATGATAAATGTTCCCATAATGATAAATGTTTCTGTTCTTACTTTTATTCCAACTGAAGTAGCAAGTGGAGGAAATGCTTCCTTCTTGAAACATAGTAGCACATTGAACCATTGTTTCCTTCTCGAAACTCTTTTCTTGGCTTCTAAAGAGACTGCTTTCCTAGTTTTCTTCCTGCCTCATTGACTGACCACCCTTTCTCATTTTCCTTTACTGATTTCTTTCCAGCCATATCTCAAATTGTTGGAAGTGACCCCAGGACCTCATTCTGGGCCCTTTCCTCTACCTATACACTGTATGTGGAATGGTGGCTCTAAAGACTATCTGCTGAGGATTCCAACCTTACCTTGGATTCCAGACAACTGTGTACTTGACAGTTCCACAGAGATGTCTAACATGTACCTTATCTTAAAATGACCAGAACAAACTCTTGATTTTTCCCCCATATCGCTTCCTTTCTCAGTCTTACCCTCATCCCTAAATGACATCACCATCTACTATACTGTTCAAGCCCAAAAACATAGGAGTTAGTCTTAATTTTTCTTTTTTCTCCATTCTTTCCCTTTTTCCCACCAATTTCATTCTTATTCATCAGCAAATGCTTTTGACTAAATTTTCAAAGTCAATACTGAACCTACTTCTCACTACCTCCACACTACTATTCCAGTACAAGTACCTGTACCACTATATTAGCCTCCTGTATTAGTTTCCTTTCTTTTGCTTTTGGCCCTCAATCCTTTTCTGCTAGCTACTATCTTGATTTTTTTTTTTTTTAGTTGTAGATGGACACAGTATCTTTATTTTTTATCTGATCCTGAGAATTGAAGTCAGTGCCTCATATGTGCTAGCTGAGTGCTCTACCACTCAGGTACAACCTTGGCCCTATCATGATCTTTTAAAAAGCAGAAATCAGATCAGGTCATTCATTCCTTTTAAATACCCCATGACTTTCTATCACATTTAAAATAACATGCAGGTCTGGGGATATGACTCAGTGGCAGAGTGCTTGTCTAGCATGTACAAAGCTCTGGGTTTGATCCCCAGCACCATAAAAAATATGATATTGAACTCCTTATGAAATCCTATATCATCTATTTGGTCCTTAAATGTTTGTCCAACACCATTTTAAAACACTTTCCCTGTCCCACTACCCTCTTGACCTTTCTGTTCCTCTTTCATATTCAAGCTATTATGAGCTTTAGGGTTTTCTCCTTAGAATTATCTCCTCATCCCCAGAAACATTACAAGAATGGATTCTTCTTGCTATTCAGTTCTTGCTAAGTTTAAATATTAGACTTTCCTACCCATCCCATCTAAAGTAGCCACCCAATATCTTTCTATCACATAATTTCATTTTAATTCTGCAGAGAGCTTCACACTATCTGGTGTTTATTGTCTGTCTTTCCCAATTAGGATATAAGTACCATGAGAACAGGGAACTTGCCTTGTTTATTGTGGTATACTCTGAAACTAGAACAAAGAATTTTTAATTGATGAATTACTTACCTAGAAACACATAAAATTGATATGAGAAAAACTATGGGACTTTACTAGAAAGAAAACAAATTGAAAAAATAGAAAATCATGTCATGTTCCTAGATTAAAAAAAAAAAAAAAAAAACTTCAATTTGTCTCAAATTAATCTACAAATGGATTATAACCAAAGTGGAATTCTTTTACACAACAAATTGATTCTCTCTGGAAAGGACCTGGCATGGTGGTACATGCCTATATTCACAGTAACTCTCAAGGCTAAGCCAGGAAGATCACAAATTCGAGACTAGCGTCACCAACTTAGTGAGGCCCTGTCTCAAAATAAAAAGAGCTGGGGATGTAGCTTAATGATAAAACACCCCTGGGTTCAATCCCTACTATAAATAAATAATAAACAAATAAAATGTATCTGGAAGAGGAAATGAGTAGGAATAGCCAAGATGTTATTGAAAAAGAAGGTAGGTAGTTGCCTTACAGATATGAGAACATTATATAAAGTTGGCCTTGAGAAATAATTAAAATGGTTAACAGTATAGAACTGACAGTCCAGAAATGGATCAATGTATATATGTGAAGTATACATGGTAAGGATGTAGCATTGCAAATAATTGGGGAAATAACTGATTTATTCACTAACTGAGGTTAGGAGACCTGGCTATCCATTTAAATAAAATGGCATGTAGATTAAAGAGCTCAAATTGGTACTGTGGCTGTAGCTAAATATCAGAGTGCTTGCCTAGCATGTGTGAGGCTCTGGGTTGATCCTTAGCACCACATAAAAATAAACAAAATAAAGGCATGCTGTCCATCTGCAAGTTAAAAAAAAATTAAAAGAACTAAAATTAAGGGGGAAAATATATAATAGTACACTAAGAAACAATGAGATATATTCCACTATCAGATTGGAAAAAAAAAACACCCTTCAATAATAATAATAAAAATTAAAAAATAATAAAAAGTTCAATAATATGCAGGACTGGGAAAGATGTAGCAGAGAACTACTCTCATTAGTGGGAATGTAATTTGATATTTCTATTTCAGTTCATATCAACTGAAATTTACACATATCCTTGGACCTAGAAATTCCACTGCTAGGAATTTACCATGTAAGCTACCTTTGCAAAAGGTGCATATACAAAGACTTTCACTAGTGTATTGTTTATAATAGTAAATGAATACCTTGAATCTATTTCAGGGCTAACTGTTCTCATCCATTGATCTGTTGATTTGAGAGTCCTGTCTTGCTTTTGAAAGCTTTGACTTGATACATTTTTTTCAGACCTCCCACCTTCTTCACCTTCCTGAACCAGCCACTTCTTATCTCCCAATGACCAAGCTAGTTCCAGTTCTCTTGCTCACTGTCCTCTCAGCTTTGTTTTCACAGCTTTCAGCACACATATATTTGTACCTTAAACATTTTAACTAATAGTGTCAAAAACACATTCGTTTGCCAATCTTTTGATGTAGGGCCATGACCTTGACTTTAGATGAGTCTACTGTTTGTAGTTCAGCATCACTCTTTTCCATAAACCACATCAATAATGCATCACCTACGACTTTCAGCTTTGATTTCTTTAAAGTGGAACAAGAACTTAAAAACATAGACAAACTGCTCTCAATAGAGAATTCTTCTGAGTTTTATGACTTCCCTATCATACCATCAATTTTTTATAGGTGTTCACGCTCAAACCTAATGTTGGTTTTTAAAATTGATTTGCCTTTATTGAGTCTTTCTAAAGTATTCAATTTACTTTTCATAGAAGTTATTTTTCCTCCATTCATGTATTAAATATTGCATACCTCTTGTTATGTAACATTTAATTAAGTGTGTAATTAAAACAAGAACAACTGGAACAAGCAAGTTTTGAACAAGCAGTGACTCAACATGTGGAGCAGTAGTGTGTGCATATATCAGAGAACTGAACTTTATTACCAGTTGTTCAACATGCACTGGGATTCAGTATTTTTTTTTTTAGAGGTAACAGAGAGCATTGATTAATCAGGTATATCAGTTAAGTGGTGTATTATTGTATTTATTGTTGGAGAGAGTTTCTATTGAATTATTCTTTAATGAAAAATAAGGTGAAAAAAAAAATCCAAGGATTCACAGATAATGACTGAGACCATCTTTGTAGTGAAAATCATATAGGTTACTTTGCCTACTTGCATACAATTAATTCAAAATCACACAGTCTTTTTCAATACTCTAGTGGACATTTTTTTTTTTTTTCCTTTCCAGCATTCTTCTTTCCTTTGGTAAAATGACAATGATTTTCTTCTGGAAAATCACTCCCTCCCCCATTCTCAAGTCAAGTGTTTGTGTAGAATGTTCCCAGCCCCATCTTTGGGAGAGAACTCAAACTGGATTGGGCCAATCAACATATTCCATTTCCATGGACTTAGTAATGAGTTCATTAACAAACTCAAAACCTAATCATGGGGCTGGGGTTGTAGCTCAGCGGTCAAGCACTTGCCTAACACATGTGAGGCACTGGGTTCGATCCTCATCACCACATAAAAATAAGTAAATAAGATAAAGGTATTTAAAAAAAAAAACTAATCAGAAGCTAATGAGACATGAAAACATTTGCTGAGACTTCTGGGAGAGAACATCTCCCTAGTAATAAATCTACAGGAAGAGAAACTAATTCTCAGGACTTTGGTGTATTATGAACGTGAAATTGGGACTACAACAGCCTTTCTGAGAAGAAACAAAAATGAAGATGAAGTTAACACTCAGAGAAAGAATATTAGGGAGCTAGGCCACGATGACATTATTTGAATTTGGAGTAAAGTCATGACCATCCTGGATTTATCAACAATCTTTTTGGTTTCTTCTAAAGAACGAGTTTGCCTTGCATTTTTTCTTCGTTGCAACATAAAGAATCTTCATTGCCACAGATAGAATCTGTTCCTCCTTGTTAAGAAGCTGGGGATGGCCTGTTGATCTTGTTTGGTCTCTGAAATATCCTGCATTCTTCTGTGTTACAGTTTTGCTTTGGTCTCACATGGTCTGTTCTGAGATTTCTGCTTCTTCATATTCATTTCTGATATGTCCTAGTTTTTGCTTATGTACTAATCCAGCATTCAGTTTCCTATATGTTGAGACTATTGATTTCTTTGTAGCAGGAAGTTATTTTTATATGTTTACTGGTTTTCCACACCCAGAAATTCCTATTATCTCATGACCCTTCCCTCACTCCAAGACAGTTGTGTTTAGGCCCCAGGAAAGTGGTGTTAGAGGGGAAAAATGTTAAACATTCAGCTTTTTTTTTTTTTTTTCCCAAAAAACCTTGGTCTTGGTATGCAAAAACAACAATTCACAGCTAGTATTTTTGTACAATGAAAATGATAAAGGTTTTATAAACCCACAAGAAGACATACAAAGATGTTCATTGCACTATTGTTTGAAATATCAAAAATTAGAAACATCATTCAGTAGTGGAATAGATAAGAAAATTTGGCACATTTGTGTGACTCTGATTGCTGTTGGAGGAAATGTGCTTTTCTTCATTTGCTACCTTCTCTGTAGGGGCTGAAAAGGCTAATTATCCCCTTTCCTAACCTCCATTGCATGTAGGCTATTGGAAAATAATGATGTCAGAGATGTAAATGGAAGATTTCTAGGAGTTCTCAAGATATATGCATGGCACTGCTTTTCCTTTCTGCAAACAACCATGAATGATGTGCTGCTCTGTGTAGAAGAGATGGCAGGAGGTGTCAGTATGAACTTCTTCAGTGACGGTGGGTTTCAGATCTACAAACATTGCCTCGCATTCATACTTGACTGGGCCCATCTCACTGAATAAGGTGTTGAAGGAGTCATCTTCTCCCACAATGGTCCTGTCATTTGACATCTGGCCATCAGGCTGGATGCCATGTCGGGCAGTGGAGTTCCCAGCAGGCATTAATCTGTACACCAGCTTGGCCAACATGGACAGAATTGCACTTACACATGATGGGTACTTGTAGGGCTGCATGGCACCAGATGAAGCAAGGGAACGGAAACAAGGATCTCCCACTGACAGATTACCAAGGAGTCAGGGGAGAAGTAGAGAGCCATCTTACGCATTCTGAATTCTGATTTTTGTTTCCCCTTAAAAAATCTATCTTTTGATTTTGATACAATTGGAAAGAAATTTTTAATTTATTTTTTATTGGTGCATTGTAATTACACAGTACAATTATTGTAGAATTCATTATGCCATATGTGTACATTGGAAAGGAAATTATAAAACATTTGTTGTGAGATTGATATCTGAAAACAGAAAGCAAATAACTTACCTAGAACTTTGGTAAACCAGCTGTTAAACTCTTCTTGCTTTGAGGGAATAGTACATGCCTAGAGAGAGGTTAAGCAGTAGCTCTCCTTTCCTTGTACCTTATCTTGCTGAAGAGTCTTGAAGGTAGTTGTCCTGTATAGTCTATGATTTTTTCAGGTTCTGAGTAGGCCTTCTAGAGAGGATTTAAATGGTCCCGAGAATGCCTAGAAGTAGCAGGATTGAAAACAATACTTACTATGAAACAAGACATTCCTCTTAGAGGAATACAGTGATTTGCTAAACAAATCCTATAATGGCAAAAATAGATGGATCTGTCATACTCAAAGCAAAAGGTATAGATAGGTACATGGACACTCTGAATATTTTCAATTATAGGCACGGCCTTCCATCTCTGTGATTGGTGAACGATGAACTTAGAGATCCTTGGAGTATAATCCTTTCAGGCACATTTGTTGTAACAAATGCTGCTAGGGACACATGAGGCAGGCATAACACAAACCTGGTGGGAAAAGTTTATAGAAGTAGGACCAGAGTGCACACAATCACCTCCACCCCCATAACCTTTCATGATCCTCTGAAAGCCCAGTTTGGCCCAGGTATAGTTGGACATTTTACAGACAGAGGTCTAGGAAAGGAATTTGCCCTAAACTTCCATCTGTATTTATAGGGAAATTCAGAGGAAGTGGAATACTAATCAACCAGTTTTCTGGTTGGAGGATTAGACATGACATTCTGTAGGAACAGTTGTCTAAAGGAGTGCAAATACAAGTGCTAGCTAATCTGCTAGGTAGTGCTGAGCATCCTCTTTGCTAAGCTACTCAAGGGGAGAGGGAACTGTCTTAGCAATTCAGTAGATAAAGGGTTTATCTCATCTCTTTTTTTCTTTCAGTGTTGGGGATCGAAACCAGGGTTTCATACATGCTAGGCAAGTGCTTTAACAGTAGTCTACACTCTCAACCCTCTTGTTTCTCTTCCTTCCTTCCTTCCCTCCTTCCTTCCTCCCTTCCTCCCTCCCTCCCTCCCTCCTTCCCTCCTTCCTCCCTTCCCTCCTTCCTTCCCTCCTTCCTTCCCTCCTTCCTTCCTTCCTTCCTTCCTTCCTTCCTTCCTTCCTTCCTTCCTTCCTTCCTTCCTTCCTTCCCTCCTTCCTTCCTACTGAGAATCGAACCCAGGGACATTTTACCTCCGAGCAACATCCCAGCTCTTTTTTTGTGTGTCTCCCAGGGATTGAACCCAGAGGCACTCAACCTCTGATCCACATCCCCAGCCTTTTTTATTTTTATTTATTTAAAATTTTGAGATAGGGTCTCACTAAGTTGCTAAGTTGTTGAGACTGGCCTCAAAATTTCAATCCTCCTATCAGTCTCCTGGTTGCTGGGAATTATAGGCATGCTCAACCATGCCTGGAGAGGCTGCCAGGTTTCGTTTATTTGTTTTTTTTTTTTAATTTTTTTTCTTTTTTTCTTTTTTTTTTTTTTTTTTTACTTATAGATGAACACAATATCTTCATTTTATTTATTTATTTTATGTGGTGCTGGGGATCCATCCCAGTGCCTCACATATGCTAGGCAAGCACTCTACCATTGAGCCAAAACTCCAGCCCTAGGCTGCCAGTTTTTTAACCACCAACTTAAACCTGCATTCTGACTAAGACAGCCAATGTTTCTTCTTTGGTCTCCTGTTTTCAGCCTCACTCATTTCCATGCACTTCACATTCACCTAAGGCCCAAATCATACCAGTTCATCCCACTGCTTGGCACCTTTCTAGCCACCTCCCTCACCACTATCCTCCTTAAGCCTTTTATTTTTTGTGGTACTGGGGATTTAACCCAAGGGTACTTTACCACTGAGTCATTTCCCCAGTCCTTTTTATTTTTTTATTTTGAGACAGGATCTCATTAAGTTGCTCAGGGCCTCTCTAAGTTGCTGAGTCTGGCTTTGAACTTGTGATCCTCCTGTCTCAGCCTCCACAGTCACCGGGATTACAGGCGTATGCCAACACACCTGGCTTATTTTTTTTTTTTTTTTAAGAGAAATAAAGATTTATTTTGGCTCATGGTTTCAGAGTTTTCATTCCATGGTCAGCTCCCAGTCAGAAGTATCCTGGTGGAACAGAATGCCAGAGGAAAGCATCTCATCTCATAGCAACTGGGAGGGAGCGAGATAGAGACTTTTAAATTTTTCTTTTCTTTTTCATTTTTTTTCTTTTCTTTTTTAATTTTGAGACAGGGCCTCACTAGGTTGTTGAGTCTGGCCTTCCAACTGGTGATCCTCCTGCTTCAGCCTCCTGAGTCACTGGGCTTACAGGTATGAGCCACATTGCCCAGCCCTTCCTCTCATTTCTAAAAGAGGGATTTAAATGGAAGGCAATGGTTAGAAGGGACTGGACCATTTAAGGAGGCAGATACCATTGAAAAGTGATTGGCAATGACTGGAATGCTGGGGATTAAGTCAGGAAATAAAATATGCCA
Source organism: Sciurus vulgaris (assembly GCF_902686455.1). Lineage (NCBI taxonomy): Eukaryota > Metazoa > Chordata > Mammalia > Rodentia > Sciuridae > Sciurus > Sciurus vulgaris. The sequence continues at coordinate 37,052,361 of NC_136463.1, forward strand.
CTACGAGGACAATGTTACATCTATAGAAAGGATTATCTCTGAGATGATATTCAGGGAATTCTAGGAATGCTTGCTCATCAATATCTTCATTCTTTGGGACCCAGAGATTCCCAGGTTAATCCTTGAACCAAGAGTGGTCCAAAGCATATATGTCATGTGGAACTGCTTCTATTCCGATGACCAGATTTAGTCACATGGTCACACCTAAATTATAGAAGGCTAAGAAAATGATTATTTTATCTGAGAGGACTGTGTGTTCAGATAAAAACTCTATTACTGTAGAAGACTACTAGCAGTCTATGCCAAACCTCTCAAGATAGTATAAGTAAAAAAGAATTTGTTGGCCGGGCATGTGGTGGCGCACACTTGTAATCCCAGCTACTCAGAAGGCTGAGGCAAGAGGATCGCAAATTGAAGGTCAGCTTGGATGACTTAACAAGACCCTGTTTCATAAGAATAACATAGAGCACCACTGGGTTCAATCCCCAATATAAAAAAATTAAATAAAAATAAAGATTTGTTATGCAGGTATAAGGACATAATATGGAACCAGAGGGCAGGAACCCTAGCCTAATGAGATAAGGCCTAATGAGACCTAACACCTTGAACAGAGAGTTTTTATGAACCAAGGAATTTGTTCTCTTTTTCTTACTAGGAGAATAAAGGGTCTCAACTATGCCTGTCTTAGCCAAATAGGCCTTCGCTTGCTCATCAACATATATTCATTTAGCAAATATTTACTGAGCATTTAACATGACTAAGATTGTTCCACGCACTGACAATAGAGAATGGAATCAAACAGACAAAAATACATATATGAGTCCCTAAAGTCTATATGTACTTTTTTTGGGGGGCGGGGTACCAGGGACTGAACTCAGGGGCACTCCACCACTGAGCCACATCCCCAGCCCTACTTTGTATTTTACTTAGAGACAGGGTCTCAATGGGTTGCTTAGTGCCTCAGTTTTTGCTGAGGCTGGCTTAGAACTCTTGATCCTCCTGCCTCAGCTTCCTGAGCCACTGGGATCACAGGTCTGTGCCACCTCACGCAGCTACATGTACTTTAAATTCCAAGGGCTCATCATGCTTGGGTTTCCTATTTCTATTTCTTAATTCTAATTCTTCAACAAGACATAGCAGAGGTCTTCAAACTCCCGTTTTAAGTTAAAACTGTTCCTCCTCCTAAACCAATATCAGCAGAGGGCGCAACTGAGCCTCCTGCACATTACGATTTTTGGACCCCAGCCGGATTTCTCTACTTTTATGTTGGAGGTCCCTCTCAGTTGTGCTGAGATGTTTCTGCGATTTCAGGTTCAGACCTGAGAGTTGGAGCTGTGATGACAATAGTGAGATGCTAGCTTCCATGTCAAATGCGAAGAAAGCAAAATTAGTATCCCCTGGGAAAACTGAAGTAGAAAACCAAACAGAGCTAGGTACCATGGTGCACCCATGTAATCCCAGCAACTTGGGAGCCTAAAGCAGGAAGATTGCAAGTTCACAGCCAGACTCAGCAATTTAGCAAAGCCCTAAGCAATTTAGCAAGACCCTGTCTCAAAATATACATAAATAAATAAAAAGGGCTGAGAATGCAGCTCAGTGGTTAAGCACCTCTAGGTTAAATCTCTGGTACTAAAGAAAGAAAGAAAAAGAAAAACCAAACAGTAGCAGGTCTTGGTAGTGTATACCTGTAATCCCAGGGACTCTGGAGGTTGAAACAGCAGGATCTCAAGTTCAAGGCCAGCCTCAACAACTTAGGGAGAACCTGTCTCAAAATTTAAAAAATGAAAAAGAAAACCAAATAGTGGAAACTGTCAAACTGTCAATCTGAAGAGAATGGGTAGAAGGACACAAAACAACAGCAGATAATATGAGTCAGTAAGTTTGGAAGGTGTATTAGGACTAAGTCCAGAGGAAGGACAGACATCAGAACTGGTTGATGCATCATCCAGACCTACTTATAGCAATCAATATTGTGTGCTTCATTGTGTGATGAGAGAGAAAGAAAAGTTTTCCATAGTTCTTTTTCAAGCATAGTACTTTCTGAGAAGTTTTTAGCAAGCCTCTCCTAGTGTTTTTCAGAACTGGGTCATATTGGACTTTTTTTAAACTTTATCATTCTTATTTTATTTTATTGGCAGTGCTGCGGACAGAATCTGGGGTTTTGCTCCAACTAGGAAAGTGCCCACCCAGGATTACTTTTAGACCAGTAGTTCTCATCTATGGGCAATTTCTCTCCCAAAGGGACACTTGGTAATACCTGAAGACATATTTTTTGATCATCACACTGGAACAGAGGGAAGGCTACTGGCATGTAATAGGTTGCTAAACATCCTAGAATACACAAAAAAGCTCTCACAACAAAGAGTGGAGAGTGCCAATGTTGGGGCACTGCTTTAGACAAGCAGGTCTATGGCCCTCCAGCAACCAGGCTAGAAGTGGGAGTGGTGAATTCCAGAGGAAGATGATTATGAGTGGTCATAGAGGTGGAAAAAGATAGAAAAGGATGTCCTGTTTGGAAGTCAAATGAGGATTTTAAGAAGAAAACATGGTTGACAATGTCAAGTGCTGTCGAGAGGGCAAGTAAGTTGATCACTGAAAATTGTCCATTAAATTTATCCATGAAGGGGTTACTCATTACTGAGTAACTCCAAGAAATTCCAGTGGAGTGGTAGGGATAAATTAGACAAAGGGATTGAAGAGTGAGTGAAGTGATGACAAAGAGACTCTGATCATAGTGTAGTCAAGTCCTTCAAGAATCTTATCTATGAAGCGAGGGAAAGAAATGGATAAAGGGGGAAGAGAATGTTTTGAAGGGATACTGGGGATTGATCCCCATCCCAGACATTGTTTTATTTATCTCCATATTTTTATTGGTCCATTATGGTTGTGCATAATGGTGGAATGCATTGTTATATATTTGTACATGTACACAATATAACAATATAATTTTCCAACATAATTCCCTGTATTTCCCCTTTCCCTCCCTTCCTCCCTCCCCAGATTCCTTTCCTCTACTGTACTGATCTCACTTCAATTTTCATGAGATCCTCCACCCCTGTCCCCCACCACCTTTCTTTTTCTTTTAAAATTCTGAGACAGGTTCTTGCTAAGTTGTTCAGGCTAGCCACCTTGAACTTAAAATCCTTCTGCCTCAGCCTCCCAAGTAACTTTTTTTTTTTTTTTTTTTTTTTTTTTTTTGAGACAGGGTCTCATTATGTTGCCCAGGTTGATCCTAAACTTCTAACTCAAGTGATTCTCCTGCCTCAGCCTCCCAAGTAGCTAGGACTTGAGGCACACACCATTATATCCCACTCTAAGATCTATATTTCTAACAAGCTTCCAGATCATGCTACTTTTACTGGTCTGGGGACCCACTTTGAATAGGAGTGTTTAAAATAGTAGTTCTAAAACTTTAGTGTGCATGAAAGTCACCCAATGTGATTGTTGGGCCACACTCACAGGAAGTCAATTTGTTTTGTTTTTGATTAGAGGAATGTTTTGCAATTAATTCATTCCAAACAAGTTGACCAGGAAGTTGTGTTTTAATGGAAGAATTATTAAGATTTTCCTTTGCATGGGAACTAGTAACACCTGCTTGGAAATTGCCAAGCCAGTGCTTTGATGTAGATATTAGAAATTTAATTTGTGAAATTATTTATTTATTTATTATTTTGAGACAGGATCTCCCTAAGTTGCTGAGGATGAACTTGTGATCCTCCTGCTCCAGCTTCAGGAGACACCAGAATTACAGGCATACCCAGCAGTGGTTTTGACTTCTAATTCTGCCTCACACTAACTATTGTGGAACCCTAGGCAAATATGTTAACTTCTCTGAGATTCAGATGTTCATCTCTAAAATGTAGCACACCTCCAAGAGATGGATGCTACCATTATCCCCATTTTGTAGATGAAGAAATAGGCACTTGTAGAAGATAAATAACTTGCTCAAGATCACATAGAAAACAAATGGTAGAATTTGAACAAATGGTAGATATACAGACATATACCATATATTCAGGGCTCTGTGTAGTGAATTAGCTTCTGAGTATGCATTAGATAAATGGGTCAGAGGAGGTAATAGTCATTAGTGTAAAAGAATCATAGAAGTCCAGATTCTAGCATTTGGTATCAGAAAAAGCTCTTTCTATTCTTACTCAGATTCCAAGCAGATGACCTCATGGTTAACCATCTGGCTGGGTACCAATTAATCAGAGCACCTATATTATATCACATAAACTCTCAGTATACTCCTCTTTAGGTAGCCAAATAATTATTCTCATTTAACCAGACTGTCATGAAACTTAAATAGCATAGTTTGTATGAACTAAGAATGATAATAATGGTTATTTTTGGTTGAATGACAATTAGTGCCAGATTCCTTGTATATGGTAACTTTAATACAATGCTACAAAGGTAAATACTAATATCTATCTAACAGATAAGATTATGAAGTTAAAAATTTGTTGGAGGGTCCAGGCACAGTGGTGCACTCCTGTAGTCCAAGTTACCTGGGAGACTGAGGATCACTCAAGCTCAGAGATTCTAGGCCAACCTGAGTAACATAGTGAGAGACCCCATTTCAAAAAAATAAAAATTTTTTTTTTGGTTTCCCAAAAAATTTTTCCTGGTTTCCCAAACTTAACCTTCTCTCTCTCTCTCTCTCTCTCTCTCTCTCTCTCTCTCTCTCTCTCTCTCTCTCTCTCTCTCTCTCTCTCTCTCTCTCTCTCTCTCTTTCTGTGTTGGGGATCAAATCCAGGATATTGCACATGCTAGGCAACACTCTACTACCAAGCTACACCCTAGTATGAAAATAATTATTTCAAAACAAAGGACATTTTCCTACTCTTAAGCAATGGATTGATCTGATTTCTGATTCGTATCAGAAGTTTGAGTCATAGACTTTTCAGTGAATGACTCTTGGACAGTACTCATAGATAGAGTACAATAAACCCTTCCTCCCTTCTCAATCTGCTCAATACCTTTCTACCCAAAATTAAGTTCATCTGGTCAGTACACCTCTATTTAGGCAAGATAGTCTCTCAGCTTCTCCATCCCTCTGAGGCAGCAGACTCAAACCCCACTCTATTCTGCAGTCTTACAACTGAAAGAAAGAAAGAGAAAGAGAAAAGAAAGATCTGTCAGTATTTTCAGCCTTTTGAGGACTTCATTTATTTTCTTTGTTTACACCCAGTGCCTCTTTCATTGAATAAATAATGAATATACATTGAACACTCACTATATATAATGGCTGGAAGTTATTGAATGATAGAGTAGACCTAGACCTGCTCCAACTATGGCTAGCTTAGCTCTCCTGGACATCATGATCCAGAATCTATTGAGATCTTATCTGAATATAGCCATGTCAGGAGACTACCTGAATAGGACTCCAGAGTTCCATTCATTTAAAGGTCAGCTGAATTGTTATTCTTAGATTTTACCCAAAATGAGAACATCTTACTATTTAATCTCTATTGCCCACTGTGTCTTTTTCTCTCCTGTACTTCCGAACCAATGCCTCCTCCTCCTGTTGCTCCCTTCCATGAAATATCTTTCCACTCTAATTTCTAATTTATTTCCTTTATAAACAAAGTTTCCTATATTCTCCTTTGCTCCTCCCCAGTCTCCTTGTCGAATTCTGAAAATCTTACTCTTGGTACTACCTTTTTACATTACAAGGTTTATAGTCTCCAATAACCCATAAATGACAAGAGCTGGAGAGTATTTTGAGTTTTTCTGCTTTCTCTCTTATTACCAAACCAGTACTCCTCTCAGATAGATAAAACCCCCTCTACCATTTTTATTTGTTCCTTATTATTTTATAAGAGCCCGTAGCACCTTGCTCACTATGCATCTCTTAAAATCCATACTGTGCCACATTCTGGTAACTTCCCTTTCCTTTGGAAGAAACACTGAAACTTGCCAGAGGTGCAGTGGTACATACCTGTAATCCCAGTAACTGAGGAGGTTGAGGCAGGAGGATTACAAGTATGAAGCCAACCTGGACAACTTAGGAGACCGTAACTCAAAATTTAAAAAATAGAAAGGGGTGGGAATATAGCTCAATGATAAAATGTTCCTGAGTTCAATCCCTAGTCCTGCAAAGGAAGGAAGGAAGACCAAACTCCATAACTTCACTCTTCCATGACTTACTCAGTTTGAATGACATATATTTCACTCCAGGTCAATCAGACTTACATGTGAACATCCTAGAAATAGCTCCAATTACGTTACATATCTTTAACTCCAAGGTACCTGCCATTCTGTCTTCCACATTTCTTTCTAATTCTCCCATGCCTTAGCTTTTACTAGTCTTATTCTTGAATCACACAAAGACCTATAGGCCCCTCATCCTTTCTTCTATGTTTTCCCAATCTTTTAGTCCCATGGTAGCCTCTCTGGTCTGACCTCCCTCTTCCCTCCCTTTCTAGTCTGATCTCATGGTCTATCACCTCTGCTACTGACTCAGGAGTACTTACACCTCCCTTGCATCACTTCCTTCTTCTATCAACCTGGACATTTCAAAGTGTCATTCCCAGAATAAATCCTGTGCTGTGTGTGTCTTCCCCTATACCAAGACTGATAAAAAATGCTATGAGAATAAGTACTAACACAAATTTCTGCACCTGTAGGTCCAGAGTAATACTCAGGAACCTTGTCTTTCTTCTTGGTCTGCTGCCTTCTCTCCCATTCCTCTCCTTCACCATTCAAAGCTTCTCCCATTCACCTCAAGTACACTTATATCCATAACTACTCACTCTGAAACTTACTCTTGACTAGTCTTCAAATCACTTTCATGTTAAACATTTGTAAAGATATTCTTTCTTGGTCAACTTTGGTCTTTGTGTGTGTGTACACACGCACATGCAAGTGTGCTACTGGGAATTGCTACTGGGAATTGAACCCAGGAGTGCTCTACCACTGAACTACATCCCCAGCACTTTTTTATTTTTATTTTGAGACAGGGTCTAAGGGATGAAGACTGGCCTCGAACTTGTGATCCTCTTGCCTTATCCGCCCAAGTTGCTGGGATTACAGGCGTGCACCACCAGGTCTGACTAGGACACTGCTGACTGTTACCCATTCAAACTCCAGTACTGAAAAAAAAAAAAAGGAAGGAAGAAAGAAAAGAAAAGATAATGACTGCTAATTTGGGTGTTTTGATTCTGTGTGGAAGAAAAGGAATTAATTTTGAATGTAGGCTAGGACCAAATTGTCTCGGGGGGTAGAGCTGAATCCCTAAATGCAAGCATTGGGTCTCTACTTCCATATTTTCCATATTCTCAGAGCAGAAAATAGACTAGGCAGGCTTAGGGGAGAAATTTCATAGTGAATTTTTTGTCAAACGATGGTGTGGCAACTAGGTTTTCTCTTTGTTTCTGCATCCTTCAGGACAGGCCCTCTCAATAGACCCTCTGCCTGCCTCTTAGTCACTTTCATCAAAATCCAACCGATGCACGTCATGCTGGGGTCACCTTTTCATCAACATTCTAAGTGAGACTTGGTTTGTCAGACAGGCCTTAGTCCCTCCTCTCAATAAATTCTTTAATTCTAGGATGTGCCAAGATGATCAGAAATGACACAATAGGTCCAGTACACTAACCACCCAGGACATAATTTATTTTTCCCTTCCTCCATTCAACATCACTACCCATGCAACCCCCACATTACCCGATTCCAAGGCAGAATTCATATTGGACATTTTCTATTTTATTCACAGAACATACTGAATCAATAGTTCATCCAGATTCTATACTTGTATAAAAAGTTACTTCTACTTGGATCATTCCTTGAATGCTCTAGCTCAGCCCTTCCCTTTTGATATATGTAGAGGGAGATGCTAATTTCCCAGACACTGGCTGGCTGAGCCACCTCTGTTAAAAGTCTGTATTGATCTCAAACATGAGTTCAGAAAAAGATTATCAATCCCAAATAGGAAAAAAAAATTTATTAATCAAAAAAAGATTTATTAATCAGTAAATTGAATACCTACTTCTACTCGTATCTTGGGTTCTAACTAAGAGGAAATAGATGATCAATAAACAAGTGGGCAAATTAATTAGATAAGTTCATATCTGGTATGAGGAAAATAAATCAAAGCGATATGTTCATGTGATGGATGTATGTGTGTGCACACATATGTGCCAGTACTTTCATGCATACTAGTTACTTTGAGGAAGTGATAGTTGCATTGAGATTTGAATAACAAAAGCTGCCAGCCACATGAAACCATAGAAGGAAGAGGGAACAGCCACTCCAAACATGCTAAGACAGGGATAGGCAGGTTTGCTTGAGAAACAGAAAGGCCAGGGTGGCAACGACATATTGAAAATGGGAACAGAGCCCACTGTGGTGGCACATCCCTGTAATCCCAGCGACTCAGGAGGCTGAGGTAGGAAGGCACATTCAAAGCCAGCCTTAGCAATTTAGAGAGGCCCTAAGCAACTTAGCAAAAACCCTGTCTCAAAAAATAAAAAGGACTGGGGCTGGGGTTGTGGCTCAGAGGCAGAGCACTTGCCTAGCATATATGAGGCAATGGGTTTGATCCTTAGTGTCACATAAAAATAAACAGATAAAATGAAGGCATTAGTCCATCTACAACTATAAAAAAAATTAAAGAGAAAAAAAAAGGAACAGTGGTAAAGCACCCATGGGTTCAATCTCCAGTACTTACTAAAAAAAAAAACGGGTGGGGGTAGGGGAGGGCACGTGTAGAGATGTCATCCTACTTAACCAAACAAAAGGGTGGAAGAGAATAAATATACTCTTCTATTTAAAATATTTTTTAGTTTTTAATGTCTCTTAGTTGTAGGTGGACACAATACCTTTATTTGTTTATTTTTATGTGGTGCTGAGGATCGAACCCAGTGTCTCACACATGCTAGGCAAGTACTCTACCACTGAGTTTTAGCCCCAGCCCAAATGTACTCTTCTTAAATTACTAAGGGAATAAATGGACCCCAGAATACATTGTTTCTTACTTTTCTATTAAGGGACACAAATTTGACTTACTTGAAAGTAGAACCTAAGACAAGTAATACTTGGAAAGTGATCACAGGAGGCGCTGAAGAGAAGGAAATAGTGAAAGGGTGAAAGATCATCTATGGGTCATAATTTAGGTTGTTGCGATGGGCCACAGAAGGCCTTCTGAGAAACTATGGAATCAGGGCCTCCTAGAATAGTCCTTCTGAAAGATGGAAGACAGGTTCATAATCCACTCCAATCCTCCTGTGTGTGTGTGTGTGTGTGTGTAGTTGTAAGTGGACAGAATGCCTTTGTTTATTTTTATGTGGTGCTGAGGATTGAACCCAGTGCCTCACACATGCCAGGCAATCGCTCTGCCACTGAGCTACAGCTCCAGCCCTTCAATCCTCCTTTGAATGAGAATTATCCTGGACTGCACTTGTCTATGGGTCTACCAGACTCACTGGAGAAAGTCCCTGGGCAGAAAGCATAAGATGCACATTACTGCTCATGAGCATTGTCAGCGCTAGCCACCTCTGAGCTTCCATGGAACTGTCTATCATAGTTGTGTCTGAAAGCAAAGATGGGTGGAGGGGATATAATGCAGAAGCTCAGAGGGTGTTCCACAGGCTCTTCTCATAACTTTTGAAATTTTCCCATCAGAAACCATTTTTCATTCTGAGCACAGTGGCACATATCTGTAATCCCAGTGAATCAGGAGGCTGAGACAGAAGGATTGGCTGAGACCGACTGAGGCCAGTGTTGGTAATTTAGCAAGACCCTGTCTCAAATTTTAAAACAAAATAATTAAAAAAAAAAAAATGGGCCGGGAATATAAATTAGTGGTACAAGTGCCCCTGGGTTCAAATTCTAGTACTTCAATAAGCAAAAAATTTCTCTCTGCTGGGGATTAAACCCCACCACCTAATATTTTTTAAAAAGTATTTTTTTAGTTATCAATGAACCTTTATTTTATTTATTTATACGCAGTGCTGAGAATCAAACCAAGGGCCTCACAAGTACTAGGCAAGCAATCCACCACTGAGCCACAACCCCAGCTCCCACATAACCTTTGATAGGTATTTATTTGTGTTATTTCCAATAGTTGAAATTTAAGTGTGAAATTACTGGTTAGCAGAGAGGGGGAAATGCACCACTCCATCAAACCAAGGATAGAGCAGCACAGGGGAAGACACAAGAAAGGGTTGTCATGGGCTGCCGTGACACTCTGTAAGGTAGAGTCACAGATAATTTAAAGCTTCAAGTACTTGTCTGCATTTCAAGGAAGTTTTCTACGTAAACTCAGAAATTGAGTTTCAGTTTTCCCCTGATGTTTCTCAAAAGAAGATTTCAGAGCTGGGCATGGTGGTGCACACCTATAATCTCAGCAGCTCGGGAGACTGAGGCAGGAGGATCAAAATATCAAAACCAGCCTCAGGAACTTATCAAGACCCTAAGCAACTTAGTGAGACCCTGTCACTAAATAAAATATCAAAAGGGCTGGGGAGGTGGCTCCGTGGTTGAGTGCCCCTGGGTTCAATTCCTAGTACAAAAAAAAGGAATTTTTCCCACTGTGGTGTGTGGACTTGATTCCATTCCATTCCTCACTGGGTCTTCTCACAAGACTTTCAGAATCAACAGATTCCTGATGAAAAACAAACGCAAAATCATCCCATTTCCCAATGGATTCGAATGGAAACCAATAATAAAATCAGGTACAACACTAAGAGGAAACATTGAAGGAGAACCAAGGTAGGTCAACAAGGACTTCCAGATGAGATGGTATGTGTATTTATGCTGTTTCATGGTTATGATCATTGTACCAGGTCAAGCTGAAAATGTCATCACTATTAGAACAGATGGGCTTATTTAACTGGGAAGCTAATCTTTCCTTAGCTATGAAAGCACTGTAGTACCAGCTTCAGTTGGTTCAGTAATAAACATCTGAATCTTTTGGGGAAAAAAAAAAAAAAGAAAGAAACAAGTATGATTGCACATACCTAATCCCAACAGCTTGGGAGGCTGAAGAGGAAGCTTTCCAAGTTCAAGGCCAACCTCAGCAACTTAGTAAGGTCCTAAGCAATTTAGTGAGACCCTGCCTCAAAATAAAAAGGGCTGAGATTGTGTGTGACTGAGTAGTAAAGACGGCTCTCGGCTCAATCTCCAGTACAAAAAAAAAAAAAAAAATTCAAGGATCCATTCTGTAAGTGCTCTGTGTTTCCCCTCCATGCTCAAAACACTAGAAAAAATAGGGATAGTAGGAACATACCTGAACATTGTAAAGGCTATTTATGCTAAACCCATGGCCAACATCATTAATGGAGAAACACTGAAAGCATTCCCTTTAAAAATGAGAACAAGACAGGGATGTCCTCTTTCACCACTTCTATTCAACATTGTCCTCAAAACTCTAGCCAGAGCAATTAGGCAGACTAAAGAAATTAAAGGGATACGAATAGGAAAAGAGGAACTTAAGCTGTCACCATTTGCTGATGACATGATTCTATATTTAGAGGATCCAAAACACTCCTCCAGAAAACTTCTAGACCTCATCAATGAATTCAGCAAAATAGCAGGCTATAAAATCAACATGCATAAATCTAAAGCATGTTTATATGCAAGCGACAAAACAGCTGAAAGGGAAATGAGGAAAACAACTCCGTTTGCAATAGCCTCAAAAAAAAATAAAATACTTGGGCATCAATCTAACGAAAGAGGTAAAAGATCTCTACAATGAAAACTACAAAACATTGAAGAAAGAAATTGAGGAAGACCTTAGAAGATGGAAAGATCTCCCATGTTCTTGGATAGGCAGAATTAATATTGTCAAAATGGCCATACTACCAAAAGTGCTATGCAGATTCAATGCAATTCCAATTAAAATCCCAATGACGTACCTTACAGAAATACAGCAAGCAATCATGAAATTCATCTGGAAGAATAAGAAACCCAGAGTAGCTAAAGCAATCATTAGTAGAAAGAGCGAAGCAGGGGGTATTGCAACTCTCCTACAAAGCAATAGTAACAAAAACGGCATGGTATTGGTACCAAAATTGAAAGGTAGATCAATGGTACAGAATAGAGGACACGGACACAAACTCAAATAAATACAATTTTCTAATACTAGACAAAGGTGCCAAAAATATGCAATGGAGAAAAGATAGCCTCTTCAACAAATGGTGCTGGGAAAACTGGAAATCCATACGCAACAGAATGAAACTAAACCCCTATCTCTCACCCTGCACAAAAATCAATTCACAATGGATCAAGGACCTTGAAATCAGACCAGAGACCCTGCATCTTATAGAAGAAAAAGTAGGTCCAAATATTCACCTTGTTGGCTAAGGATCAGACTTCCTTACCAGGACTCCCATAGCACAAGAAATAAAAGCAAGAATCAACAACTGGGATAGATTCTAACTAAATAGCTTTCTTTCAGCAAAGGAAACTATCAGCAATGCAAATAGAGAGCCTACAGAGTGGGAGAATATCTTTGCCACTCATACTTCAGATAGAGCACTAATTTCCAGAATATATAAAGAACTCAAAAAACTCTACACGAAGAACACAAATGACCCAATCAACAAATGGGCTAAGGAAATGAATGGACACTTCACAGAAGAAGATCTACAAGCAATCAACAAACATATGAAAAAATGTTCACCATCTTTAGTAATAAGAGAAATGCAAATCAAAACTACACTAAGATTCCATCTCACCCCAATTAGAATGGATTATCAAGAATACAAGCAACAATAGGTGTTGGAGAGGATGTGGGGGAAAAGGTACACTCATACATTGCTGGTGGGGCTGCAAATTAGTGCAGCCATTCTGGAAAGCAGTGTGGAGATTCCTTAGAAAACTTGGAATGGAACCACCATTTGACCCACCTATCCCACTCCTTGGCCTATACCCAAAGGACTTAAAATCAGCATACTACAGAGATACAGCCACATCAACGTTCAAAGCAGCTCAATTCACAATAGCCAAACTGTGGAACCAACCTAGATGTCCTTCAATTGATGAATGGATAAAGAAACTGTGGTATATATATACAATGGAATATTACTCAGCTATAAAGAATAATAAAATTATGGCAGTTGCAGGCAAATGGATGAAATTGGAGAATATCATGCTAAGTGAGATAAGCCAATCTCAAAAATCCAAAAGAGGAATGATCTCACTGATAAGGGGATGATGACACATAATGGGGGGTGGGAGGGGGGCAAGAATGGAGGAAGGAGGGACTGTACAGAGGGAAAAGAGAGGTGGGAGAGGTGAGGGAGAAGGAAAAAATAACAGAATGAATCAAACATCATTACCCTATGTCAATGTATGATTACACAAATGGTATGCTGTTACTCCATGTACAAACAGAAACAACATGTATACCATTTGTTTACAATAAAAATAAATTTTAAAAAAGTGCTCTGTGTTTGAAGCCTCTTAGCTTTGTTTAAAAGATTTCCATAGTTTTTAATTGTTACCTTTTTTTAAGGAGTAAAATGTATTGGTGGCCATGATTAAAGGAGAAGGTAGCATAGTGGAATTCTCATGAGGGCAGGGCCCACTACTTGTCCGGGAGACCACAACGGGGGAAGTATTTGACCCTACAGACAACAATAATAAGCTGCCTCTCAGCTGTGTCTTCAAATTCATCTGCATTAAATTTGGTAAACCCCTACTTCTTTGAAATGTGAATCTTCTGGTGGCCGGGGAAATAGAACCGGGTCCTATTTAGAGACTCAATCATATGGTGCTTGTTTTTCAGCTTGGTGCAGATGGACACAATGGCTTAGCCAAAGTGAATCCTTGCCACTGTGCCTTGGGGCTTCCCAAAGGCAACCTGCATACCTGTCTGGAGCCTAGACTGAGAACAGCAGAAGATCAGACACAGAATGTACAAGGGAAAGGACTGTCTCCAAGGTCCCTTAGGGCAATCCATAAAAACTGTATGGCTACCAAGGAGTCTACTGTTTGTAGCCATTGCACACTGGACCACCACAAGTTAAAGAACCTAACTGGTTTAATTGACTATAGATAATTGTGACCTTAGGGTTGGGGAGAAACAGTCACAAATATTCCATATAAATAAATATATATATTCATATACAGTGGTGGGTTGGGGTTGTGGCTAAGTAGTAGGGTATTTGCCTAACATGTGTGAGACACTGGGTTTGATCCTCAGCACCACATAAAAATAAATAAATAATACAGGTATTGTGTCTATCCACAACTAAAAATTTTTAAAAGATTAAAAATATATATAATTATGTATTTATATTTATTTTATAAAACATATATACATATATTTTTTTCAAATAATAATGTATCTACTGCATTCTTGTATGATATATGGAATTTTGGTTTAGTAATTTTCCTGTTGGGGACTAAGTATTCTATGCTGATGAAGAATGGACATACTAATTATTTACTTCCCGTCGTTTCATAGGTTCATTACCTGAAACTTTACTCCATGCACTTTCCCAAAATATTTTGCCATTATAGTACCTAACAACTTGGGCAGCATAATAACATGAATTGGAACAATGAATATTTTTCTCTTAATGATTGTGTCATGATTTATTTCAAGATAGAGCAGCAGAAAAGCCAAGAGAAAGGGGGATGGAGTCATCACAGGCTATTTTGGATGGTTTCCATCAGTAGACCCAACTGGAGGGCATGTTAACCTCTGGGCTCAACTCTAGTGATTATCAGGGGACTGTAAGCAAATGCTCATTGCTGAGTGACATCCTCAGCCCTGGTTGTTATACTGTTAACCATACTAGTTTTGTCCACCAGGGGGCGTTTCCAAATTAGAATGCTTAAAATTGTGTTGCAAGATGTGCTCTTGCCTAACTGGATAATGATCCGAACTTGTAAGTTTGGTATCTAGTTTCAGATAGATATGTCCTTTATGAAGAAACCATCCCCTAGAGAGTGGGAGGAGTAGAGGGAGGGAGAGGGGAATGCAGGGAATATATTGACTAAATTATTATTTTGTATTGTATGCATGTACAAATATATAACAACAAATCCCATCATTATGTACAACTATAATGCACCAACAAAAAATAAACAGTTTTACCAGAAAGTCATAATAGTGCCACTAATGTTTGACTCAAAAAGAAAGTAATAGCACAAGGCCCTGAGTTCAATCCCCAGCACCGCAAAAAAAAAAAAAAAAAGAAAAAAGAAAAAAAGAAAGTAATAAACACCATAGCATGGAAAAAAATTCTCTTTAAGAACACTTGTTAATAGAGAAGAAATACAAATTGTTAGAATGTAAGATTTCTGTTACCAGCCTTCAGTGAGTTAGAGACTCAGGTGTCATCTGAGCTCGCAATGAACTTTTTATACAGAACTAGCAGGGGGTAGACTTGGGGTTCTCAGAATGTGAGGGAGAAGAGGGGCCTATCCAGGAGGAAAGCCTGTGATCTTAGAAATCAAAGGAACATATGAAAAAAAAAAAAAAACTTTATTCAGATACAACAGTCTTTGAAAAATAAGATGTTTGGAACTCATCTAAGATTTGGCAAAGTGTGAGTCCAGTAGCTAGAATGATCTCTGAAGTAGTTGGATCTCCCCCAGAGAAAGTGACAGTTTGGGAAAACATTAAAAGTTACCCCGTAAAAGCAGCAAATAGAAAGTAGGGCTGGAACTAAGGTGAGGTAAGTGAGGTACCTCGTGTGTACAACTAAGTACCTATGGGTGCTCACTCTCGGGATCCTGCAAGTGCTGGTGTGTATAAAATACAACTTTTCTATAATTCTGTGTGTGTGTGTATGGTTCCGGGTCAAACCCAGGGCCTCATGCATGCTGAGGGGTGCTCTATCACAGGGCTGGTCTATACCTGCAGCCCCTTATCTACTTTCTTAATGATATTTTGCTTTACACAACAAACAGCTTTTGAACTTAACCAACATTTACCATCTTTCATTCCTGACATTCCACCGTGATGTACTCACCCTCCACCCACTTTCCCAAATAATAGGAGGTTTAGAACTAATTCTTCTGGAAGAGGGTTGGGGATATGACTCAGTGGTAGAAACTCCTGCCTAGTATGTGCAAAGCCTTGGATTTGATCCCAGCATCACACAAAGAATAAAACAACATAAAATTTTATGATAATCTGGAGGGTGAGGAAATACACAATAAGATTTGAAATTTTATAGCCCACTCCCCAAACAAAGAAAGACAACTACTATAAGTAACATGTTCAGGATGTTTATAGAGCTGGGTGTCTGAGGGAAATCATCAGCACTAATATCCACTAAAGGGAAACCAGACAGCATCACACATGACAACAACACAAAAGATCCTCCTGCCTCAGCCTCCCTAGTCACTGGATTACAGGCGTGTGCCATCACACCTGGCTGTGCTGGCATTTTGAACAATGAATGGGTGTAGAAGAAAGTTTTCAGTGGATCCAGGAATGCAAACAAAAGAAGAACCTCACCCACAAAACAGAAAATAACTCTAAGGAATAGGATGCAGCCACTGTAACACCCACAGCAGCAGAGGGCTGCAGAAGTACTGGACATAACATTGTAGGAAAAACATACTCTTCAACAGATGTCCATTGTAAGTATGTAGAATCATATCCCAAATGAGAATGGAAGTCACATCCTATGACTCTCTTCAGCATTGGAGAAATCAAAGGTATAATGGAAACCCAGAAGTTTTAAATATATGGGAATAACACTAAAGGAAAGTAGGAAGATGTAGTGAATCATTTATTACAGTTTTTGACTATCCAGTATCAATCTCCCTTCTTCGAGGGATCTTTTACCTTGTATATTCTTGGTGATATTAGGGCTCATAACGTCAATGCAACACTGAGGAATCAAATTCAGAAAAATGTACTGAAGCCAAGACGATGCAGGTCCAAGAAATTGGCATCACGACCCCGGTCCTTTATCAAGAAGTGTTTACTGGTGTGCATGTACAAGTATGTAACAATAAATCCCACCATTATATTGAATTATAATGCACCAATTAAAAATATGGAAACAAAAAGAAATGTTTAATGTACCCACTGTGGCCAGACACTGACACTGCAACCCCTCATGTGCAGCATTTAAATTCTGGGCTAGGAGAATTTGCTGATTTTATTGTTCTGGCTGCTGGGAAGAAGGGGGTAGGAGGAGGATCTGCCCCTTTCATTTCTCTAGCGGAAGGTGAACACCTTTCATCCTGAAAGAGAAGATTGGGTGATGGATCATTTAAAAAATAAAAAAGGACATGAAAGTTATCCAGGTGCTATTGTCAGGGAGAAGTGGAAGTTTATACATGGGATAAGGCTCTCTTTTGAGGCCATGTGAACCTTAGTGTCATCTTTCTCACTGTGGGCCTTCTCCCAGTTAAATTATTCTCATGTTCTTCTTACTGTTTTTATTATTTTAGTAGTAGGAATTGAAGCCAGGGGCTTTTTACTACTGAGCTACATCCACAGCCCTTCTTGATTTTGATAGACTTGCTAAATTGCTGAGGATGGCCTCAAACTTGTGATTCTTCTGCCTCAGCCTCCCTATCATTGAAATTAAAGGTGTGAGCTGTGTTGCCCAGCTTTATTTATTTATTTATTTAGTTAGTTAGTTAATGGTGCTGAGAATTGAACCCATGTCCTTGTGCATTCTAGGCAAGTACTCTACCATTGAACTACACCCTCAGGCCCTCCCAATAGAACTTTAATTTCACATATGATGTGCTCTGAAAATCTGGAATGGACTGATAAGACTCATGGTAAATCTGAAACAAAGAAGTTCTCATGCCCCAACAATGGAATTTCTGCTCTGGTCAATGATTGGTACCCAGCCTTTGGATTTAGATTACTACTACATTATGGAAAAATCACTCTTGCTTGGAAAATGAAGTTTTGTGGTTAAGAAGATTTCACAACATTTTCTTGGGTCCTTCTACAACTCATGAAAGGTACAGAATTGGGCTAGAACATCCTGGGAAGAGCTGGAGGAATCACCATGGGTCTAGCAGAAAATGGACAGAGCTGCAATTGTCCAAAAAAGAACCCTGACAATAAACTGTCATCTGAATGAGCACTCTCTAACTACACTCCTGTAAAGGGAGAATTAGAAAAGGGGAAATTTGGGGACTGTAATGTTTCTTCGGGAGAAAAGGATTGAAGATTCATTTTGGGAACATCAATTTCTCTTAAAACATAAAGGCAAGGGATCACACTGTTAAATTTCAAGTATTACAATCTTAAACAGTAACCAAAGCAGTATTATTTGGGTTGCATTATCTAATATGCTAGATTTCAAAATGTAAAGTATAAAAATGCTGTAATGTTTCATTTTGTGTATAAAAAGTAAATGTTCTGCCTTGACCCATTTCAAGGACTTCAGAGGCCTGTATCAAAGAGGCATTCATGAAAGACTTCAGGAGTAAGACTGCTTGTCTTATTCTCCCCAGACCAATGTCTAGGAGGCCAGTCCAGGATGTGTGGGAAGGATTTGTCCAATGTTACCTTGATCTTCTCCCCTAGAATATCCAAAGAGTACGCGGTGTTCCTGAAAACACTGATATAAAATTGTCAGTACAAGGCAACTTCTGAAAAATTTGACTGGCTTGAAGTCAGAAAAGATACTAGAAAACATTAAAAACATGAAGCAGTACACATAAAAATTAAAACTACTATTTTGGTTT
Source organism: Sciurus vulgaris (assembly GCF_902686455.1). NCBI lineage: Eukaryota > Metazoa > Chordata > Mammalia > Rodentia > Sciuridae > Sciurus > Sciurus vulgaris. Next base: position 37,070,988 of record NC_136463.1, read on the forward strand.
TTAGGCCATGTAATCACCATAAATGAAGACACAAATGACAATCCAAGAAAATTATTTTACAATTGTGTGTGTGTGTGTGTGTGTGTGTGTGTGTGTGTGTGTGTTATTGGGGATTAAATCCAGGGGCACTCTACCATTGTACCTCATTCCCAGCATTTTTTTTTTTTTTAACTTTGAAACAGGGTCTCGCTAAGTTGTTGAGGCTGACCTTGAAATTGCCATCCTCCTGCCTCAGCTCAGGAGTGACTGGGATTACAGGTATGTGCCAATATACCCACCCATTATTATTAATATATATTTGAAACAAATAACTTCTGAGGGAGAAGGACAAAAACATAAATAAGAAGCTCATTAAATCAATCCCCAGCACTGAAAAAAAAAAAAAAAAAAGTATATACAAAGCTGGGGTGATAGAGCACTTGCCTAGTACTTGTGAGGCACTGGGTTTGATCCTCAGCACCACATGAAAATAAATAAATAAAATAAGGTACTGTGTCCATCTAAGAAGCTCATTAAAAATAACAACTGAGAACATGAAAAGTTTTTCAACTTTACCAATTTAAAAATATGAATGAAGGCAGCAGTGAGAAAATGTTTTCAAATACTAGAGTACTGTAAAAGACCAATAGAACCAGCAAATTTCTACATTATAAAAATTGGGCAATTCTGTACTGCAGAAGAAGATACAAATTGATAGAGCATTTTTGCAGAGTTTTTTGACAATGCCTATCAACATTTATAACACATATTGCTTTCAAAGCCACAAATACTCTTTTCAAAGTCATGTGCCACTTAATGATATTTTGGCTAATGATGGAACAATGTTGGTCCCACAAGGTTATATCACCTAGTGACATCACAGTGTCTAAGTTTGTGTAAGTATAATCAATGTTGTACACACAACAACAAAATGGCCCAACAACACATTTCATGGAATGTATCTCCCTATGTACAGCAACACGTGGATATATTTATACAAATGGAAGAAGATATGTACAAAATTGTTCAGTACAGCATTATAATAAGAATAAAAACCTATGTTCAGTGTAAATGTCCAATCAATAGGGAAATGGTTAAATTAATAAGTAAATATCCATCCAATGCAAGATTCTGGAGCCACTAAAAATAATGAGATCGATACCTTTTTACTGCATCTGCATTCAGTTCAATAAATTATCATAAAGCAATTATACCTGTTAATAGCCCAGATGCCCCCTCATGTACCCTTCTTCTCACGACCAACTCCTCAGAGGTAACCACTCCTGATTTCCATCATTATAGATTAGTTTTGCCTGCTTTGAATTTTATATAAATATAACCCATACAGTACAGTTTTCTTTTGTGTCTGGCTTCTATGATCATTATCGTTTGTGAACATGCCACAATTTATTTATCTATTCTACAACTGGGATTATTAGGAATAAAGTTTCTATGGATACTTCTCTTATGCATTTTTCAGTTCACACATGTCAACATACCTGGGAATGAATGAAGTGTGTGTGTGTGTGTGTGTGTGTGTGTGTGTGTGTGTGTGGTGTATTTATTGTTTTGATAGATGCTGCCCAACCATTTTCCAACATGGTGTGCTGGTATATATTCCCACCAGCAATGTATGACTTCTAGTTGTTTATATTAAAAATCTGGAAATGTATATATTAAGTTTAACAGTAGCTACTTCTGGGGAGTGGACTAGGGAAGGATGCACAACTATATAGTTTATACACTTAAGTACTTATCACTATCTTCATTTATTTTTGTGGTGCTGGGGATTAAACCCAGGCCCTCCACACTCTACACAAGGGCTCTACCACCAAGGTACACCTTCACTCCCATTTGTCACTGAACATCAACACGTATTTTTTCCAAGACAGGGTCTCTCTATGTTGCCCAGGATACCCTTGAACTCCTCCCAAATAGCTGAGACCATAGGTATGTGCAGCCACATCCAGAGGTATTCCTCTTTTTTTTTTTTTTCTACCAGGGATTGAACCCAGGGGTGCTTAACCACTGAACGACATCCCTAGCCTTTTTTTATTTTTTAATTTTGAGACAGGGTCTTGCTAACTTCTGTAGGGCCTTGCTAAATTGCTTAGTCTGACTTTGAACTTGTTATTCTCCTGCCTCAACCTCCTTGACTGCTGGATTATAGGCATGTGCTACTGTGCCTTGCCCAGAGGTATTCTTTTTTTTTTTTTTTTTTTGGTACCAGGGATTGAATTTAGGGGCACTCAATCACTGAGTCACAGTCCCAGACCTAATTTGTATTTTAATTAGAGACAGTCTCACCGAGTTGCTCAGTGCCTCACTTTTGCTGAGACTGGCTTTGAACTTGCAATCCTCCTGCCTCAGCCTTCCAACCCACTGGGATTACAGGAGGGCACCACCGAGCTCCAAAAAGAAAAAAAAAATTTTAATTCTTATTTCTATCTCATTACTTTTATAATTTTAGAAAGCAAAATTTTAGCCAGGCATGGAGGTGCATGTCTATAATACCAATGATTTGGGATCTGAGGCCAGAAGATTGAAAGTTTAAGGCCAGTCTCATTATCTTAGAAAGATTCTAAGCAATTTAGCAAGAATTAAAAATAACTGAAATAAAATAAAATCTTTTTTTCGTTAGTTTGTTATTTCCACAATCCCAGAGTGCTGGGGACTCGAACCCAGGCCTCCAGCATGAGAGACAGGCACTCTACAAGATGCGCTATATGGCCTGCACTGAAAATAAAATCTTTTTTTAAATATTTTTTTTAGTTGTCAATGGATCTTTTATTTATTTATATGTGGTGCTGAGTATCAAACCCAGGGCCTCGCACATGCCAGACAAGCGCTCTATCACTGAGCCACAACCCCAGCCCCATAAAATAAAACCTTGAAATAAAAAATAAATAAAAAGGACTGCATAAGTCTCCAAATTTGATCCCCAGATCAGGGAAAAAATTAATAAAAAAAAAAAAAAGAGGAATTTGGTAAGGGGTAGGGTGGGAATAAGGAAAGAGGTTAAAAAAGGTTTGAATTAGATTGTGAAGGACTTTAAAGGTTGCATTATGAGCTGGGTTGTGGCTCAGTGAGAAGCTGGGTTTAATCCTCAATATGACATAAAAATAAATAAAATGAAGGTATTGTGTTGATCTACAACCAAAAAAAAATTTTTTTTAAAGTTGGATTATGAAATGTAGACTTTATGATTTGGGCAATGATGAATCATCAGAAGTCTTCAAATCAGGGAAGTAAAATGGTATATTTATACTTTAGAAATATACCTGGGTATCAGTAACTATGTAACAGGGAGCTAACAGCTCAACTTTCCAGCTAATTGCTTCAAGGATTATATTTTGCTAAAACCATTAGCAACAGGAATCAGGACTTGATGTCCCTATCCACCCAGTGGGCCAGGAAATCGACAGTAAAGCAGAGACCAGCCCTTCCAGTTCCCAGTCAACTCTTTTTCAAACCAGATGTGAGAAACAGATCCGTTTTCTTCCTCAATAAGAAGAATCCTTCAGAATTGCTCATGCCCTTTTTCGTCATGGATCTCAGACGTAGATCTCTACGTGCATTCATCATGTAGAATGTCTCCTTCATTGATCATAAGGAGGATTAGTTTCATTTGGAGGTACTTCACAGGGGCTTCACCATTTGGGAAGGAGAAACTTGAGGTTTAGCTATTGTTGGTGGAAACCAGATTCATGAGGTCCAAAATAAATTGGGGACGATCAAATTTAGGACTTTATTATAGGAGGGGAATTTCTTTTCTTTTTTCTTTAATTTTTTTTTTTTTTTCCGACTGAGGGGGAAAGTGGGGACCACACCCAGGGCCATGTGCATGCAAAACACATACTCTAGCCATGCACAGTGGCGCATAGGAGGCCGAGGCAGGAGGATCATGAGTTCAAAGACAGACTCACCAATTTAGCAAGGCCCATAGCAACCCTGTTTCTAAAAATAAAATATAAAAAATAAAGGCTGGGGATATGACTCAGTGGTAAAAGTGCCCTGTGTTCAATCCCCAGTACCAAGAAAAAAAGAAAGAAAAAAAAAAAAAAAAAAAAAACAAAGCACATGCTTTATCAGTAAGTTGTACCCTTAGCCTGAGAACTTCGTTTTTTTTTTTTTTTACTTTGATTTCTCCGCAAGAATGCCTGAGTATATGAGTCACAAGAACCAGATTAAGATGGTAATAAGAGGTCTCAGACCTAAACTAAATTCCAGTTTACTAGAGTCTTGTTCATGTTAATGGGATTGTACCTCAATTCCTATTTGACCTTTTTTTTGGTACATTTTCTCCATTAATCAGATTTTGAGTGGGGATGGGGAAAGTAGCATCCAAAATTTTTGACATTGTTTATGAGTTAATGATACTGGTATGATTTTTTTTACAGGGAAATTTGGCAGTATGTGTCAAATTTCTTAATGTATTTATGTTTCACTCAGCAACTTAATCTCTGGGAATTTATCTTAAAGATAACATACAGATGAGCAAACATGTAAGGAATGCCTGTGGTATTATTATTATTTTTATTTATTAATTTTTTTTGTATTGTAGATTGAACCCAGGGGTACTGAAACACTGAGTTACAACCCTAATCCTTTTTATTTTTTATTTTGAGACAAGGCCTCCCCAAGTTGCTAAGTGAGGGTCTTGATAAGTTACTGAGGCTGACCTGGAACTTGTAATCCTTCTGCCTCAAACTCCTGAGTTACTGGGATTACAGTCATGTGTCACCATGCCTGGCTTGTGGGATTATTATTAATATTTTAAATGAAATAATATAAGTATTCATTATGAAGAGGTGGATTAAATTATAGTACATTTATTTTTATATTGTTGAGTTTCTTCTGATTGGTGGCAAAAGAGACAGACTGGGTAATTCTGAAGAAAATGAAAATATATTGTATTTTATGAAAAGAAAGGAAAAGTTGAAAAATTAATATTCAGGAATGAGTAGAATTGGAAGTTTCAGAATAAAATGAGGGAGTTATCTTATTTCCTTCATATAATTTTGCATTTTGTGTATGTGTTTAACAAGATATATTAGATTAAAGAAACATTATTAAAATAATTCACATTTTTAAAGTACTAGTTGGTTACTAGAAAATTTCAAATTACATGGAATTCATTGAATCCATATGCTAGTAAATATTTTCATGACATTTAACTTAATAATTTGTTAATCAAATAAAAAATTAGCTTTTACTACCCATGAAAGGATAAGAATTAGCTAGCTTATTTAGACATTATGTTATTTAGTTTTTAATATAGTATTCCAAATAAAATTATTTAAAATATTTTGTGATTTGTTTTTCTGGATTACACATTCACATAAAAAGTCACATAGTTCTGTACGTTGCTTAATTAATTAATTAATTAATTTAATGGTGCTAGGGATTAAATCTAGGAACCCAGGCTGTAAGGTAAATGCTCTACCACTAAACTACACACCTGCCCACGATAAGTGGTATCACATAAAATAGCAGTCTTCCTTTCCTTTTTCTATTCCCAAATTGTTTTAAATTGAAAATGTCTTTTTCCTTCAGTCATTCATGAGTCTAGGCACTAATTATGTTTCCTAATAACAGTGTTCCTGGTGAGAAGTTTGATACCATTGTGATTTGTTTTCCCTTTGGATGAAATACTTTTTTAAAATTCGGGCATTATCTATTGTCTTCCTTTAAAGGAAGATGAGGTTTCCGTTCTCTTTTGCCATCCCCCTACCATGTCACACACATTTCCTTCCCATTTCCTTTTTCTTCCATGTACTTATAGTATCAATAGAGGAATGAATACACAGCACTTACTTTATTGTGATTTTGCAAATGCTGTTCTTAGCAGAGCTAATATTATATTATGATTATTTTTCCTTTCACATTTTGTCTTTTATGGGTTATCTTGTTTATTCATTTGTTTAGCTTTCTAAATGTTTTATTATCGATTCAACCCCCAATTCCTGCAGTTGTATAAATCTGTACTTGATACATTAAAAAACATCAATAGTCTAGCAATAATATTCTATCAATTTAATCTTTTGGATATCTCCTCCAGATGCTCCTGGCCTGCTCCAATCTGCATTGGTTCTTCTCAGGCCTGTTTCACTAGGTTGTTGGTATCTCCTTTTACAATTATCCTAATGATTTACTGTACCTCTCTTTTGGTTGTACCCTTAATTTTATGTCTTTCTCTTTCTTTCCTTTCTTCCTCTCTCTCTCTCTCTCTCTCTCTCTCTCTCTCTCTCTCTGTCTCTCTCTCTTTCTCTCCTTCTTGGTTTACCACTTCATTTTGACAGAGTCCATCCACTAGTAGTTTTTTGAGAAAAGAGTACAAAAGCAACTTTAAAAAAAAAAAAAAGATATTTTATGTCTGAAAATACTTCTACTTCACCTTCAACTTAATTGATAATTGGGCTGAGTACAGAATCCTAGGTTTGAAATAATTTTCTCCCAAAGGAATTTCCTGAGACCATGCACTAATAAACATTTTTACAACAGTGTTGCTATTGAGAAGTTTGATGTTGCTGTTTTTTTTTGGTTTTTGTTTTTCGTTTTTCTGTGCTGGGGATTGGGCCCAGGGATGCTCTACTACTGAACTACATTCTCAGCCCTTTTTATTTTTTGAGACAGGATTTTGCTAAATTGCCCAGGCAGTCCTCCAATTTAGGATTCTCTTGCCTCAGCCTTGTGAGTAGCTGGGATTACAGGCTTGTGTCACTGTGCCTGGTGATGTCATTGTTTTTTATTCTTATTATATCCGCGCCCCCCCCCCCCCCCCCCCCCCCCCCCCCCGGTGCTGGGGATTGAACCCAGGGTGTTTTCCCACTAAATTACCTCCTCAGCATTCCCACCATTTTTTTTTTTTTTTTTTTTTTTTTTTGAGACACGGTGTTGCAAGCTTGCCCAGGCTGGCCTTCTTATTCTAACTGGTCTCTTCTTATTCTGGGTTATTCATATTCTTCTTTGTTTTTGATATTCTGAAATTTCACAATGAGCCTTCCTGGAAGTCTATTTTTATCCATTTTGCTAGGCACTTAGTAGGATTTTCTGTTTGAACACTCATGTAGCCATGTCCTTCAGTGTGGGAAAATGTTCCTAAATTATTTCTTAGTTATTTTCTTCTATCTTCCCCTATTCACTCTTTCTGGAACTCTTTTGAAAATGTTTTTCCTTCTGATCTGGTCCCCTATATATTTATGTATTTTTTTTCCCTCTCCTATTTGCCATCTTTTTTTTTTTTTTTTTTTTTTTTGGGTGGGGCAGGTACTAGGGATTGAATTCAGGGGCACTCAATCGCTGAGCCACATCCCCAGCCCTAATTTGTATTTTAGTTGGAGACAGGGTCTAGCTGAGTTGCTTAGTGCCTACTCGCAATCCTCCTGCCTCAGTCTCCTGAGCCACTGGGATTACAGACATGCACCACTGAGCGGGCTACTTGCCATCTTTTTAATTTTAGTTTCTCTCCACCTTTTTAGGACATTTCCTCAACTTTGAATTCCAAAAACACTTTCAAGATTTTAATTTCTATGGCCATATTTTAAATTTCCAATAGTTTTTTTTCTCTAAACTTTAGACTTTTAAATGCTTCCTTTTATTTATTTAGTGATGCTAGGGACTGAATTCAGGTCTTCATGTATGCTAGGCAAGCACTCCACCAATGAGCCACATCCCTGTCTCTAAATGATAGGAATAGCTGCATCTTTTTTGTTGTTTAATAGATAAGCTGTCTTTGAAAATATGAGTAACAATGTTTTTTTTAAAGAAAAGGGTGGAATTTAATCATTATTTACAGGACACTGTAAGATATGAAATTCCACATTGAAATAAGAAACCCATTTAGAGGACAAGTTTCATACAGTATGTACAGTTTGGAACTGTATAGTTTTGTTGTTAAAATGTTCTACAATAACAAACCACTTTTAAAAAGAGCTCTTAATAGAGAAACAGTAAGACAAACTTATACTGAACACAGTACACAACAAACTTTATGCCTTAGTTGTACAGTCCCATCCTGAACTTGGAGCATTTTGATCTTCCTCTTCCTCTACTGAAAAATACTTCTCAATCAAGTTTAATGAGGCCTTGTACACAGACTCATTTTCATGGTTCTGTAGAGCTTCAATTTTGTCCAAGCTTCCACATAATCAATCAATATACTCAGTTTCTCAGTTTCACCTAGTTTCTCAGCAGCCTGAAAGATATTTGAAATGGCATTCAGAATAGCCAGAATAATTTTGGTATCTCTCACAGTTAAGAGGTTCACCAATGGTTCTATTATACCACAATGATGGAGATGTACAATCTGTTCAACCATCCCAACACTTGCATAATTGGTCACAGTCCATACTGCTTCCTTTTGTGTCTCAAAGTCTGCCTTAGGGAGAACACCAACGAGGAATGGGACTAATTCATGATTGACAACTTGCTATATCTGGTCCTATGGGCCAGCTATGATTTTTGACATCGTCCATGTAGCTTCCTTCTGAATATTAGTTTTGGGGTTAGTTAGCAGGCTGGGAAGACAGCAAGTGCACCTGCACCTATCACAACCTGAGTCTGTTCATCTGTTCCAGTCACAATATTCCCTATGGCTCAGAGAGCAGGAATCACAATTGGTAATTCAGAAGCTTCACAAGTTGGGGCACAACTCCTGTTTTCACAACCATTTCAATGTGTTCATTTGGACCATCAGTAAGGTAGGAAATTGTCCAGCAGGTATCCACTAATACTTCTGGATCATCATGATGCAGGAGACAAACTAAAGTGGGAAGAATTTGCTCAATGGTATCTAATGTGGTGCAGGACTCTTGTTGTGACAAAGGTTTGAAAGTGTCTAGGTAAGATTGTGTAAGTAGCCACATGCTAAAGTTGACATATCAGGAACTGCAAGAAGAGCCAGCAGTGGGTTCACTCTGCCATATTTGATAACCAAGTCTGAGAACACTCAACCATCACCTAATATTTCCTAGAGCCCATACAGCTTGTTCGCTGATGTGAGCATGGGGAGATGCCAAGAGAGAAATGAATGCTGGGATAGCACCTCCATCCACCACAGTCTTGGTCTGTTCTGATGTCCCAGAAGCAACATTAGTGAGTATCCAAGCAGACTCAAACTGAATGGGACTCCAATCAGTTCTGCCCAAGAAGGACAAATTTCAGGACCAAACGAGCCTGGATTATGTTGTCTTTGGGGGGTTGTTTTCTCTGAGAAAGCAATTTCCTAGTAGCTTGAGTAGCTTGGCGTTGGCTTTCCAAATTGTTGCTGTTTATGCCTTTGACAAGGTCATCAACAGACCAATTCACAGTGCCCTGGTTGTTGTGGTTTTCCTATAGTGGACAAGCAATAGTATCAGGAAAGGAGCTTGTATTTCTCCTTTTCAGCATCTGATCAACCTTCCTAGTTTTCCTTAGCTCCACATTAACTTCTATTTGGCATTGCAACATGTCTGTACTGTCCTTTCCCTTGTTCTTGAATCTGGTAAGCCAGGCAGCTGGTGAATTAGCACTGTCTTTGGTGGACATGGTTATGAGACAAAGGGAGAAAGCTGCACAGCAGGCTCAGGCTTCCACAGAAGGCGGTGTAGGGCTCATACATTGCAGATCGACTGTCCACCTTGGCTCAGTCCAGAGATGGTATCAAGAGTAACAATTTTTCATTTGTTTCTTCTCCCTTATCATATGAGTTTCCTCCAAGGCTCTTTTCTGTTTGTTTTGAACACTGTGTTCCATATTAGTTATTTTAATTTCATGTCTGATAATGCTTAGTTGAGGGCTTATATATTTAATACTGAGCTGCTTCTGGACTCTATATGGATGGAGCTTGTTGATCTTGGCCTTCAGCATATGGTAACCTAGCTCGAATCTTCTATTGAGGAAAACTTGATGTCACTTTCTTTAGCTCATTTGGACTATTTTTGAACTTCTTAGAGAAAACTCTTCTCCTGCCAGGAGGGTACAAACTTGGTTGTCAGCATTTTCAGGGCTGAGTTAAGATGGCTGAGGGTAACTGGAGGATCTCAATATGTATTATAAAAGCTTCTGGGCTGGCAATGTAGCTTAGTGGTAGAGTGCTTGCCTACCATGTGCAAGGCCCTGGGTTCAATTCCCAACAGTGAAAAAAAAATCATTTAATATACCTTATTTTCTATAGAACCCCCATCACTGAAACTGGTACCTCTCAGACAAGAGACTCTATGTTTTACCACCTTTGAACAATAAATTTCCATTCTTTTCCCAGAATGGAGGAGGCAGAATTGCCTGGCAGGATGTGGCCAGGTGGGCCCCAGATAGTCTAATATTTCCTAATTAGATTTTTCAGTCTATACCTCCACTTTTGGCCTCTCCTTTTCCCACAATTCAATATGTGCCTGGTGCCACCAACTCTGAGTCTTATGAGTTCAGTGACATAAATCAGGTTGTCTCTATTTTCTGTTACTGGCTTACATTCAGGCTATCCTAGGTCTCTTAAGGCAGTTAATAACCAACTGTGCACATTTCAATTATCAAAATTTTGTACCTGCTATTTCCATTCTTGTTCTCTTTATTCCTGTTAGTTTATGACTTAAAAAAAAAATACCTTTACTGTTGTTATAATGGAGTTTTGGCAAAGAGGGAAGCTTTGGTCAGAAAAATGCAGTTTGTTCAAACCATGATTTTTAACAGAGTCAGGAATATTTTAAATTTTGTTTTGTAAAAAAAAAAAAAATACATAAAACAGATGTTGAATTGGCCAAGGTGGTAAACAAATCATCCCACCTCCTATATCTCCTACTTCCTGATGAAATTATTTGAGATTTGTAAAAGGAAAATTTTTTTGTCATGCTGCTGGAAATTGAAGAGGAATCCCTTTTACCCCTTAGTCTTCAAGTAATTCCCATGAAGCTGAGTCAGATGAATGGCTTGGAGGTGAGAACCAAATGTATAAACAATTTCTTAAAGTTTAGGATTCTCATTTGGGAAAAAAAAGGGAGCTTGTGCATTGAAAATTTCCCATGAATTCCCTCTACTTGGGAAAAATAAACTCAGTTTATCTACACTTCAGGTTACTGATTGAGGAACCAGTAACCTAAACAGTGTCAGTAAACCTGATATTAGATATCAAAGGGTATTTATATATGTTCTATTCATTCAACAAATATTTATTTGAGCACCTTCTATGTGCTGGGTGCTATTCTTGTTAGTGGATATAGAGCAGTGAATAAAACTGACAAAACCCCCTAATGTTGTGGAACTTGAATTCCAGCAAGAGGAAATAATAATAAACATAGTAATTATGAGTTTATGTGATATGCTATGTTGTGTGCTAAACAAACAAACAAAAAGCAGAGAAAGGAGTAGATTAAATAAATGGTTTGAAGGGCTAGTTACAATGTTATTTATGGTCATCACAGAAGGCCTCATTGAAATGGTATCATTTGGGCAAGACTTGAAGAAGGTGATTAATAGTAAGGCATCTGGGGAAGAGTGCTCCTGGCAGAGGAAAGAGAAAAGCATGGAGATTACTGTAGCTGGAACAGAATGGAGGAGAGCAGTAAGAAGTCAGGTCAGAGAGGTATGGTAGGGTGGAGGGAGTTTCAGATTGTGTGGAGTTGTGCTGGCCACTGTAAGGACTTCCATTTTTACTTTGAGTGAAATGGGAGCAATGTTTTGAGCAGAGAAAGGACAAGGGTGAATGCAGTGAGGCCATTTCAGGAGGCTATCTTAGTCATGCAAGTGAGAGACAATGTGGCCTGAACTGAGGAGGTAGCAATAAACAAGTGAGACGTGATCAGATTCTACATATATTTTTGAAGGTAGGACCAACAAGATTTATTGATGGTAGAATGTAAATTGTGTGAAAGTCAGGAATTGAAGATGATTCCAAGTGAATTCTGGTGACTTTCTAAATTCTAAAGGTAAACAAAAAAAAACTCAGAAAAACACCACCAACAATAAAAAATTTTCTCAGACTGGGAATGTATCTTGGTAGTAGAGCAATTTTGCTAGCATGTGCAAGGCCTGGATTCAATCCTCAGTACTGCCAAACAAACAAACAAACAAACAAAAAAACAAAAAAACAATAATAAGTGGTGTTTACTGTTTTAAGGGATAAGGATTGTGATTGTACAGTGTTGTACCTGGCTGTGTCTGAAATGACAATTTATATAGGCAGCCAATGAGGTCAGTTGACTGAGATCAAACTTTTTTTTTTTTTTGGTATTGTGGATAGAACCCAAGAACGCCCTACCACTGAGCTATATATCCCAACTCTATTTTTTGTTTTCTATGTAAAATTATAGATACTATTTCTTGGTGGTCCTAAAAATATTGGTTCATATCATAATTGTTAATAATTTATGTGTAACCACTAGTAAAAAAGAAATTAAACTAAGATTGCAAGCTCAAATGTCCATAGGGATCAGAGAGGTAACAGAGAAGTGGGCATTCTTACTTTTTTTCTTGAAATATGGCCCTCTTGGGTCTTTCATAAAGTTGATGAAACTTTGAAAACAGAAACATTCTATGATAAGAAAATAGTATTGCAAGCAAAGATCATATATAAACTGAAATTTACTTTCCACTTTGGAAACATAATACAGAATGGTGGGAACTGTGGTAAATCACAGAACACAAACCTCATGTATCAGGGCAAGTTACCATTACCTGTGAGACTAGGGGCCTCACATTATAGATCTTCTAATTTGGTAGAGAGGAGGGTGGTCCTGGGGATTGAACCTAGGGCCTTTTACATATTAGACAAGTACTTTCCTACTGAGTTATACCCCATTCTTTTTAAATTTTATTTTGATACAGGATCTGGCTAAAGTTGCCCAGTCTGGCTTAAAATTTGAAATCCTCCTGCCTCAGTCTCCCAAAGACTTTCTAAATTAAAATTTTTTTGTTGTTGTTGTAGATGGACACAATACCATTTATTTATTATTTATTTATGTGGTGCTGAGAATCAAACCCAGAGACTCACATGTGCTAGGCAATGGCTCTACCACCGAGCCACAACTGCAGTCCTCTATTTTTTTTTACATAATTTTTTTAGTTGTTGTTGGACCTTTATTTTTATTTATTTATATGCAGTGCTGAGAATCAAAACCAGTGCCTTACACATGCTAGGCGAGTGCTCTATCATTGAGCCACAACCCTAGCCCCAACTAATTTTTTAAACTGTGAATATCTCTGAATTTCTATATGAAAAATCCAGATTTGTAAATGTTGTCTTTAAGAAAATGTGAATACTCTATGAAGAAAAAAAAATATACAATAAAAGTTTAAAACTTCAACCATACCAGGCATAGTGCCATTTGCCTAAATCCCAGCAATTCAGGAAGCTAAGGTAGAAGGATTGCAAGTTAGAGGTCAGTCTCACCAACTTAGCCAGACCATCTCAAAATAAAAAATAAATATGGTTGAGATGTAGTTCAGTGGTTAAGCACCCTTGGGTTCAATCCTCAGTACCAAAAAAGTAAAAATTAAAAAAAAAACTAAAAGAGACAGGGTCTTGAAATGTTGTTCAAGCTGGTGCTGAACCTTTGAGCTTAAGGGATCCTCCTGCCTCAGCCTCCTGAATATAAGGGGCCATAGAATGTGCAGCCAAACATGGCAACACCATAGTATATTCAACCTAAAGCTGTCATCTTTTATGATAGTAGGGTGACTACCAACTACACTCTGAATACAGCTTTTTGTTTTATTTAAAAGTTCTAAAAGTTCTTTTGGTTCTAATTGGGACCGTTTAGTAACATGCCCATGTTTGAATCAATAAACTTTACCTGGAGAATGGCACATACTGATTGGCTTAGGTCTTGATTCCTCAACCAATCTTGTATTAGTTATCTATTGTTACATAACAAATTACCCTAAACCTTAGTGACTTACATAAAGAATAATAAAATTATGTCATCTGCAGGAAAATGGATGAAACTTGAGAGTATTATGTTGAGCAAAATAAGCCCAACTCAAAAAGTCAAGGTTTGTATGTTTTTCTCTCATATGTGGAAGTTAAAGAGGAAAAAAGAAAGGTTTTGTATGTGCGTGGAAATCTCATGAAAATGGAAGGGAGACCAGTAGAGTAGAGGAAAGGGACCAGGGGGAAGGAGGATGGAAAGGAAGGGAGAAATACTAGGGAACAATAATGACCAAATTATATCATTAAATCATGTGCATATACGAATATGCAACAACAAATCCCACTGTTATGTATAATTATAATGCGCCAATAAAATATATAAGGAAAAATTTTGTGGCTTAAAACAAAACAAATATTTACTGTCTCTCAGGGTTTCTGTGGGTCAGGAGCCGCTTATCTGGGCAGTTTGGGTTCAGGATCTCTAATGAGGATGCAATCAAAATTTCATGGAGCCGCCATGATCATGGCTGATGCTTCAGTTCTTCTCCACATGGTCCTCTCCATAAGGCTGCTTGACTGTCTTCACAACATGGTGGGCTTCCCCCAGGGAAAACACTGAAAGAAAGGAAAACACTGAGTGGAAGATATGTCCCTGGAAGTCATATAGCATAACTTCCACCATATTCTATCTTTTAGATATGAGTCACAGTAAGAAAGAGAACTTCTTCTGAGTAGTTTCAACCAAAGTTCCATAATGGATACCTCAGTCTTATAGTATATCATTCTTATAAACAAAATTAATTTTAAAACACAAAAATTTAAAGATATTAATAATGGTTACCTTTGTACTCTTCCTAGTTTCCTATTTATCCCAAATTTTGGTTTATGGGTATGTTAGTCTGCTTTGCACTGCTGTGACAAAATACCATTGGTAATTAACTTATAAGGATGAAGAATTTATTTTGGCTCACAGTTTCAGAGGTTCTAGTCCATGCTAGTTCCATTGATTTTGGACCTCTGGTGAAGAAGAACAACGTGGCAGGGAGCACATGGTGGAGCAAAGCTGCCCTACCTCATGGTGGTAAACAGAGAGAGAGAGGGTTGGCCAATATATCCTTCAAGGGCATGCCCCCCTTCCTACTTCTTCCAGCTAGGCCCCACTTCCTAAATTTTTCACCACCTCTCAACTGCACCATTTGACCATCCTTCAAGAGCCAAACCATAATATTTTGACCCTGGCCCCTAAAGATTTATGTCTAACTCATAATTCAAAATGCATTTAGTCCATCTTCAAGAATTTCCAAAATCTTGATAGTTCCAGCATTGCTCAAAATTTCAAGTCCAGAATTTCTTCTGAGACTCAAGGCAAACTCTTAGCTGTGAGCCCCTGTAAAATCAAAATAAAAGTTATATATTTTCAAAATACAATGGCACTGGTAAAATTTGCACTCCAAAAGGGAGAAAAAGGAAAACAGCAAGGAGGAAGCCCAGCAGGGCAAACATTAAATCCTGTAGCTCCATGTCTGGCATCCGGGTCAGATGGAGCTACAGGATTGACAGTGGCAAGATGTAAGCTCCAAAGAGTTTGGGTAACCCTGTCCCTATGACCTTGTTGGCTGCCACCTGTATGGTCCTTCTCTCGGTCTGGCTGTGCTTGCTGCCTGTTACTTTCTTTGGTAAATGTTGCACTTTCCTGGTATCTCCAACCTCCAGAGTCTCTATTTCAGATTTGGTTTCACTCTCACAGTTTCATGCAGCACCCTGTCAGGGGATGCTTGGAGGAACACCCTACCCTTTCACATACTGCCTGGCCTCCCAGGCTTTCCTTTGAAATCTTGGTGGAAGCCAGAGTAACTCCTGCATTCTGCATGATTGCAAAACCAGCATCATGTGTATGATGCCAAGGTCTATCACCAGTGGCTGCAGTACTGAGGCCCTCCAGGACTACAGATATAGGGGTCTTTGAGTGCCTGGATGGTTGAATACAAGAAACTAATCCTAGCAAAATAATTCCCTAGGTGTTCCTGTGCAAATGGAGCACCCTGGGGATTTCTTCTCAAAGCAAAATCTTTGAAAGGTGTTTATACATTCATACTCTTGAGCCTAGCATGGGTTGGGTCTTGCCAATTCCTGAGATGCCCTCAAGGTATCTTTCCTATTGTCCCTGAGCAAAGTACTAGCCTTCTTTTTAATGGCACTAATCTCTTCATCAACTGCATTCTCCTTGACTGCAACTTTTAAACATAGTGCTATTCTGACAAAATTATAAGTTTTTCAAATTTTTCTGTTCTGCTTTTTGTTCCAGATTCTCACTGAAAATCTGGCTAAATGCAGCCAGCAATACCCATGGTGCTGTCCGAATGCTCTGCTGTCTTTAAAATTTCTTCTGATAGACAAACTAGTCCATTACCTTTAAACTCAGCCTCACACAAAGTCACAAGCTATGAACAAAATGTAGACAAGTTCTTTGTTAGAATGTAACATATATGGGTTCTAGTTCAATTCCCAAGAATGTCCTCATTTCCATCTGGAACTTTAGGAGTACAGTATTTACTGTCTGCATTCTTATCAGCATTGTCTTCTGAGCTCCCATTGGAATCACTCATTGAGCTATGCTTATAGCATTCCAGGGTTTCTCTAACAAATTAACCCAAACTTTTCCAAATTGCTCCTGCAAACCAATTCTAAAGGCTTCTGAACATCATCATCAGGTATGGTCACAGCAATAAACCCACTTTTTGATACCAATCTGTTGTGCGAGTTCGCTTTGCATCACCTGAGATAATAAACTTATAAGGAGGAAAGGTTTATTTCAGTTCATGGTTTCACAGGTTTCAATCAATGGTTGACTGGTTCCCTTGCTTTTGGGCCTGTGGTGAGGCAGTACATCATGACAGAGAGCACATGGCAGAGCAAAGCTACTCACCTCATGGCATCCATGAGAGAGGAAGGATCAAGGAGCCAGTATACCTTTCAAGTATATTCCCTGCAAAGACCTACTTCCTCCAACTAGGCTCCACTTTCTAAAGTTTCTACCATCTCCCAGTAGCACCATCAGCTGGAACCATCATTCAACAAATGAGCCTTTGAGGGATATTTAAGATCCACACATAATAATGGGTATGTACTACTTTCATAATCATAAAATAACAATAACTCAGTTTATAAAAGATAAAATTCACCATGAAAAGTAGGGAACAAGATAGAGTTCTAAAATAACAGATTAAAAAGAACTCCATCTAGTCAAAGTCAGGGACTTTTCTTTCCAGGAAAAAGAAAAGAAGCAAGTTGCTGGGATTATAATTGTGTGACATCATGCCTGGCTACCTTACTTTTATTTTTAGGTTATTATTCCTTTTCTACTTGATGTAGTCCTAGTGAGGAGTTATATTGACTTGTCCTCCCCTGGACTAAGGTAGACATGTGACCCCAGATAGCCAATCAGACATTCTATCCCTAGAACCTGAATCTCCAAGTCATGTAATCCAAGAACATCAAAAAATAATTGAAGCAGTTTCATCCTGCTACTGATCAGCATCTGCATGTTGGTCAATGTCCTATTCAGCCCTTGGGCAAGGTCGATGCCCATCACTGCCATGATTTCCTTGGTACTGGGGATTGAACTCAGGGATGCTTTACTGCTGAGCTACATCTTCATTCCTTTTTATTTTGAAACAGGGTCTCGCTAATTTGCTGAGGGTCTCACAAAGAAGTTGCTGAGGCTGCCCTCAAACTTGATTTCCTCCTGTCTCAGCCTCCCAAGTCACTTTGATTATGGGTATGCACTACTGTGCCTGGCACTTTTCTTTTTTTGGGTCACAGTTTTTTTTTTTTTTTTTTTTTTTTTTTGGGGGGGTGGGGTGGTAGTGGGGATTGAACCCAGGGCCTTATGCTTACAAGGCAAGCACTCTATCGACTGAGCTATTTCCCCAGCCCCGGGTCAGTTTCTTGAGAGATAGACAAGATTTTTCTCTCCTCTCTCAAAGCCACTGTTTGGTACACTAGAACCCTCAGGCCCTGTGACAGGCTGCCAGTGGCCAGTTCTGGGAAACAGTGTAAAGTCCTTGCATACCCAGAAATCAATCTGTTCTAAGCAACTCTTGAGTTGCCCAAAGCACTTCAGCCAGTTACCCTCAGGTATTCAAAAGAGTTACTCTCTTACTCCCATAATATACTGAGGGCTCCGGGATGTTGTCTAAGGCCCATCTGCCTGGGCATGTCAGACGGTTGTTCTCATTTAGGGTTCTTATTTCTGGACTCTTCCTATGAAAGTAGACCCAATGTCCTGGGACTGCTTGAATCTTTTTCCCCCTGTTGTTACTCTAGGATCCACAATGCAGCTGAAAAGATGGTACTGTTAGTAAGGGGACAGAGTGCAGGGTACTTCCTCCATAATCAGGTTCCTTCCTATACTTTCTACTCTGGGCTTTCCTTTCTTTTCTTTGCTCCTTTCCAGGGAAACTGGCTAAGTCTAAGGAATAGGGAAGCTCTATTCATCGACTCAGTCCCACATCTACTTTGTTGTCTTTGAGTATGAGCTATTTCTTTTTCCTTTCAGAGCCTTGACTTTTGAAATGCAAAAACAAAGAAAAGATTCCTTGTTTCTCTCTTCTGTGCCCTCTCACTTAAAACAAATAGGCATAGAACCACACTAGCTGCTGCCTCCATGGGAGGGGGGGAAGGGCGGCACAGTAACATTAGCTCATATTTTCAAACTGATACCTTAACACACAAACAAGTTCCATAAATATCCATATACATACATTTATTTGAACATGTGAGGAAACATCTATAAATCAAAGAAGAACTTGAACATTTTTAAGGCTCTAAAATGTTTACCTAAACATTTTCCAATATAACTGTAGTGTCTTTGACTCTGTATTTAGTATACCTTTCTATTGGGCTAGCTTATTACTGTGAATTTTTGTGAAATGCAAAAATATATTAATACCACTTCACACCCATTAGGATTAGGATGAGCATCGTGTGTGTGTGTGTGTGTGTGTGTGTGTGTGTGTGTAAAGTAACAAGCATTGGCCACGATGTTGAAAAACTGGAATCCTTCTGCATTGCCTGTGGGAAAGTAAAATGGTGCAGATGCTGTGGAAAATAGTTTGGCAGATCCTCAAAAAGTTAAACATAGAATTACCATATGGTCCAGCAATTCTACTCCTGGGTATATTCCCAAAAGAACTGAAAATAGGGATGCAGGCAGATACTTGTACATTTATGTTCGTAACAGTGTTATTCACATTTACCAAAAGGTAGAAACAACTCAAATGTTCATCGGTAGATGGATGGATAAACAAAATGTGGTATGTACAGAAAATGGAATATTATTAAGCCTTAAAAAGGAATACAAGTCTAATACCTTCTATAACATGGAGATGCTCAAAAATATGCTAATAAAAATAAGATCCCAAAGAACAAATATCATATGATTCCAATATATTAGGTATCTAGAATAAGCAGAGACAGAAAGTAAAAAGGTAGTTGCCAGGGCCTGGAGGTTTTGGGGGACAGGTAAATGGGGAGTTGGTATTTTGTATTTACAGAATTTTTTTATTGGAACAATTAACATTTTCTGGATACAGATAATGGTGATGGTTATACAACATTGAGAATATACTTAATGCCAATGAATTGTACATTTAGAAATAGTTAGCCAGGTGCCGTGGTGGTGCGCACCTACCATTCCAGCAACTCCGGAGGCTGAGGCAAGGAGGATGGCAAGTTTGAGGCCAGTCTCAGCAACTATGTGAGGCACTGTCATCTCAAATTAAAAAGGAAAAAGCACTGGCAGTGTAGTAAAAAGGACCAGCAAAGCACCCCTGGGTTTAATCCTCAGCACCATAATAATGACGATGATAATAATAATAATAAGGTTAAAATGGGAAACCTTCATTTTAATTTCCAGCATTGGAAAAAAAAAGGTAAAAATGGTAAATTTTATGCTATATATATCATACCACAATTCCAAAAAAGTATTTAAAGTGTGTTTTTGTAAGTTTGAGTTGTAAAAGAAGTGGTGTTGTTTGTTTGTTTTGGTGGTACTGAAGACTGAACCCAGGGGCACTCTACCAAGGCTATATCCCCAGCCCAGGAAGTAAATATACTGTAATGTGACAAACCATGTGTTTTTCCCCCCTCATAAAGAAAATCAGGAGAGACTCTTCATTTATTAATCCAGTTATTACATATTTGCCCTATCATCTGTACTTAGCTTGGTACTTGAAATGTAGTATATAGCTATGTTCTCAATATACCTACTGGCCAGTTGGGGAAATAGAGCATCCAGATATATTGTTATAACATAATTGTTACAAAATAAGTCATTATTACAAGAGATATTAAATGGCAGATTGTAATGTCTTTACTTTTTCTAATTACACATTCTTCCTTTCTTATCTATCATTAGTAATTATCAACTATATTTTTCTAATCTTGAAGTTTTTCCATGTCTGCTTGAGTATCTTACAGACCCAAACTCCTTAGTATGTTGTTAAGCTCAGTAAAAGATCTCACCATATATACATATATTTTCATTGTAGATAGACACAATACCTTTATTCTGCTAATTTATTTTTATGTGGAACTGAGAATCAAACCCAGTGCCTCACAAGTGCTAGGCAAGTGCTCTACCACTGAGCCACAACCTCAACCCTGTATTTTCTTTTAAATTAAAAATTCAAGGTATAAGTGTCATTTGAAATATGTTAACTAAAATGTTTGGTGGGAGGTTGGAGGTACATGAGATCACTTAGGAAAATGATATTCCTATCAGATGGCACAAGTTATTGCTATTATATGGTTATATCATATTGCCTATAGTTGACCTGTTTCCAATTTCTATCTCAGTGAAAAAGTCAGTTTTGCACTGTTACAAATGAAGAACTATTTCTTTGATTCACAATTTTCCAGGTATTCTGATAAATTTCCCAGGAAATTTTAACCAGGTATGATATCAAGGCAAAAATGAAAATGAACCCACTTATAATTGTTCAAGTACATCTGTTCCAGTGTTATTTTCCTGAGAACTTCATTGTAACTAAAAATACTGTGAGAATTGACCTATTTGGAACTGAATTATTACATCCAAAACCAAGTCATTATCTTATCTATGGTATTCCTACAATATCCTCTGCAAACTCTATCACAGTATTTCTTACCCTGCATTGTTATCGGTTATGTGTCTGTTTTTAAGAATTTTTTTTTTTTATTTTTAAAATTTATTTTTTTCCACAGTTTTATTTATTTTTTCTAATTGGTTATACGTGGCAGAAAGCATTCTGACATGCTGTATACAAATGGAGCACAACTTCTCATTCCTCTGGCTGTACATGGTGCTGAGAGACACCAGTCCAAGAATGATTCTTAAGCCTTACATTGAACCGACACTGTCAGCACAAACTTAAAACCCAGTCAGTCCTTCTATATTCATTATTTCAGATTGTCAGGAGAAGTAGGCAGAATGTATTCCAGGTGGGCTTCTTCAAAATAAGGGCTGGCAATCATAGGCTATATCTTCCATTGTTTCTTAGGTCCAAATGGGGCTAGAATATATGTTAATGAAGACAGTGGAGGTAAAACAAAAACAAAAACCAACAACAACAACCAGGAGAAAAAACCTACCAGGTAACTTAACTCTCTTGATTAACAGAAAGTTATGTCTAAGCAGGGTGAATTTAAAGGAGTCAAAACAACATGAACAGTAACTAGGAACATGTCCAGGAATCTTTTAGCAGATATGGGGATGAGGGGTGAAATTAAGCTGGATTTCCTCTCTGTATTGTTTCTTCCACATGACCAAAACTTGTTGACAGACTTGCTCTCACCTTTGGCAGCTGCAAGATACATGGGTCATTTTTCTTATATGATGTGTGATGTCATAGATACACCTGAAAATCTGTGATTAGTCTGTGATTGTTAGTGTGTGGGTATTGAATGTAATACACAGATTTAGGACTGAAGGACTCTGAAAAAGACTCTTCAGATTTAAGACAAATAGTCTCCATTTTGAAATTCCATGCTAGGCAGTTTAGTCTTACAGTGTGATAGACCCACTGTCAGAAAGTTAAGAAAGCACAGGCTAAGAACTACATTATTTTCATGAATAAATTCACATGCTTAGTAATATATATGTAGACCTGAGAGGGAACAGGTTCATTATGAAATTTTAAGGTGATAATTTTTTTTTATATTTTTTTAGTTGTTAATAGACATTTATTTTATTTATTTATATGTGGTGCTGAGAATCCAAACCAGTGCCTTACACATGCTAGGCAAGTACTCTACCACTGAGCCACAACCCCAGCCCAGGTGATGGGTTTCTAGAAACTTTAGGGGCCTGGATAACTGGGGTGTTCCAGTTATCTATTGTGGTATAACAAATCAACTCACCTTAGTGATGAATGAACAAGTATTTTATTATGTTCCTGTGGGTCAGGAATGCAGATGGAGCATAGTGGGGATGCTTGTCTCAGCTCTATGTTTGGGCCCTCTGAGGGTGATAAAAATGTTTTAGAATTGGAATTATTTGGAGGTTCCTTGCTCAAAACATCTGGTAGCTGGACCAGAATGACTCTGGGACTGTTGACCAGAATGTCCATGTAGCCTTCCATTTGGCTTGTGTTGCCTCAGCTGATGGTGGCCTTAGGATAGTTAGTTTTTTTACATGGTGCCTTAGGGATCCAAGAGTATTTCAGAGAATAAGGTGAACTCTTCTAGGCCATTCAGATAGAACGCCAGATCATGCAGCATCATTTCTGCTGCACTCCATTGGTCAACACAGTCACAACCCATTCAGATTCAAGGGGAAGTATTTAGGTTTCTTTTCTCAATGATGGCAGCTTCAAAGAAACTGCCATTTAAAATCTGTCACAATTGGGCATCATAGCCTCTTATGATCCTCAGGAATCTTTTTGGATCAGGAACATGTCCTTAGATATCTCTGTATCATGCAGGACCTCCTGCCAAATTTGAGGTGACCAGAAGTCAAGGCTTAAAAGGAATTCAGTGAACTGTAGGAGGATGTAACACAAAGATCTTTGTCCACCCAAATATATAGAAAGTCATGACAGCTTAATGGTTTAGCAGGTCCCTTGTGTATTCTTTCCTTCTGGAGCTGAGAGTACATAATTCTAGGTATTCTGGTTCTCTGTTAAATTATTAGTTTTTTTACATGGTCCCTTAGGGATCCATCTTCCTTCCTTCCTTCCTTCCTCTTTCTCCTTTTCTTTCTTATTTTGGGGGGGAACCAGGGATTGAACCCAGGGGCACTTAAGCACCGAGCCACATCTCTAGCCCTTTTTATTTTTGAGACAGGGTCTCACTAAGGCTGCTTAGGGCCTCACTAAGTTGCTGGGGCTGGTTTTGAATCTGAAATCCTCCTGCCTCAGCCTCCTGAGCCACTGGGATTATAGGTGTGCACCACCATGTTCAGCTTCTTTTTCTTTTTTTGAGGCAGTGTCTTACTATGCTGTCCTGGCTGATCTTGAACTCCTGGGTTCAAATGATCCTCTTGCCTCAGCCTCCCAAGTAGCTGGCACTGCAAGCATGAGCCATTACACCTGACATGTCATCTTTGTGACACACAAGTCTGATTCTTTTACTTCCCAATCATCTCCAAGATAAGTCCATGGCCACTAGCATCATATATAAGCACATTTTTGATCTGGTCCTGACCACCAGAAACTCAGATTCTATGCTATAGTTCAAAATATGAACAATAGCATAGTGTAATTACTGAGTTCAAATCTGAGGTCTGGCAGACCTAATTTTCTGGAGTGCAAAGGACAATCTTCCATCATTTGAGGACAATCTACAATAAAAATGGCCTAATTTCCACTGGTTTCTCATTTCACCAGTTCTCAAGGGTCTAAGCTCCAGATGAATTCTAATTCAGGAGTCAATTCTCCCCGTTGACCCTTGACCCGTTGTATAGATGTCAATCTAATAGTTCTGATTCATTTAACCCTCATGGTAAATTGTTTCTCAGGGGCCTCATCCTTTTGGTCTGTCTGTCTTCTCTTGTCCAGCATCTCTGAAACCATCTCACACATTTTAATAACTTTCAGTCTCAAAGCAGTAAAAAAAAAAAAGGATCAAAAGACCCTATTGTCCACAATGTCTCTTTGTCTCTCTTTATTTTTTAATGAGCCCAGAGTCCACAGCTTGATAGGCAAGCACTCTTACCACTGAGCTACATCCCCCCAACACCTTTTTCTTCCTTCTCTAGCTTCCACATATGAGAGAAAACTTAAGTCCCTGACCTTCTACTTTTGGCTTATTTGGCTTAACATAATGAAAACATATTTGCATTTAAAAACTACTTGTTTATCTGAAATTAAAATGTAGTTTTTGGCATTTATTATTTTTTTCTTGCTAAATCTGTCAAATATCTTGACCAACTATCTTCTTTAGGTTCATGGATTAGAGTAAAAACTGGTATAGACTGAAGACTAAATGTGTTTTGTTTGTTTGTTTGTTTTGGTACTGGGGATTAAACACAGGGGTGCTCTACCACTGAGCTACATCCCCAGTCTTTTTTGAGATAGGGTCTCTCATTAAATTGGCCAGGCTGGCTTCCAAGTTGCAATCTTCCTGCTTCAGCCTCCAGAGTAGCTGGGATTACAGGCCTGTGCTATGGCATGGTATATATCTTTTACTGTTATTTAACCAATATTAATTGAAATACCCTGGTGAGGGGTAAATTTAAAGAACCCCTTCCATTTCCTTTACTGCTAAATATCAGGTTATTATTCTTGCTGTCTTCAGAATTTACATTGTTATAGAATGACTATGAGACAGTGTCACCCACAGCTATGGCAGCAATTTCCTTGTTAAATTCCTAGAACAGAAAGATGTTGCAAGTTCTTCAAATCACAGATTTAGAAAATTAAACTACATAAATAGCAGATGTTCAGGCAGAGGAAAGGAAGCATCTGAAACAAATACTCCCAATTACTCAATAATCCAGTAGAGTGGGGCTGTTAATCCTGGGAGAAAATTGAAATATTCATTTCTATCATTAAGTCCTCTCATAGTCGCGAGCCCTTTTAAGTCTTTCCATTACAGTTCTCTGTGTGTCGGACATAATCAAGCTACTCTGTCTACCCAATTCTTACAGAGCAATTCTCATTCTTTTTTTATTTTTGTAAATTTTATTTGGCTTAAGAAACGTGGTAAAAATTTCCAACAGGGCGGATAGGTCATACAATCAAAAGCAAGTTTCCTTTCCATCATGACCTCTAGTTCCTGGACGGCGGTTTCTTAACTTAAGGACAGTGTCTAAGGAAGGATTTCGATTTGTGAATTCTCTGAACGCATAATTTTCAACGTATGGATAACTGTACATTTTTCTAGGGAGAGGATCCAAACTTTTACCTGAAGCTCAAAAAGATCCGTGTCCAAGAACTCCCGATACAGAATTCTGCTGAAGGACTCGAGTGATTCAGAATGGAAGGTTAAAAACCTGTAACAGTTTATCTCTGCGCAGAGTCTCGCATCCCCCCTAGTCCCGGGCCCCTCAGAAAGTAGGATGTGTGTGGGAGGGACGTTGCTCTTTCTTCCCAAGTTTTCCGCCTGCCGCATTCCTTCCCTCCAGCGCGTCGGCGTGCGCTGACGTCATGACGCCGCACACGCAGTCCCACCCCTGCAGAGATCGGCGCTGGGACGGAACCCGGGTTCCTCTCAAACCCGGAATGTGAGGCTTCGGCCCTTCTGTCTGCTGCTCCCTGTTCCGCTCTCTACCCGCGCCTGCGTCTGCTGCCGCTTCGCCGCAGCTCGCCCACTAGGAACCAGGGCGGCCGTGCCCTTCTGCCGCGTGCCCGCGTGGCTGCCGCCGCCCCTCCGAATCCTCCGGGGCCGCAGAGGAGTTCGCTACGGAGGGAGGCGGGGGCCTTCGGGAGGAGGAGGCGGAGGAGGCGGAGGAGGAGGGAAGGAAGATGGCGGCCGTGGAACTAGAGTGGATCCCAGAGACTCTCTACAACACCGCCATCTCCGCTGTCGTGGACAACTACATCCGCTCCCGCCGAGACATCCGCTCCTTGCCGGAGAACATCCAGTTCGATGTTTACTATAAGGTACGGACCGCCGGCCTGCTCGGGGCTCTCCTGCCGCAACCTCTGGGGCCGCACCCCCTTCCACGTCTGCGAACCCCCGCAGTTAACCCCTCACCCCTCGTAGCGGTCTAGGCGCCGAGACGTCTGGTGCGGTATCCGCGATTCCAGTACAGAAACACTCTCTCTCTTCATCCTCTCTCTCCTAAACTTTGGGGCCGATTTTGGTGTTCCTTCTACACAGTGGCCCCCTCGAGTAGGCCTTTTGCGTGGACTTCTTCTGTGGCGCCCCTGTCCCACACTGTCCTTCTCTTCTATATCTTTGAGAGATTTTCCATTCTCTTCTTCCAGTTAAGTATTAGCATCAGCTGGACTTTTTGCTCTGCTCCTCCCCAGACCTTCCTACTTTTTCACCTCATTGCTCTCCTTTCCCAAGTATTTTTTCCTCCCTGCTTGGCGTTCCTTCGTTTCTCCTTTCTGATCCCAATCAGAAGGGATTGTTGGAAATAGTCTGTGTGCTTTATTTGCATATTTAAAGCTTCGATTTTTTTGGCTGACATTTGGTGTTGAATTGGGGATTTTAATAATATGAGAGTGGTGATCCACTGTTTAAAAAGGAAGGGGTGAAATTTTCTGAAAGAAAAAAAAATACTTTAGAAATTTAAATTATGTATTTGAAAGTTGCAATCATGCAGCATTCCTGTGTCGCTCCCCCTCAAAAATCTGAACAAAAAGTCTTCAAGTCACTCCAAGGAGTTTCAAGGGTAAGTGTCCTTAGACGTAGACAATTTTTGCAGTGTTTTCAGAGGGAGGAGAACTTTATGAACTCGGAGCCTCCCTCTTCCTCTCCCCCTCCACATTTGAATGTGAACACTGGATTTATTATTCAGTCCTTGCCTTGAATCGGCATGGATAACCCCTAGTCACCAGTAGCTGCCTCCCAAAATGTAACTAGAAGTAGAATAGGATTTATTTTTTTAAATCTTAAATACTTCCTTCTTGATTTTTAAATTGGCTGGAACAGTGTAAACTGATATTTAACAGATGTGTAGGTTCATATATCTGTATGGTGTTTTATGGAAGTTTTATTGCCTTCTTTCTCCACCCTCAGAATATTTTTTCAGGATTAATGACTGGCATACTGCATTCTGCTAAATTCAGTCTCTTTGTCCCATATTTAACAATTAAAATGTATTTCCCCCCCTAATTATTTGAAGATGGTTAATTTTCATTTTGGTTATGCTTATTATTTTTGGATTTAGAGGAAAACATCCCTCCTTTCTAATTCTTTGATACATTGATTTACTTTTGTATATAAGTAAGGAAATTCTGTTCATTTAAGATATATTCCTCCCCAAGGACAAATTAGATCTTTCCCAAACTGGAAAACTGCAGTTTGTGAGTGCTGTCTCTGTCCATTTTATTAAATCATGTGTAATCTGGTATGCTTTTTAGAGGAAATCACTGGGAATTTATTTTTACTATTTGAATTACCTCAAAATATTTGGGTATTTTTAGTAACTCTTACTTCTAATAGAAGGTTTTCCTTTGAAGATTATTATCTTTAGTTGGTATGAACAGATGGCGCTTTTGCCACATTTTTTGTCTCATGTAGTTCACAAAGTTTTGAAATTGATTCTTTTTGGTACACTTGTACCTTTTTTTTTTTTAATTGGGGATTGAACGCAGGCGTGCTTTACCACTGAGCTCTACAGCCCTATTTATTTTTTATTTTTGAGACAGGGTATTGCTAAATTGCCCAAGTTGGCCTTAGTCCTACCTTAGTCTCCCAAGTCCCTGGGATTACAGGCATGTACCTCCATGCCAGGCACACTTTTACTACTTAATGGTTGTATAGTGTTGTGAGCATGGCACTGTGCTAAAGTGAAGGAAGGTATTTGATATGTGCTTGGAACTGTCTTACATGCTTTGACCTATGTTATCTTGTTTAAACCTCACACTTAAATTATGAAGCAGAGTATGACCCTGTTTTATAAGTGAGAAAGTTAAGTAATTGAGTAAAATTCTCAAATCTAGGATTTAATTTCTGAGTACTTTCCTTTTTGGCTTGGAAAAAATTTGTATCTTGAGGTAGTAGTTTATTTTGATGGTAGATATTATAAACATGTATAGAAATACAGAGAAAGTCAGTCAATATTCCATTCTTTTTATACTATTATTATTTTTTTAAATTTTGAGACAAGGTCTCACTAAGTTGCTTAGGGCCTCACTAATTTGCTGAGGCTGACCTCTAACTAGGAATCCTCATGCTTAGCCTCCCAAATAACTAGGATTACAGACCTGTGCCACCATGCCTGGTTCAGGATTCCGTTCTTTAATGGAGATATAAGAAAGATATTTAAACACTGTACTTGCACATAAAACATTTTTTAAGTACTTTAAGTCCGCACATAAATATGCTCATTCTCTGCCCAACTTGTAGAAATTTTATAAGATTCATTGTTTACAGTTTTCTCCACTTAAGAGCCAAAGAAAAAGTCAGATCTCTTCTATAATCCTGAGTTCCATCAGTAGGCATAACTGTAGTTTTTTTGGAATAAGACATTTTCCTGTGGTCAGGGCTGGGGTTGTAGCTCAGTGGTAAGGTGCTTGCCTAGCATGTGTAGGCACTGGGTTCGATTCTCAGCACTACATATAAGTAAATAAAATAAAGGTCCATTGACAACTAAAAAATATTTTTAAAAAATTTCCCTGTGTTCTTTTTTTTAAAAAAATCTTTTTAGTTGTAGATGGACAGAGTACCTTTATTTATTTTTATGTGGTGCTGAGGCTCGAACCCAATACCTCACACATGCTAGGCAAGTGCCCTACCACTGAACTACCACCCGCCCCTCCCATGTTCTTGATTGATGTATACCAGTGTCACTGTATTAATTTTGGTTGGTAATTTCAGATGAAGGCATAGTAGTAAAACATTAGGAGCGGATACTGTGGAATGAGTAGAAGGTCAAGAAATAGGAATGTTGACTGGTCCCAAAGAAGGGAAAGGAGATAAGTTGATAGGTAGAAAGGGTAACAAACATATTAGGTGATTTTTTTTTTTTTTTTTTAAGAATAAAAACCATTAGGATATATTTTTTATCCAGTGGAAGAAATCAAGAGAGTAAGAGATGAATATAGTAGTTAGGCAGAAAATAGAATATGGAGCATAAGCATTAAATAATGAGTCTTGGACCTTTTTGGTCTTTGCTTTTTCATCATTTGTAAATTAAAGAATCAGTCTTAAATTGACACTGGGGGAAGAAGTACATCTTTTCTCTGAGAGCAGAAGGAAGGTTAACAACTAGGGTATAGAGGTAAGTTTGCGAAGAATGAGATGAGATCATCTGCTAAGGGTATGAGTGGTAGTTTTTCTGAAGGAAGGCTCAGAAGAAGTTGGAAATGGCTACTGAGTTGGGAAGGGAAGCTGACTAAAAATTTGTAAAAGAATTGACAGGCAGATGTGATAGCACAGGTCTGAAATCCTATCTACTCTGGAGATTGAGGCAGAAGTATCTCAAGTTAAGGCTAACCTGGCATTTTAGTAAGACCAACTAAATAAAAAAGAACTAGGATTGTAGCTCTGTGGTAGGGCACTTGCCTGGTATGCACAAGGCCGTGAATTTAATCCCCAGTATTACATGCACACAAGTACAGAGACAGAAATTGATACATCAAATATTGTAGACAGTTTAGAAAGAAACCAAAGCATATTCAAGAATTTTACTGTGTGATAAAGTTGTAAGACAATGTTGTATTTCACATCAATGGAGAAATACTAAAAAATGTCTTGTATAATAGGCTATTAGGAAATAAGTTAGATTTGTTTCCTATTATATCACACTATGTGCCAAAATGAATTCCACATGATTTAAAAGATTTAAATATGGCCATTGAAATCTTGAAAGTGTTAAAATACATTATTGGGTCGTTATATCTTACAGTGGGAAATGGCTTAAATGTCTTCTTGAAAGATTTTTTTTTTTTTGTTGGTACCAGGAGCGCTTAATCACTCAGCCACATCCCAGACCGTTTTAATTTATTTTGAGACACGGCCTTGCTAAGTTGTAGAGACTGACTTTGATTTTGTAATCCTGCCTCAGCCTCCTGAGCTGTTGAAAGAAATTATTTTTAAGATAATTTACAAATTATAAAAATGTAAAACATTTAAAAAAATTTTATAGGAGGTGAATACCTCTGCTAACTTATCTTGCCAACATTGTACTGCCATCTTGGCATGGAAACTTTTCTGAGCATGAAACCAAAAACAGTAGGGGGAAAAATGGATACTTTTGAATACATTTTTTTTTTTTAATGAGGGGAATTTAACAGGTAAAAGGCAAATTTCCTCATACAGAAAGATACAAATCAGTATGAAAAATGCACACTACTTCATGTCCAGAGAACCTGAACTAGCTAGGTCTAATGAGAAAAAATGGTCAGTAATCATCAAATGATGTACAACTGAAATGCAGTTTCAAATGCCATATCAAGCCAAGGCAGTCAAGAAGATGAAAGAACAAAATCTGTGGGCTTACATCACCAAACACCTAGCAGTAATAATTTAAAAAGTATGAAAAAAAGATTAAGTATGGTATTGGCACCAGTGAAACAAAAACAGTTCAGAAAAAGACTGATACATAAACTGTCACTTGCTTTGTAATAAGAGAGACATGATACAATGGGAAAAGGAAAGTCAGAGAAATGGTGTCGGTCAGTTTGGTAACCATGAGGGAAGAAAAAGTATCTTAATCTTACCTCATACCATATACACAAATCATTTTCAAATGAATTGGTGAAAAATAAAATAGTTTTTGTTGTTGTTGTTGTTTAAGCTGGGGATTTAACCCAGGAGTTCTTAACCTCCAAGCCACATCCCTGGCCCTTTTTTATTTTTTATTTTAAGACAGGGTCTTGCTAAGTTGCTTAGGAACACTGAGCTGCTGAGGGTAACTTTGAACTTGTGATTTCCTTCTGCCTCAGCCTCCTGAGGAGCTGGGATTGCAGGCATGTGCCAATACAGCTGGCTAATAAAATAGTTTTATAAGAAAAAAATTTTCTATTGTCATCGAAGATTGATTAAATAGAATACAAATCAGCTAAATATGAAGTTTAATAAAAGAGTTTATATTAAGATCAAGAACATCTGTTCATCAAAAGATTCCTTCAAGAGAGTGAAAAGTCACTTCATCATGTCGGCTTAGGACCTGACTTCCTTAACAAGACTCTTAAAGCACAAGAAATAAAATCAAGAATCAATAAATGGGACAGATTCAAACTAAAAAGCTTCTTAGCAAAGGAAACAATCAATAACATGAAGAAAGCGCCTACAGAATGGGAGAAAATCTTTAACACACGCACATCAGATAGAGCACTAATCTTCAGGATGTATAAAGAACTCAAAAAACTTAACACACGCACACACACACACAAAAACCAAATAACCCAATCAGTAAATGGGCTAACGAACTGAGCAGACACTTCACAGAAGAAGATGTACAGTGGATTAATAAACATATGAAAAAATGTTCAACATCTCTAGCAATAGAGAAATGCAAATTAAAACTACTCTTAAGATTTCATTTAACTCCAGTCAGAATGGCAGTTATCAAGAGTACAAGCAACAATGAGTATTGGTGAGGATGAGAGGGAAAGGTACACTCATACATTGCTAGTAGGACTGCAAATTCGTGCAATCACTTTGGAAAGCAGTATGGAAATTCCTTAGAAAACTTGGAATGGAACCACCATTTGACCCAGCTATCCCACTCCTCGGTCTATACCCATAGAACTTAAAATCAGCATACTGCAGTGATGCAGCCACATCAATATTTATAGCAGCCCAATTCATAGTAGGTAAACTGTGGAATAAACCTAGATGCCCTTCAGTAGATGAATGAATAAGGAAAGTGTGGTACATATACACAATGGAATATTACTCAGCCTTAAAGAGGAATGAAATTGGCATTTGCAGGTAAAAGGATGGAGTTGGAGAATATCATGCTAAGCGAAATAAGCCAATCCCAAAAAACCAAAGGCCAAATGTTTTCTTTGGTATGTGGATGCTGATCCGTAATGGGAGTTGGGGGGCAAGGAAAGAATCGAGGAACTTTAGATTGGGAGTGAGGGGGGGAGGGGGATATGTAGTGAGAAAGAGACAGACTTTATTACCCTATGTACATGTATGATTGAATGAATGGTTTAACTCTGCATTTTGTCCAACCAGAGAAATGAAAAGTTGTGCTCCATTTGTGTACAATGAGTTGAAATGCATTCTGCTGTCATGTATAACTAATTAGAACAACAACAACAAAAAAGTGAAAAACCAAACCACAGAATGGTAGAAGATATTTTCAGTACATATATTTGACAGGAACCACTCGCCCCTAAAGAACTACAAATTAATAGCAAAGAATAATAGCTCATTTTTTTTAAAAGAAGTTTTTTTAATGATGAAAGACCTTTAATAGGAATCCAAAAAGAGAATATTCAGGGCTGGGGTTGTGGCTCAGTTGTGGAGTGCTTGCCTAGCATGTATGAGGCACTGGATTTGATTCTCAGCACCACATATAAATAAATGAATATAATAAAGGTCTATCAACATCTAAAAAATATTTTTTTTAAAGAGAATATTCAAAGGCCAATCAATGGGGGCTGGGGATATAGCTCAGTTGGTAGAGCGCTTGCCTCATGTGCACAAGGCCCTGGGTTTAATCCCTGGCACTACCACCAGTAAAAAAAGAAAAAAGAGTTAGTTTGAATTTGGAGTGGTCTAAAATACATGTCTATGTTCATCATCATAATCTAGAGACCTACTTCTAGTTCTGCTAGCTTCAATCCAAAGGCCAATTAGTTATTCAGTGTCATTTTGTCTTCAGGGAAGTATTATTTCACCATACACCCATCAAAATGATTACATGAGGAAGAAAAATTATTGATCTGGAATAATAAAAACTTGAATAGTGTTAGTAGGAGTGTAAATTGGTATACCATTTTGGAAAACTAACATTACCTACTAAAACTGAATATATGTGTGTATGTATATATACATACATACACACCCTACAATTCATTAATTCCACTTTAAAATATACATACAAATGTTCATAACAACATTGTATAGTAACCAAAAAATGGAAACTCAGTTTCCCATCAATAGGAAAATTAATAAATTGTGGAATAGTCATATTATAGGAATATTATACAGTGAAAATGAATGAACAGCTGCTTGAAACAAGATGGAATGAATTTCACAAATGTTATCAAGTAAAACAAACCAGTCACATTACAGTAGTCTCCTTATCTGAGATTTCACTTTCTGTGATTTTTGTTACCTGTGATCTGAAATTACTAACTGAAAAATTTCAAAAATAAGCAATTCATAATTTTTAAACAGTGTGCTGTTCTGGATAATACAGAGAAATCTCTCCTTGTCCAGCTTCATCCCATTGTATATGAATTATCTCATGGACTAATGTAACACATGTATTGGTGTTGTATATGCTACCATTGAGTCACTTAGTAGTTACCTCAGTTATCAAATGGATTACCCCTTTATGACATTGCTTATGTTCAAGTAACCTTTATATCTTATTTAATAATGGCCCCAAACAGGAGTAGTGATGAAAATTTGTACCATGTGGCAATGCTACAGGGTATGTGGGGTCAAAACTGTATGTATATGTGTGTGTGTGTGTGTGTGTGTGTGTTTAATATGTATATATAGTAACAATCAGTTATTAATGGGATGTTTGTGATTGCTGGGCACTGTACAACGTCTCAAAACCTTAGAATCAGATGAACATCAACACTCATTTCCTGTTCCATATTTTTGCACATTTTTGTCACAGCAATAACTGAAAACAGCTTCTTAAAGATATCAGTGAAAGTAAGGGTAACAGTCTGAGTTGGTACAGCGTGATACAGATGTTGAATATTATTTCTCTCAGATTTAAAATGCCCTACAGTGCACCATGGTACCTTGTTGCATCATTTGGAAACTGTGAGTATGTACTTTATGATTCCATTTATATAAACCTCAAAAACAGCCAAAATTTAGGTTTTGGAAGCTAGGAGAGGTTACCCTGGGAGAAGAGTGACTATGTAGGACCATGAGGGGAGGCCTTTAGGATTCTGATCTGGATGCTGGTTATAGTATATTTACTTTGTGAAAATTGAACTTTGCATTTAAAATTTGAGTTGTGTACTCTTTTGTATTTGTGTTGTGCTTGGAGAAGAAGTTTTTTAAAATAGTGTCCAGTCTTCATCTATCAGATTGTTAAGGTTTAAAAATTCAAATCACTCATACACTTTAATCCACAATACCATTTAAGGAATTTTCCTATAGAAATGTTGAGTGTACAGAAAATGCTTTAGAAGTTTGTTCCACGCAGCATTGTTTGTGATGGCAAAAATCGAAGACAACTATAATAATCAATTAGAAATGGAATATTGTACTGCAGTATCAAGAATGAGGTTTTTGTATATACTGGACTGGAGATTCCAGAGCACAGAGCCAACTGGGAAAAGTAGAAAACTTGTTATAAAGTAATAAGAAAGCATAATCTTCTGTGTGCATTGAAAAAAGAATCTGAATGAACACAAGAAAATTTTCATATTTACTCAAGTACAGGGTTACAGTCATTTTTACAAATATGTATGTATACATGTATATCTTGTATATATTTTTCTAATACTTGGATTTTTATCTTTTGACCATGTATTAATTTTGGTAAGCAGAAAAAATTTATTTAGAAAAAGAAAGCTCTTGGGCTGGGGTTGTGGCTCAGTGGTAGAGTGCTTGCCTGGCATGTGTGAGGCACTGGGTTCAATTCTCTGCACCACATATAAGTAAATGAATAAAATAAAAGGTCTATCAACAATTTAAAAAAAAAAAAGAAAGCTCTGCTGGGGTTATAGCTCAGTGATAGAGCACTTGCCTAGCATGTGTGAGGCACTGCATTCGATTCTCTGCACCACATATAAATAAATAAAATAAAGGTCCATTGACAAATAAGAAAAAAAAAAAAGAAAAAAAGAAAAAGAAAACAAAACAAGCTGTGTGTGTGGTGGCATGCACCTATAACCCCAGCGACTCAAGAGGCTGACACAGGAGGATCACAAGTTTGAGGCCAGTGTCAGCCATTTAACAAGACCCTAAGCAACTTATCGAGACCCTGTTTCAAAATAAAAAATAAAAAGGACTGATGGTGTAGCTCAGTGGTAAAGAACCCCTGGATTTGGGCTGGGGTTGTGGCTCAGTGGTAGAGTGCTTGCCTAGCATGTGTGAGACACTGGGTCCATCCTCAACACCACATAAAAAAGTAAACAAAAAAAAAAAGAGCCCCTTGATTCAATCCCCAGTACCAAAAAAGAAAAGTAAAATATCTAATAGTAAAATATCTTAGGGCTGGGCGTATAGCTCAATGGTAGAGCACTTCTTAACCTGCAGGAGGCCCTGGGTTCAAGTCAGCATGAATGAGAACTAAGTCCTTTTATTTATTTTTTATTTTTAATTTTAAAAAAATTTAAATGTTAATAGACCTTTATTTTATTCATTTATTTATATGTGGTGCTGAGAATTGAACCCAGTGCCTCACCTATGCTAGGCAAGCGTTCTACCCCTGAGCCACAACCCCAGCCCAAATTAAGCCCTTTTAAATGGTAAAATAGTTAATTAATTTATTAGCTCGCTAAATAAAGAAACAGGAGAAAGCCAAAAATTAGGAATGTGGTCGGGCAATCAACTGTAGATACAATGGGAAGGAGAAAAATAGCTTTTTAAATTGTGGAATAGCTTTTTAAAATGTAAAATAGCTTGTGTAATGCTATGCTAGTCAGGCAGAAATTATGTTTCAGGAAAAAGTTACCTTACTGAAATTTACAGATAAAATAAATAAAAATTGTTTATTGAAATTATGTTTCTAAGAAAATACAAATGGCCTAAGAGAATGTTTGGAGATTAGAGCATAAGAATAAAAGAATCTTGTAAGTGAAGATAGCACATGTTTATTGAAATATTACTTTGTTTATCATAGAGATGAAAATATTTTGTAAGGTTTTTAAAGAAAAATGTTGATGGAAAAATTCAATAGATACCAATGTAGAATAGAGTAATGAATTCTTATTTATCTACCACCAAGCTTTAAAAGTTATTAATTCTTAGCGAGTATGTGTTACTGAATCTATTTTTCCACCCCTTTCCCCGCTTTCTTGTGTTTGGAAGTAAATCTAGACATCATATCATTTCATCTGTAAATATAATATCCATCATACTATTATGATGCTTAAGAAAGCTTAATGGTAATTCCTTGATGTTATTAAATATCCAGTCATTGTTCAAATTTTTAGTTGTCTCAGATGTCAAATTTATATGTATTTTTTCAGTTTACTTGTTTGGATCAGGATCCAGGTAAGATCCTCACCTCAAGTGGTTATTATGTTTGTCTGTCTGTCTTTTGGTCTCTTCTGCGGTACTAGGGATTGAACCTAGGGGTCTTGCACTTGCTAGGCAAGTGCCCATGGGACTGCACTCACAGCCTTTTTGAATTTTTTATTTTGAGATAATTTTATTTTGAGATAATTTTTTATTTTGGGGTCTTACTAAGTTGCCCAAGCTGGCCTCAAATTTGTGATCCTCCTAGCTCAGCCTCTAAATAGCTGGATTACAGGTGTGCATTACCTAGCCCCAATAGATATATTGCTGAAGTCTCTCTATATAGGTTCACTTTCCATCTTGGTTTTGTCTTCTTAGCAATGTATTTGTTGAAGAAATAGTTTCCTTTGTCCTGTAAACTCTGCAGTGTCCCACAGCCTAAATGTCACTGATGAATATATAAAACATTTTCATCACCTCTCAACACCTGGGTGTTTTTACATTTGTCTCTGTGGGGACTTCTTGGGTTTCAGACCAGTTGTTAATGCCAGTTTCTGGGTTTATTGTTGGTAAATCATCCAGGTAATATGAATTTTTGCTACATACTCATACGAGTTCTAACCTATAGGCTTCAGTTTTTCATGGGAGATTGTTTGCTAAGACCATGGGAGATTTTACTCCTGTCTTTGGGCAGGTAGTTAATCTCTAGGTCCTTTTGCTTACAGAATATGCTACCTGAACTCCTTTCTGATCTTTGCTACTCTGGTTTGAGACCATTCAGAGGTATAAAGTATTCTGTTTTTCTTTCTTCCAAGAGGTTTTTAAGTTTGTATTTTCTTAATTTTTGGCAACTGTGGGATTTCTAGGCTTGAAACCCAGCTGTTTATACAAAACTAATTTTGTGACATTATATTCTTTATTTTCCTGTGTTTGAAAAAGGGCTAAAGGGTTTATATCTGTGTCAGTGGTATATGTCATATTTCTAGTAGTTTTACTCCCATTCCTCTGCAAAGCTCAACTGGATTTCTTTCTTGAAGAAAGTATTTGTGTTCTTCCAGCTCTCTGGCTACTTTCGTCATTATTTTATGAACTTCATTTTTCTGTTTTGATAGATTATTATTATTATTATTTTTTTTTAGATCAGGGAACAGTGTTACTGTCTTTATTGCTGTGGTGATTATAGTCACCACTATTTCCCTGAAACTTAGCATAGTACTTTTGCAGATGTTCCTGATATTTAAGTTAATAAAAATGGGGATAGGGGTATGTGTAGCTCAGTGGCTGGGCACATGTTTAACATGCACAGGACCTGAATTTTATCCCCCAGCTCCAAAAATAAATAAATAAAACAGTAAGTAGAATATTCTTAGTTGTAATATTCTTGCTTCTGATGTAAAAATCACAAAGACTTAACAAGTTACAGGAAGCTAAGAATTTTGTGTAATGAATATGCCAGGGTACTTGATAAAAGACCTTAAAATAGGAAACACCTATTTTTGTCTATAAATTTAAGCAGCTATATTCAGAATTCTTGATTTTTTTTTCTTTTTTTGTCAATTTCTTATAAGTGAAAAATTAAGATTGCTATTCCACTAGGTGCTGGTATTTTTTTATATAGTTACTATGAAAACAGGACATAAGACTGCCTACTAAATTTTTTGTAGTGGGTACTGGGGATTTAACCCAGGGGCACTTTACCACTGAGCCACATCCCTAGTCCTTTTTATTTATTTTGAGACGGTTTCACTAAGTTGCCTGGGACTTCGCTAAGCTCACAAGGCTGTCCTCCGACTTGCTGCCTCAGACTCCCAAATTGCTGGGATTACAAGCATGTGCCACTGTGCCTGGCCTCAGTTTTTTTCTTTTAAGTTTATACCAGCGGGCAATGGTGGCCACACCTGTAATCCCAGCAACTTGGGAAGCTGAGGCAGGAGGATCATAAGTTCAAAGCCAGCCTCAGCAGTTTAGTGAGACCCTGTCTCAAAATAAAAAATTTAAAAAGGACCCAGGGTATAACTCAGTAGTTAAGTACCCCTGGGTTAAGTCCCCAGTACAAAAGCAAAACAAAAAAGTTTGCGAGTTTACACCCTGGTTAGGGAGATGGTAGAAAATGTTTATCAATTATGCTTGTTGGCACATACCTGTAATACCAGCTACTCAGGAGGCTGAGGCAGGAGAATTCCAAGTTCAAAGCCAGCTTGGGTAAATTAGTGAGATCTTGTCTCACAATAAAACATTAAAAGAACTGGGGATGTAGCTTAGTGGTACATGTGCCTATCTTCAGGCATCGGTACTACAAAAGAAAAAATGTGTTCGTATCATATTCACCAACCTCTGGATGGTTTCAGTAAATAGAATAACAGTACTAGTATGTGGTTGACTAGTTACACATTTCAGAGTAGAGACTGTCTTGCATTTTGTTGTTTCTTCTGAGTGCCATCCCAAGGAGATAATTACCAATTTGGATTATTCATTCAGAAAATAATGAATGCATATCTAGTGCTAGGCATTATGCTAGGTTTGGGGGATACAGTAGTGACTATGCTCACTTCATAGAGTAGTATGTAATGGAGTGACATTTTTAACAAATATCCACGTAAGTGAATGCATGTTGCTGTTATGAAGGGAAAAGCACAGTGTGTTGTAGGAAAGTATAAAAGGGGACAGTTTAGACTGGGGAGTCAGGGAGTGGTCTGAGTAGGTGAAATAATACTTGAGGTAATTTGAATTACAAATTAACAAAGAATCATGGTATGGAGATAAAAGTCATGAGTTAAAAGAAAACCAAAGTGGCTGGAATATTGGAGAAGGTGAAAGAACAGAACAGGAGAAGGTGAGGTCAGAAAGATGGATGGGGGGGTCTGATGAATTATAGGAAACTTAGTGGTCAAAGATTTTGGATTGTGTTCTAAGTGT
Organism: Sciurus vulgaris; assembly: GCF_902686455.1. Lineage (NCBI taxonomy): Eukaryota > Metazoa > Chordata > Mammalia > Rodentia > Sciuridae > Sciurus > Sciurus vulgaris. Next base: position 37,110,160 of record NC_136463.1, read on the forward strand.
ATTAGGGTATTTATTTGCTTCTTTTGCAGTACTGGGGATTGAACCCAGGGCCTCACACATGCTAGGCAAGCATTCTACCCCTAAAATCTATCCCCACTCATTCTTTATTTATTTTTAAATTTGACTTTGTGACAGGGCTCACCAAATTGCCCAGGCTGACTTTGAATTTGTAATCTTCCTGCCTCACTTTCACTCCCAACCCCATTCTCTGAGATTATAGGCATGTGCCACTGCACCCAACTCATTGCAAGATTTTATATGTTTTAATTTTGGGGGAACACTGGGAATTGAACCCAGGGGTGCTTTACCACTGAGCTACATCTCCCAGTTCTTTTTATTTTATTTTTGAAACAGTTTTGAGTTGCTGAGGCTGGTCTTCAATTTAATATCCTCCTACTTCAGCCCTCCAACTTGCTGGGATTACAAGAGGGTACCTGACTCATTGAAAGGGTTTAAACAGGGAAATGACGTGGTATGATTTGCTTTTTAAAAAAAGTAATTCTGGCTACTATGTGAACAGTTGACTAAAGGTGAACAGGCTGAGGCAAGAGAATTGCAATTTTAACACCATCCTAGGCAATTTAGCAAACCCCTGTTTCAAAATTAAAAAAGGACTCAGGATGTAGTTCAGTGGTGAGCTCCCCTGGATTTAATCTCCAACACCACAAAAATAAATAATAATAAAGTAAAAAGTTTTGATGCACAGTCCAGTTCTACCAAATCTTTGTAGTAATGCAGGTTAAAGATGCTGATGACAGTGAAGGTGAAAGTTTTTAGATAGTAATCTTATACCATAGATGTAAACATTTTATTGACTTCATATAAAATATAGGGCCACAATATAAAAACGAAAGTAAGAGTATATTAACTCAAACCTTTTGGGAACTTGTTCACTATTCATATATCATGGTCATTTTTTGTTGGTAATCTTTCATTTTTAAAGGTTTTTTTTAAAATGATTTAGTGATTTGCAGTTTAAAACGTGCGATGCATGAGTTTCTGTGTGCATGCATGCATGTGGACACAAATGTTTATGACTTTCTGTTTTTCTTAGTTTTGAACCCAAGTTCTTGTGTACTTTTTTCTAAATCTTTGATTTTTTGGATTGTGAATTAAACTAGATTACTTTGTATGCTAATTTGCTGTTAAGATTGTACTGTTTACTCTGAATTTGTGGTAATTTTGAAATGACTTGGGAGGCAGTTATGCCAGTTAAAAATCTTTTTGGTTACGGGAGGCTTTTATTCCTACATTTATGTCCCAAAGAGTTCTCTGAATTTTGGGCTGCCTTCCATTGTCCTGGGAATTGTTGCTTTCATTTTCTAAGATTTTTACTTTAGATCCTGGAAACCTTTGCTTCTAAAAACATCACCAGGCAGTTCATCTTTTTATTAGACCCTTTTGTATATTAATGATACTATCTCTTACACATACATATTATTAATATTTTATGTAGTATTGTTAAATTTTTAATAGTATTTTATATTCATGAACATTTTAGGTTTTTATATAATCAGTTTATCTCTTCCTTGATGTGTGTGTGTTTGTTGGTACCAGGGATTGAACCCATGGGCACCCACATCCCCAGCCCCCTTTATATATTTTATTTTGAGACAGGGCCTCACTAAATTGCTGAGGCTGTCTTTGAACTCATGATCCTCCTGCCTCAGCCTCTCAGACTACTGGGATTACAGGTGTGGAACACCAGGCCTGGCTTCCTTGATGATTTTATTTTTGTGATATAATCAGTGTTTAAAAGAAGCAGTGTTAGAACTGGGAGAGTGGCTTAATGATAGAGCACTTCCCTAGCATGTACTAGGTCCTGGGTTTGATTACCACCAAATAAAAAAAGAGTTACCAGATAGCCTTTAATACTGATATAATTTATTTTTTTAAATATTGTTTTAGTTGGCAGTGGACCTTTATATGCAGTACTGAGAATGAAACCCAGTGCCTTGCATGTGCTAGGCAAGTGCTCTGCCACTAAGCTACAACCCCAGCCCCTGATTTAATTTTTTGACATTTAAAATTTTGATAAGTCTGGTATATATTTTATCAGGTAGGCATTTTTGTTTTTCCCTCTTACGTGCTTCTATTAACTATTTTTTTCCTTTCAGCAACTTAAAATGTCTTTGTCATATATTGTTACATATACCAAGGTATTTTTTTTATTTTATTTTATTTTTCTATCTGGTTGCAGGTACTACTACTTCTAGACTACTTCTAGGAATAAGGAATAAGTTGACTTTCCCTTATGTTGCTTAAGGTACCAACAGCTAGAAGTAGTCAAAATGAACCTTCAGTAGCTTTATTATTCTGTAGATACAGAATGTAACATCACAATAATGAACTAAAATAAGTTGTTTTAAAAATCAGATATAAGAATCATTACTAGAACCTAGAACCTCAGTTTCCCCTTTCTGTGCTCTGCTTTATAAGATATATGAATTTATGAAGGGATTAATCTTTAGATCTTCTATTAAAAGATTTAAAGTTACCCATTTTATATGTTTTCTTATTACTTGTTATTTTCAAGAGACAGTTTAGTGTAAGTTGTAAAGAATGTGATATAGGAACAGACTACCAGAGGGTCAGATTCCTGCATTGCTTTCTTTGGTGGCAGTGCAGATTGAACCCAGGGTGCACTACCACTGAGCTACAACCCATTTAAAAAAGAAAGAAAAAATTTATTTTATTTTATTTTTTTTTTTTAATTTTGAGACAGGGACCAGGTTGGCCTTGAATTTGTGATCCTCCTGCCTTAGCCTCTCCAGTACCTGGAATTATGGAAGAGTGCCACAGTGCCTCACTTAGCATTTCTTCATTGTGTGATTTTGAGCAGGTTATTTAACTTTGTATCCTTCAGTTTCCACATCTGTAAAAGGACAGAATGACTGACTTTTGAAAAGCACTGAAAACAGTCCTTGTCTCATAAAAGATCTCTGTAAGGATTAGGTGCTGTTTTTATATCAGATTGGTATTTTTAAAAACTCCTTGAGTTCATACATTGTATTAATTTGTACTTATTGGTTAAACTTGGTAAGGATGATGCAGTTAAACTTTAATAAAACAATTAAATTATTACCTTCCTCCCACAATTTAAATATGAACCCATTTTTACCTAGAAAACTTTAATATTTCAGTGTAGAAATTTTGGTGTTCGTTATAGGGAATATTTTCAAACTAAGGCAGCAGCTACCTAAATTCTATTTTCAAATCTCACTTAGTAGAATACACCAATTTTCAGTCATTAAATGAATTCTGTAAGTCATAGAATACATAAAATTGAATTTGTGTTTTTTCAACTAGTGAATACAGGCAAAATGGTTATGTAACTTGTTTTCATTTCTTCTATCTTATAAAAGAAATTCTAAGCCTAAAGTTGGGTAATGATGAGTCAGTCATTTTGGTAAGAAGCTTAAGATTTTTACCTTAGTGTTTTTGGAATATGTGTGTATATTTATCTTGATAACTATATTTATGATTCTGCCCCAAATCAAACGATTATCACATTATGTAACTCACAAATAAGAATTTGGTCATATATTATCAGTTTTATTTTCCTTGAGTTATTTTGTGTTGGTTAATAGGAAAATATAACAATGATTAATAGTGAGTTTTACTGTGTACATTCCCAGAAGCTTATTTTTCTGTAGCAGTAAACAGTAATCTTCCCAAATAGCAAATCTTTCCAAGTGAAGGTTTTAATGTTAATATAAATATCTAACCATTATGTGAAGATGGCATTTCTGCTTCCCCTTCTTGAGCACATGATAGTCTGTCCCTTCTCCCCTCCAGCAATTGTCATGGGTTTTTTGTAGCAGTCATTATGAATCTACACTAATATATATACCTAATTTGATCTGGCATCTGTCATGACTAATGATTTATGTCCAAGAGGGTGCTGAGTTTGTGTATGTTTACCTTGCACAAAGTAAAGTAAACTGGTGTATGTGGAGAATGAACTACAGACCCTAGTCCTCTTTTTGGAACCTGTGTTCTTATCAACTGAGCAAAGTCTTAAGTGCCTGTAATATAAAGTGAACTTGTATAACAGAACTCCTTCTAAGGTCCCATGTTATTTATATAGCATATATAAATTCAGAAGTATTTGTTAAAATTGAGTTGGGGTCTGGAGGGTGTATTTGTTTCTTTTTAACCATGTGCATGTATTATTTGGGAGAAAAATTTAACACATTTTTAGAAATATTCTTTAAAATAACAATTCTGAAAAGTCATTGTATAAATGAGTTGGACAGTTAGAAATCCTGCCATCCTGCATTACTGTAGACATGCTGTACTGTTTGGGTACTGGTGAAGTATCATGTCCAAAAGTGAACTAAGGTTCTTGAAATGGTTGTTAAGAACTCCTGGTGGAGCATATTGACCAACTGTGTTTTCTGGATACTGTCTTTGCTGTTATTTTGTTTTTCTTGTACTGGGAATTGAACTCAGGGCCTTGTGCAGTACTAAACAAGTATTGTACCACTGAGCCACATCCCCAGCCCTTTTTTTTTATTTTTATTTTTTTGATAATTTTACATTAACTATCCAATTTTGATAAACCCATTTTGTCTCTCCATCCTAGATATAGAACACCTAAAAAACTTAAATCGAGCAAGAAATATTAACCTATTTTAATGCACTTGTATGGTTCAAAACTTGGACTTGATGGAGTAAAGGAAAAAGTTATGGTTTTAAGTTTCTTGACTAATGGGTTTATGTTTAATGCTGTTATGTTAAATATTATATAAAATAATGTTATTATATATAATTATATATAATAACATTATATTATATATAGTATATATAATATTATTATATAAAATATTATATAGCACTTCATAATGCTTACCATGTTTTAGGTACTACTACAGAGTTTTGGTCTTTTTTTTAAAGGTACTCGAAATTGAACTCAAGTTCTTAGGCATGCTGGAAAACGTACTGAACTACTTCCCTAACCCGTGTTTTCCAAATATTAATTCTTAACATTTATATAAAATTAGTAAACTTTTTATATGAATTGTAGGAATGTTAAATATAGTGTACCATTTTTCTTGTAAGCATCTTTCTTGATACTATTTTATAATCATGCTGACTTCAAATCTTATTCATTAAAACCACAAATATTAATGTCATCAAATGAAAGTAGAAATTAAAAGTTTTAAATAATTTTTCAATTTTATTTCAGCTTTACCAACAGGGACGCTTATGTCAACTGGGCAGTGAATTTTGTGAATTGGAAGTTTTTGCTAAAGTATTGAGAGCTTTGGATAAAAGGTAAATTATTTTTTTAAAAAATCGTAGTAAAATATGCATAACATAAAATTTACCATTTAACAATTTCTGAGTATACAATTCATTGACATTAAGAATATTCACCTTATTGTGCAACCATCAGCACTGTCCAGTTTCAGAATATTTTCATTATCCTGAACAAAAACTCTATTTCCATTAAATAACTCCCCATTCTCAGCCCCGAAGCTGCCATTCCTCTTTCTATGTGAGTTTGCTATTTCAGGTACCCCATATAAGTAGAATTCTGTAGTATTTAGTCATTTGTGTTTGTTTTATTTCATTTAGCATAATGTTTTTAAGGTTATCTGTGTTGCAGCATGTGTCAAAATTTCATTCCTTTTTAAAGTTGGATAATATTCCTTCGTATGTATATGCCACATTTTGTTTATCCATTCTTCAGTGGATTTTTGAGTTGTTTTTACCTTTTAGCAAATATGGATAAAACTTTTGTGAATATGGGTGTAGAAATAACTCTTCAAATCCTTGCTTTCAATGTTTTTGGTTACATACACCCAGAAGTGGAATTGCTGGATCATATGGTAATTCTGTTTTTAATATTTTGGGGAACATTCATGTTATTTTCCATAAATTCATCTTAATTGTTTTTTTAAAATTAAGTCTGCGTAACATTGGAAAGTAGTTTTTAAATATGATCATATCAGAAGACTTAAGAATGGATGAAACAAAATTCCTTTATAAGTACAGTGTTAATATAAATCTATAAAATTGTTTCATTGAGAACTTGTTCCAAATTGGATTTTTCATGTACTTGGTATTATTTTAACGTGTATTATATTAATTTATTTGCACTTGTTACCAGAGTCCCAGCAACACTATCCTACCTTTTTCTAATCACTACTTTCCCTTTCTTCGGGGAACCACTATGTTCATTTTGCTCATTTTAGATAGACTCATACAGTAGGTACACTTACTTGTGACTGGCTCCCTGCCATATATGTACAGTCTTCCATTATATGTCATTATTTATTCTGTTGTTAAATATTTGAACTGTTTGGTTTTTAGCTATTATAAACAGCTGCTGCACTTATCCATGTACAAGTCTTTCGGTGAACATATGTATGCATATCCATTAGATATATACTTGGAAGTACTATATGAGAGCATTTTAAGAGTTACAACTCAAGACCAGCTAGCATGATACAGAAAATAATCACAGTAATTATACAGTTCAAACAAGCTTGGTGACAAAGAGAATTTGTTCACCTGCCTCCATCTCCTTTTTAAAGTTAATACTTGTAAATTTAGCTTTTCAGTTCAAGAAAAAGAGGCTGAATTTAGCTTCCTCAGCATAGGTATTTTGAAGAGGGAGCCATGGAGAGATAATCTGACCTTTGATGATACTTGCTGTTCTCCATAGCATTCTTACCTAAATTTGCTTTAACTGAATTTTTTTTTTCCTAGCCTGCCTGCCTGCCTGCCTGCCTGCCTGCCTGCCTTCCTTCCTTCCTTCCTTCCTTCCTTCCTTCCTTCCTTCCTTCCTCCCTTCCTCCCTTCCTCCCTCCCTTCCTCCCTTCTTCCCTCCCTCCCTTCCTCCCTCCCCTTCCTCCCTCCCTCCCTCCCTCCCTCCCTGGGATTGAACCAGGGACACTTAACTACTGAGTCCCATCCCAGCTCTTTTCATATTTTTTATTTAGAGATAGGGTCTTGCTAAGTTGCTGAGACTAGCCTTGAACTCAATCCTCCAGCCTCAGCCTCCCCAGCTGCTGGAATTACAGTGCTCATCACTCCCAGCCCTAACCCACATTTCCTAGAAAAATCAGAATATACTTTTATAAGTCGGTTGCAGTGATGCACTCCTGTAACCCCAGGTACTCAGGAGGCTGAGGTGAGGAGATTGCAAGCTCAAGGTCAGCCTCAACAATTTAGTGAGACCCCCATCTCAAAGTGAAGAACTGGCCACATAGCTCAGTGGTAAAAGCACCCCTGGGTTCAGTCCCTAGTATCAAAAAAATAAGATAAAATAAAATAATGGACTTTCACAAAACACTGCTGATCTTGAATGTGAATATTGCCAAGTTGTTTCATTCGTTCAGCAAGTTAAGTAAATATTTGTTGAATGCCTAGGATGTGCCAGGTTCTATTCTGGGTGCTAAGAATACAGCAATGAATAAGAACTACAAGGTCCCTTCCTCATAGTCTGTAATTTGAGGGGGATGATAATAAGCAAATAAATAAAAGCATTTAGTTTGACCTTTATTTCCTTTGTCCATAGTGGCTATTATTAAAGATTTTTTTATTAAAATATAATTCACATATTATCAGATTTGCCCTCTTAAATGGTACCATTTAGTGACTTTTGGTATATACGTAAAGTTTTTCAACCATCATCTCCATCTTTTAAATTTTTTGTAATTGTAGGTGGACAGACTGCCTTTGTTTATTTTATGTGGTGCTAAGGATTGAACCTAGTGCCTCACAGGTGTTAGGCAAGTGCTCTGCCATTGAACTACAGCCCCAGCCCCCATCATCAGTATCTTAATTCTAGAACATATCATCATTCCAAAAGGAAAACATTGTCACTCCCTATTTTCTTTTAACCTTAATTCCTGGCTGATCATTAATCTTTGTGTCTTTATGGATGTGCCTATTCTTAGATATTTCTTATAAATGGAATACAGTATATTATTTTCAGGGATGTTATTGTTTATGTTGCTCCTACTTTCCTTTTTTAAGGCTGAATAATTTTCTGTTGTATGGCTAATACTCTTGTTCGTTCAATCATCTATTGGTGAACTTTTGGGTTGTTTATACCTTTTAGCTATTATGAATAATGCTGCTGGAACCTTAAGATTTTATGAACATATTCTCATTTGGGGGGGGTATATACCTACGGTATATACATATGCTAACCCTGTGTTTAGCATTTTGAGGAGCTGCCAAACTTTTTCAGAGCAGCTGCTCCATTTTACATTCCTATCACTAACGTATAGGGGTTCCAGTTTTTCCACGTCTTACCAATATTTAAAAAAAAAAAAAAATTATGACGATTATCTTGGGTGGGAAGTGGTGTCTCATCGTGATTTTTATTTACATTTTCATTATCACTAGTGATATTAAGCCTTTTGTGTTTATTGACTGGATAAATCATCTTTGGAAAAATGTCTGTTCAAACCCATTGTCCATTTTTAATTGGCTTCTTTTCTTCTTCTTTTTTTTTTTTTTGTACTGCAGATTGAACCCAGGGGTTTTACTATTGAGCTATACTCCCTAGCCCTTTTTAAAAATTTTCAGACAGGGTTTTCTAAGTTGCTGAGGCTGGCCTTGAACTTGGAATCTTCCTGCCTCAGTCTCCCAGGTTGCTGAGATCACAGGCATACACCACTGCACCTGGTGACAGGCTAAATTTTTAATTACTGTACTTCATAATTCATTAGGCAAAATGTTTTTTATGTCTTTTTATCTTGGAAAATAATGGTACTAATATTAATAGAGAAAAGCAACTAAAAGGACACAAATAAGATTCCTCTATTAAATGTTTTTTTCTTTTTCAGACACTTGCTTCATCATTGTTTTCAGGCTTTGATGGATCATGGTGTTAAAGTTGCTTCAGTCCTGGCCTACTCATTCAGTAGACGGTGCTCTTACATAGCAGAATCAGATGCTGCAGTAAAGGAAAAAGCCATTCAGGTTGGCTTTGTTCTAGGTAAGTAATAGTAAGTAGGGAAGAGTTTTATCCTGTGATGGAACTCATAATAAAGGATTTTGCCAGGAATTTCCCAAAGACTGCATATGGAGGTTATGAGGAAAATATCAGTAGAACTAGGTGTGATTTATTAGATATTAATGCTATGTTAAGCACTACACTAGATATTTAAATGGTATCATCCTAAATCCTTATGACATTCAGTGAAGTTTTTTTTTTATGAAGTAATGATTTTTTTGTGTGGTGCTGGGGATTGAACCCAGGGCCTTGTGCTTGCAAGGCAGGCACTTTACCAACTGAGCTATCTCCCCAGCCCCAATGATATTTTTTAAAAAAACTTTTTTTGTAGTTGTAGATGGACAGTGCCTTTATTTTATTTGTTTATTTTTATGTGTTACTAAGGATGGAACCAGTGCCTCACACATACTAGGCAAGTGCTCCGCCACTGAACCACAACCTCAGCCCTGAAATAATGATATTAACAAACTTTTATGTATGAGGAAATAGATTCAGAAAAGTTGAGTAACTAGATTAAGTCACATAGCGTAGAGAGCTAAGTTTAGAATCTTGTGTCTATATGATGATTACAAAGCACATACCTTACTTTCATGTCATGCTGCTGCCAACTTCTTTGACCTGCTTACTAATTGTTGTGGCATGGGACTTAATCCTTTTGGGGCTCCATTTTTCCCTTCTCTAAAATGAAGGTTTTTGGAATTGCTTCATGGGGGTGTTATGAGGATAATGAAAACATTAATGTAAAAATGTTCTGGGGAAGTTTCGCATGTTATACATACAAAAAAATATTGTTTATTATTTGTAAAACATATGTTTTTCACAAATGCATATAGATAATGTTTCAAGCTTTGTTTAAGTTGTTGCTACCTTTCTTCTTTCCCTACTTTTTAAAGCATGTACTTTTTTTAATGACTTATTTATTTTTTATGTGGTGCTGAGGATCAAATTCAGTGCTTCACGTGTACTAGGCAAGTGGTCTTCTACTGAGTGACATCCCCAGCCCTAAAAAGTTATTTAAAAAAGAATAACTTATTCTGAAATGAGGTTGCAAAAAAAATTGCTAAGAGGCCTGAAGTTGTGACTTAGTGGTGGGGCACTTGCCTCACAGTTTGAGGCACTGGGTTTGAGTCTCAGCACCACATAAAATTAAATAAATAAAATAAAGGTATTGGGTCCATCTATAACTTTAAAAACAAAAACGAGTCTTTTGAAACATTCCTCCAGCTTCCCCAGTGATGACATCTTATGTAACTCTAGAACTATATCAAAACCCAGAAATTACTGGGTGCAGTAGAGCATACCTGTAATCCCAGCAGCTTGGGAGATTAAGACAAGAGGATCTCGAGTTCAAAGCCATCCTCTGCAACTTTGCAAGGCCCTAAGCAACTTAGCAAGACCATGTTTCTAAATAAAATATTGTAAAAGGGCTGGGGATATGGTTAAGTGCCCCAGTTTCAATACCCAGTACCAAGAAAAAAAAAATGCAGAAGTTGACATTGGCATTAAACTTTTAACTAGACTACAGACTTTATTAATTACCAACAATTTTTACATGCACTTATTAAAGAGACAATTTTTCTGTGCAATCAGTTTCATGTAAAGATTCATAACCACCTACTCTACCAGGATGCGGTATTGTTCTGTCACCACAGACTACCTTTTATTTTTATAGCTTCTTAATGTGTGCATGTTTTCTCTCTCACCTGTGTGCACACACTTTTGCCAGCAAGTTTTCAAGATCATTTCCTTCAGTCTGTAAACAGTTCTTTTGTGTTGCTCTTTCCAGTTTGCTAGAAGAACTTAAAACATTGTTTTCTGAAAAGAATCTTCAACTTTTATCCTTGAATAGGCTCATGGAACATAAATTAGAAAGGAGGATAATTTAAAGACTGTCTTTGAAAATAGAAAGTATACATCTTTATTGATGTTGATATCCCTTTAGTTCTAGATGGTAATAAAAAAATCGCTATAGAAGAAATTTATTACCAAAGAAGGTGAAAGACATGAAAGGTGATGTTCATTGAGTTTCTGTCATCTCCACATGTATGTACACCAACTTGGCCATTGTAACGAGCGAAATAGATATCTTAGAGATTGAACCAGGTCCTTGCAAACTCATAGTTATATCATTAGACTTAATTCTGAAATTATTCAGAGGATGAAGAAGGATGGTAGAGATTTTTTAAAAATAACAGCCCTTTTGAGGCTGTTAATTCTTACACAGTATAATTTACACATGTAAAGTGTACATTTCAGTGGTGTTCAGTATACTCAACAGATTTTACATAAATCTTCAATAAATCTTCAGAATAGGTTTTAGAACATTGTCATCATCCCCAAAGGAAACCTATACCCTTCAACAGCCATTCCTCATTTCCTTCCTACCCCAGTCTACTTTTTGTTTCTGTCGATTTACCTGTTCTGAACATTATTCATTTAAATAGACTCATAGAACTTATGGTCTTTGTGACAAACTTGTTTCAATTAGCATAGTGTTTTCAAGGTTCATCCTTGTTGTGGAGATAGAATTTAATATAACCGATTTTTATTAGAGCACTGAAAATGTAAAAAGGGAACTCTGGGGTATTTTTATTATGAATAATAGCAGCTCCAAAAATCAGCTACCACATAAGGGCGTGGGGAACTGAAGAAAGATGCTTTTATTGTTGTTGTTCTTCTTTTGATACTGGGGATTGAACCCAGGGGCATCCCTCCTTTTTAAAATTTTTTTAATTTTTTAAATCTAGATGCAAGGTCTTGCTGAGTTGCTGAAGGTCTTACTAAGCTGCTAAGGCTGGCCTGCAACTTGATATCCTCCTGAGTCCCAACTCACTGGGATTACAGGCATGTGCCAGCATCCTTAGCTAATTATGAAAAATTTAAAGCTTGAATAGCTGAGATGCTGCTACATTGATAACAGTGCTTCAGAACTCTGAAAAGGTGGCCTGTGTAAAGGAGTTCTAAGAACTAGCAACTGGCTAGCTGTTGCTGGTGTTACTGACAGTGTGCTGTGAAACTGGTTTTACAAGTGTTGGAAATCTGCAAGTGGAATTGACTATTGCTTACTGGAATGAACTGCCACTGCCAGAGTAAAGAAACATACTGGGTATTCCTGTTAGCAATTTGAAAAAGTGTTCCTTGCTCTTCCAGTCTTGGAGGCCCCCTCTCTAGCACTTCCTATTGGCAGAGCCCAACAGGGAGCCAGGTGGAGAAGAAGAAATGTGGTTTGTAGAATCCTTTCAGTTTCTCTGTGCCTGAAGTTTTTTTCAGCTGTTAAGTTGGGGCAATAATAGCATTTAAGTTGAAAGTGTTTGTGAAAAATTAGATGAGAAAATTCATGTGGAATGGTTATCATAATAATACAGAATAGTTTGTGCAGTGTAGTAAAATGCATCATTAAGCCATTTTTTGAGGTCAGGATCCTTCCAAAAAATGGATGGTATTTTGAAGCAATGGTGTTAGGCAATAGTATTAGGGCTATTGAAAGCCATCAAATCAGTTTCTTGCCAAAAGAATGTGATGAGCAAGCATTACCATCACTTTTATGTGTATATCATCTATGAAATACAGCTATACTAAGAAGAATAAGTTTATTAAGTTTTCTTTGCAGTAAGGCATAAGGAAGTTGAAAAGTTACATGTATACTACAAGGTGAAAATTATAGTTTTTTTAGTTTAATTAATATTCACTGTAAGCATGTTATTTTAGCTTTCAGGCAATTTACTAAATTATCTAAAATTACTTTTTCTGCAGGTGGCTTTCTTTCAGATGCAGGCTGGTACAGTGATGCTGAGAAAGTTTTTCTGTCTTGCCTTCAGTTGTGTACTCTACATGATGAGATGCTTCATTGGTTTCGTGCAGTAGAATGTTGTGTGAGGTAAGGTGGAACAGATTCTATAATTACACAACGTGAAGGTACACAGTGGCTTTTTATAGTTTTAGCTCTTCTGAGTGTGCTCCAACATCCTAGTAAGTCTCTAAGATGATATTTATATGTCATAATTTCATTAATCTAGCTTGTTTCCCATCTCAGAATATAGTGAAGCTGCTATGGATGTCTTAGCTTAGCTTTCAGTATTATGAGCCAATGTGTATCTGTATTCTTTTTGCTCTTTCATAGTTTTATTCAGCAAACATTTATTGAATGTTTATTTGCTATGAATTGTGGTAGGCAGTGGGTACTAGGAAACTCAAGAAATAAATTTTTTTCTTAATTGTTTTTTCATTTTAATTGTTTCAGTATTGGTGATTTAACTTGGTGTGGTGTGTCCTACCACCAAGTTGATGAGTTAGTTAAAACCAAACCCCTTCAGAGCTAGAATATAGATATATTCTAGATAAAGATAAAACCATGTTAAGCTAAAATTGAGGACAGTGCCTTTTTTTTTTTTTTTTAATCAGTTGGATTTCAGTCTTAAAGGATGTTTTTACCCTATTATACAGTTACCTGTGTTAGGGAAACATTTAATTCTGAAGTTAGTCTTTAGTTTGCAATCTTAGTTATAATTGCCCATATATGTGTTAGGAGTACTATATGATAAATTATAGGAGTATTTGTGTGCAGAAACTATAAAGGGATTAGTGTTTGGGTTTATAATTCGGAGTACTGATGAAAATAATCTCTCTGTCATCTTCCTTCTGCCTATTTTATCTTTGTAAGAATAGAAGATTAGACTATCCCATAGTGGTTTGGGAAGTTAGTTAAATATTTATATGTCTGTGAATTAGTTTATTTGGAATAGAAAAGCTGTTAACATTTTATTTCCTTACATGCTTGATTTTTATTCACAGAATCAGAAGATCTATTCCTCCCAGATAACCTAACTTTTCTAATTTTAAGGCTTCTGTATAAATTTTGCTTTAGCTTAACACACTAGTTTAGTTTTCTGCAGACCTGGGTTCTTTCTCTCCTTCCTGGTTTGTCATTTCTAGCAAGTAGCTCACATCTTTAGGGTTGCAAGTGGTATAGTCAGGGAGAAAGAGGAAGGATAGAAGCCAGCTAAGTCTGATTTTTCTTTCTCCTTCCTTCTTTACTTACCTGTTTCTTAAACTGGGAAGCTAGGCCATATTGTATTCTTCAACCCATGTAAGGTGTTCTAGGGAGCAAAACATTTTTAATTGTGCTTATAGCTACCTTGAATGAATTCAGGGTCTGCATTAAGAAAGAAAGGAAAGAGAATAATGAATAGGTAGTTAAAAATACAGTAAATGACATCTTTGGAACAAGCACATGGAAAATTAGAATAATGTCTGGACTAAGAAACAAAAGCATTTATAGTACGAACTTATTACCTGTATACTAAGACAAGTGAGTTTGTACTTATGAATTTGAAATTTCAGGGCTGGGGCTGTAGCTCAGTGGCAGAGTGCTTGCCTAGCATGTGTGAGGCACTGGGTTCACTCCTCAGCATCACATAAAAATAAACAAATGAAATAAAGGCATTCTGTCCATCTATAACTACCAAAAATTGTTTTTTTTAATTAAATAAAAATAAATAAAATTAAGATACTGTGTCGATCTACAACTGAAAATATTTTTTTAAAAAAGAAATTTCAAAATAAAAATTTGCTTCTATACAGCCATACCTGCTAAATCCTTAATCAATGCAGGTATATTTAATATAATTTCTATATTTGGGGAAAAAAGATGAAACTTTTCTGATTTTTTTTTTTTTTTTTTAAAGGCAGAGGGAAATTGGGGGTTTTAATTGACCATATGTTTAGTTGAATTGGAAAAGAAATGTTTTGCAGAACAGATACTAATGAAATCCTTTGGTTAATCTCATGGGCTTTGAGCCTGATGCAAGAGTAAGGGTGTGTTCCTCAGTTTAATATCACAAAGCCAGTTTCTAATACAAGGCTGGCGTTGAAACATAGAGCAAATGTCAGAGAGCCTTCTTGACTTTTCTGTAGTTAAACTTGGTGCCATTTTTTTCATTTGTTTAATTCCTTGGAAATTCTGCCTATTTTCTTTTACTCATTTTATATTTTAGTTTTTTGTTTATAAAATCAAAATTGCTATGCTATTATTCCCTTAGTATACAGGAGCAATTGACTCTAAGACCCCCATGGATACCAAAATTTGCTGATCCTTAAGTTTGTTATATAAAATGGTGTGGCATTTGCTTATAATTAGTAGGCACCTCATCCATGATGCTCCCCCCTCTGCCCCCCACCCAGCTACTGGTAATTGAACCCATGTTCAATCTATCACAGAGCCACATCCCCAAACCTTTTTATTTTAGATTTTAACTATCCTGCTAGGTGGGAAACAGTATCTTATTGTGTTTGACTTGTGTTTCCTTAATGAATGATACTGAGTATCTTCTCATATGCTTATTGGCTATTTATATATCTTCTTTGGAAAAGTGTTTATTCAAGTTCCTTGCACATTTTTTTTAAAAAGCTCATTGTTGAGTTGTACTGCTTGATACATTGTAGATACTAGACCCTTTTCTAATGTATGATTTGCAAATATTTTCAATCCTATATGTTGTCTTTTCACTAAAAAAAATATATATATATATTTTTTTTTAAAGTATATATAAAGTATTAAATATATATATTTTTTTCTTTTCCTTTCTTTTTTTTTTTTTTTTTTTTTTTTTTTTGGTGGTGCTGGGGATTGAACCCAGGGTCTTGTGCATGCAAGGCAAGCACACTACCAACTATATCCCCAGCCCTCACTTTCTTGATAATGTCTTTTGATATGCACACATTTTTGCTTTTGATGAATAGAGGTAGTTTTAGTTCTTCCCTTCTAAGCAGATGTCTTTTATTTCCTTTTCTTGTCTAATTGCTTTGGCTAAAACTCCCAGTGTAAATGTCGACTGTCACTAGTAGGACCAGGCATCTTTATCTTGTTCCTGATCATATGGGGAAAACTTCCAGTTTATCATCAAGTATGATATAACTGAGTGTTTCATAAATGCTCCTTATCATATTAAGGACTGCTACACATACCCACCAAAAAAAAAAAAAAGAAAGAAAGAAAGAAAAGAAGTGTTAGGGAGGATGAGGAGAATTTGGAAACTTTGTGCACTGTAGATGTGAATGAAAATGATATAGCTGCTTTAGAATACAGTTTGGCAGTTCCTCATAAAAGCTAAACATAGGATTACCCTATGACCCAACAATTTCCTTCCAGGATATGTGTTCAAAAGAATTGAAAGCAGAGACTTGTGTGCCACTGTTCACAAGAGCCCAAAGGTGGAAACAATCCAAATATCTGTCAACAGAGAAATAATTTTATGTGTATATATTAGTTGCTCAGCTAATTCTACATTGTGGATGAACCTTGAAATTTTTATCTTAACATAGTAAATATGTCAATGAATTATATGCCTAAAAATGGTTTATATGGAAAATGTTACATATATTTCACCACAATTTAAATTAAGTCTTTATTTGTATTATCTAATTCTCTCCTTTTGTTTTTCCCCCCAAAGTTTTTTTGTTTGTTTTTTTGGCAGTAGGGATTAAACGCATGGCCTTGCACATTCTAAGTACTCACTGTTCACTGAGTTCCACTTCCAACCTCTTATTTCTTTTTTTTTTTTATTGTAAACAAATGGGATACATGTTGTTTCTCTGTCCAACCTCTTATTTCCAAAAACTTTAACTAGGTTTTACAAAGACCCGTGTAAAAAGGTGATCCTTTTTCTTAGGTTTGCTTTCAGTGTATTTTATTTTTGTTATGTCTGTCTGATATGGATCTAAGTAGTCATCTTGCTCAGTTTTATAGTAAATACATTCATGAACTTGATAACTTCTAAAGTGTGTATATTTTCCATTTCAAACTATGAATAGTTTAACCAGTTAAATTGTAATTGTTTTTTACAGTAGCTGTTTGATGAGGTAGCTACAATTTTATGTTGTCATGAAAGTAGAATACTATGCTTCCCTAGTATCGCCACTTTTGTAGAATTTTGACAGCATGCCTTTTTCTTAAGCTAAATGTTGAGACAAAATTAGACCATCAGTTGGACTAAGTTTCTTGAATCTTGCATTCTGCTTAGTTTTAGCCCAGATGGACACACAGACCCTAAAGAGTCTCCATATGTTTAATTTGCCCTTTTGTTTCAATAGGCAACCTGCAGGGACTGGTGAAACTATCAAGCTGTGCCTTTCTGGCATAAAAATGTTAATTTCTTACCTTATCATATGCCAATTAGTAAATAATTTCCAAAATTATTAAGGGAATACTTTGCACTGAGGTGTGAACCCAAATTTTACGTCCACAAGAGAATTCTTCACTGTCTAATCACCTTTTTAAAGAAACTTTTGTTGATCCTATTAGTCTGTTGTTGTCATCTTCATAGTTATTTATTCTTAAATGAAAGTGTCATTTTATTTGGATGTTCTTCTGCCTATTATGCCACCCTTATCCCCTCTTAAAAACTAACTGGGGCTGGGGAGATAGCTCAGTCGGTAGAGTGCTTGCCTTGCAAACACAAAGCCCTGGGTTCGATCCCCAGCACCGCAAAAAAAAAAAAAAAAAAAAAAACAAAAAACAAAACTAACTGGCATATAATAGGTACCCAGTGAGTACCTCACTTATGAGAGTCTCAAAACTATCATCTGGACTACCTTTTTTTTTCTTTTTAACTGTGGTTTTACCCCTTGATTTCAGTTGACTTCCTACACATGGTTTGTTCTCCATTTTGACAGAGATCATTAAACACTACTTGGTCATGTAATTGAATTAGCAATCTGACAGTCAAGTGACAATGTTTATTAGTATATACCATGAAAAATTGTGTGTATATTAGAACATAATTTTTCCATTATGAGTAGCCTGATTAATTATTAGATGCATACCATTCTAGAGTAGCCTGATTAATTATTACATGCATTTCAGCTTTAAGTTGGAATTTGATATTATGAAAGATACTCCAGAATTTTAGATTAATCTTAGTATATTCTTTTGCTTGAGGGTTTTATTCTTTTTGAAATGAAGATAACGCTGTGGTGTTTGTTGGAGTGCTACACTATAGTATACACCACCTTATTGATTAGTCCTTTCTAATCAATAGCTTTTTCAAAGTTGTTCTGTTTTCCCTAACTGTGGAAGAAATGATAGAGAAGATTGAACTTTTCTCATTTAGGGTTATTAACCTGTTAATATTTTTGGTGTAACTAAAAAAAGAAAAACCTTAAGTTTTTTATTTGTGATACCCCTGAAGAATACTTCCCAACCTCTCCATCCTTGTTTTCTTTCTCTCTTTCTTTCTTTCTTTCTTTCTTTCTTTCTTTCTTTCTTTCTTTCTTTCTTTCTTTCTTTCTTTCTTTCGTGTGTGTTAGGGATCAAACACAGGGTCTTTCGAGTGCTAGGTTAAGTGCTCTACCACTGAGCTACATTCCTAGCCCACTTGGATTTCTTTTCTTTTTTTTCCTTTTCTTTTGTGTATGTGGGAGATATGGGGAGTTGAACCCAGGTGTGATCTACCACTGAGCTGTATTCCTAGCCATTTCATTTTATTTTTCACTAAATTGTCCAAACTAAACTTGGAATTCCTTAAACTTGGAATTCTCTTGCCTCAGCCTCTCCAGTGGCTATTTATTTTTTTGTGTAGTACTGGGGATTGAACCCAGGGCCTTGTGCTTGCAAGGCAAGCACTCTACCAACTAAGTTATATCCCCAGCCTCTATTTTATTTTTATTTTGAGAGAGTCTCACTAAGTTACCAGGGTTGGCATTAAGCCTGCAAATCCTCTTGCTTCAGAAGCATTGGAATTACAGGCTTGTGCCACTGCACCTGACATTTGGTTTTCTTTTAAATATCTTTTATGCTTTTGTTCCCTCTCAAGCTGAACATCAGAAATTTGCATTAGCCTGATATATATAAAGAAAATAGTATTGCCCTGACATAATGTTCAAGTCATCATTATAATAGAGATGTATTTATTTAGTCTTAACACTGTGCTCATGAGTTATATAGATGTACAGTCTGTTACTACTTAGACTTTAGTCTAATTTAAAGTGTTTTAGTATTCTTGAACGTCATTAAGTTGATAGATTGGTTGTACAATTACTTCATGTAAAGAGCACTATTTTCTGGCTCTGGGGATAAAGGTTAGTAACTGATACTGCTATTTTCAGTAAAATAAGCAAAAATGATTCATGAAATCAGTGGTCAAGTGTTATCCAAATATATTCTAAAAATAAGAATGAAAAGTAATGATGGGTAATAGTATATCAGGTTGATTTTTATTTTCTTCATTATTTTCCATTCCTTCCCTCATCCCTCTACCCCAGTATTGAGAATTGAACCCAGGGATGCTATAGCACTGAGAACTACATCCCCAGCCCTTTTTATTTTTATTTTGAGACAGGAGTCTCTCTAAGTTGCCTGGGCTGGCCTCGAACTTGGGATACTCCTGCCTCTGCCTCCTGAAGGAGCTGGGATTACAGGTGTGTGCCATCACACTTGGCTTTATTTTCTGGATTTCTTATATTGAAACTATTATTTTTGGATTTGAAACAAAAAAATAAATATTTTTTAGATATAGCACATGCTGAGTACACAAGCATACAAAATACATAGAGGAGCTAAGAAATCAAAATTGGATCAGGTTAATTATGTGAAGTTTTTTTGGAAGAATATGTATTGTACTTCTTTGTGGGCCTTAATTAACTGTAGTCTGGCCAATATTTTTCTGATGTTGCCTCATTTCTTTCATCTATCGTCAGTCATTTAGGTACTATATAATAATTGTAAGAGGTTATCAGGTCGTACATGCGGGAAATAACAGAAATAAAGGACAGTTATTTGTGTTTTGCAGATTGCTTCATGTACGAAATGGAAACTGCAAATACCATTTGGGTGAAGAAACATTTAAGTTAGCGCAGACATATATGGAAAAACTGTCAAAACATGGCCAGCAAGCAAACAAAGCTGCACTTTATGGGGAACTGTGTGCACTCCTGTTTGCAAAAAGTCATTATGACGAGGTAAGTGTTTCGAGGTATATGTCAGTGTAACTAGTAATTAATTGTCCATAAAATGTATAAATCAAATAATCTTATCATTTGTCTTATAAATCTCGGTTTCACATATTGTTTACTTAAAGTGATACGCATTTGTAATATTTAAAATAATATGAAAGGAGTGTTGGAGTGTTTATCAAATGGATTAAAAAAAATTTTTTTTACTTGTCGATGGACCTTTATTTATTTATTTGTATGTGGTCCTGAGAATTGAACCCAATGCCTCACATGCTAGGGAAGCACTCTACCATTGAGACACAACCCCGTCCTGTCAAATGGATTTGAAATATATATATGTACAATTTAGGGCCTTTTTTATTTTTTAATTCGACCAAATGTTTTTCTGCCTAAATCCATCTGTTAAACATCTTAGATGTTTTTGATTGGATGTATAGTTCTGGGTGAACTCTCTTAACTTGAAAGGCATTTGCTCATTAGGAAGGTAGATTTTTCTAAATATATTTTTATTGTTTTAATTGTAGATGGACAGCATGCCTTTATTTTATTTGTTTGTTTTTATGTGGTTCTAAGGATTAAACCCAGTACCTTACACGTGCAAGGCAAGCACTCCGCCACTGAGCTACAGCTCCAGCCTTGGGAAACTAATTTTTATTTACAGCTTATAGTATTGCTTTTCTCCTTCCTCTTCCTTATGAACAAGATTGCTTCATTCCTAGTTTTATACTATTAACTTAATGCTTTGGTGATAATACATAGTTGGCAGGTATCTATGTGCTTTGCTGCTTGGTTGCTTTATATATGGGAGAATATCATAATTATTTCATGCTATCAGTCATCATTTAGCTTTTATATTTTAAAATTATCCCAATCTTTATCCTATTCTATTACAAGTATATATTCCATATTTAAAGGAATATATGGGACTTTAAGGGAAATTACAATTAGCAGTGATGCCAGAAAATTCTAGAATAGTTGAAAAAGGATGTTTGTGCTTTTAATATTTTTGTAAGAATACATCAAACTGACATGCAAAAATCTAAAATCCTTATCAGCATAACTTCAATTTTTCAGGAAGTAAATGTACTTGTGATTTTTTTGATGTTGAGATTCTATGTCTGCTAAATTTGTTCTGTGGGTGGATTGTCTTACTACCCTTCGTATGCAATGAATATTCCATAGTTGTTTATCAACTTAGATGCAGGGCTTGGCACCTTTTTATAATTTTTACACACCAGAAAATAGCTCCATTCACAGAAGCTCTTTGTGCAAAAGCATTTCACGAAAAGTGAGAGTGAGGTTAACATCAGATATTAAGTAATGCCCATCTTTAAAAGTTCTTAGATGCCCCACCATCTTTTTATATCTTTGCATGAACTCAGCCATCTCTGGTTCCTCTTTCATCATTTCCTTTCTCTCTCTCCTTTTTTTTGGCCCTCATACTGCTCTCTAGAACACTGTAGTCTTTTTTTCTTCCCCTTATTTCATGGAGTAGTTCATATCTTGCCATTCTTTACTCATGAGCCTTTTATTTACTTGTTTCCATTTTCTTTCTTTACTAGGTCATTAATATTTAATTGACAGGTTTTTTTTGGATTTAGGGGTTTAAACTATGCCTTATTCATGGTCTTTGCAGCTCTCAGCACATTCATGAGGAATGTTTAAGTCTGTTAATGTTTCTTGGGTAATTTGACCGTGTATTCTTTCATAAACTTTTCGTTGCTATCTGCAGGAAACTGCAAATCTCAAGAATATAGTGTGATAAATTATCACCAAAGTTTTATTAGTCACAGTAGGGTAGGCTGTACTGAGTCATTGTCAATCCCAAAATAACAATGATTTGTAACAAATGTTTGTTGTTTTGTTATGCTTAGGATGACTGTAGCTGCACTTAGCAGTATGTTTACACTTTGGTCAAGACCCACTATGGTTTACTTAGAACATCTATCTGGAATATTAAAAGCCTTGGAGCAGAGGCAGAAACATCATGAGAAGTACTGCTTGCTCTTAGAGTTTTCTTCCAGAAATTATACATTTAACTTGTGTTTATATTTTAATTGACTAAAGGAAGTCACACAGCATGCTTGTCTCTGTGTGTGTTTGTGGGTTTGTCCCTCCCACTGCCTTTCTCTCCTTCCTCTCTCCTCTATCCTCTCCTCTCTCCTCTCCGCCCCGCCCCCCACCTCCCATCGCTGGTGATTGAACCCAAGCAGCTTCTTTGTTCTATACCATTGAACTGAACTATACCACTAGCCCTGTGCTTGTTTTAATTTCAAAGATAAGTACATCATTCCCAAAGATGCAAGGAAGAGGGCCTAGGACAGCAAATATTTTTTAATGGTATGATAGTCTACATCACTTTTTAACCTTATGACATTGAAACCAAATCAGTTTATTTAGTATCCTGCAATCACAAACCAGGTTTTTGGACCCAAATCTGAGTGGGTTAAATTGTTTTTATTTCATTTTTGCATTACAAGTACTTCTGAAGAGCTGTTCCTCTTAAGTGAGAATGGAAGAAAAGGAAACTTCCAGAAGAGAACAAATAACTTTCTAATATATTTTCTCCTTATCCATTATAATGCCTTTCACAAAATTGTTTTGTTTACTTTTTAAAAAATTTTGTTTATTTATTGCTCTGCTGGTCCTTGTACATTCTAAGATATATTTTGAGCTATATCTTCAGCCTTTTTTTAAAAATTGCTGTATTGTAATCTTATATAACAGTGAGATTCACTATGCCATGTTTTTACATGCACATAAGTTGATCAATCTGATTCCCTCTACACACACTTTTTTTTTTTTTTAATTTTATTTGTAGATGCACACAATACCGTTGCTTAATATTTTCTATTTATTTTTATTTGGTGCTGAGGATTGAACCCAGTGCCTCACACGTGCCAGGCAAAGCACTCTACCATTGAGCCACAACCCCAGCCCCCTACGCACACTTTTTATTTTTTTAATTTTATTTATTTATTTATTTATGTACCAGGAATTGAACCCAGGGGCACTTAACCACTGAACCACATCCCCAGCCCCCAACTTGCTATCCTTCTGCCTCAGCCTCCCAAGCTGGCATGTACCACCACACACAGCTATTTTTTTAAAAAAATTTTTTTTGGCAGTGTCTCAAAGTTGCCCAGGCTGGTCTCTAATTTGTGATCTCCTGCATCCACCTCCTGAGTAGCTGGGATTAAATATGTGCACTATTATGACCAGCTTGTTTTGTTTCTTTATACCAATTTATTTTGCCCTTTTCCCCCCCTTCTCCTAGTAATCACTAGAAGTACATTTTTTGTTTTGTTTCCCATTATGTGCCTAGATGCTCTCTTGTTGCCTGCCTTGTAACCTCTCTTCACTTGTATAGAGACATTCTGTCAATTGAATGTGTAACACAAAGTGCAGGCACTTTATGAACAATGGCTGGTACAACATAAGCACTTAACAGGCGATTAAGATTTTTTTTTTATTTGCGGTGCTGGGGATTAGAACCCAGGGCCTTATGTTCGTGAGGCAAACACTCTACCAAGGGAGCTATATCCCCAGCTACCCAATTAAGATTTTTTTTTAAAAATTATTTTTTAGTTGTCAATGGACTTTATTTATTTATATTCAGTGCTGAGGATTGAACCCAGGAACTCACACATGCCAGGCAAGCACTTTACCACTGAGTCACAACCCCAGCCCCAAGATTCCACCCCCCCGTCCCCCCGCATAGTAGGGATTGAACTCAGGAAGCTGTACCACTGAGTTACATCCCCAACCCTTTTTATTTTGAGACAGGTCTTTTTGAAGTTGCTTAGGCTGGTGTGTGCCATACCATGCCTGGGCAGGATGTAAAATAGTTAGTGTTGTAGTAGGGGAAGTAAAATACAGGAAACTCAGACTAGGACTGAAACCTGAAAGACAAGTTAGGTGGGTTAAAGGGTTAGAGGAAGGGACGATGTATTCTAAGGCCGCGGAAATATTATGTACAAGGACTTCTGGGCAAAAGAGAACATGCCTCTCATTTCCTGAACATGTGTCATTAAAGATCTGATTCAGAAAACCTGTAGAAGCAGAGTAAAAATAATGTAACATTCATACTTGGAAGAAACTACTCACAAAATTTTCATGTATAAATATTTGGTGTGATATTTGTGTACTGATAGCTTGTTAGAAAAATTTGCATTCATTTTGTTAAGTACTGTCAAATTTGAATTATCACAGTTGTTCTTTTAAAAATATTTTGTTTTTTAGGCTTATAAATGGTGCATTGAAGCAATGAAAGAGATTACAGCAGGCTTACCAGTTAAAGTTGTGGTTGATGTTTTGAGGCAAGCATCTAAGGTGAATATCATGTTAAAATTATTAAATGAATTATAGGATTTATCAGGATTTAAATTTGTTTTAGTTAACTTACTATTAATATTATATTCTAAGTTTCTGTGCCCAGTTTTAGAAACTTGATTTCTAACCCAAACTGTCTTACATAGACTTTGTTAATTTTCTTATTGCCAAGGAAACTTGTGATATAATTCATTTTAGTAATTGTTTCAGCTCACTGAAGTACAAATCATGGTATTTTGGGGTTATTCTGACTTGAGTTTTTGATTTTCTTAAACCCATAGAATAACCTGAATTCTTTAGGCCAAAACTATGTGGGCTCTGATCACTTTTCTTATTAAGGATAACCTAGTATTAAGTGTTTTACTCTAATATTGCAGTCTCACAGCAAGACACCTTGCTATACTTGACCTGCTAGATCGTCTCTATTTGAATTTTTCTAGTTTCTTCTTATTCTGTAAATAAATGCGTTAATTTTTTGACCTTTTAGTAGCATTTAAAAATTACTGCTTTGGAGGCTGGGGATGTAACTCAGTGGTAGAGTACTTACCAATCATGCATGAGGCCCTGGGTTTAGTCCCCAGCACTGTGGCAGGGTGGGGGTGGTAAAAATTACTGTTTTGGTGCACTGAAGCCTTAAAGCATTAATGCACTTTTCACATATACTCTTTCTAGAAGTTTCTCAAATTTGAATATTCCATTTTCATCGGTTTTGCTTATGGAAATTCAGTTGGACAAAAGATTACACAAAATTCTGGATCTAAAAGACTGCAATATTTCTGTGAACATTAAATCACTTTATTTTAGAGCAAATAAAGCAGCATAGGGTTGGGATTGTGGCTCAGTGGTAGAGTGATTGCCTAGCACATGTGAGGCACTGAGCTCAATTCTCAGGACCACATATAAATAAATAAAAATAAAAATCCATCAACAAATAAAAAAAAATCATAAATATTCAGGTTATCATCAGCACTAGAAAAGGTATCTTAGCATATTTATAATTAATTGAAAACATCAAATATTCATTTAACATAGAGTTAAATATGCAAGATTTATTTTCCTATATGCGAACAATAGAGTTTAAAAACTACTGACTATCCTCATGGTTGGAAATATTTTGAGAGGTGATAGAAAAACTTGAAATTCTGTGCATTTAAAAATTATTAGATGAGTCTAAGGCATGCCACCCTAAATACTCCCCATCTCATCTGATAAGCAGGGTTGGACCTAGTTAGCACTTGCATGGGAGACCACCTGTAATACCAGTTACTGTAGGCTTAGAAAACAATACTACAGGAAAACTACTCAAGATCATTGTAAGCCACTCTAGAATTAGGTAAGTACGTTTTAAGAATGTGGAAGGATAGTATTTGTTAAGGACACTTTATCATGATGGTTTTGCACATCAAAGTTTTAAACTTTATGGTTTTCCTAGGTTATATACAGATCTGTTTATAATAGAATTTGTAAGTAATTTGGAAATAAAGAAATTGCAAATAGAATCCTTCTGTTTAGAGATTTTTTTTCTTACTACTACAATAATTGAAATATATAAACTATATTTATTGTAGCACACTAATAACTGCTTGAGAATTAACAATTTTTCATTTTGTCTTTAGGCTTGTGTAGTAAAACGTGAATTTAAGAAGGCAGAACAGTTAATTAAACATGCGGTATATTTGGCACGGTAGGTGGTGGTTATTAAAAATGTCATTTTTGAATTATTACTCTACATTGTATACTAATAGTTTTTCATCCTTTTATAGGGATCATTTTGGATCCAAACACCCAAAATATTCTGATACACTGCTAGATTATGGGTTCTACTTACTCAATGTAGATAATATCTGTCAGTCTGTTGCAATTTATCAGGTATGTTGGTTTTTTTTTTTTTTTTTTTTTCCTTTCAATCTAAATTGACTTGCTGACTTATATTGTTTGTGGTATATGAATCACTATTTCAAAATAAACCCTTTGAGCCCTGTCTCCCTCTTATAGGGCATTCATTAATTTACAAAGTATAACATAAAAGGCTTAAAAACTGATGTTTTAGAAATTAAACTTATGAGATTGGGTATATAAAATATTAAGATGTTTATTTTAAATTAGTTGGTATTTTTTAAAAGCTTACAATATTATTAAATATTTTTATTACTTTTTCAGGCAGCCCTTGACATTCGACAGTCAGTGTTTGGTGGCAAAAATATCCATGTAGCAACTGCTCACGAAGACTTGGCTTATTCTTCTTATGTTCACCAGTATAGCTCTGGGAAATTTGACAATGCACTGTAAGTTCCACATTCCTTTTCAGTAAATTATTAAATTCCATTTTTTTGTTTATTTTGTTTTGGTTCTTTTCCCCCAATAAATAGTACTTAATGTACTTCATGGATTAAATTTCTCTCCTGGAGCTTTAAGAAGATGCCTAAAATGTTACTTAAGTCATTTTACAATTATACCAATTTATAAGCCACTTATTTAGATTTTGTAGTTTAATATTGAGACATTTTTGTATAGAATATGACTTCTCTTTTGATTATTTCCTTTAATAATTTTTCTTTGAGTAATGTAGCAGCCTCTGGCTAAATATTATTTTAATAACGTAAAAACATCTTGCTTAAAACACAAATACTGAATAAAATATCACAGTCATCTCTTAAAATGTGTAACTGAGCTTTCAAGAATAAGGAGAAATCTTAACCAATAATGAATGAAAAATGCAAAGGCACAAACTATAGTATAAATCACTCAGTTGGTAGGAAAGCTTAGAAGTTTCTGTAACTGGCCATGAGATAGAACTGAAACCCTCACAAGTATGCCCTCAAGAAAAGGACAAATGGGGAGGAAAACATTATCCCACACCAGAGACATGACAAGGAAACTGTCTGAGCTTAGACTCACAGTAAACTAAAGGAGCGTCACAGGGGAATGTATTAATTACAGATTATACCACTTTGGAGCCTGGGGATCATGCATGCAGGAACCCACAGACTGAGAAGAACATCGAAGAGCACTATGAGGCTGCTAGTTCTCTTGGGATATCTTCTGGGAGAAAACCCAAAACTCTTTAAAAACATCTTGTAGATGTAGCTCACCTAAAGTCAAGTCACCATCAAAAATTACAAAATATGGGCTGCAATTGTGGCTCGGTTCTAGAGTGCTTGCCCAGCACATGTGAGGCACTGGGTTCGATCCTCAGCACCACATAAAAATAAATAAACAAAATAAAGGTGTCATGTCCATCTACAACTAAGAATATTTTTTAAAAAAATTACAAAATACATAAGGAAACACTTCTATGAGCGAGGGTCAGCAGACATAATGAGCAGAATTGGAACCCTATGACTTTAAGTCAAAATATTTTGAAGTGGGGTCTGGGGAATGTTACCCAATTGGTAGAGTGCTTGCTTCTCAAGCACAAGGCCCTGGGTTTAATCCCCAGCACCACCAAAAAAAAAAAAAATTTATACACACACACACACACCCATACACACACACATTATAAAGTATGTATGCTTTAATGATTAAAGATATAAAATGGGTTGGCAAACTGTAGCCTGCAAGCAAAGTAAAATTTTACTGGAATGTAGCCCTACTAATTGTTTCATCTATTTTCTATGAGTGCTTTCATACCACAACAACAGAATTAGATAATTGGGACAGAGAATGTGTGATCAGCACAACCTAAAATATTTACTATCTGACACCTTAAAAGTTTGCCAACCCTAGACTGGGGATGTGGCTCAGTGGTTAAGCACCCCTAGGTTCAGTCCTCAGTACCAAGAAAAAAAAAGTTTGCCAATCCTGATATAAAAGAAGAAGTCAATATACTATTTTGGAGGGAAAATTCAAAAGACAGATTTTGTTTACTTTTTTTCCCCCCGAAGTTGCCCAGGTTGCCTTGGGACTCCTGGGCTCAAGCCACCCTGCCTTAGCCTTCAAAAGACTGGTACTACAAATACCCAGTTTAGATTTCAAAATAAAACAACTGATACATGCTACAGCACCACTGACCACTTGAAAACTTTGTGCTGAATGACAAGCTTATCATAAAAGATCATATCTTGTATAATTTCATTTATATGAAATGTACAGAAGAGGCAAATCCATAAAGACAGAAATTAAATGAGTGTTACTTAGCCTTGGAGTTGGAGGGAAATGAGGAATGACTGCTAATGGACCTGGGTTTCTTTTTCTTTTTTTTTTTTTTTTTTTTAATGTTTTTAGTTTGTAGACACAACATCTTTATTTATTTAATTTTATGTGGTGCTGAGGATCAAACCCACTGCCTCACATGTGTGAGGCAAGTGCTCTACCACTGAGCTATAACCCCAGCCCCCTGGGTTTCTTCTGAGGTGATAAAATATTCTAAAATTGATTACAGTGATGGCCGTAAAATTCTGTGATTATACTAAAAAAATCTCTGAATTATACACTTTAAATGGATGAATTGCTTGTTATGCAAATTAAATCTTCATAAGAAAAAGACCTATTGTAAAAAAATAAAAATAATAGCTAGAAATGGAAAATAGTCATTGACATTAAAACTCAGTAGCAGGTTAAACATCAGATTTAATTACAACTAGAGAGAATTAATAAATTTGAAGATAGGTTTGAGAAAATTTAGGATTACTACAAATAAAGATAGGAGGCTTGGAGTTGTTTGCAAACTGGTAGATAAAATGGATAAATAGCTTACCTTCTACTTGATGAGATGGGCCATAAACAAATAACCAAACGTGTCAGGTAAGAATACTTCTATGAAGAATAAAGAAGGCTGAGTTTAGAGAATGATGATAGATTATCTGTAGGGACTTTTGTATAGTCTGTTCTGGAAAGACCTGTTTAATGAGAGTGAGCCATGTGAATACTCAGGGGAAGAACATTGCAGAGAGAGGGTAAATCACATGCAAAAGGTGAGACTGCTTTGCATGTTCGGAAACTTGTAGGCCTATATGGCTGGAGGGGTAAGAGAGTTAAAAGTTTAGTCCACGATTGATTGAAAATGTGAAACAAACAAAAATTGATTTTTTTACCATAGTTTTAAAAGTATTTTCTATCAGAATTATATTATAGTGTGATTTTTTTAATGCTTAAATCATTTTTAAGTAAAAAGAAATGCCAGACTATAATCTATCTGTATTACAGATTTCATGCAGAAAGAGCTATTGGTATCATTACCCACATCCTACCTGAAGACCATCTTCTTTTGGCTTCCTCAAAGAGGGTGAAAGGTACCCTTTGTAACCTAGTTTCAGATAATTTTAAAATGATAATGTATGGCATAAAATAGGGATATTTATTTTCTCAGTGGTAGTAGAATTGGGCCATATCTTATATTTCTAAAATAACCAATTCTCTCAACTCCACTGGAGGATTTCCAGTGGTTCTTAATGAAAAGTTGTTTGCTTCTCTCATATAATATTATTAAGATGCCTTGCTTTTTCCTATCTCTCCTTCCTTTCTTCCTTTCATGAATGAAATTAATGCATGCATTTCTTATGAGAAAATAGAGTTCAAAATGATTGCATTGTCACGAGTAAAATACTGAAGATGGGTTTTATAGCTTTAAGAGGAGTTTTTGTTTGTGTTTGTTTTTGGTTCGGGGGATTGGGGACGTGCTAGGCGGCAAGTTTTCTCCCTCCAGAGCTGCTGCTGCTGTGTGTGTGTGTGTACGTGCGCGTGTGCGTGCTGGGGATTAGGAGTGCTTGACCACTGAGCTACATCTTCAGTTCTTTTATTTATTTATTTTTTTATTTTGAGACAGGGTCTCACTATTTGCTGGGCTGACTTTTAACTTGGGACCCTCCTGCCTCAGACTCCTGAGTCTGGGATTACAGGGATCTGCCTCTTGCACCCAGCCCACCAAAGCTTTTTGATTTAGTACATTTATTTTGCTAACATATTGGGTCATCCTTAGGGTGATTTCATGCCTATTGGATAATTTTACCTTATTTCTGGAACTGGATGTTTTCTTTCTCAAGGTTGACAATTAAGTTACACAAGCACATGAAAATTTCAAAAATCTAAAGGTAGTTTAAAAAATAAATAAGTTACCTGAAACTCCACCAATTCTGAATCAATATTTTGATGAATGTTTTTTCAGCTTTTTTTCTTTAAATAAGATAATTAAGTGAATAAGGATTTCTTTTAGTTTTATAACCTATTTTCACCTAATGCATTATGAATGTTTTTTCCATTTGAAACCATGTTGCTATTTACCTTTTTTTTTTTTTTTGGGTGCTGCCGATCGAACCTAGGGCCGTGTGCTTACAATTAAGCACTCTACCGACTGAGCTATCTCCCCAGCCCCTACCCTTTTTTATAGAAGTGTTTTTAACCTCACCTCTGTTATTGACCTTTAGTATCTTTTTAAAATTTATTTTTATATATATTTTTAGTTGTCGATGGACCTTTAATTTATTCATTTATATGCAGCAGCACTGAGGATTGAACCCAATGCCTCACACATGCTAGGCAAGCACTCTACAACTAAGCCTCAACCCCAGCCCCGACCCTTTGGATCTTTAACATTTTGTTCTTCAGTAATGCTACAGTGATGTAAATCTTCTACCCACCTTTATGTAGACAATTATTCAAGAAATGAAATTGGTAAAGATATATGTGTGTGTACATATATGTGTATTTGTGTGTTCTCTCTGTCTCTCTCCATACACACTTAAGACTTTAGATGGAATTTTAAAATTTTAAGTGCAGCTTTGAAAATGAAATATCTTCTGGCCTGATTTAGTGGTCAAGTGAGTAGGAGGAAACCAGTTCTTCTAGTTGTTTTTGGTTAAAGATCATGTTTTATAAAGGGTGGTTTCAAAAACCTTGACACAGTTTCATAACTTTAAAAAGTTTGCCTCTTCCTGACATTTACTTTAAAAATGTACTCATCAGTAAAGTATAACAGTTCATTAAAATAGAAACTGATTCTATAAAATAATTTGAAGTATTCCATTGTTTTTCTTAAATTTGAATTGAATATAGTCTCTACAATAGAATGACTTCTGCACAATTGTACAGTTTGATGTGGAATACTGTGATCCTGACCAATTCTAAATTATAATCACATATAAACATAGTCAATAAATATTACTATTACTTGGTTTTCATTTAGATATTCTGTTGGCTTGATAAATGGTTTCAAAGTACACTAATTGTTGCTTTCTATTCAGCACTTATTTTAGAGGAGATTGCTATTGACTGTCATAATAAGGAAACTGAACAGAGGTTGCTTCAAGAAGCTCATGATTTGCACCTGTCTTCACTTCAACTAGCTAAAAAAGCTTTTGGGGAATTTAATGTACAGACTGCAAAACACTATGGTAACCTTGGAAGACTTTATCAGTCAATGAGAAAATTTAAGGTAGAAACATATTTCATATTTTTCTCTCCTTAAATAATAAATGTTCAGCAGTCTTAAATAATAAAATGTACATTCATTATATTTATACCTTATTCCACAAAGTAATTGAGCAAACAGTGAGTATAAAACAACATAGTTAAAATAAAATTAGAGAATCAGGACCATGGAAAAGTAAGAAACAGGTCAAATCAAAAAGTCTAATATGATTGTTATATAAAGACTTAGAACATAATTCTTTGCTAACTAAAGTATGTCCAGCTCATAACAGAATGCCTGACACATGGTTGATATACAAGAAGTGACAGATATTAATAACAAGAATTAATTGTATAATTACTTATTACTAATTAAATATTCTTAATTATAGCAATGAAATTACTGATTTTGAATCCCTCTTGGGGCTTACAGTAAGGAAAGAATGAGTCTAAGATGTTCATTTTTTGCCTGATAATCTCTTAATATATGTCATTTAGTTAATAAAAACTACCAAAACTCCCCAAAACAAAGTGTATATTTGTACAAATTAATACCTTCTTAACAAGGTCTAATTAAATTTTGGGATGTATTAACTAAAATAAATCACTTTCATTTTAAAATACCTTGTTTATTTCTTCTAACAATTTCTTCTTACTCAAGTTTTCTGTTTTACTTTTGGCATTGGACACTATTACTATTATCACCTTATGTGCACACCAAAAATGAGGAATGCTTCCCTTTGGAAGCTCTTGGAACAGCATAGTATGTTCTTTGATCTTACTACATTATGGCATTCAAAAACTGTCTTTCACATTTAGAAGAATTTTGCTCATTGGGTAAGAATTGTTGACAAGTAAAATATATTGATTCACATAATTATTTTACAGGAAGCTGAAGAAATGCACATTAAAGCAATTCAGATTAAAGAGCAACTTCTTGGTCAAGAGGATTATGAAGTAGCCCTTTCAGTGGGACATCTGGCTTCTTTATATAATTATGACATGAACCAGTATGAAAATGCTGAGAAACTTTATTTGCGATCCATAGCAATTGGTATGTTACCTTTAAATTTCCTTTGTGGGCTGGGGATGTAGCTCAGTTTGTAGAGTGCTTGTCTGTCAAGCACAAGGCCCTGGGTTCAATCCCCAGCACCGCAAAAAAAAAAAAAAGAAAAAAAAATTTTTTTCCTTTGGTAATTTGATTCAGAGACCAATGTGTCAACGTGTCTTTTAATATGTTGTTAAAATGGAACTACTATTACTGAACTGCAGAGGATATCCAGATACCATCAAAACATCAT
Organism: Sciurus vulgaris; assembly: GCF_902686455.1. NCBI lineage: Eukaryota > Metazoa > Chordata > Mammalia > Rodentia > Sciuridae > Sciurus > Sciurus vulgaris. Next base: position 37,143,064 of record NC_136463.1, read on the forward strand.
CTGGAATACTTTGTTAAAGGTTCTTGTTTGATGTTGAAGCCAGTAGTAAGAGGTGTGACTCTTCCAGAGTGTCAAGTGTAGGTAAAAATAGTTACTTTCAAGTTGATACAATTCCTGCTCCTACTCTCCTTCCCCTCACTTCTCTTGTCTTTAACATCACAAATCAGGTTCTACACCTGTTTTTTGAACTTTATATAAATGGAGTTACACTGTATTTTTATGTCTGACTTCTTTTAATGAACCTTAATTTTAAAATATATCTGTGTGTGGCATATCACTGTTACTTGTTAATTTTGTGTTACATAATGTAATATTTTATTGGATTAGTGTGTTATTATCCATTCCACTGTTAATTAACATATGGAAGAGTTGGACAGTTTCTAATTCAAGGTATTACAAAATAAGATGCCATGACCACCATCTGGTGAATTGCCTGTTAAACCTCTTGCCTGTTTCCATATTGAATTGTCTTATCATTTTCTCACTGATTTATAGAACTTCTTTATTTCTATGGATACAACAAGCCCTTTGTTGGTCACATACTTTGCCAATATCTTCTCTCATTGTATTGCTTGTTTTCCTAAGGGTGCCTTTTAAAGAACAGAAGTCCTTTATTTTATAGTGTGAGACAGTAATCAAATTTCATTTTCCATATGGATGTACAGTTGACCCAGGACCATTTCTTCAAAAGATTGTCCTTTTCCTGGTATCATAAATCCCGTTCTCATATTTATATGTTTCCCTCATTAGCCATAATATATTGACTGACTTGCTCAGTCCCCAAATGCATGTGGTTTCAGAATTGGTAATCCATATACCTGTGAAAAACAAACCTGCTACTTAGAGTTCTATCATTGTTATAGTTTTCTTTGTCTTTAACCTAAAAGTAGTATATTTTCAGAATCAACAGCAGTTCAGATTATCACTGACCTCCATATGTGGATAACATATGTGAATATGTTATTCATTTAAAAACAATTAGGTTCATTTACTTTTGTATTACATTTTGCCCCTTTTCTGTTTTTTTAATTTAATTTTTTTTGAATGTGTGAAATATTACTGTTTTTAAAATCACAACTATACAGAAAGGTATGTTCGGGAACATGTAATTTTCCCTCGTTTCTTCTTCCTATGCCCAACTTCCTGCTATATAGATAAAAAACAAGTACTTAGTTATTTTCCTACACAAAAATATAGCATACTACATAAATATTATTTCTTAACCCTTTTTTTTTTTTAACTTAGTATACACTAACATACCCTACAAATCCTTTCATGTAAGTTCATTGAGTGCTGAAATTTTCCTCCGTGGCTTACAGCTTAACATTATGCCATTGAGTGACCATACCACAGTTGATTGAACTGTTTTATGTATTTTCATGTGTTTCTAAATTTTGCCAGAACAGACATTACTCTCATGCATAGACTCATGTGTTTTTTTATGTTGTTGGGAATGCTGCCATTCTTCTTTGAGATTTCTTTTGGACTTTGGTCCTTTAAAACTTTAAAATTTTATGATTCTGCTCTAGTGAAGTCAAGTTCTTTAAACAAGAGAAAAAAGTTTAAAGTCTTAGAGATAGCTTACAGGTGGGAATGGTTTAAAGGTGGTGATATATAAGAATTGTTCTAAACTTATCTTTTTGGGAGTGGGGAGTGGGGAAGTGAGTACTGGGGATTGATCCTGGGGCACTCTACCACTGAACTATATTAGCAGCCCTATTTATTTATTTATTTATTTATTTATTTATTTATTTACTTACTTACTTACTTACTTACTTACTTACTTCCTTCCTTCCTTACTTCCTTCCTTCCTTCCTTCCTTCCTTCCTTCCTTCCTTCCTTCCTTCCTTCCTTCCTTCCTTACTTCCTTCCTTACTTCCTTCCTTACTTCCTTCCTTACTTCCTTCCTTACTTCCTTCCTTACTTCCTTCCTTACTTCCTTCCTTACTTCCTTCCTTACTTCCTTCCTTACTTACTTACTGTGCTGAGGATTGAACCCAGGGCCTTGTGCTTGCAAAGCAAGCGCTCTACCAACTGAGCTATATCCCCAGCCCTATTTTTTTTTATTTTTGAGACAGGGTCTCACTTAAGTTGCTGAGGCTGACCTCAAACTTGAAATACTTCTGCCTCAGCCTCCTGAGTAGCTGAGATTACAGGGATGTGCCATTATACCTGGCAGTGATATAGGAATTGTATCTATTTCTTTCAGGGGAATAAAACCAAGCCACTCTATTTAAAGAATTAAACTGATGTTTGTTGAAAGATCATTACTTCGTTATTGAAACTTTTTTTTATTTTACTAATTTATTTTTATTTTCAGGGAAGAAACTTTTTGGCGAAGGCTACAGTGGACTCGAATATGATTACCGAGGTCTCATTAAACTTTACAACTCCATTGGAAATTATGAGAAAGTGTTTGAATATCACAATGTTCTGTCTAACTGGAACCGGTTGCGAGATCGACAGTATTCAGTGACCGATGCTCTTGAAGACGTTAACACCAGCCCCCAGTCCACTGAAGAAGTGGTGCAGTCCTTCCTGATTTCTCAGAATATTGAGGGACCAAGCTGCTGAGGGAGGACCTCAGTTAACCAATTATCTTTTTCCCAGATTCCAGGGAATTCATACTGTGAAATCAAAACCATGTTGTTTTGGGGGCTGGAATTTGCATTGAAACACTGGTCCAGTCCATTGAAAGCCCTATTTTGGGTAATCCCTATCTTGCAGAGTGTCCGTAGAATAAGCATATATTCAGTTATATTCAGCATGTATCGCATGTATAAGTAGTCTGGCCCACATTCTCAACCTAGTAGAACAAACAACAAAAATCTTTTTTTTTTTTCTTTCTTTTTAAAAAAATAATTCATTTTCAGAAAGCCTGAAAGGAAAAAAAAAAAAAAAAGAACCCCTGAATAAAACTATTTAAGAGTTTAAAAGAGTTGCATTCTTATTATGTAAGGATGATTTTAACAACTTTTTAACATAAAATTCTTCCATGTGGAGGTATTCAATACTGTATTGTAAAGAAATTTTATGGGGAAAACTCTTTATATGCAGTATAGAAAAGTTAACACAAGTACTAATAAAAAAGGAACATCCTGACTTTAGGTTTGGCCACCTTTCCCAGAGAAGTGGATACAACCACTGTAGAACTGTATTACAAGGGAAGGACTGTCAGATTCATCTGAACTGGACCAGTGTTGATCTGTAAGTAATAGAAAATATGATAGAGACCAGTGGTTTTAATTCTTTTTGTTTATTTTTGGTACAACAATGCAAGATGCTCTAATAGTGTTTGCTAACAGGACCAGGAAGATCTAAAAAGGACCAGCCTAATATAGAAGGTGGTTATTTGGACCAGAGGCTTCAGATTATTATTTTAGCCCCTGCATATACCTTTATCAGTAGAATGATTTCATTTAGCTATATAAAGGAAAATGATAATGCACAAATTACATTCATATAATAGATACCAAACTAGGGAAATTTGGCAATTTTAGTGGCACATCATTAGTCAAGGTACATAGATGGCAATGCCATAGCAAGTCTGTAATGTCTGCTGCAACTACCACCATTATTTAAAATTTACCCTAATAATCAACATGATAAAACAAGTATGTTGTCGAAGAGTCATGAAATAGCTAATATCCAGGTGGGAGTTTTAGGTTACTACATTATCTGTGGGGATAATGGAAAATGAATGCCCAGAAATATGTCTTCTAAGAAATTCCTTTATTTTTATGGTAAATAACATAGCATTATTTTATTTGAAATCGAGTAGTCAAGTGGAAAGATCCCCTAATAGATAGATTTCACCAATATGTCTTTCCATTTTTTGGGTTCTAATTTTCTTTTTCTTCTTGTTCTTATTTTTTAAATTAAGCCAGTTGGATTATTTAATGTTGAGGTAATGTTCAAATTTGAGAAGTTATGACATGTAGCAAACCAAGAAACAAAGGTCTTTTGCTGTTACCTCAATTCTTATGATAGTGGCCCATCTGGTGCCTCTACAGTTAAGAATCTGGGTTTCTCCCCTATTTTCAGGGGTTCATGACTTGGCCATTAGAGATGTCATTCCAAGCTAATGCTTGGAGTAGTCTGTGGGTGAGTGAATGTGTGTTGAATTTTGGTTTTCTTTTAACATGCATGTTTGGTGAGAGGGGAAATAAAACTAAATTCACATCGAGTACAGAAAAATTAATTGGCAATTTCCTTTTACATACTTTTTTAACTTCCCAACTTTAACCTTGTTCGAAACTGCTATTTGCAGTTTTGTTAGTTATGAGCCAGTGCATTTAAATTCCCAGGAGGGGATTTATTGGGAGATGTACCTGAAGAGATGAAACAAGCCTAGATCCCTAAGATAATAATTTTGTGATTTAGAAATTTGGATTTTTTTTTTTCTTCAAATTATTTTCTCTTTAAATCCTGGAAAGAATAAATTGGCATGCCTGCAGTTTATGAAGCTGGTCCCCCTCCCAGTTAATTGCAGTCTGGTGCCAAAAGTCACCCTTTGTTAGTTACCAAATAGTCTGTGTGACCTAGGACTAACAATTTAAGTTACATTTTAAGTTACTCAGCTCTATCCTCATGGGCCTATATATTTAATACCTCCAAAGATATTTTCAGGATAGGCTTTGTATACTTTTATTGGTTATTAGAGTCCTACGGTATATTTGTGGTATAGGAATGTTGTGGTAAATTGTTTTTCAATAAATATTTTGAAACTTATGTTTTCCACATGAAGTTTTTTTTTTTTTTTTTTTTTTTTTTCAATTTTTTTTTTCTTTTTCTTTTTTTCTTTTTTGGTTTTGTGCACATACAACATTTCCTAGGATAAAATCAAGCAAATAACTTAAGGCCTTATCCTTCCTAACCCGGTTTGAATTCAACTTAGCTCACACTCAGTGATAAAGTAACATAATATTTAGAAGACTTGGATCACAGGGTGATAATGTCAGCTGGCAGCCACCGTTGTCCCCCACCGCACGTCATTATTGGCAGTTTCTCCTTTTCACCACTGCTTTAACGTAATTTTCTTTAAGTCCATCAATGTTGATATAAAATACACACTCTAGCTTAAGAAAACATTGCTGTTTTGTTAGTGATATGACTTAATTATTGCATTATGCTGATTCTGATGAATAATATCCTAGTAATTTTAAGTGTAGGATTTATACCTCTAGTAAAGATGTTGAGGGCAAGTTAAAGAAATGAATGCCACCATGATTTATGACATTAAAAAATGAAAAAAGGAATAAAATTACACTTGCAATAACCAGACTTTTTATATATAGTGGGGTTGAGTGTAAGGAAGCCCTGGTCAACTTAAAGATTTTTCTGGAGGTTTAATGAAGTAATGTTAAATAAGGACCTTTGGTCTCTTCGTTCCCTGACTTCTACCCAGTCTTTTTTCCTAAAGTTTGGTGCTACTCAAGTTGAGGGCATCAGGGAGCTCTCACATGCCAGTCACTCACTCTTGAATTCAGTGTAATAGAGCCTATTCTGTTTTTGAAGCATAATATTTATGGGTCCCCAAAACTGACTTTGCCCAAAGAATCCTTCTTATCATCAAATCTGTTTAGTTAAGAATGCGCTTGATATTGCTTTATAGTAACCCTTGCCCAAATAGTGTTGCATCGTGAAAACAAAGGATTTGACAAGAGACCTTTGTTCATAGCCTATTGGGAAGAGTTCACAATTTTGTAAAAATTAAGTACTAAAAGCCATGTGTTCATGCCTATAGTCTCAGCTACTTGGGAACCTGGACTGGTTGGGAGGATCACTTGAGCTCACAAGTTCTAGACTGTCATGGGCAACACAGCAAAACCTCCATCTCAAAAATTTATTTTTAAATACAGTGACTGCAATCTCAGAAATAATCAGTGCCATTTGGCTTCTTTTTGTAGTGCAGACAGAAAGCTAAACAGTAAACATGCCTAAAACAAGATTGAAGCTTTTGGCCAAAACTTGACAAATTTAAAGAATGATTTGCTAAGTAGCAGATATTATTAAAAAAGCACTTATTTTGTGTTTAAGAAATTTTTTTTAGAATTTTACTTTTGCTTTAAAAATTAATGCATATTTCACCTCTTGACTTTGGAGGACCTCAAGTTACCTGGACATTTTCTTAAAATATGATATTTGGATTAAATTCCAACTTGAACACTTGTAATTCTTTTGTCCACAAATCTCAGGAATGTTTTAGGTGGAAAGCTGGTTTTACCCTGTTGATCTGAAGGAGTGTGCTTTAGGATTTATTAAATAATACTATTCTTAATTGCAATCCTAGGTATCTATAGCATGAGTGGCCTTAGTGAGTTTGTTGAAGTGCACATGTTTTTCAAAAGTAAAATTTAAGATTAAATATATATATGCTATATGTAGATATCTAGAAAACTTGGTTTGTGGTGCACAGTTAAGTGTTGGATCATTAAATAACCGTTGCAGGTACCATTTGTGTAACATCACTCATCTCTCTATATTCCTTTTATGGAAAGATATGTTGCCATGGTAACTAAAACTTTTCAATTTAGTTTTATGATGTGAATGAATGCTACATTTTATTAAATATTACCAGGTCAGTACTATTTTTATACTTTATTAAGCAACAGGGGATTTTAGTTTAATAGCCTCAAAATAAAAAGCTCTTAATGAACAATTAAAAACAAATCACTAACATTCTTTACATGAAAGTCCCCACTACTAGTGCCACAGTAATTTCTATAGAAATATCTAAGGTCATTAGTAGATTTTTGAAGACAGTTCATTGTGTCAGAATGACCTTTCATATCATTCTCACTGACTTGTAGTGCCCACCATTATTTGTAACTATTAAATCATACTAAGTATGTTTGTAACCAGCATTGTGATATATTCTGTACTTGTATTGCTAAAAACGAATTATTGACCTAATAAAAATAGTGTTCCTGCATTCATAGTCTGTTTCCAATTTAGTTGTGACTGCTTTTGTTTGGGACTTTTTATTATAGAACACTGTGAGAGAAACTGCTTGAACTAGAACAAAAGTGCTCTTATTCAAGAAAGTTAAGATGTGTGGCAGAAGAGGCTCATAATGGTATCTGGAGATTGTGTTCATGAAAGCACTTTGAGAATGACCAATGCGAGCAGATTTTTTAGACTTTAAGAAAGTGACCATATCACTCTTCCCTAGTAATCCAGCTCCCAAAGGTTAAAGATGAATAAGAGACCTGGGAGTTCTGCAGGAAAAGGAGAAAATCCTAACTTGGATTTTCAGTTCCAGTTCTGCCTCTGCCCTGTAGGAATTTTTTTTTTTTTTTTTTTTAACCTTTACAAACCTCTTTGCGTTTCATCTCACATGAAGAAGGTCAAATTAGGTCTTCTAAAAACATCACAAGGGACTGGGGTTGTGGCTCAGTGGTAGAGATCTTACCTAGTGCGTGTGAGGCACTGGGTTTGATTCTCAGCACCACATATAAATAAATGAATAAAATAAGATCTATCAACATCTAAAAAATGTTTTTTAAAAGCACCAAGAATCAACATTTTAATAAGCATTTGGACAGTTACAGGAAATGAAGCCACATTTCAAAAAATTATAAAGAAAATATTCTAGACAAAATCCCACCTTTGCTTATAATAGCTCTAACTTCATTCTGCCTTCAGGCATACTAAATTTTTTAAAAATTTTCATGTCTTCATGACTGAAACTCAGAACATGCTGTTTCCTCTTCTATATGGAATGCTATTTTCTAGAAAAGGTCTTACCCATCTGTGAACTTAAAGGCCAACAGAATCTTTCCCTCAGAGTTTTAATTGCCACTTCTTAGTACTAATTCAGCCTTTTATTCAAAGCTGGGCACAGTGGCACAAGCATGTTTGGGAGGCTGAGGCAGGAGGATTGCACATTGTATCCAGCCTCATCAGTTCAGTGAGACACGGTCTCAAAGTAAAGTAAAAAGGGCTGGAGATGTACCTCAGTAATAGAGCACCCAGGGGTTCAATCCCCAGTATTAGAAAAGTGGAATCACCTTATTTTTGTTTAGAAGAAAACTGTTAGACAGAGATTGGTAGAACAAATGAATACACAGAAAAATCTTAATATGTATCAAGCCAGTGGCATATGCCTGTAATCCCAGCAAGATTCTGCTGAGGCAGAAGGATCCTAAGTTCAAGGCCAGCTCTGGCAACTTAGAAACCCTGTCTCAAAAATTAAAATTTAAAAAAAAAAAAAAAATAGGCTTGGGATGTTGATCTGTGGTAAGGCATCCGCAGTACCCCACAACCACCAAAAAAAAGTTTAGGCCAGTTGCTATATAATGATGTAACTTGGAGTATTAAGATTATTGGAGTATTAAGATTATTTCCAGCCTGTAAACTTTACTGATTTGTGCACTTATTCAACAAGCAGCACAGTTTACCCTGTCACATACTGTTCCAAATGTGTTAGCAAACTACACCCAGATACTTTAACACATTTATAGTTAAAAATTTCAAGACAGGATGACAGTATAGCTCGCAGTATGCTATCTCTAAATATATATATATATATATATATATATTTTTTTTTTTTTTTTTTTTTTTTAATACTGGGGATTGAACCCAGAGGGGCTTAACCACGGAACCACATCACCAGTCCTTTTTAATATTATATTTAGAGACAGGGTCTCACTGAGTTGCTTAGGGCCTCAATAAATTGCTGAGGTTGGCTTTGAACTCACAATCATCCTGCCTCACCCTCCCAAGCCTCTGGGATTATAAGCATGCACCACTTCGCCCAACCCAAAATATTTCAAGATGAACATTAGGATGGCTACTCTAAAGTGTCTTCAAGGATGTAGAGACATTGTAACCGTTACAAACTATAGGGTATGTAAAATGGGTCATATGCTATGCATCCACTCTGTATCAAACCCAGGGACACATACAATTATGTATGTATGAGAATCCTCAAAAAAATTTAAATTGCTGGATGTGGTGGCACATACCTGTAATCCCAGTGATTCAGGAGGCTGAGGCAGGAGAATGGCAAGTATGAGGCCAGCCTTAGCAACTTAGTTGAGAACTTGTCTCAAAAAAGAATAGAAAAGAAAATAAAAGCAGGGGGCGGGGTGCGGATGCTGGGGATGTAGGTCAGTGGTAGGGAGCCCCTGGATTAAAATCTAGTACTGGAAGAAAAAGTATATATTCAAATTAATTTAAATGATTTAAAACCCTTATCTGTGTACCCGTGTTCATAGCAACATAACAAGAACCAAAGATGCAAGCAACTCCAATGTCAATGAATAAACAGATGCGACACTGAAAATGAAATATTCAGCTTTAAAAGAAATGTTTACATGTGCTACAACCTTAAGAACATTACGTAAGCAAAATAAACCAAACACAAAGAGACCATTAAAGATTCTACTGACATGAGGTGTCTAGAGTAATTAAATGCATAGAAGCAAAAAGAATGGTGGTAGAAACTTGCAGGGAGGGAGAATGGGGAATGGTTGCTTAATAGGTATTCTGTTTTACGTGATGTAAGTTCTGGAGATGGGTTGCCCAACAATGTGAATGTAATTACACTAGATAGCGCTGCAGACCCTCAGCCCTGATTGGAGAGCTTAGAAAGCTAACTTCCTGCACTGGGAGAAATTATACCAAAAAGGCGGGGGCGGGGAGTGGAACAAGTGGCTTTTTGTATAATAAAATAAAATAATGTTAAAAAGAGGACACATGACCTTTAGGAAAAGCCTCAAGAGAAGGCCATGGAATCCCTTTTCTTGACCAACATATGTGCCCTGTCTCTGAGCTGGGATGAGGAGAAAGGAATTAATCCCATGGAGTATACTGGGGCTGCTAAACTGACATTTAAAATTCAAAGAACGAATGTTTTTTGTTTTGTTTTGTTTCTCATAGAGGGAGTGTGTATGGATTATATTGGAAATTACTAAAAACTATTTTTTAAAAATAAATACTTGTAACCCTGTAACCAAGAGGTAACTACTTTTAGTATTTTGGCACTTTTTCTTACTGTATTTTTCCCCCCAAATAGGTGTGTTTGTTTCACATTTTAATTCATGTTCCATATATCCATGTTTCTTACCATCATGACCATTTTTCCACACTATTAAATATATATGAAAAGTGGTATTTTTAATGACTACATACATGCCACTGTGTAAATGGGACATAACCCATTTAATGTATCCTCTATTGCTGCGTAACAAATTATCCCATAACTTAATGATTTATTTATTTTTTTTTATTTTTTTTTATTTTATTTCATAACTTAATGATTTAAACAAGCATTTACTAACAACTCTTATGGATCTAGAATTTAGGAGTGACTTAGCTGGGTTGTTCTAACATGGGGATGCAGTCAACCTGCATGAAGATGGCATCCAGAGATACAGCCATCCTATGACTGCTCATTCACAGGCTGTCAGCAAGAGGCCCTAGTTCCTCTCCATAGGGTTGCTATGTGTTTTCATGCTGTGGTAACTGACTTTCCCCAGGAAGAGTGATTCAAGGCAGAGATGTTTTTCATGACCTGCCCCAGGAAATTGCACACCATGGTTTTCTTTTTCTTTCTTTTCAGTTTTTCCCTACTGGAAACACCTCTCTGATGACTATTCTTGACTCTAAAGCTCTGTGTACATCTCTGATTTTCATCTTATCATAAATTCCTGGTAGTGGTCAACTCTAGAGTTTTGGGGTTTTTTTATTTTATTTTATTTTTTGGCACCAGGATTGAACTAAGGGGCACTCAACCACTGAGCCACATCCCCAGTCTTATTTTGTGTCTTATTTAGAGATGGTCTTATTGAGTTGCTTAGTGCCTTGCTTTTGCTTAGGTTGGCTTTGAACTCTCAATCCTCCTGCCTCAGCCTCCCAAGCTGCTGGGATTACAGGCACATGCCACTGTGCCCAGCTCCCTTGCAGTTTAGTTAGTAACTAGTTTGTTTGCTCTGTAGTTTCCCATAGTCTGCAATTTGCTAATTCTACCCCTGTGGTATCATTTTATATGCTCCTCAGTTCCCAGAATTGGCCATTAGATCTTGAAATTTGATCAGATTCAGGTTCAAATTTTTTGAAAGAATACAGTTTAGTTGGAGGCACATAATATCTGATTATTTCTTTCCATGATGCTAAGAATGATTCATGATTCCTAAAAGTTATATTTGGTTCTTATTCAAGTCTGTATACTCTTTTCCTGTCACCTATTTTGTTACTATATTTCTTTTTCTTTCTTTTTTGCAGTGCTAGTGCTAGGGATTACTCCAGGTCTCACTCAGGCTAGGTAAAATGTGAAGTACTCAACCCCTGAGTTGCATCCCCAGCCCTCTTTTTCTTCTTTTTCATTAAGTCCCAACCCCACATGGACACACAGACCCACGGACTAGAACAGAAAGTTCAGAATAAACCCAAATAAAGCAGGAATTTAATTTATAAGAGTGGCATTTTAAATAAGCATAGAAAAGATGAATTCCCCCAAACACATATGATATAGCCTATAAATTAACTCCCACACCTGTAAAGAAAAGTGTTTAACCATCTGAAAAATATATATATTGGTTTCCCACTACACAACTTAAATTTCAGATAGGTCAATGATTCAGACATTAACTGAAACCCAAGGTGTGCTAGGAGAAAACAGAGAAGAATTTTAAGTGTTCTCTGAATGAGGAAAGTTTTAAAAAGTCATAGAGTCATGAAAGGAAAGACTGATGACCTAATATAAACAAAAAATATCTGAGCTGGATTCAGTGGCACATGCCTATAAACTCAGTGACTGGAGGCTGAGGCCAGAGAATCTTGAAAGACAAACTGCATATTTGAGGCCAACTTTAGTGAGAGACTGTTTCAAAATCAAAAGTAAAGAATAGGGACTAGAAATCTAGAAATGTAACTCAGTGGTAAAGCAACCCCAGGTTCAATCCCCAGTGTGAAAGAGAGAGAGAGAGAAAGGAAAGGAAGAGGAGGTGGGGAGGGAGGAGAAAGAGAAAGAGTAAGAAAAAAAGAAAGAGAAAGAAAGGAAGGAAAGAAGGGAGGGAGGGAAGGAAGGAGGGAAAAAAAAAAAAAAAAAAAAGAAAGAAAAAAAGAAAGAAAGAAAGAAAAAAAGAAAGAAAAAAAAAAAGAAAGAGAAAAGGAAGGAAAGAAAAAGAGAAAGAAAGAAAAAGAGAAAGAAAAGGAGGGAGGGAAAGAAGAAAGGAAGGAAGGAAGAAAAGGGTGAGGAAAAAGGAATAGAAGCAGTCAGAAGACAGGCACAACAGGGTGTGGTATCAGGAGGCCTGTACAATCAGCAGTTCACTCAACCCTTAGGCCTCTGTTTTTTTCTCTGCAATGGGGAGGAGCCTCCCCACGCATTTGAGACAAAATTTAATAATGAATATAGATCACTTAGCCATCTCTCCTGAGTTACAGATGTGGTGATAGTGCTATTATGAAGAGGAGATTATGACTGGGGTAGGAGTGGGTCTGGCAATATTCAATTGTCATGTTTGTGGTTAGGCTCCTCTGCCATTTATAACTGTAGTCCCTCGTACTTGGGAAACTGAGGCAGGAAGGTCACTTGAGCCCAGGAGTTCAAGACCAATCTGGGCAATATAACAAGAAGCCACCTCAAAAAAAAAAAAAAAAAAAAAAAAAAAAACCAAAAAACAAAAACCAGACAGGCATGGTGGTACATGCCTGTAATCCCAGTAGTTCAGGAGGCTGAGGCAGGATTGTGAATTCAAAGCCAGCCTCAGCAACTTAGCGAGGCCCTAAACAACTCAGTGAGATCCTATCTAATTAAAATATAAAATAGCACTGAGAATGTGGCTCAGTGGTTAAGTGCCCTGGTTTCAATTCCCACTACTAAATAAATAAATACAAAAAAATTGACTTAAGGGACAGGACCACTTATTCTCTAGGAGAGGGACCCTCCTTGAAGGCTACTTGGTCTAGCTTTGGAGCATTTTCCCTAGGTTGAGCCTAACCCAAAAGACAGCATAGGCTAAGGTATGTGATGTGGGGATTTCCACCAAACTTCCCACTTCCAGACAACCTCCCCCAAACCACCCAAAGTTTACCATTAGAAAGTCATACTTTGGGTAGATACCTTAACTAATATATAAACAATCCTAAGAGAATATGTTTAGTCTTTCTTTTGTGTATGTGGGGTGGGGGTGGGGCGGGGAATGCTGGGGATGGAAACCAAGGGGTCTTTACCACTAAACCACATCACATTTCCAGACCTTGTTCTTTTTTCTTTTTTACTTTTATTTGGGTATGGAGGATTAAACCCTGGGATGCCTAACCACTGAGCTACATCTCCAGTCTTTTTAAATTTTGAGACAGGGTCTCACTAAGTTTCTGAGAGTCTTGCTAAATTGTTGAGGATGGCCCCCTGCCTCAACCTCCCAATTGCTGGAATTACAGGTGGAAATCACCATGTCCAGCCATATTTAGTTTTGAGGGTTTTTTATATTCTGTGAAAAATGAGTGTTGGCTGAGAGTAGGTAGAACATATGTCATAGGTGAGTGGGAAGTACAGTGGCCTGGGGGCAGTCATAAGAGTTGAGTCCTGGGCTGGGGATATAGCTCAGCTGGTAGAGTGTTTGCCCAAGGCCCTGGGTTCAATCCCCAGCACTGGAAAAAAAAAAAAAAAAAAAAAATGAGTCCTAGTGCCAGTTCTTATAAATCTGTATAACCTTGGAGAAGTCACCTCCCTCCTTGGGCCTCTATTTTCCCCTCTGAAAACTGAGGTTGGACAAAATGCTCTGCTTTGGTGCATTCATTTATTCAATAAAAGTTAGTTAAGTAACTACTAGGTGCTGGATACTACTGTAATTGTTGGTGATTTAGCAATCAACAAGACCAAAATGAAAATCTCTGCCCTTGTAGAACTTGACATTTTAAGAAATGGAGACAGTCAATAAATAAGAAATACAATCATTAAATAAATTATATAATATTTGAGGGGTATAAGTGCTCTAGGAAAACAAAATCAGAGGAAGGGGTATTCAGAGTGTGAGGGCTTGTAACTTAAAACAGGTGGACAAGCTAGGTCACATTAAGGAGGTGACATTATGTTATGGTTTGGATGTAAGGTGTCTCCCAAAAGCTTGCCTGTGAGACAATGCAAGAAGGAGGAGAAATGACCTAGTTATAGCCTTAGCCTAATCAGTGAATTAATCCCTGATGGGATTAACTGAGTGATAACTGGAGGCAGGTGGGGTATGAGTAGAGGAGGTGGTTCATTGAGGCATGATTATTTTGTATCTGGCAAGTGAACTCTTTCTGCTTCCTGCTCATCACGGGAGCTGCTTCCCTCTGCCATACTCTTCCACCATGATGTCCTGCCTCACCTCAAACCCTGAGGAGTGGAGCTGGGCCTTCTATGGGCTAAGACCTCTAAAACCATGAGCCCTCAAATAAACATTTCCTCTTCTACAATTGTTCTGGTTGAGTTGTATAGTCACAGAAGTGGAAAAGCTGAGTAAAACACATTTGAACAAAAATTTGAAGGCAATGCAGGAATTAACCAAGTGGACACTACAGAAAGAACATTTCAGACAGAGGAAACTGCCAGTGAAAAGTCCTTGGGACAGTGATGCTTGGGTTTGGCTCTTTACTGTCCCTCAGTTGGAGGTCTTAGGTCATTGGGAGTGTGCCCTTGAAGGGAATATTAGAACTCCAGCTGCTCCTCTTCCTCTTTCTTTTGCTTCCAGATGCCATGAGGGATCTTGCTTCCAGATGCCATGAGGGATCTCCCTGCCATTATGTCTGCCTTGCCACAACCCCAAAAGCAGCAGGGCCAACCCACCATGGGCTGAAACTTTGGATGCCCTGAACCAAAATAAGCTTTTCTTCCTTATAAGGTGATTATTTCAGGGAGTTTATCATAGTGACAGAAAGCTAATGAAAGATATGGAAAAATGACAATGCCCAGGGAGAAAGGAGGACAGTAACCTGGAGGAGGGAGAAGGCATACAGTTATCCCTTCCCAGGGACAAAGAGTCCTGAATGAAGGAGGCAAATTCGGAGCGCTGGGCTCTGGCCTTTTACCCTTTCCCAGTGAAGATGAGTCCTGAAGGGAAAAAAAGTAAACAGTGAGCTCTGGGTAACAATGGATCCTTGGATTGTCATCCTTTCCTAGTAATAATGAATTTCAGATTTTTTACAAGTTTTTTCCTGACTGCCCAAACCAACACGTTCTGCCTATCTCCAATTAATTCACCCTCATTGTATCCTATGAAACACACCTTTCTGTAACCGGCTGCCATTTTCTACCAACCAAATAAGCCCCTCTGATGCCTGACTTGATTGACTCCACGTTTTAATAAATGGCATCGCCGAATCCTTTGAGGTCTGCTCCCCTCTTGGCTTTTTTGTGCTTACAGCTAACACAAGCGGTGTGCTTGACAAGTCGGAGAAAAGCAGGATGAGGATGGAGAGGTTTCAGAATCGACAGTGGCAGTAGATCTTAACGGGTCCTCTAGGCCCTTGCAATGCCTTTTTATGTGGGGCGAAATGAGTAGTTGGAAGGTTTTCAACACAGTATCAACATGTGCCCTGCTTTTCTGGAATTCTAACCTGTTGAATTTGAGGAAAGAATTAAGAGGAATCCAAACCCAGCTTCACCTTTTGCCCATATTGCCTTTAGGTCCTCTGACTTGTTCCCAAGGCTGACACGAAGCTCCCCACCCCATTCTCTCGATCATCTTTTCACACACCCACCCAGCCCTGATTGGAGAAAGAAGGCTGTGCTATCCCATAATTCCTCTAGGTGGCGGTGCTACCTTGCATGAAGGGGACATCCGGCAATCTAATCCCAAAGCCGTTTGTCCCTAGGATTTAGTGAGATCGCTCAGTAGAAAACATCTGGGTTGCTGGGGGCGCGGTTGCACACTCCCAGTGGCTGGGGAGGCTGAGGCAGGAGGATCGCAGTTCAAAGCTAGCGTCAGCAATTTAGCAAGGCCCTTAATGAGATCTTATCTCTAAATAAAAAATTTAAAAGGCCTGGGATGTGGCTCAGTGGTTAAGCGCTCCTGGATTGAATTCCTGGGTACAAAAAAAAAAAAAAAAAAACAAAAAAAAAAAAAACAACCCCCTCCCACAAGACCCTAATCATCATGGTCACCTTCCTGCTTGCCTGCGCTTTTCACCTAAATTCGCCCTGCTCTGTCAAAACTGTCAGGGTAACTGGGTTCAGTAGCACATGCTTGTAATCTCTGCAATTTGAGAGGCTGAAACAAAAAGATTGCAAGTTCAAAGTCTCAGCAGCTGTTATGGTTTGGATGTGACTTGTCCCCCAAAAGCTCACCTATGAGACAATGAAAGAAGGTTTGGAGGAAAATGATTGGGTTATAGCCTCAACCTATTAACTGGATTAACTGGAGGCAGGTGGGGTGTGGCTGGAGGACGAGGCGTGGCTATGGGGTATATATTTTGTATCTGGAGAGTGGAGTCTCTCTCTGCTTTCTGATCAACATGTGAGTTGCTTCCCTCTGCCACACTCTTCTGCCATCATGTCCTGCCTCACCTTGAGCCCTGAGGAATGGAGCCAGCTGTCTATGGATTGAGACCTCTGAAACCCTGAGTCCTCAAATACACTTTTCCTCCTCTACAGTGGTTCTGTGGGGTCTTTCAGGTGCAGCAGCGAAAAAGCTGACTAAAACAACAGCCCTAAGCAACTTATCAAAACCCAGTCTCAAAATAAAAAACAAAAAGTGCTAGGGATGTGGCTCAGTGGTTAAGCACCCCTGAGTTCAATCCCCAAAACAAAACAAACATCGAACAACAACCAAAAACATCTAACACCTGTTAGATCCAGCCAAGCAAGGCTGACCCCAGGCCTGTGCCTCAAAATTCTCATCTTGCCAACTTGTAGGAAGTAGTGGATAAGAAAGATGGAGCTATGTCCCAGCCACACTCTCCTCTTTCCTCATTCATGCTGCCCTGTACTTGTTTCTCAAGTAGACTGATATTCACATTTACCTTTTAAGTCTACTTACTCCCTTCTTGATAAAAAAGAAGGAAAAAGAGGAGAAAAAGCCACACCTATTTGCTCTGGTCCTGTGCTACCTGCTCCAGGGCAGTGAGGGCCCCATAATTCTGCTGCTCCTTTATTTGTCTCCTGTATTTTGGGGAAATGATGGGGCCTACTTGTCTTCTTAGAGTTGACTACCCATCTACCTGGTCTCTAACTAAAAGCAATGTGTCATCTTTGCTTCCTCCTTCCCTCCTTTCCTACCTCCAACCTCTATCCTTCAAAACTCCCTGTAGCGAGCGATTAGGTTTGTGGCTCAGTGGTAGAGTGCTTGCCTAGCATGTGCGAGGCACTGGGTTCAATTGTTAGCACCACATAAAAAAGAAAATAAAGATATTGTGGCCATCTACAACTAAATATTTTTTAAAAATAAAAAAAATAATAAACTGCCTGTAGTAGCACACATCTGTAATTCCAGAGACTTGGGAGGGTAAAGCAGGAGGATCACAAATTTGAGACCAGTCTGGGCAATTTAATAAAACTCTGATTGGAAATAAAAAATGAAAAAGGAATGTAGCTCAGTGGTAGAGCACCCCTGGATTTGATCCCCAGTACCACATTTACATGCACACACACACACTCACCAAAAAAAAAAACAAAAACAAAAACAAAAAAAAACTCAGTCAAGATTGGGCATGGTGCACATACCTATAAGTCCTGGCACTCAGGAGGCTGAGGCAAGAGGATCTCAAGTTCAAGTTGAAGGCCACTCTGGTCAATTTAGCAAGACCCTGTCTCAAATTGTAAAAAAAAAACTGTCAGTTAAAAGCTTAAGGTGAAATTCAGTGTTAGAGTGCTTACCTGAAACTTTAGCACCCACATTGATTTTACACACTCACACTCACACACAAGTCATACAAAAAATATTTTGACCTTACATAATCTCATAAATTCACTATTTTCCCTTTTCAGTATACCTTCATTGCTTCATTGGTTTTTTCTACTCTAGAGCAACAAGTACTAAAGGACATAAGAGCCACGTAGGTGATCTAAATGAGTGAAGAAGGGCAATGTGCAAGGCAGTAGAGAGAGGCAGGGACTGTAGTGAACTGGGAAGCGTATCAGCCAACCCAACCCAACTGCTTCTCAGCCCCAGTCAATTGTTCTCACTTGGGAATGCAGGCCCAGATGTGGACAATTTTTACAAGTCAGAAATCTGATGCTTGCTCTTTGAGATTAGGACTTGCTAAATTGCTGAAGCTGATCTCCAACTATCCTCCTGCCTCAGTTTCCTGAGTAGCTGGGATTATAAGCCAAACTATGCCTGGCTTGATTTTTTTTTTAATTTTTAATTTTTTTAGTTATCATTGGACCTTTTTTATATGTGGTGCTGAGAATCAAACCCAGTGTGCTCCACCACTGAGCTACAACCCCAGCCCTCTTGATGTTTTTAATATGAAAAAAAATCAAGTTTCAATATTGGCAACTGATTTTTTTTTTAATGTCTTCATGTTTACAACAAATAGAACCCCATTGAGGAAAACAAAAACGATGGTAGGCTGCCTTTTTTTTTTTTTTCTTTTGTTACCGAGGATTCAAACCAAGGCACTTAACCACTGAGCCACATTCCCAGCCCTTTTTATGTATGTATGTATGTATGTATGTATTTATTTATTTATTTGATTTATTTATTTATTTTTGTGGTGCTGGGGATTGAACCCAGGGCCTTGGGTTGGTGAGGCAAGTACTCTACCAACTAAGCTATATCCCTAACCCCCTTTTTATTTTTATTTGTGGACAGAGTCTCTTGCTAAGTTGCCGAGCTTGGCTTTGAACTTGTGATCCTCCTGTCTCCTCGGTCTTCTGAGTGACTGGGAATTACAGGCTTGCACTATCACTCCCAGCTAGCCTGCCAATTTTTGACCGCCTGCTAAGAAAACTGATGTTTCCTCTTCTGTCTCCTGTTTCCAGCCTCACTCATTTCCATGTACATTGCTTACGGTCACCATAGAACCTCCCAAGGCCCAAATCATACCAGTTCATCCCACTGCTTGACACCTCCCTCACCACTGCTCACCTCAAGTTATCCATAAAATGAAGTCCAGCTGATTTAGGCAGGCTGCCAGACTTGTCACTCGGACTGTCCCAGCTCATCCCCCCATCGTCCCCTGTGTTCTCCCATGGCAAACACCCATCAGTTTCTTTGTTCCTCCCCCAGTCACTCATTCACCCCACTGTCAAGTCTACTCACACGGCTGTACCCTCAATGGACCTTGATGGTCCTTGACACAGGGACTATATATATATATGTTTTTTTTTTTTTTTTTCCTTTTGCTATGGAGATTGAACCCAGGGGTGCATCACCACTGAGCTACAGCCTTTTTAAAAAATTTGAGGGTCTCATCGCATTGCTTAAGACCTCACTAAGTTGCTGAGTCTGACCTCAAACTTGTGATCCTCCTGCCTCAGCCTCCCTAGTGGTTGGGATTGCAGGCCACAACACCTGGTTGGCAAATATTTTTTAAACAAATTTTAAAAAGGAACAAAAGATGGTTGTTAGCCAGGTAAATAGAATTGTCTTAAAAATGTTTATTTTCCACCCCATTTATTCATAATTAAGGCCTGAGCATCCCTTCGATAAGAATGATTTTCTTCTTCCCCTCATTGGTCCCCTCCCCCCAGGTGCTGACATGTCCAAGCCCCATAAGTGCTCTGGAGCCAGGGTGAGCAGGCCTTCTGTCCCAGTGGTCTTCTTATTGACAGGTCTCTGGAGTTTCTTGAGCTTCCTTAATCCTCTTTCTCTTGAGTTTTGGCTTTTGAGGAAGTTTCCTTAGAGAACCTGAAAGTAAGAAGGTCAGAAAAGGAAGGTCCTGATGGTATCATGAATAGTAAGAGAATCTGTGCAATACAGGGGAAGGTGGAGGGGGCAGAAAGGAAAAACAACACAATTTCATCTTCCTTCCAACTATGTCCCTCTTTTACTGAAACCCCATGCAATAGGAAGGTGGCATCACTCCCAACATACAGATGAGGATTCTTTTCCAGGAAGATTAAGGAAGGGATCTGCCCAAAGGCTTACAGCAAGTTAAGGCATAGTCAGGACCAGACCCAAGTTTTCTTGACCTCTGGCTTTGTGTTCTGATTCATTCCTACCCCTCAGGTCTTATGCCCCAATTCCAAGTGTGTTGCTGCTGAACTATAATCAAAGACCAAACTTTTTGTCTGTGATACTGGGGGTTGAACCCAGAAATAGTCTACTACCACTGAACCACATCCCCAGTCCTTCAAATATATATATATATATATTATTTTGAGACAGGATCTCACTAAATTGCTGAGGCTGGTTTTGAATTTGCAATCCTCCTGCCTCAGTCTCCCACATTGCCGGGATTACAGGCATGTACCATGTCCCACTACACACAGGTTACTTTTAATTACAGGCAATTCATCTTAGCCTGCTCATGGTAGGTCTACCAGGTATCATGTTCTTTATCATGTAACAGTGGGAAGAACACAACCTCATCTCTCATGTATCCTAACTCCCACAAAATGTTTGATTCATCAAAAAACAATTTTTTTGAGGTGTTGGGGATTGAAATTGGGGCCTTGTACATGCTAGGCTTTACCCCTGAGCCACATCCCTGGCCCAATACTTTTATTTAATGTCCCATTTATAGGTAAAGAAACAAGCTGAAATATGCAAAAGAAAGCAACAAGAAAAAAAAAAATCAGGAAGCGAAAAATTCCATAGAACAAAAGCCTGATCTCTTCAACCAGTCAAGGGTATGAAAAAGGGCACAATTTTGTTAGTAAAAAGATTTAAGGGGCTTGAGTTGTGGCTCAGTGGTAAAGAGCTTGCCTAGCATGTGTGAGGCACTGGGTTTGATTCTCAGCACCACAAGTAAATAAATGAATAAAATAAAGATCTATCAACATCTAAAAAATATGTTAAAAAAAAAAAAGATTTACAAGACAACCAGGCAAAATACATCATTTGGGAAACGAGAGCTGTTGTTACCTCTGAAATTTGAATGTATCTCAACTATTAGATGAAAGGAAAATGTTGACCTGGAAAAGTTTATGCCATTAATTTACAAAGCAAGTTCAAATCAAAATCACATAGCTGGGCTCAGTCGCAAAACAAAACAAATCAAAATCACATATACTCAATTTGGTTCAAGTCTATACATTTATATGCATTAAAGAGATCAGGGAGTGTTAGCAGTGGTGAGGACAATGTGATGTTTATATGTTCTTATTTTTTCTTATCTGTATTTAATTTTCCATGTTTATAATAGTAAAAATTTATTTCAGGGGCTTCAGTTGTAGCTCAGTGGCAGAGTGTTTGCCTAGCATGTGTGAGGCACTGGGTTTGATCTGCAGCACCACATAAAAATAACTAAATAAAATAAAGGTATTATGTTCAACTATAACTAAAAACATTTTTTTTCATTTATTTCAATAATTGCTTGAAGGGGCTGGGAATGTAGCTCAGTGGTTGAGCACTTGCCTAGCACATGAGGCTGAATTCCCCACACTGAAAAAGAAAATATGGAAACCAAATTTCTCAGTCCACTGTTCAAGTCTTCCCCCTTACACCCTTGCCCTGCACTTTTCCACCTGCTCTCCACCTCCAGCCTCAGACTGTCTGCTCAGTACCATCTCACGTCTGTCCTTCATCCCCCCTTTTTTTTTTTTTTTTTTTTTTGGCAGTGCTGGGGATTGAACCCAGGGCCTTGTGCATGCAAGGCAAGCACTCTACCAACAGAACTATATCCCCAGCTTATCCCTTTCTTTAAAACCGGTCCCAACTTACCTCCTGCAAACGACCTGTCCTGATTAACACACCCTTTGCCCCATGGCCTCAGAGAGGGATAGTAATATCCATTGCTTGGGGATGCTGCAGGGGTCACATGAAATGAAGATATAGAGCACCTGGCACAGAGATTGGCTGCCCAGAATCCACAGCTCCTATTCTGATTCCTATTCTGATCCATGGACTACTTGGCCAAGAGCATCTCCATTATGCACTGGCCTTCATTTTTTCAAGTCCCATGGTGTGTTTTACTTCCTCGATTTAAACTGTAGGCACTGGGACCATGCATGGGCCCTCACTGAACCCAGGCAGGGTTCTGGGCCTCACTCGCTGCCTAGCCCATGCCTATTGCCACTGACTGGTTTTCTCTCCTGCTCACTGGCTGGATCCAAGGTGGGACTGGGGAAGAATTGCCCCTGAGCCCACTTGAGGCCTGCTGCCCTGCATTAGCCCCACCCAGCCTTCAGAACTGAGGCACTCAGGTCACCTTGCTTGCCTTTGTCTTCCCTGCAGTAGCCAAGCAAGAGAAGCTAACCGTAGCCCAGAAGCCAGTTCCAAAAGTAAGAGGTGGATGGATGCAGTATCTCTCTGCACCTGAGTGCACAGGAGGAGCCCTCATGGGTTTCTACCTTGGCTGGAGCCCCTCTCATTAAAGAGACTGTCCCCAGCCCCACAGCCTCTGTGAAGAGAGCCAGGTACTGTGGTTATTGTAGAGGCCAAAGCAGCTGGGAAAGCTAGTCACAGGCCATCTGGCTCACTGTAAGAGTGGGTCCCTCTTTTTCCCCCACCCGATAGTGGGCATCCTGCTGCAGCTTATGTGGATACTTCTTGTTCATACTCTTGGTCACTTAGAAACTGCTCAGTCCTGCTTATTTTATGGAAAAGTGCCTTTGTTTAAATGTTATCTGAAAAATGCAGGAGTCATAACTATATGTATTGAGACCTACTGGGGGGAAAATATATAGAACCCTGAAGGAAACACTAAATGGTACCAGTGGTGGCCTCTGGGTGATGGGTGATTTTCCGTCTTTGTTTTTACACTTACTGGTACATGTTAAATGTTGTATAATGAACATACCTGGGGGAGAAGCTAAAAACAGAAAAGAGAAAGTGAGAAGGGGAAAGAAGGAAGGATGGAGAAAAAACATTTGCAGGATGAAGAGAAGATGGAAAGGAGGCAAAAGGACCTTGCCAGGCTCAGGGTGGAGGCTCCTGGGCACTCTAGCCTGCTTCAGGGATATACCCAGACTGTGCTTGGGGACCACTGTCCAGGTACTCCCTGACCCCCTCCACCAAGTGGGCATTACCTCTCCTGACATGGAGCTGGGATGTCGGCTCCCCCAGCACAGGGGCCTCTCTGCCAGGGGCCTGCATCTTGGACAGCCTCTCCTTCATGCCGCTGATGTTGCTGTGCAGCCCCCAGGCATTGCAGAGCTTGGGCAGACTGTCCTCCTGGTCAGTCAGCAAGGATCTCTCTGGTGCATCCAAGGGGCAGAATGCCACCTGCAACACAGCCACAATGTTAAGGAGTGTGTGAAGAAGGGGCCTGAATTCTAGAAAAACTGCTGAGTCTGCCTGTACCCAATACTTGCTGAGTCCAAAGGATGGCAGGGAGAATCAGAGATGGAAGAGAAAGGACCAGGGAGCCACTAAGGCCAGGATGCCATTGTTTCTTCTTGGGTTGTCCTTTATTATTTTATTTTTTATGTTTTTGCAGTGCTGAGTATTAAGCCCAGGACCTCATGCATGCTTATCAAGTGCCCTACCACTCAGTTATACCCCCAGTTAGTTAGACTGTCCTCCTTTATTTTAAGATTATCTTCCATTTCTCTCTCTCTCTCTCTCTCTCTCTCTCTCTCTCTCTCTCTCTCTCTCTCTCTCTCTCTCTCTCTCTCTCCCCCTCCCTCCCTCCCTCCATCCCTCTCTCTTTGTGAGGGGTGATAGTGTCTTATTTGTTGATTTGAAATGAAACAAATGTATTGGTTCTAAAGTCCTAATTTAGAAAATCAGAGAGCCTAGAGATATTTAAAAAATTTTTTTCCAGCTAGTGAACCTCATAAATTCAGGAATCACTAAAATGACAACTACTTATATTCAGAAAAGAATCACTAGATGAGAGGCTGAAGCAGGAGGATAACAAGTTCAAAGCCAGTTTCAGCAACCGAGCAAGGCCCTAAGCAACTTATCAAGACCCTGTCTCAAAGAAAGAAAGAAAAGGAAAAGGGCTGGGATGTGGCTCAGTGGTTAAGTGACCCTGGGTTTAATCTCTGGGGCTAAAAAAAAAAAAAAAAAAAAAAAAAGAGAGAAAGAGAGAGAATCATTAGAACTGGTTTGGTGGCCCCCACCTTGTAGTTCCAGCTATCTGGGAGGTTGAGGTGAGAAGACCACTTGAGCCCAGGGGTTTGGGGCCAGCCTGGGTAACAGTGAGATCCACCTCGTCTCTCTTCTTTTTTTTTTTTGCAGTACTGGGGATCGAACTCAGGTCCTTGAGCTTGTGAGATAAGCACTCTACCAGCTGAGCTATCTCCTCAGCCGCACCCCGTCTCTTTTTATCAGTGAAATGACCCAACCGTTCACAGACAAGAGGGAGAGGGCTCCGTCCAGCTGAAGCTGTGCAGCTGGAATGGCAGGGGAGTGGTTAGAGCAGGGCTTTCACCTGGGGCTCTTCCTTTCCACTTGCTCTGTGACCTGGGACAAGTTACTTGAGCTGACTGCATTGGGAATCTTCATTTACAAAACCGTGGACAATAATTCTAATTACCACTTATGGTTACTTTTGAAGATTACAGGAAGGAATTTAAAGCCCCTGACACACAAAAGAAGGCTTTTACAACTATTACCCACGATTGTCATTATGGACCTATGGAATCTACAGTTTTTCCAAGCGTGCTCTGCAAACCACTGAGGAACCCCTGAAAAGTGGGGGTCCATTTAAAGAACAAAAGACAGACCAATGGATTCTAATAAAATCTAGTATATAAAGTCCATTGATACAAATCCGAAAAAGTAAATAATGATTCTAACTACATGACATTCTTAGAAAACAGTGAAAGATCAGTGTTTGCAGAAGTTTGGAGAGAAGAAGGAGGAATGAATAGGTGGGGCACAGGGAATTTTTAGGGCAGTCTAATATTCTGAGACCACAATGGTGGATACCTGTCTTCAAACACTTGTTATGCCTTATAGAATGCACACCTTGCATGGTGCTGCACACCTGTAATCCCAGAAGCTCAGGAGGCTGAGACAGGAGGATCATGAGTTCAAAGCCAGTCATGGCAAAAGCAAGGGTCTGTGAGACCCTGTCTCTAAATAAAACACAAAAAAGGGCTGGAGATGTGGCTCAGTGGTCAAGTGCCTGAGTTCAATCCCTGGTACCAAAACAAAACAAATAAAGACAACCTTAGAGTTAACTATGGGTTTTTAGCTAGTAATAATGTAATGTAGCTAGTAACAATGTAACAAGTTTACCCCTCTGATGTTACTCTGACTTTTCCACTCAATTTTTCTATAAGCATCAAACTGCTTTTAAAAAATTTATTAATTTTTTTAGAGTTCATTGATATTGTTCAGATTCTGTGCTATATTTAAGCATCAGCCACCTACTGAGTTTAATATGGTGATCATAGAAAAAATATCCACAATTATCTGGGAATGCTAAGAAAATACTCTCTTCTCCAAAAATATATTCTGTGTGAGTCTGGTTTTATTCCATGTACTTCAGTGAAGTTATATATCATGGCACTGGCAACAAAGGTGGATATGAGAATCCAGCTGCCTTCTATTAAGTTAGACATGGAAGAGATTTGCAAAAATATAAAACTACTATTTTCTCACTGATTTTTTTTGTTTTGTTTTGGAAAATAGTTATTTTTTATAAATATTTTTCTTTCTTTCTCATGTCTTTTCTTTTTCCTCCAAGGTGGAAAGCACCGGACCACAGGCACCTGGTCGTACCAATCCCAGGCCACCCCTCATGATCTAAGAACACATCAACCAACCCTCAGCAGGCCCCTGGAGGAGCTTTCTCGAAAGCCTTACCAGGAATTTGGCTGGCTGGTTGGTTTTGGTGTACTTGTACAGGCGACGAAGCTGCTTGGCTTCCAATTCAGAGAAGAGGGAGACAAATCGCCAGAGCATCCTACAGGGAGACACTCAAAGTTAAAGGAGGCAGAATAGAGTCCTTTCTCAACATGTATGTTGTAGTCAGAAACCACCCAGGGAGAAATGGACCCATGCTGCTTCCTTGGGGTTTGATCGAGAGGCTGGGAGGTGGGGATGTGTCAGAACCAGAATCATGTCCTCATGATGAGCACCTGCACTCAGTGTGTTCAGTCAAAGGGCATTCTTCTCAGGGTGCAGGAGAGGTTTTTTTTTTTTTTCCATTGTGTGCACAACTAAGGTGCAAACAGTGCTGCCCTGAATGGCCAGGGGAACTCTGTTCTCTCCACCCTCTCTGTCACCTCTAGGATTCTGACTCCTTCACCTAAAGATGAAGGATTGGGAGATCTTGCCTAATGTAGACCTTGATTTGACATGAGGTGGCTCAGAAGGGAGGGTAGAAAGGCAAGGAGGCTGCCCTACTTCTTCCAGTGCTTGATTTCCCAGGCTCGACAGTAATGCTGCAGAAAGGTATTGATGTGGTCCCCTAGGACCACAAGGCTCTGCTTCGTGTACTTTAGCCTCTTCTTCTGGGGAAGGTCCTTGGGCAGGTGCAATTTTCGCAGAAACTTCTTCAGCGGCCGTAGATATTCTTTACACTGAGGAGGCAACAGGCACGGTGAGGGGCCGTAGGGGACAGGAAGAGGCATTTGAGCAGCCCCAAATGACAAGCAGATTGGCCTGGCTGCAGCCCTTTATGGCTCAGGAAGGGCTGTGTGTGCTTAGTGAGGAGGTTCCAGTGAACCTCTCACTCCACTTCTGTCCCAAGAGTTTGACAAGCGGGACACTGAACTGTGGGTCTGAGGCCTGCCACCTCCTCACAGGGGCACAGAGGACAGAGTTCCAACCTGGCCCCTTACTCACAATTTTGAAGGTGTCCTGGCCCAGGCCCTTGGCATGGCAGACAAGCGAGTCTCCGGCAGGAATGGTGCTAGAGCTCCTCTCTAAGCAGGGCACATTGTTCCCCTGAGAGGAGACACGGGACAGTCAGCTGAGGGGCTGAGGCTGCTGTTCCTAAGGGACAGTGCTGGGCAAGCACTGGCCAAATGGCAACCCAAGCCCTTCTCCATTCTCCTTACAATCTCCCTGACCCTGCACTGATGTGAACACAACCCAGGCAAAGAAGCCCATCTCTAAAAAACTCTGCCTTGAAAATCTATTTCTTTTATAACGAGGATAGCATATTATACTACTAGTCAATTTGCAAAGTTCTTGATAAACATTAGCTCATTTTATATTCCCACAAATTCTGAGGTTAGATGTCATTATCCCGGGTTACAGATGAGAACACTGGAACGCCCAAAGATTTAAGTCACTCCTTGGGGGAACGGTCAAGGGTTCATTTATTCTTTCATTCAGCAAACATATATTGATTGCCTAAGTCTCAGGTTCATGTCTTTCCATCTGTAATCTTCATTGTCATGCCAGGCATCTAAAGGGCCTTCGATTTGAAAAAAAAAAAAGTGATGGTGATGTCATGAATCTTTTGATAGTAAAAGTGGGGCAAAGAGTTGAAAATTAACAAAGTGACTGTGAATACTGAGTGCATGCCTACAATCCCAGTGACTCAGGAGGCTGAGGCAGGAGGATCATGAGTTCAAAGCCAGCCTCAGCAACTTAAGAAGGTCCTAAAGCAACTTAGCAAGACCCTGTCCCTAAATAAAATATAAAAAGGGTTGGAAATGTAGTTCAGCGCTTAAGTACCCCTGGGTTCAATCCCTGGTATCAAAAAAAAACAGTGACTGAAATAATACTAGAAGTCGGAGCACAGGATTAGATGGACATGACTGCAACTGCACCTTTCAAAAATCTCCTAGAAAAGTGAGCATTCATTTCTATCTGTGTTCAGTGGGAACAAGAAAGATGAGTCCCCACACCACTCTGAGGGGACACCAGCGAAAAGTTACAGAGGTGGATGGGGAGGGGAGGATGGGACAGGCCCCTTCAGGAACTGGAGAGAGGGAACTCTGGCTAAGCAACTCAATAAACAGCATACACACCACACACAGACCATAACACATGAAAACACACGTGTATATATGCACATGCCCTTGAGTCTTCATAACGAACCACGAGATGGGACCCCCCCTTCCCATCACTTTGCCAGGAGTATGTATATCTTAGCTGAACATCCGTTTGAATGAATTATGTTCTCTTGTTTGGGCCTCTTGCCAACTCATGTATGCCACCATTCTTCCTTCATCTCTTCTTTGAATTTCATGTTCCCTCTTTACAAAACCAGCTCCGAGGAACCTTCCCTCCCTCCCTCCCATCCCCAGCCTCATTTCACCTTCTCTATTGGCTTGTCTCCTTCACCCCCTTGCCCATCTAAAGCCTCCATTTTAATAGGAGTGCTGGCAGGCTTCAGGGTGGCACTCCTCAGGTCCCCTCAGGCTTCTGACCTACTGCTTCTGTGACCTGAGCATCTCAGGGAGTGAGCAGGTTGGCTCCAGAACTCGGAGGAAAACCATGGCAACTGTCAACACAGAGCCCAGCCCCCACCCCTCCCGTGCCCTCATTCCTGGAGGTGGCCACCAGCCATCTCCTCCAACTGGGAACTGGCCTAGGGAACAGAACAAGATGTGCTGAGTAGACTGGATTGTGTCAGCTCACAGCTGGCCAGGAGGGGCTGGGACCCCTTCTACTATCAGATGCCGTTGATTTTGAACCCTGGTAAGTAATTTTCCTGGGTGTGTACCATTCCTGCCTCCTCAGTTACACCGTGGGCTCCCTAAGCATGAGGACCAGAGTAACATCCTTTCCCTGATTTGGGACAAAGGAGTAGAGGGTGCATTGAAAGAGAGAATGGAATACAGTAAATCTCTACTGAGATCACATCTTCTAGAAACCAATTGTGTCGAGTGTTGGTTGGATGATGGTGGTGATTTTAAGGGAGAAGTATAAAAATAATAGCTACCGTGTGTTATTTCAGTAGCCCCTCACAACTACTCCCAGGGGTAGGTCTCAGTAATGAGCCCATTTCACAGAAGAGGAGCCGAGTCTCACAGAGGTCCCCCGCCACTAAGGTGCGGGGCGGGGAGTCGCGGGGGTGGGGGGCGGCAAGAGGAAACACCACCGGCAGGAACCAGGTGTCTCAAACTCACAGGCACCTGGACAAGTTAGGGCCACCTGGCCTCCAGCGCGGCGCAAGCGCCCCCTCGTGTCCTTCAACAGTGCGCACGGCGGGCGGCGGGCGATGGTGAGACCGTTGCAGCCACAATTTCCTCACCTAAACCACGTCTTTCCTGGAACGCTGAATTCCACCATCCGGGTCTTCTTCGGTGTCCTCTGGTCCCGGGGCACAGTTTTCCCCACCCAGTTTGACCCTATTCTCCTTCTGCCTCGTCGGCCACCGGAACGCACAGCCTTCCGCCCACCAGCCGGGAGCCTCTCGCCCCCTAGCGACGGTACCCGCACACGACAGGGACGAGGTGGCGTTGACGCCCGTAAAGCAGGCCGCCTGGAGGCCCGGGTGGGCGCTGCTGGAGGCTTTACTTTGGACGAGTTTTTCTGTTGTTTTTCTAACAATTTTTAACCTGTTCTGTGTGCCATCGTGTTTAATAAATGTCTTCGAGGTATTTTTTTGGGGGGGGGGGCAATAAAAGCTCCCGTTTTCTGCCTTCAAACTGAAAGATTTGTTCTCTGAGCATTCATTAATTCAGATTATTTTTTAAATGATAATTATTAAAAATGATAATTATAGGGGGCTGGGGTTGTGGCTCAGTGGTAGCGCGCTCACTTAGCACGCGTGAGGCCCTGGGTTCCATCCTCAGCACCACATAAAAATAAAGACACCTACAAGTTATATATATATATATATATATATATATATATATATATATATATATTTATTTATATATATATTTTTTTGAAATGATAATTATAGCGGGGCGCGGTGGCACACTCCTGTTATCCCAGCAGCTCAGGAGGCTGAGGCAGGAAGAGCACAAGTTCAAAGCCAGCCTCAACAAAAGCGAGGCACTAAGCAATTCACTGAGACCCTGCCTAAGTAAAATACAAAATAGGTTTGGGGATGTGCCTCAGTGGTTGAATGCCCTTGGGTTCAATCTCCGTGTGGCCCCCCACTAAAAAAAAAAAAATTTATATTGGCAAGGGCTAGGGAAAAGGAGCCCTAGTATATGCTTTTATTGGGAGTAATAACTGGTAAGCTATGTTTCAAAGTGTTAAATGTGAACTGAGCGTGGTTGCACAGGCCTGTAATCCCTGCAACTCAGGAGACTGAGGAAAGAAGATCACAAGTTAGAGGCCAGCCTCTGCAATTTAGTGAGGTCCCAAGCAACTTACTGAGACACCCTCTGGAAATAAAAAAATTTAAAATGTCCAGGGACATAGCTTAGTGGTAAATTGACCCTGGGTTAAATCTTCAGTACCCAAAAAAGTAGTCTTTTTGACCCACCAATTCTACATTTAGGAATTAGTCCTAAGGAAAGAGGATAAGGACTGTTAAAATAGTGACATTTGGAAACTATAAATGTCAGCAATAGCATAAATAAAATATGGCATATCTATAAAAGCATTAAAAATTCTATATGTTTATTGACATAAATAAGAGGATGTCAATCATGCCTTTTAAGCATAGAAAGAAGTCTTGAAGGATACACTTCAAAATAGCAAGGGAGGGCGTTAACTCTTTGTGTATTATTTGCATTTTAAGAAAATAATGAATAGGCTTACTTTTACAGTCAAAAAAGTCTATTTTAAAAAGCTGCTCATAAGGACTAAATGACATCATTAAAAATATTATATAGTGCTCATTTAAAAAACAGAACCAAAAGGGTATGTGAGCTACAACTCATACATGGAGATGAATATGCACCAGTTAAAAAAATATATATATATAATATACATACATATAATATGAATATATGTGTCTATATATGTACGTATGTATGTATGTGTATAAATATATGTCCCCAAATAGCTACAATTTCAAAGAGGGAAATAAATGTTAGAACCTCAGAGCTAAGCTGTCCCTGCCTGTTCCCTCATCCTATTCCACCCCTCCTTTTCTCTCCCAGAGCCTCCAGTAGGCCCTAGGCTCTGGATAGCTGCCCTACTCCCATAATGATTTTATTATTAACCACAGGGAGCAGCCTGAAGAGACAATTGAACGGAACAGCAGCCAGGAATAATGGTTCAACACACAACAGTTAACTAAGACAAAACAAAAATCCATCGCCTTTGGGAGACATTGTTCAAAATCCAATTGGTCAGCATGAAATGACTGTAGAGCCAGGCAACTTATTCAATAAAGTTATCAGAATTGATATTATGCCGCCTCACCCCTGCGACATGTATTAAAAAATAAACAAACAAACAAAAAAACTATGTGGCTGGGGAGATAGCTCAGTCGGTAGAGTGCTTGCCTTGTAAGCACAAGGCCCTGGGTTTGTTCCCCAGCACCCCCCCCCCAAAAAAAAAAAAAAAAAAAAAAAAAAAAACTGTGCCACGTACTTTAGGTATCTGGCAGATGAGGGGTGAGCATTGTTAATCAGTCCACAGTCCCCTTTGTGTAGGTTGGTACTTCCTGATGGCACAAAACAGCCTCATAATCATGAGGCTTCACTCTACCCACCCCCAGGCCAATGATGGAGTTTACAGAATCACAGAATTACTGTATGTCCCGAATTAAGCCAACATGGAAAGTGACTCTTAGCACCTACTACTTATACACTTATACTTCCCCTGGTAGATTTGATCTCTCTCTCTCTCTCTCTATCTCTATCTCTATCTCTATCTCTATCTCTATCTCTATCTCTGGGTTAAACAGTGACACAAGGTTTCCTTTCCTGAAAGAACTCTCCTATCACCTTTCCCTTAAGAAACTCCAGGACATTTTAGAATTGCCAAAAGAGGCCTCTTGATCTTGCTGCAAATCATTCAATTATCTAACTCAAATTGTATCAAGATGCTAGGAAAAGCTGGCCATTCAAATTCCTGTCATAACTGGAGTGCTGGGGCTGCAGTACACACTGACAGCACCCAGCCAAAGACCAAAGGCATCTCTCCTTCTAGGATACCAGGCTTTGGATCACTAAGACAGTCTTATTGAGTTCCACTGATGGGCTTGAGGGAGTAAAACCTTTAAAAACTATTCGGCAAATTGCACATGAGGACTCATCAGAGTGGTCTGTAACCCCGAAGATGTTAGGAACCAATGATCTAGCAGGTCTAATCTAATTGTGTGCACTTTTTCAGCAGTGCTTTTTGCGGTTAGCTGGGTCTTAAATCTGAGTCATTGAAGTCCTCAAATAGAGACACTAAGAAACACCAGAATCAGAGCTAGTCTTGAGGGGAAAAGGTCAGAGGAAGAAGGAAAGCAAGGAGATCTAAAATTGAACTAACCATATTCCAGGCCCAACCAAAGGAACCAGGAACTAAATAGAAGGCCAAGGGGACCCTCGAATACATATATTGAAGTTGAAACACCATGTCCCCCCAGTCCCATCCACCTCTGAATAGTGGACAGGAGACTCCTTCTGTTCTAAGCTAATGCATCAGGGCCTGTCAAGCTAGGCTGCAGGGGCAAGGCCTTTCCCTCCCCACCTGGAAGGATGTAGAAATCTAAGCATAGAAGCCAGGAGCATCTCTTCATCTCCTCCTACTCTCAAAGTAGTTCTCAAAAAATATTTGGTATTTTCCCCCCACTCTTACCTGATATTTACTGTAGTTTTCCATTTAATGGAGCCCTGATTTAATTTCACTTTTTTTTTCTTTGTAGCAATGTTTTAATTTGGGCTTCATGTGCTCTAAAAATATCTTGTCATGGTATCAAAATAACACTGCTGAATGCAACCTCAGAACTTCAGAGCATGTTTCTAAATAGTCTAATGATATGCAAGTGTCTGTGATGGTGTCAAATTGCTGAGTTTAATGATTTCCACTTGGATCTTTCTGGAAGATTTTCTTTCCTAAGATGGGATTCAGGGAGATGAATAGGACAGAAATGCAGTTAATAAATGTTGGAGAGCAAAAAAAAAAAAAAAAAAAAAAAAAAAAATGCATCCCAAATTTTGCAGCAATGTCTCCTTGAAGGACTCACACTTCCCTTTTCTAAGCTCCTGTGTTTGTATCCACCTTCCTTCAGGTCCAGATTTGGTGGTACTGGGGGCAAGTATAATATTGGAGTTTTCCAGATTAAAAAAAAAAACATCACCTTGCCTCAGACCTTCAGAATCAGAATCTCTCAAGAGGGCATAAGAATTTTAATAGATTTCTCCAGCAATTTTTATCATCAAGTAAATTTGGAAAATATTAGTGTGGTATGCTTAAGTCCCCAGTTGTCCCTTGTTTGGGTCCATTTGGGTAAATTACACTTTCCTGTATGGTGCTAGTGCTGTCTCTAACAGGCTCACCTGATTATTAAATTTTCAGCAATTTTACCAGCTATTTGTTAAATATACTATTATTAAATATTAAATTAGATTGAAAGTACGGAACTAAATAGATACTTGTATACTTACATTTCGTAGTGGCATAATTCACAGTAGTCAAAGGGTGGGAACTACCCAACTTTTCATGAACTGATGAATGGATAAATGATGTACAGGTTTATGCATAGAATGGACTATTATCCAGTCATTAAAAACTAATGAGGCTGAGTGTGGTGATTCGCACCTGTAATTCCAGCAACTTCAGGGGTTTGGACTCCAGGGGTTTGGGTCGGTGGGGGTTGAGACAGGAGGATCACAAGTTCAAGGCCAACCTCTGCAATTTAATGAGACCCTATGCAACTCAGTGAGAATCTGCCTGAAAATAAAAAATTAAATGATCTGGGGATGTGGCATAGTAATTAAGCACCCTGGAGCTCCATTCCTGGTACCCCCCAAAATAAAAGGAATTAGAGTTCAATCTTTGCACCACACACACACACACACACACACACAAAACTAAATTCTGATACATACTGCAATATAGATGAATCTAAAAACATTGCAATAAGTGAAATAAATTGGGCACAAAAGAGCAAATATTGTATGAATCCACTTACATGAAAGATCTAGAATAGGCAAATGTATGCAGATAAAAAATAGAATAAAAGTTACCATAATCTATAGGTAGAGAGGAATTGGGTACAAACTTTGTTTGGAGTGATGGAAAAGTTCTGGAAACAGTGGTGATGATTATACAACTTTTTTTTTTTTTTTTTTTGCATGAAGGATTGAAGCCAGGGTACTGAAACACTGAACCATATCCCCAGCCCTTTTTCTTTTTTCTTTTGGAACAGGGTTGCTAAGTTGCTGGGCTGGTTTTGAATTTGTGATACTCCTGCCTCAGCCTTCAAAACTGCCAAGATTACAGGAATGTATCACCGTGCCTGGCTGCATTATATATTTTAAAATGGTTAAAATTCTACTCAGAAGACTGAGATAGGAGGATTACAAGGTTAAGGTCAACCTGGGCAACTTAGCAAGACCCTGTCTCAAAATAAAAGTTAAAAAAGAACTGAGGATATAGCGCAGAGGCAGAATGCTCCTGGGTTCAATCTCCAGTAGCACACACACACACAGAAAGTATAAAATGGCAAATTTTGTTGTATTTATTTTACCATAATTAGTGAGTTCAATTCTGTTTAAAATTTCAATATAAATTTCCAATTAAATAGATTTTATTGAAAACAAAGCAATAAATACTCAAATCTCAGCAAATCCTAGTTATTATTCTACATTTTACAATTATCTTTGCTTTTTTTTTAAGTTGTAGATGGACACTATACCTTTATTTTATTTATTTATTTTTATGTGGTGCTGAGAATCGAACCCAGGGCCTCATACGTGCTAGGTAAGTACTCTACCTCTGAACCACAACCCCAGCCCTGTCTTTGCTTTTGAGGTCTATTTTATCTGTATCATGGAAACACTACTTAATGGTATGCTGCCAAGTGTCTTTTCTCAACTGTGCATTTAGTCATGTCACCTTGATAGTTGGATAGTTGCAGTGATAATATTTATACAACAGAAACCCAAAACACTAGAAATCAGGGTCCCCCATTCCCACCAAGCTGGTTGTTAAGCATTTGCCAACATGCCACTGACCCTGAGCACTATTTCCTTAATATAAAAAGGAAAGAACAAAATCTACCTCACAGAGTTTCTCTGAGGATTAAAGATAATTCAGGTTAAAGGACTTATTAATGTGCTTGCTTGTCATGTGTTATTTGTTTAGCATTTGTTCCTTTCCACTAGAGAGAGACCAGGAGCTACTTGAGGGCAGAATCCTGTTTAGATGAATTTCTTACGTTCCAAGTCTCTATTATAGGGGCTGAAAAAGTATTTGTTGAAAAAGTGATTGAATGGCTAGATGTTCTTGATACTAATGTAGAAAATGTTATTCTCTTAACAGTTGGCACCAGTATTACTTTTAAAAAGGACACAACTTCAAAAGCTGCTGGGGCAGGCGGTGAGACCTGAGGGCATGGCAGGAGTCATTACCAAAGAGAAAAGCTAAGATTCTTTGAAAGGAAAAAAATGAGGATTTGGTCTCTGTTTTTGTTTTTAATCTGGAAAAGAACATCAGAAAGAAGAAGAAAGTAGAGGGGACTCTGCAGAGTCCAGCAAAATGCACATGGTGAGAGGATGGGGGTGAATTGAAAGCTGGGTAGCACGGAAACTACAGTTCCAATAAAACATTCCTGGGAACGGAGTGGTCCAAAGTATTCCTCTGTATTGAATTTGTTTGCG
Source organism: Sciurus vulgaris (assembly GCF_902686455.1). Taxonomy (NCBI): domain Eukaryota; kingdom Metazoa; phylum Chordata; class Mammalia; order Rodentia; family Sciuridae; genus Sciurus; species Sciurus vulgaris. The sequence continues at coordinate 37,178,684 of NC_136463.1, forward strand.
TGGGGGTACGAGAGGCAACTGTTTATTATAACACAAAACCTTCAGCAAAATTTCTAGTCTACTAGACAACCTTGAATATCGTTCATTTTGGAATGAGATGAATTAGAAACTGAGCTGTTCTACTTTGGACCCAGCGGGCCAATCAAGAGATAGAGGAATAATGACAAGATATGTTGTTACAGAGTAAAATATGTGTCAGAGGCAGGAAATGCAATCAGAAGGGACCTCTATGATGAGATAAATTCCTCGGAATTTGGAGAAAATTTGAGAAATATTTTGGACTCTGTGGTGTATATATTGATTTCTGAATTATTTTCTCTAGATTTCAAGGAACTGGGAGATCCCAAATGCCAATAGGTTACATTTGATTACCTTGAAATTTTAGAGCCACATAATGTTCCATTGCTTGACCAGGGGGTATTAATAAGTTTTGGTTCATTCTGTAATTCAGAGTTTTAGGCCATAAGAGGATTCTTTGCCTTTTTTTGGACTCCAAAAAAAGGGATGGTCTGGGTGAACCCATAAAACTAAGGCCATTATGGTGTCAAATTACCTTGCTCTCTTATGAAATGACTTTTGATGTCCAGCAAAATCTGAGCTGTCTGAAGAATGAAGTAGGAAAAGGAAAGACTAACTTTTCAGTGTAAATGCCTGGCAAATACTACATTAACCAAGTGACAAAGGTTAAGGTTAGTAGTGACGTCTTGTGGCTATCATGTACTGTTGGGTATTATGTGATGAGAAGGACACCTAACTTCTGCAGTCATTCTCTCAAAAAATCATTGCCCCACAAATGGATGAAATTGGAGAATATCATGCTAAGTGAGATAAGCCAATCTCAAAAAACTAAAGGACGAATGATCTCACTGATAAGTGGATGAGGACATATAATGGGGGGTGGGAGGGGTTAGCGTTAGGGTTAGGGTTAGGTTTAGGATTAGGGTTAAGGAGGGTGGTAAGAATGGAGGAAGGAAGGACTGTATAGAGGGAAAAGAGGGGTGGGAGGGATGGGGGGGAAGGGAAAAAATAACAGAATGAATCAAACAACATTGCCCTGTGTAAATTTATGATTACACAAATGGTATGCCTTGACTCCATGTACAGAGAAACAACATGTATTCCATTTGTTTACAATTAAAAAAAAAATTCTAAAAAAAAAAAAAAATCATTGCCAGATGAATTATGAGGAAAACGCTAGTTAAACCCAGATTGGGGCATATTCCAGTGCTTCTTGAAACTCTAAATGTTGTGAAAAATAAGGAAAGACCAAGAAACTGTCACAGAGGAGATAAGACTGGGGAAGAGATGACAATGAAATGGCCATGTGGTTCTGAATTGGATCCTGGAACAGAAAGTGAACATCAGTAGAAAAACTGGTGACATCCAGACTAAGTCTGAGTTTAGTTAATAATGCACTATGGTTGATTTCTAGTTTGACAAATGTCCCACAGTAATATGTTAAGATGAAGAAGTTGAGTAAGGAACATGCAGGAATTCTCTGAAATTATTTCAAAATACACAATTTTTAGGGCTAGGAATGTAGCTCAGTGGTAGAGCACTTGGCTAGAATGCCTAAGTCCCTGGATTTGCTCCCTAGCTCAGGAAAAGAAAATCTGAATTATGTGACCTTTGATTTGACCCAGAGAGTCCACAAATCCTTATGTTTCTGCTTAAGGAAATATCATAATTTGGCTTATTTATGCCACATGGCAAAATATGATTCAAGGAATCTTCACTGAGCATGTTTCTAGGAATCCCTATTGGCAAGGAAACAATAATACCCCCCGCCCCCACCCCGCTAGGTTCTGTTAGTATACAACAGAGATGCAGATGAGACTGTAGCTCAGCAGTAAAGCACTTGCCTAGCATGCCCAGGCTCTGGGTTCAATCCCCAGAATTAGGGTTGGGGGTGGAGAGACATGCATTCAGAAATCTGATATCAAGAAAGACATTCTCATTTAGGCTCCTTCTTTAGGATCAAACCTGGCTTTCTTTCCAGCCTGCACTCAGATGCATTAAATTACCCACAGATGTTTCATTTGTTGCAATAGTTACATGTTGAGATCTAATGAACTGTGAGCAGAATTCTGTCCTGAGTAGTGTGTAAGAAGACAAAAGGGACTGAGGCAAGCAGGCTCCATTTGGAAGGAGACTACAGTTAGTAGAAAGTACCAGAATACATATCAATCCATTATGATGACACAAGTGAGTGACATTTCCATAAGGTGCAAAGTCCCCATGCTTCAGGTGAAATCCAAAGGGTCGGGAAGAAGCAGAACACAGAGGTTGAGAGGTATTAGTCAGAAATGGTTTCCTAAAATAAATCATGAATAGACCAAAGTTGATAGACAGCAGGGGGGATTAGCATTTCTCTTAGTGAAAGGAATGACATGGGCGAAACCATGAGGTGGTATGGTAAGAAGGATGAGTTGTATGGAGGAAAGGGAGCAACCACAATATCTTCACGAAAGTGGAGAACCAGACCAGAGAGAGATGAGAAGGTCAAGGAAGACAGCCTCCTAAGCAAAGGTATCTCTGACATCATGAATGTACAGGTGGAGAAGTAAGTCAAGAGATTTAGAGAGGAGAATTTGGGCCGGGGAAAGAAGTGGGAAGACAGAAAGAGATGGGAGAACTCACAAAGGGTAGGGCAAGGTGTTTGGGGACTGTTTCTCCATAGTATGGATGTGAGAAAAGCAGTTCCTTCCCTGTGAAAAAGAACCTGGCTTTGTGATTTTAGCATTAGCCTGAGGTCCTTGATGTAGAGAACCTCGGGATATACAAGTGAGTGAAACGCCCAGTCTCTGTCTTTGGGGAGTTTCCTGTCTAAAGGGGAGAAATAAATCAGTCAAATCTCAGAAATTTATAATTTTAGAGATGATTTGTAATTTTGTGACATAAGATACAAGGACAGCTATAACAAGGGTAGCTGCTGACCAAGAAATCTTCAGATTGCTATTTTTTAAAATTTATTTATTTTTTAGCATTTTAATTAATTAATCTATTTCTTTACACATAACTGAAAGTGATGTTACAGTACATAAGTTATTTACAACTGTGCAGTAATGTGCTGCAAAATAAATTATCTAGAAGGCAGCAAAAGTACATTGTAATGTATATAAAACTGTATAGCATTCACAGATACTCTCTATAGGATTATTGGCTCTATAGTGTTTCAAGTTATGTTCTCAGAAAGAGAAACAAAATGCCTAAGATTAAAAGAAAAAATATAGAAACTATGTGGATTTGACTCCATTCAAATTGCTATTTTAATTTTCCAGGTTCCCCTGATGCTAGAAGAGAGGGAAATCCTTAATGGGGAGCAAGAGTATCACATATCCTGGCAGAAATTTTTCCTATATAAAGTAAAATACTAATTAGATATTTGTTTCATAGAATACCTTTTCAGGTTTTTGGGGGGGAGGGAGTGTTTTGTTTTGGTTTTGGTGGTTGGTTGTTTTTGTGGTGCTAGGGATAGAACACAGGGTCTTCGCATGCTAGGCAGTTGCTGTACCACTGAACTGTATCCCTGGACTTCAGGTTTTAAAAAAATAAACATTTTAAATGTAGATTTTAGTGATATTTTATTTTATTTTTGAGATGGAATCTCACTATGTTGCCCAGGTTAGCCTTGAACTAGTGACCCACCCACTTCAGCCTCCTGAGTAGCTAGGACTATAGGAGTGTGCCAATGTGCCTGGCTCAATATTTTAAGTGTAGAGTTCAATAGGGCTTTTTTGTCGTTGTTTTGAGGTTTTTTAGTTTTTGATTTTTGGAGAGGTGCTAGGGATTGAACCCAGGGGTGCTTTATAAACTGAGCTAAATCCCCAGCACCCAGCACTTTTTATTTTTTTATTTTGAGTTAGGATTTCCCTAGATTGCTTAGGTCCTTGCTAAATTGCTGAGCCTGGCTTTGAACTTGTGATCCTCCTGCCTCAGCCTCCTGAGGTGCTGGGATTACAGGCTTGCACCACCTGTCCAGTCAAGTTCAGTGAGTTTAAATAATTACACCCTTATAATCTGTATAACCACAATCAAGATACAGAACAATTCTGTTGCCCCCACAAAGTTACTTTTTGTCTCCCTGACTCCCTTTCCTGGCCCCAGGCAACCATTGATCTGCTTTCTGTTACCTTGGGTTAGATTAATCTTTTCTCCAATCAATTTCTTATGAATAAACCATATAAAATGTATTTTTCCACATCTAACTTCTACTTAGCATACAATTTTTAAGATTCATTCATGTTGCTACATGTTCATCTGAGTTATATTCCATTCTAATATATATATATATAGTATAAGGCTATCCAGCTGTTCTACCACTATTTGTTGCAGAGACTCTTATATTAGTTATCCATCTACTGCTAGGATACAAAAAATTTTTTTAAGTTTATTTTTGTGGTACTGGGGATTGAATCTAGAAGTACTATGCCACTGAGCTATATCTCCAGTTTTAATATTTTATTTTGAGACAGGATCTTACTGTTGCCTAGGCTGGCCTTGAACTTGTGATCCTCCTGCCCCAGCTTTCTAAGTTGCTGAAATTATAGGCATGGGCCACCATGCCTGGCAACAAATTGTTTTAAATTTAATAGCTTAAAACAATAAATTTTTATTTTCTCACACAACTTCTGTGGGCCAAGAATCTAGCAGTGTCTTAGCTTGGGGACTCTGACTCAGTGCTTCTGAGAAATTATAGTCAGGATGTTAGGTAGGCCAGGCACGGTGGTGCACATCTATAATCCCAGCAGCTCAGTAGGCTGAGGCAGGGGGACCCCAAGGTCAAATATAGCCTCAGCAACTTAGCAATTTAGTGAGACCCTGTCTCAAGATAAAAAATAAATTTAAAAAGGTGTGTGTGGGGGGGTCTGGGTATGTGACTCAGGGGTTAAGTGCCCATGGGTTCAAGCCCATGAGAAAAAAAAGAAAGAAAAAAATGATGGATGTTAGGCAGGGCTAACATCTGTAGACTGGACTGGGGTTGGGAGTCTACTTTCAAGATGGCGCATTCATAACCTGGCAACTTAATGTTGGTTGTTGTCAGGAGGCTTCAGTTCTTCACTTCCTCTCCATAGGGCTCCTTGAGTCTCCTTACAACACAATGGTCTTATTAGACTTTAATCTGTAGAACTGCAAGATAATAAGCATGTTTTGGTTAAAGCTGCCAAGTTTGTGATAATTTATTACTGCATCAGAAAACTAATGCACTGTCATTACAGGCATTGTACCTTCTATCTTCGCTCCCTTTTTTCCCCCAACTGCAATGCTAGAGTTTTCATTTCAGATACATATTTTTTTCACCTCTAGGAGTTCAATTTGATTTTCTTTCATATTTTCCATTTCTTTCCTCATCATATGCATGTTTTCCTTTAAATACTGTGTTCACACAGTTATATAGCAATTTTATCATTCTTGTCTGCCAATTCTATCACCTCTATCCCTTTTGGGTCTTTTTATACTGATTGCTTTTTTTCTGTTTTTTTTTTTCCCCCCTTGCTTCTTCTTCTTTTTTTTTAAAATCACATATATATATATATATATATATATATATATATATATATGACTTTATGTATTTATTTTTATGTGGTGCTGAGGATGGAATGTGGTGCCTCACACATGCTAGACAAGCACTCTACCACTGAGCCACAACCTCAGTCTTATGTTGGAATTTTTGATTGGATAGTAGCATGTTACATTGTTGAGTGTATTTTATAGGTCTTTGTTTTATCAATTAACTCAACTTTCAAATTAGTTTGATGTTTTCAAGTCTTGTTTTTAAGCTTCGTCAAGCCGGTCTAGAGTATAATTTAGGGCTACTTTAGACCTATTAGTAAGATTTCATTTTTCTGAGGTCTCTCCTGAACATCCTGAGTGATCATTGTGGTATTTCTACTCTAATTGGTCAGGATTTGAATGTTTTCCAGCCCTGTATGAGCTCTGGGGATTGTTTAGTTACATCTCTTGGACTGCTCTTTGCTCAGCTGCCTGGAATTTAACTCTATATCTGCCCACATAAATATTCAGCAAAGACTCAAGATTCTACGCATGATTTTTGGAGTTCTATTTTTGCATATCTTCTTCCCTTTTGGAATTCTGTGTAGCAGCTTCCAACTGCCTTAGTTTCCCTGAACTCCAATCTTATGTCCTCAGCTCATTGAGACTGCCATGTTCTCTCATTTTATGATCCAGAATGTGTTATGGGGCGCAACTTAAGAACAGACCGATCACCACTGAGAAGTCCAAATTTGAGAGTCTTTATTAAGCCGGCCGGCTGATTGTCTCACACAATGCCCCCAAAAAATGCCATTGGGAGAACAACCCCAACCATAGGGTTGTAGGGGTTCTTATACCAAAAATCACATCAATTTTAAGTGTCTGTTGCTATGATTCAAAATTACAAACTAACATCATGAGATCATCAACAGAGGGAGAAGTGGGTCAAAATGACCTGTACCTAGGTACAAACTAAAGAAGGATTACTAACATCCACATGATCACCGTTTACATGGTATATTGTTCAGGAGCAATAGGAATCAAAAGAGAGCAATTTTTCTTACATAGGAATTGCCATTCTGTATTGTTAAATATGTCACACTAAGTAACTGATCATGGGTATAGAGGCGGGGTGTTCCCATGGGAGAAGCTTATTTCCTACATAACATGGAGTCTCAGAGCAAAATGGAGTCTGTTTAGTCATTTCCCTTAGAGTCTGGCCTATAGCATTCTCATGGAGCCAGATCTGTCAGCCCACCACAAATGTACCTCTAGACAAAAATCCAGGGCAATTATAAACTTACCTTGTTTGTTTCTCTTCTCATAGTGATGTCATTTGTGCTCTGCCTATTGCCCAATGTCTAAGAACAGTTGTTCTACGTATTTTATCTAGCTTCTTAATTGTGTATGGCAAAAGGGTAAATATGGTCTCTCAACCCCATTATGGTCAGAAACAAAAGTCCTCTTTTTCATTGGAATTTTATTAGCATAAACCAGTCTTTGAGAAACTGATCAACCTGATAAAATGGAATTTATAGACCTAAAAGTTTCTCAACTGAGGTGACTGTACTAGAATAGTGTCAACCTGGGAGGCCTCTTTTGGGCAGCCGCAGGCTTGTTCATGTTATATCTCACGCCCTAGCTTCTTACATAAATGTCTGTGAAGTAAGTGAGTTACTGAATGAACTTGTTAAATCTAAACATGGTGATTCCTGGATCCAAAAAAGGACCTGACCAATTTGATTTTTCCTAAGAATTTACCAACTCCTTGCTCTATAAATATAAAGACCCAGAAGTTACCTAATCAGCTGGATACACTGGTGCACACCTGTAATCCCAGCAATTTGGGAGGCGGAGGCAGGAAGATCACAAGATCAAGACCAGCCTCAGCAAGTAAGCAAGGCCCTGCCTCAAAATAAAACAATAAAAAGGGTTAGGAATGCAGCTCAGTGGTAAAGGGCCCCTGGGTTCAATCCTCAGTATCTCTTCCTCCAAAATTACCTCATCGTACTTATCATGAGAAATAAGACTTGATTTATCAGAATATGGGTAGTCATCATATGTGTGGCCAAAACTTGCCAACTTTCTCAGTAAGGAAAACTAACTTGACAAAGCAGTAACATGTTTCACTTTCTTTTCTAACATGTAGTGTTAAGTGTATAGGTTGTAGGCCTGATTCTAGATCCAGAATGCCTGGGTTCAAATTCCAGTTCCATCATTAACTAAAATTGTACAACTTTGGGCCAATTATTTCAATTTATTGAACATCAGTTTTCTTCATTTGTAAAAAGGAAACAATAAAAGGGACTGGGGTTGTGGCTCAGCACTTGCCTAGCATGTATGAGGCACTGAGTTCAATCCTCAGCACTGCATAAAAATAAATTTTAAAAAATGAAGGTATAAAAATGATTTTGAATTCTAGTTTAGAAAAAAAAAGGAGGGAGCTGGGGTTGTGGCTCAGTGGTAGAGCACTTGTCTGGCATGTGTGAGGCACTGGGTTCAATTCTCAGCCCCACATTTAAATAAATAAAGATCTATTAACAACTAAAAAGGAATTAAAAAAATAAAGGAGAAAATAACATATACCTCAAAGGGCTGTTGTGAGGACTAAATAATTTGATGCTATCTGCAACATTCCTTAAATCAATACCTGACATGTTTAAGAGTTTAATTGGTGCTAGCAATTCTTACTAAATTGTTTAATAGTACTTGCCTTGACTAGATAGTCATAAAATGAACTCTTTAAATGTCTTTGAGTGGTGCACTCCTGTAATTCCTGTGACTCAGGAGGCTGAGGCAGGAGGATTACAAGTGTGAAGTTAGCTTCAGTAACTCAGTGAGGTCTTGTCTCAAAAAACAAAAGGGGAAGGGGATATAGCTTAGTAGTAGAGCATCCCTGGGTTCAGTTCCCAGTACCACACCCACACACACAAAGTCTTTGCATGCAAAAAAGAGCAAAAGTCTTTGGTATGGTTAATTAGTTTTGAGTGGTAACAGTTCTGATACAGGTTTAATGATTTCAGAATAATCAGTTTTGAAGGAATAAAATTATATGGTTACGAATAAATTTGTTAAACGGCCATCATGTGTGTCTTAAAGGTACTTGCAATTCCTAAAATGAGTTTCAGTAGGGATTATTCCTTGTTTGGGGACTGTGATGTTAGCTAAAAAGACTCATTTTCTATTTAGGTGTCTCTTTCTAACTGGAAACATGAGAAGTTGCTTCTCAGTAGTCACTATTTTTAGAATTGGTGCTCCAGAGCTGATTGCCGGGCTTTAGGGGAGCTAATCCCCGTCTCTTTGTTACAAGGAGGCTGACGGAGGCTGACGTGCATCCTTTGCCTATAGCCAAAGGAAGGTTCAAGCTGCCTTTAGTATGGTAAGAGATTCAAAGAGCATTCAAAAGCTGAGTTTCAGTCTGGCCAAATCACCCCTCTCAAATAGGGATTTATTCTAGAATTAGTGCTTTAAGGAAATGGGATATGTCTTTGTGTAGACATTTGTAGATATTTGAGGAAAGGGGAAAGTAAAGCAGTTTCCCTCAACCTCCACAGTTAATACAAAAGTCAAGTCAGAATTTGCCTCTGGAATTAAAAATGTCAAAATATCACTGCTCAGGACTTATTCCATGTATATCACATTTAAAAAAATCTTTATGAGTTAAGCATGGTGGTATGTACCTGGAGTCCCAGCTACTCTGGAGGCTGAGACTGAAGAATTGTACAGGGCCAATCACATCAACTTAGAGTAAGACCCTGTTACAAAATAAGGTTAAAAAAAAAAAAGCTGGGGTTGGGGGTTATGGGACACTGGGGATTAACTCAGTGATAAGAGCACCTTTGGGCTCAATCTCCAGTATTGTGGGAATGGGGGAAAAGAAACTAGCAAAAACAAAAACAAAAAAACGCAAACCAGCCTGGGCGACATAGTGAGACCAAGTCTCAAAATACAAAACAGTATAATATAGGTACAGTGGTACACAACTGTAATCCCAGCGGCTCTGGAGGCTGAGACTGTAGGATCAGGAATTCAAAGTCAGCCTCAGCAATTTAGTGAGACCCTAGGTGACTTAGTGAGACCATGTCTCAAAATAAAAATAAATTTAAAAATAAAAAAGGACTGGGGTTGTGGCTCAGCAGTTAAGCCCCCCGTGTTCAATCCCCAGTACAAAAACAAAAAACCAAAACTGTATAATAAGTAAATTAAATAAACTTTTAATTTGGAAATCTTTTTGAGTTAACAGAAAAGTTGCAAAAATAAGAATCACACAAAGAATACTTTCATACCTATAATCAGATTCACCTTACATTTTTCTCAATTTGCTTTATGATTTGTACTCTCTCTGTGTATGTGTATATACATATATATGACCTATTGGCAGGTGTAACACGGTGTCATTTCTGCTATTTTATATTCATTGAGGTTTTGTGTTTGTTTTGTTTTTTTAAATACAATGCTGGGGACTGAACCTAGGGCCTTGCTCATACTAAGTATGCACAATACCACTGAGCTACATCCCAGTTCTAGTCATTGAAGCAATCATAAAGTTCTACCCTGACCCCAAGGGAAAAAATTTCCAGAAATATATACATATGTATACATATATATATATGTGTGTGTGTGTATATGTGTAAAATACATAAATATACACATGTATATACATATGTATGTATGTGTGTGAAATAATATAGTTTTTTTTTTTTTCTGACACATTTAAAAGCAAGTTACACCTATCACCGTCTCTTTCCCCTAAATAAATTCAGTGTATAATTATTAGAAACAGGTGTTCGAGGGCGCTGTATCTGAGGGACCATACCTGAGGTACCTCAATCATATCTAGACCTGAACTAGACAATAAGATCCTTGACTCCAAGCCTGAACCTGATGCCTTACTGGGAGTTTTGGGGGAAGAGCAAATGTATCTTGCGTGTGGGAAGAATATAAATTGTTGTGGCTAAAAGGCAGTGTCATAGCAATATTTCTGGAGATTATTTCCCCTCCCCTTGAACGTGGGCAGAACTTTGTGACTACTTCAATGACTGAAATGCAGCAGAAGAGACTGTCCCTTTTTTTTTTTTTTTTTTTTTGTGGTGCTGGGGATGGAACCCAGGGCCTTGTGCTTGCAAGGTAAGCACTCTACCAACTGAGCTATCTCCCCAGCCCTGAGACTGTTACTTTTTTATGTGTAAGTGAGAAAATACTTCAAATGGGCATTATTATTATTATTATTATTTTACAAACACACAGGAGAACCTGCAGTTCTGGAGCCATCACCATGTCATCCACACCAGCGGCAGGAAGTCTGTTCAGCCATCCCTGGATCCCCTCCACAGAGAGGATACATGGATTTTTGGCTCCTGTGTTGTTGCACGAGTGATCATGGCTCTTGTGGGAAGACCCACCACATACTTGCTTTGACAAATTTTTGTTTTGTTTTGTTTTTGTACCCAGGGGCACTTAACGAGTGAGCCACATCCCCAGCCCTATTTATTTATTTATTTATTTATTTATTTATATTTTGAGACAGGATCTTACTAAGTTGCTTAGGGACCTGTCTAGTTGCTGAGGCTGTCTTTGAACTTGGGATCCTCCTACTTCAGCCTCCTGAGCTCCTTTACTTTGACATCTTGAATACTGGAGAAGGACAGAAAAGGAGAATGTTACATTAGAGACTAGGTCATAAAAGGCAATACAATGCCTTTCTCTTCCTTTCTCTCTTTCTCTTTCTCTCTCTCTCTTTTAGGAACCTAGCCACAATGTTGTGAGGAAGAAGGAAGTAACTGGCAGCTCTGACATAAGGTCTCAGCTGACAAGTGGCATCAAATGTGAGTGGGCAAGCTTTTGGAGGACTCCAGTCCCTAGCTGTTTAGACATCACAGCTAACAGTAAATAGAGCAGAAGTTAGCCATCTCCTTAAGTCTTGCTCAAAGTACAGATTCATAAGCAAAATAAATGTCATTGTTTTATGCCACTAAGTTTTGAAGGTAATTTCTTATGCAGCATTGATAATTTAAAATCACATGCAGTAGCACAGGCGTACTCACTTGTGTAAACAAATATTTTTCTACTAGAACGTGATTTTTTCTGGCGGAGAGTGGGTGCTGGGAATTGAACTCAAGGGCACTTGATCATTGAGCCACATTCCTGGTTCTATTTTGTATTTTATTTAGAGACAGGGTCTCACTGAGTTGTTTAGTGCCTCACTTTTGCTGAGGCTGGCTTTGAACTCTCTATCCTCCTGCCTCGGCCTCCCAAGCCGCTGGGATTACAAGCATGTGCCATTGTGACGGGCTTAGAATGTGATTTTGATTAGCACTTTGGCTATTTCAGAAGAACAAGAGATTAATGACAGTACTGTGGATGGAGAAAATACTGGTCATCTTTCAGTCTTCCCTCTTTGAGAGATAACTGTTAGAATGGAAGAGTCTTATATTAGTATTTCTACAATGAAGATTAGGTGTAGTTAAAAAATGTATACTGTGATCTATTAACTAGAATTTAACTCTTTCCATGTTTTTCCCCCATACTCACCGAAACTAGATGATTTGTGATTAATTTAGCACCCCTTTTCAGAAAGATTGCTCATGAGGCTGGTACACAATCTGAGCTACTAATTAGAGTCTGTCTTAATGGGTAATATTTGAGACCTTTCTTTATGGATTTTCAGGGACAATCTAGGCATCAACTGGCTACTTCCTTCAATTCTTGTTGAATGGGTTGGACTGGGTTGTTAATGTTATCCCCTAATGTACACAAAAGTTTGGGCCTTACCAGACTTTTCTGAGTAACAGCTAAACTATGCTGAAGTTCATGTATAAGCAGAAACCCATTTTCAACCCTTCATTATCATACTTTAACCTAATTTATTCATTTTTCGACAGGTCAAATTAAGGGTTTTTTTGGGAGGTGGGTGTGCTGGGGATTGATTGAACCCAGGGATGCTCTACCTCTGAATTAAATCCCCATCCCCTTTTTATTTTATTTTTGAGACAGGGTCTTGCTAAGTTTCCCAGCCTGGCCTCCCCAGTTACTGAGTTTACAGTTGTTTGCCATTATGCTCTCTCTTCTTTTACAATAACGTTCCATAAATTTTACAAAGAGCTGTACGTGTATATGGGGGATGTGATACAAAATTATGTCAGTCATTCTTTCCACACAATTTCTTTTTTTTAAATATATTTTTTAGTTGTAGATGGACAATACCTTTATTTATTTTTATGTGGTGCTGAGGATCAAACCCAGTGCCTCATATGTGCTGGGCTAGTACTCAACCACTGAGCTACAGCCCTAGCCCTCCACACAAATTCTTCTTGTAAAGTATCAATGAATCATATGAAAGTCATCCCAAAGGGGGCTCAAATTTAAAAGAGCCCCAAGCAGTGGTGCACACCTGTAATTTCAGCGACCCAGGAGGCTGAAGCAGGAGGATTGCAAATTTGAGGCCAGCCTGGGCTACTTAGTGAGACCCTGTCTCAAAATAAAAAATAAAAAAGGCTGGAGATATAACACAGTGGAAGAGCTCCCTGTGTTCAGTCCCTAAAACCGCAAAACAAAGCACAACAAATAGATGAACAGGCAAAAAACATTCTGCTCACTAAGTAGGCATTTTTTGGGGGTAATTATTTATCTACACATTCAAATTCTCTATATATTCTTGTTGTCAATGAGATGATTTGAATGGTACAAGTTATCCCACCATTTAAAGAGAAAGACTACCATAATTTGAAACCATGGAGTTATCTTAGTTTCACCACTGGCTGCTTTTTTTTTTTTTTTCCAGAGGGCCTTCTAGTCCAGTCCTTCCTTTGACGCATAATAATAGGGTTAAATAATAATAATAATAGGGTTAAATCTCACTGGGATCTGGATTCACAGTTATATTCTTCCTAATAAACAAAATGCAATCAATTTCGTATTCACCCTGGATGCCATCAGATTGAGCCCTGTAATGAATTCCTCTTCATTTCTTCTGAAGGATCCTCTCCTATGGGAATTCCTAATTCAGCTCATAAATGCCTCCGTGCTGCTCCTATGGCACTATTTTCTTCAGGCTCACCTGGATTACCTAATGGATGAATACAAGTAGTATTGGTAAAACAACCTGGAAAGGTAATTTTAACATCTGATCTCTGCTTTAACAGGAGTTTGTAGTCAGTGTTGAATAAGAAGACATTAAAAGCTCCATGTAATGATCCTTCCTCAATGTTTTCATTCAGGTGACAATTCCTGCTCTCAGTCCCAATTTTATTGTCACTGTCATCAATAGGAACACATACCTCTGCCAGGAATTGAAACTGTTGCTTCATGAGATGATATTTATCTCAGGCATTTGTTACAAAAGGTGTGATCTGTCCTAGAATACTCAGGCCTGGAATTTAAGTAAGCCTAGGTATCTTATTCTTTTAGAGAAAATTTTAGGCTGTCTAGGATCTCCTGTCAAGTATTACCCATTTATCACTCAGAGATCAAGAAATCTGACCAAAACAAAAACAAAACAAACAAACAAAATCAGAAGAGGCTCTTAATGTCTACCCGAAAGCGTTCTTCAACTGCTTATGATTCTTACCAAATGTTAAATGTAGGAAATATTACCTTCTTGGTTAATAATAGATTTTGATTTTTTTCAGTTGTTTTAGTAGTTAGCTTTCATTTTGTTAGTACAAAAGGCATTTCTGATGAGGCTAAGTTTCTTATCTGAGTTCGATTTTATGTTCCTATGCCTTTACTCACCTCTCCCCCTAAACCTCCCCCTCTCTTTCTTGGCAAGTCCTCTTCTCCTTTTTCTTTTCTTTTCTTTTTTTGGTACTGGGGATTAAATCCAGGGACACTCTACTACTAGGCTACATTCCCAAACCCTTTTATTCTTTATTTTGAGACAGATCTCACTAAAAAGCCCAGACTGGCTTCGAACTTGCATTCTTCCTGTCTCAGTCTCCTGAGTGGCTGGAATTACAGGTTTGTGCCTCCATGCCTGGCTGCCCTCTCACCTTCTTTGCTTCCTATCTCTCTGACTTTGCCTTATCAGTCTGCTTGCTCATTCCTCATCTCCCTGAACTTCTCATGTTGGAAATCCCAATTACCTTGGAAGAGGATCACACCCTTGGAAATATCATTCAATCAGAGAGCTTTAAATACTGCCAATTGCTAATGATGTCTTCATTTCTATGTCCAGCCTGAAACTTTTCAACTTCAGGCTGGAATATTTAGTTTTCTATTCAGCTTCTCCATTTGGATGTCAATAGGTTACAGATCCAAGTGCAAAGCCAGTCTCACTAAGCAACTTAGTGAGAACTTGTCTCAAAATAAAAAAAATAAAAATGGGCTGGTGATATGGTTCAATGGTTAAGTGCCCTGGTGTTCAATCCCTTTACCAAAAAAAAAAAAAAAAAAGTAACAGATCCAAAGCTGAGCTCCTGATCTTGACTCTTGACTCAAACTTTCTCTTCCTATTGTCTCCTCATCTCAGTGAGGAGACAATATCCTTAATATCCTTCCAGTTACTTGAACTATCAACTTTGGAGTCATCCTTCAATATTCTATCATATTTCCCAACCTAATTTATCAACAAGTCCTGTTGACTCTTCTTTCAAAATAATATCTAGGAACCAACTTTCCACATCTTAAACCTTCTCACCTGGATTTCTGCAATTGCTTCCCAACTAGTCTCCCTTTTGTCCCTTTCCTCACACTTCAGTCTATTTTCAAGCAGTTAAAAAAATCTTTTAAAATATATGTCAGTGTTGGTGACATAGCTCAGTGGTAGAGCGCTTGCCTGGCATGTGTGAGGCACTGGGCTTGATCCTCAGCACCACATCTAAATAAATAAATAAAATAAAGGTCCATCGACAACTTAAAAAAATGTTTTTAAATGTTTAAAATAAAATGTATGTCCGTGCTGGAGACCTAGCTCCGGGGAAGAGTACTTGCCTACCACATATGAGCCCTGTGTTCGATACCCAGCACCACACACATACCCACAAAAGTATGACAAATCTCTTCTCCATTACAAATATCTGCAACACTATCCCATTTTCTAGAGTAGAAGCCAAAATATGTAAGGAGGATTTGCCCCACTCCCTTCTCTCACTCTGCAGTCATACTTGCTTCTTTTCTGGTCCTCCCAGCCAGGAAGTCTTCGGCCTCAGTGCCTAGGACAACCTTTCCTTGCATATCCATGGTGATTGCCCCATCATCTCCTTCAGGTTTTTGTCTAAATATTACCTTTTCTCCCCCTCCTCTCTGACCATTTTAGATTGAAACCTTTATCTCCCTGTCCCCTTCCTCTGCAATTTTTCTCCATAGAATTTATTCACAAATGACTTACCAGTATTATTTTACTTTTTTTGGTCATCCTTTTCCTATTACAATGTAAATTCCATGAGAGTGCATTACTTCACTTGATTCTGTATTTTTAGTGTCTGGAACATAGCGTAGGTGCTTTGCATTCGTTGGCATGAATGAGTGACTAATTTCATATTTATTCTTCAAATCTCACATTCCCCAGGTTTCCCTTCCTCACCCCACTCCTTCAGGTTGGCCTAATACCTCTCTCTGCTAAGGATTCCCATAATATTCTACATTTATCTTGATCGTAGTACTTCCCAGAGACTTTTTAAAAAACTTTATTTGCTTTCCTTAGAGATTAGCACCCAAAAAGTGTTTTTAAAAAAATAAAGATGAGGGCTAGGGATGTGGCTCAGTGGCAGCAAATTTGGCTAGTATGCACAAGGCCCTGGGTTTAATCCTCAGTAATGAGTACACACACACACACACACACACACACACACGAGCTATTTCCAACATTTATATTAAATGTTAGGGCAATGGGCGAATGTTAAATAGGCATGAGTGAGGGACTTGCCAACTTCTTTTTTTATATGAATTTCCTTCCTTTTTCTAAGAAACCCACATCAGATCCCCCTGCTACCAGAGTACCAGAGTATCAGTGACTGAACAGAGTTGCCATTTTGTGTGTGTGTGTGTGCACGCAAATGCTATTATACAACTTTCAAATCCATTTGGAAGAAATAAGAATTTTCAAAGATGGTAATTATTGGATCAGTAACACTAAGCAAAATGTTTTACCTATACCTAGAATACAAATCATATGTTATATACGTAGCTTCATTTCCTAATTCCTTTACAGAGGATTGATTTGCCCCATCCTCACTTCTGCTGTAAATCCCTAAGAATTTTCAAATGATGGTGGTGATTGTAGCTCAGTGGTGGAGTGCTTGCCTAGCACATGTGAGTGGCATTTGCATGATCCCCAGAACCACATAAAAATAAACAAATAAAGGTGTAAAAAATAAAAATAAATACCACAATTACTATTAAATACCTATATATTGGCAGGGCAATGTAGGAGTTTTACTATTTTATTTTTTTGTTCTTGCCTCTCCTCCTCCGCTCTCTACAGTATAGGGGAGTGTTACAAAGAGTAAATGGTTAGCCAGATATGCCTATAATCTCACTTACTTGAGAGGCCGAGGCAGGAGGATTATAAATTACAAATCTGAGGCCAACCTGAGCAAATGAGTGAGAACTTGTCTCAAAAAAAAAAAAAAAAAAAAAAGGAAAGAAAGAAAGAAAGGGGTGGGGGAGGGGTGGGGGGAGGTGGTGGTGGAGCTGTGAGCTACTAGCTTAGTAGTAGAGGGCTCAGGTATGAGGCCCTGTGTTCTACACCCTACAAAATAATTTACTCGTATGTTCAGTGGGCAGTGTAAATTGTTTGCTAAGCATGGGTTGTGGTAAGACCTAAAAAGAGGACCTTTATAGTAGGTATATGTTGAAGATTAAAAAAAATTTTTTTTAGTGTGGATGATCATGTACCTTTATTTATTTTTATGTGTTGTTGAGGATCAAACCTGGTATCTCACATGTGCTAGGCGAGTGCTCTACCACTGAGTCACAATCCAAGCCCCTGAAGGTTCTTACTTTTTTCCCATTCTTAGTTTTAGTATCTAGAGAATCTTAAGCTTTTAGGGGATGGACCCTATTGAAATGTTGCAAATTTTAGGCAATTTCGAAAGAAAGAGAAACAAAGTAAAAATATCTTTAATTGCAATTCAGAGACTGATTTATCTTTGGTCATTATTCTAATATTTTGTCCAGGTTTAAACTGAAAATGAACTGCATGTCTAGAAGAGCAGGAGTTCAATTCTTTGTTGGTAGGATTAATAGTAGGTAAAGGGTAATATTAAACAATCTGCTTAAATCGATGTCAGTGTTAATAAGGGTGAGGCAAAATTGGCTTGCTGAGATACTCTCTTTTTGGGAGGGTGTGTAGTGTGGACTTTACTAATGGTACATGACAATAGGGTTCCCCTGGCCCTTTCCCTTCTTTAGGGGATCTGGATGGAAACTTGGGAAGAGGGGAAATTCTCAGTGTGTTGGAGAACTGAGTTGGGGGCAGGGATTCCCTAGCAGCTAAGTGCCAGTCTTTCCCTTGTGTTCTTGCTGGGGTGGCTGGTCCAGGGGCTCTTACTCCTTGGAGGTCATGTGGACCGTAAGGTCCAGCACCCTGTTGCTGTAGCCAAATTTTGTAAAAAATATATTTTTTAGTTGTAAATGGACACAATGCCTTTATTTTATTTATGTATTTTTATGTGGTGATGAGGATTGAACCCAGTGCTTCACACATGCTAGGCAAGTGCCCTGTGACTGAACTACAATCCAAGCCCATGTAGCCAAATTTATTGTCATACCAAGAATGAGCTTTACAAAGTGGTCATTGAGAGCAAGGGCAGCCCCAGCATCAAAGGTAGAAGATTAGGTATCAATGTTAAAGTCATGGGAGACAAGCCAGGCCCCTTGAGCAGATCCTCTGATGCCTGCTTTACCACCTTCTTGATGCCACTGCATTATTTGGCAGCTTTTCCAGATTGTCAGTCAGATTAAAGACTGACATATTATGGGTGGGCACACGGAAGACATCCTGGTAAGCTTCCCATTTGGTTCAGGGATGACCTTACTCAAAGCATTGGTAGCTCTGGTAGACACAGGGATGATGTTCTGGGCACCCCAATAGCCATCACACCCCAGTTTCCCAGAGAGGCCACTCATGATCTGAGTGGCAGTGAAGGCATGGGCTGTGGTCATGAGTTCCTCTACAATGCCAATGCTGTTATGGATAACCTTGGTCAGGTGGGCTAAGAAAATGATCTTGAAGGAGTTATCATGCTTCTTACCGTTTACACACATCAAAAACATGGGGGCGGGGCTGGGGAGATAGCTCAGTCAGTAGAGTGCTTGCCTTGTAAGCACAAGGCCCTGGGTTCGATCCCCAGCACCCAACAAAACAAAACAAAACAAAACAAAAAAAAACATGGGGGCATCAACAGAAGGGGCAGAGATGATGACCATTTGGCACTGCCCTTCAAATGAACCCTGGCCTTCTCCAAGTACTGAAGATACCAGTAGACTCCACAACATATTCAGCACCAGCATCACCCCATTTGATGTTGGTGGAATCTCGATCCTGAAAAATGCAGATGGAGTTTCCGTTGATGACAAGCTTCCTGTTCTCAGACTTGACTGTGTCACTGAACTTGTCCTGAGTGGAATCATACTGGAACATGTGGACTATGTAGTTGAGGTCAATCAAGGGTCATTGATGGTGACACTATTCACTTTGTCAGCATTGAAAGCAGCCCTGGAGATCAGGTGCTCAATATGGCCAAATCTGTTCACTCTGCCTACACCATTTTGTTTCAGGGATGCAGCTGGCACTGCACAAGATGTGGTTGCCTGTTGAATGGAGAGGAGCCCAGAGCCCAGATACTCTTGATTAGAACACAAATGAGTCCCACTTTTTAGGCAAGCAATTTGGCAACATCTATCAAAAGGTTTAAAGGTGAGAGCTGGGATGCAATTTCACTTCTGGAAAGTCAGTTTATAGATAGACTTATATATGTAAATAAGGTATTTATTAAAGATATTTATCTAGAATGTTTACTGCAACGATGTAATAAACACTTGAAACAATTTAATGTTCAATAGGTGACTATATAACACAAGCAATTGGCATAATACACATACGGTAAAAAGAGGTAAGGTAGATCTACATGAAAAGCAGTATGATATACAGGTGAGTGAAATAAAGGAACTTTAGATCAGTATACAGACCATGAAAAACATATGTACAAAATATAGGGAGTACAGATGTATATTTTATATGCATGGAAAATATTATGGGTGTAGTCATGAAAACTGGAACAATACACTTATCTCTATGAGAATAGGTGAAGCAGGGAGTGATCTTGTATATGTAAACACTTGTCTACTGTTAGAAATTTTTTGAAATTTGTTTTAGTGGTCAGTGGACCTTTATTTTATTTATTTCTATGTGGTACTGAGACTCGAGTCCAGTGCCTCACACATGCCACGCAAGTGCTCTACCAACTGAGCCACAACTCCAACTCCACAACTCCAGCTTCATACTGATGGAAATTTTTTAAATGAGCATGTGTTATTTGCATAAAAATAGTCTGAAGTTATTGTTATTTTGTGGTACTGGGGATTGAACCCAGGGGCACTCTAACACTGAGCTACATCCCTAGTCCTTTAAAAAAATTTTTTTTTTTTTACAGCATCCCACTAAGTTGTCTCAAACTTGTGATCTTCTGGTTTTAGCCTCCCTAGTAACTGGGATTATAGGTGTATGCCACTGCACCTGGCAACTCAATGTTCTTCAGTGCAAATAAAAATATGAGAATACATCTTCATTATGTGTCACTATAAGGTAAAGTCCATAATATTTGAAAATCAGTTGTCTTATTGTAAAGTCACTTTGACAGTGTTGGCCTTATGTTGCAGCAATCAAGTTATACATAGTTCAGGTGCTGTTCCACATCTCTTTATTGTATTGGCTTCCCTATCTCTAGTTAAGCTTCTTTGGCAAGTACTAAAATGACTGTCCTATTCTTATGTCATTTCTCTGGGAGCACAAACGGAGGAACACTGTCATTTAGGTTGCCCAACTGGAAGTAGAAATTACATAGCAATCTGCCATGCTTTAAATCTTTGTATGGACAACCCTTTCCCAGGCATGTAATTATAGTTAAAGCAATGGTTTCCTAAGTACAACCTAAAGCTTCAAGTGAGGTGGCTGGCCAACTCCTCAATGGATTAAGTGAAACTGAACAAACTAAATGATTAATAGAATTCTTTTCAGCATGACAAGTAGACTTTAGATTTTCTACATCATCAAACTTAAGTACTGCATCAATTTCAAGTTATAGAGGAATGTTTAATATTAGACTTCATGATTCTGTGTAATACAAACCAAAAGGCAGGTTTTGATCCCAGCTTAACATTTAAAATTCCCATCAGATAAAACTACCTGCCTCACTGCCTTTAATAATATGCTTAATTTAATTCAGACAAAGGAGATAAAGTATTTCTTAGTTTGCTATCTCAACTCACAATTTTTAGAAGTATTTAATCCATGATAAATTCTGTGATGGAGTGAAAATTTTTATGGGCCTAGAGGAAGCTAGACCTGAAACTTCAGTATGAAATTTTAAAAGTTCCCATGTGTTTGTACTTCTCTAAATCTTACATTATAAAGTTTTACTCTATTATTTTTTGAATGTTTTGTAATAATTATTGCATGAGATAAATTCCAATATTATTCCCACCTTGCAAGTGGGTGTCACAACAAGAGAAAATAATTTTACTTCACTGTAGATTGAGTAGCTAAACGCCCAAGTCTATCCTTTGTACAGCAAGGTCATTTTTAGGTACTGATTGTTTAGGACAATAATAATGCTTCCAGGACATTGTAACTGAACTCTTGAGGTGTCTTTTCTCTTATTGTTAAACCTTTCCTTTAGATTCACTTCCCATTAAATATGATAATCTAACTCAGCACTCATATTGTGCAGACCGAAGATGACTGAGTTGTTTTGTCTGAAGGCTGTGGGCTGTCTACATCGAACTGATGACCTAGAAATTAAAGGCTCTGAAATACATTCCCAACCCTCTGATTCATGGCCTTTCAGCAATGCAACTAATCTCAGGTCTTAAAATTAACTGCCTCACAGTAAACTGGAAAGGGCAGCGCTGTGACTAATGCCACGCTGTTGATCTGGTCTGCCAGGAAAGGTGAGTAGAGAAACAGAATATTACCTTCTTTCCCTGGCAGGGCATTTAATAAACTGTTGGCCCTTTTGCTGGTCCTAAATTACCTGAGTCAAATCTAATCCAAATGGTTATTTCTCAGTGTTGTTTCCTATCCAGAAGCTTTGTAATAGTCCCTTGTATTTATCTATCACGTTTTGTTTATGCATTCACGACACTTTCGTTGTTTTACACTCCCGTTTTCACCTCTTGGCTATCTGGCATGATGCTGCCATAAACATGGGTGCAGATTCCCTTCTCTGAATTCTTTGGGGTGTTTAAAGTGGAACTGTTGAATCATATGGTAAATCTGGTAAAGTTCGACATACAAGATGAGCCTGGGAATTGCCAAGTGAAATAAGCTAGTCACAAAAGGTGAAATATAGTTCCATTTTTAAGAAACACTCGAGCAGTCACATTAATAGAGACAAAGGAGAATGATGTCCATGAACTTTGTGTGGGGGGAGATGGAGAATTGTTTGTTCAGGAAAATAGAATTTTCAGTTCTGCGAAATGAAAAGGCCCAGAGATGGATGAAGTTAATGGCTGCACGATGTTAATATCACTGAATTCACACTTAAAATGATTAAAATGGAAAATTGTTATTTATATTTTACCATAGTAATAATAATAAAAAAGCAAGTCACTCCACCCTGGAACTGCCACACTTTTGGAGGAGGGCGACTCCAAAAGTCTGGCAGAGCGGTTCCCAAAGCACAAGGGGAAGGCTCGGAGCCCAGAACCAGGGGTGGGGGACCCGCGCTTGATCTGCGGATGTAAAAGGAAAGCTCGAGGCAGCTGGGGAGGCGAGATACATGAAAAGGAAGGCGCTCTCCACTTCGTTACAAGATTTGCTTTCCTTAGGGATCTCCCTCTGGGAATGAGTTCTTTCGTCACAAGAAAGCCTTGACTCTTCTTTCCTTTCCCAACTTCCAGTCAAAAATCCCCTAAGCGTTAGGAGTTCTTCGCCTGCCCACTCGTCTCTGATGAACCACACCCCTCAGACCCCCGTTCCCGAAGATTCCTCTCGTCTTCCACAGTGAGTCGCAGCCGAAGCCGCATCAACAGACACAGCTCGAGCCTAAGAGCCCACAACGCGAGGGCCACAGGGGCAGTCCTCGAGCGCCCCGGAAGTCACCTCCCTCCCTCCGGCGGAGGGGCCCCCCCGCGGGTCTCGCGGTCTGGGATTGGCGGGAAGACGATGATGCGTTACGTGCGGTGGTGCGGCCCCGCCCCTGCGCTTCTGCGCGCGGTTAGCGTGGGGCGGGGCGGAGTGTGGCCCCGGGCGGCCATTACCCGGAACAATCCCCGGCCTCGGGTCAGGTGACCCTCGGCGGGGCTGGCGGGAGGGGGGCCGAGGGGAGGGAAGAGGGCGTGAAGAGGGAAAGGAAGGGAGGAGAGAGGAGAAGGGCGGAGTAGGAGGGAGGGGAAGGGGGCGGGGTGGGATCGGGTCACGTGATTCGGCATGGAGGCGGTGGCGGCGGCCGGGAGGAGCCGCTGGGGCAGTAGCCGCACTTGTTAGTGTTGGGGGAGGAGGGGGCCGGGGGACGCCGACACCGTCACCCCGGGACGCCTAGGAGAAGGCGGGAGGGGGGTGGGGGCGAGAGTAGGCTCCGACCCCCGGCCGAGGGGATGAAGGGAGCATGGGCGCCAAGGAGTCACGGATCGGATTCCTCAGCTACGAGGAGGCTCTGAGGAGAGGTGAGGGGGGAGGGGTCTGGGCGAGCTGCCGGGGAGGCCGGCGACGGGCTGCCCCGGGGGTGGGTGACCAGAGAAGGGAGAGGAGGTTGAGGGCGTGGAGCGCCTGAGGTGGAAGGCAGAGGAGGCCAGCGGTGGGGAGTGTTCTGGGGGAGAGAGGTCGGCTGGGAAGCTGTGTTTGGGAATTGGGACCGTATGGAAGGGGCGAAGCTTTCCCGAAGAGAGGGGTATCCAGGGCTTGCAGGGCAATGCCTGTGCTTACTGGTGGCGTTGTTAATCCTGGCTGTGTCCAGGGAAGTCCTCCTCTAGCCTCTTCTTGGGTAGCTCCAGCCCTTGAAGCCCCTTCATCCTTCACTGCCATTTTTTTCATATCACTCCTTTATAAAAACCTCCAGCAACATCCTAAGCTCCAGCTTTGGCTGGAGGGGAGACTCGAGGCGGCTGCAAAGCGCTCTTTGCTGCTAGAACTCCCTTCCTATTGGAGAGTCTGCTTTTTTCCAAGGGCCTTTGCCAGTCTCTTGAGAACTATGGCCATCCACTCCTGCCACCTCTCACCCTTGAGCGGCTGACTTTGATAAGAAGGACCTGAAATGAAGTTGTATTTGAGGTGAGATGACACCGGACAGCTGGTGTTGCCACAAGACCTTGTCTTAGGTTTCCTCTCCTCAAACGTTTGAGTATGGGTTTTTTTACTGTACTTGATTCCCAGTCTAATCCCCCCACCCACTAAATGGCATTCGGAAATCCAGCATTGTGATACTGTGGTATAGCTCCCTTTAGACACTGGCCTTGCTGCCAGTCTTGGCCTGCTGCTATTGGCTCTGATACACAGTATGTTGTTAACAGCCCCAACCCCCTACCACTTACTCTGATACCGCTGTCCAAGATCATCGCTAAAGCACACGCTCACTAGAAGTGTCTATTGCACGGTTTATGACCGGAATGTGACAATTTTTCATGACTGGGATTTGAGCGTATGTATGCATGTGTGCTTGTATTTCTTTTCGATGTTTAATGGATTTTCTTGGTAAGAAGTGAACATTAAGCAGATTAGGTACTAGGTATTATTATTGTTAACAGGTTTCTAAGTCAAGAAACCGGCCATGCTCCAGGTGGTTTTAGTAGCTAAGGATACAAAATGAAAATTAGATTAAAATGCAATCAAAATTAGAATTTGGGAGTGAACTCTTGTGTATATATAGGAAAAAGAGAGATAAATTCAGTGGACCATTATAAAATAATATGATACAGAATTATAGATGTATTGTTTGTGAACTTAACACAATAACAAAAAATATGCCTTTTGTATCTTTTTCCCCCTGCAGAACAGTATAATGATTGTTCTTAAGCACAATCTCACTTGAACTTTTTTTTTTTCCCTGCCTCAATATGAGAAATATTCCAAATTCTTGATGTGTTTCCAGCTCTAGTAGGCTAGTCATTTCCGGGATGGTGTTGAGCCTGACAGGTCTGGCCTCAATTAGGCAATGGCTTACATGGCATGAAAGAGGACATCAGTCAAACTGTTTTACAGCTTTAAGGTTCAGAAGTGTTTCTAAAGTTTGAGGGTGTGAATGTGTGAATGCCATTGATGTACCTGGCATTAAGAAATTCTAAAATTAACTTTTACCCAACTCTAGCCTGCTTGATTATCTACAACTAATATTTTTAAGTATAAACAAAGTTAGTGATGCATTCTAAACATTCTAAACCTATTTGAGGTTTTTGTTTAATTTATTATGAAATCTCCTCGTTGAATTTATTATTATTTTTGTACCAGAGATTGAACTCGGACACTCGACCACTGAGCCACATCCCCAGCCCTATTTTGTATTTTATTTAGAGAAAGGGTCTCACAGAGTTGCTTAGTGCCTTGCTTTTGCTGAGGCTGGCTTTGAACTTGCCATCCTCCTGCCTCACCCTCCAGAGCTGCTGGGATTACAGGTGTGAATTTTAAAACATGTATTTGAAAAAATTGATTTTTAAAACTTTATTTGTAAAGATTGAATTTTTTTTTTTATCAGTTTTGCTACAGAGGAAAAGTAAAGCAAAAAAGAGGAGCAAGTTGATAAAGTAGCATTTCTTCTTCTCCTTCCCCCCCCAGTTCTGAACTCAGGGACTTGTCCATGTTAGGCAAGAGCTATATGCCTGTCCTTTTTTATTTAAGTTTGGGACAGGGTCTTGCTCAGTTGTCCAGGCTGATTCAGAACTTTCTCTCCTGCCTCATCCTCTGAAGTAGCTGGGATTACAGGCATACACCACCTGGGTGGGCTACAAAGTAGCATTTCTAAAAGTAAACCAGGAGCTTTTTTTTTTTTTTTTTTTAAAGTGGGTAACTTTTAAATATGGTGCAGTTTACTCAAGTAAGTGTCAGACTTTAACATAGAATTTCTTTCAGAAAGTTTACAGAAAGAGTTTATAGAACTTTTGTTTTATTTTGAGATCCTGAACTGAAGGATCCTCTTGCCTCAGCCTCCCAAGCAGCTTCCTGCTACCACTCTCAACTTATTGGGCTTTTTTTTTTTTTTTTTATTGTAAACAAATGGGATACATGTTGTTTCTCTGTACATGGCGTAAAGGCATACCATTTGTGTAATCATAAATTTACATAGAGTAATATTGTTTGATTCATTCTGTTATTTTTCCCTTCCCCCCACCCCTCCCACCCCTCTTTACCCTCTATACAGTACTTCCTTCCTCCATACTTGCCCCCCTCCCTAACCCTAACTCTAACCCTAACCTTATTGGGCTTTTGATGAAACCGAAAAAGATCTGATAACCTTTTATTGGCACTTGAATAACCTACATAAGTACTAAAACCTGCATCAGTTAGTTTTATTTGCATGTTTATAGTGTATAAGGTGAATGTGTCAGGAAGTAGGATTTGTTGAATTTATTACTCTAATGTGTGTTATATGAATCGTTGTACAAGTAAAAAATGAGCTTGATGAAACTACTGAAATATTTGTCCCTTTGGCTTTAACTAAATGAGTACTATTGCTTGTCCATAATTAGGTAACATTAAAAAGATAGTCCAGTAAGTATTATCACAAACAAACATGGAATCGCAGGCAGTTTATCTTGCAAAGTGGAATGTTGGAAATGAAGTGTTAATGACAGATAACACTTAACTGGACCTCAGTGAAAGGACGCCTAGTGACTCATTTACATTTGAGAAGCTCTAGACATTAGGAAGATTGGATTTGCAACCTATTTTGGGTAGACTATATGTCAGTTACATAAACCTTAATGGGTTGTCTGAAAGTATACCTTTAAACATTTTTAGGGAGATGTATAATTGGTAGCTTTTTATTTTGGGTTCATATCTTTCTTAAATATCTTGAGAGCATAAGGAAAGACTCGACTTTTGTTTAGAGTGCTTGTGTTTTCTAGAAAAGTATACCTGTTATATTTCATGGATGCAGAGAATTTAGCAGCTATGTTCATCTCCTTTCTCTTATTGCATCTGTTTTTAGCTCTTTTTTT
Organism: Sciurus vulgaris; assembly: GCF_902686455.1. Classification (NCBI taxonomy): domain Eukaryota; kingdom Metazoa; phylum Chordata; class Mammalia; order Rodentia; family Sciuridae; genus Sciurus; species Sciurus vulgaris. The sequence continues at coordinate 37,205,483 of NC_136463.1, forward strand.
TGGTGGGGTAGGGGGAGTGTACTGGGTCTTGAACTCAGGACCTCAAGTGCCCTGCCACTGAACTACTTCCCCAACCCTCTTTTAAAAATTTTAGTTTGAGCTAGGGTCTTGCTGGTTTGCCAAGGCTGACCTCAAACTTGGGATTCTCCTACTTCAACCTCCCAAGTACCTGGGAGTACCAGATTGTGCCATTGTGCCTGGTTTATAGCATGTATATTTATTTTTCAGTACTGGGTATAGAACCCAGGGATACATCACCACTGAACTACATGTCATCCCCCCCATACCCCTTCCCATTTTTTTGAGATAGGATCTTACTAAATTGCCCAACCTGTCCTTGAATTTTTGATCCTCCTGGCTAGCTTGTGTATTCTTAAAAACTTATTCTAAGTTCTTGGAACATAACATTCAAAAATGTTGTGCTGGGTACAGTGGTACAGAACTGTAATCCCAGTGACTTGGGGAGGTTGAGGCAGGAGGATTGCAAGTTTGAGGCCAACCTCAGCAAATGCAAGAACCTATCTCAAAGGTGAGTTGCAGTTAGTTTAGCATTTCAGAACTCAAACTTTAAAAATCTCTATTTTCTCCTTCTTTTTATCCTTCTGGAAACAAATGTGTGAGTGTGTGTGTGTGTGTGTGTGTGTGTGCATGCACGCGCGCTGACTGAATTAAAATGGTTCTAGACTTTTTAGTTGCGATAATAAAAATATAGTGGATACATTTTTTCTAATCCCCTTAATTAGAATTTGGCACTTAGGTTGCACTAAGTAGTAGAATAATATTTTTATTGTTCCTTTGCTCATTCATTCAGCAAATTTTTACTGAGCTCTGGTTATGAATTGGGCCCAGAGGAAACTGATAAATAAGACCCTTTCTCTAGGATCATATATCCTAGGTCAGTGATATCCACTGATGTGTATATACCTCAAGGTATATGTGAGACTCTCCATAAGGAGTGGTAATAAAATTTTAGAACTTTGGTTTGAAGTTCTAATTTGAGTATGTTTAATAATGTACACAAGCTATTTAAAAGTAGTATATATGCATGTCATTTATAAATGATTAACATATGGTATATTAAGTGCCTCAGTGCTTTAGATGGAAATGCTATGGGAATGCAGAGTTATGTTTGGGTGTCTGTCTTGGAAGTACCCCTAGTGCTACACTCATATCATAATATGTGCTCAAAAATTGCATGTTAATCTAATTTCCTAGTCTCTTATAGGTTGTTGTATTTTCTGGTAGAAAAATTATTTTGCTAATTCACCAATCCAAAGACACATTAAAACATTAACTCTCTAAGATTTTGTTCACCAAGTTTCTGATTATTAACATTGTAATTTCCTTAGCTTTACTACACTTAACTGTGATGTGATGTTAGTTAGTTTAGCATAGTATATCATTCTATAAATGAAAATTGAGGACTGGGATTGTGGCTCAGTGGTAGAGCACTTGCCTAGCATGTGTGAGGCACTGGATTTGATTCTGAGCACCACATAAAAATAAATAAATAAAATAAAGGTCTATCAACATCTAAAAAAAATTAAAAAAAAGAAAACCGAGTTTCACAGCACTATTTATTCTGTCATTAAGCCTTTTATTTTCCTTCATGTGAGTTTATTAAATTCACCAGTAACTCTCTTAACATTTAGAATAGATCCTGGCCTGTTCTTATTATTTGTAAAGGAGAAGACTGGGGCATTTTAAAATTGGTCTGTGCTCATATGTAAGTTATGTAGATGCTGTTCTTCAAAATCTCCAGTTTTTACATTTGGAATGTCAGTGACAAATACACCGGTGAACACTGGTTTCGGGTGGATGAGCAGGATGAGGTGACATCACTTGCTGTTTAGTCTCACTTACCAAACTGGACAGCTTTTGTTTTTGTTGTTCATTGTCTGTCTTTGTGGTTAATGAGACTTTACAGTGGCAGCCTTCAGGGTTGCTTTCTGTAAAGATGTGCAATTTAGAGTTGGAATTGTGATGAACCCGTAGCCAGATATTTTCACAGGAGGAGAAAAGGGAAGATTTTTGACACTTGATTATATGCCTAGGTCACAGGAAAAGTTAGGGAAGTGATTATTATTTCTGTGACTATAGAAAATCTGCTGTTTTTTGAGCAGTAGAAATTAAGGTTGACAGTTTGGATTAGAAGTTTTAATGTTAAACAGCTGCTGTGGCGGATTTTATTAATTAAAAGTTAGTTTTCTGGTAGTGGTACTGAAAAGACAAGCATGGGACTGACAGTTATTTTCATACTAATCCAGGAAGCATAACTTCTCTTTACAGGTCTTATTTATGTTTCTGCTTTTGCATTTTGGGCCTCATGATATTTGTGTTTAAATTGAGATATTTTATCTCCTTTTTGCATGCCAGTAAGTTCTCTTGTTTCTCATATTTAATCATGAGCTCATGGAGGTAAGTGATGGATAATTAATTATCAACTAAAAAATGCCTGAAAAAATTGTGTTTTTGAGAATATACTATTATAGTTAGAAACTCATCTATTCTGAGACCTATCCAAAGATGACTTGTATTCAAAGCCTTCTCTTTTTTTTTTTTTTTTTTTTTTTTTTTGGGTGCTGGGGATCTAACCCAGGGTCTTGTGCTTACAAGGCAAGCATTCTGCCGACTGAGCTATCTCCCTAGCCCCCTCAAAGCCTTCTCTTACCACACCTCTTTATTAGGAATTTAATACTCATTAACCCAAGAGTCTTTATTTTAGGAAAGTTCATCACTATCTTTTGAAAGAAGTTCAGGAAAATTGATATTTTAAAACCTTTCTATAATGTGTTTCTTGATATTGGACTGAATTAAAAGCACAGCTATACTAAAATGAGGTTTTACAGAGGAAGTTCTCTTTCATTTCTATAAAGAAGTTAGGTTGTCTAAGAATCTTACCCCTTTGGAAAAAGCTTTGTAACATTCACTGTGGGTTGTTTTTTGGTAATGATATATGAGAGATTCTGTAGATATTCCTTTATGAAAAGGATTCTTCTATCAAGATAGGACTCTGTTAGTCTTATCTATGACAGTAAATGGCACCACTATTCCAACCTAGTTGCTTAAGCCAAAAATTGGGAGACCTTCTCAGTTTCTTATTGTCTGACCTAGTTCCTTGTCTCCACTTTGAATTTGTCACCAGATCCTATTACTTTGGGGGCCAGTCTTTTAACTTCTGCTGCTCATCTTCACTGCTTCCCCTCCAGTTCTAGCTGCTGTCATCTCTTGCTAAGACCATATAGTGGGTTCATAGTTTCACATTGTAGTATACTCTTAAAATCCAAATCAGATCTTTTATTCCTTCCTTTAAAGCTTACTGTTTATGTTAAGGAGAAAATATAGTCCTTATAGTGGTCTACAAGGTCTAAATTACTTGGTTCCTGCTTAAAATTCCAACCTCAAGCATAGTAATTTCCCTATTGTCTTCTTTATACTAGCCACCATTAGCTTTCTTTTTCTTTTTGGAACATAATTGTGGCTTTCCACCTTTGCATTTGCTGCTTTCAGCTTGGAAAGACTAGATTTTCACATGTCTAGCTTATTTACCAGCTTAAATGCCTTGAAGAGGTCTTGCTTTATCATCTTATATAAAGTGGTATTCTGTCACTCTTGTAATATTCTGCATAGTTTGTTTATAACCTTTCTATGCATTTTTTGTGTTTATTTTCAGGTACGTTCCTGAATCCCTGGTGCTAGGATAGGTGCAGTGCTTGCTTGCTTGTTTGTAGTACTGGGGATTGAACCCAGAAGGGCCCTTTTTTAATTTCTTATTTTGAGACAGGATATTGCTGATTGCCTGGGCTGGTCTAGAACTTTGAATCCTCCTGCCTAAGCCTCCTGAGGAGTGGGAATTGCCTAGTGTATTTTAAATATTCAATAAATTTTGGATGATTTGGGGGACTATATAAATGTATAATTTGTTAACAGATGTAGAAAACTTGCATGATGTTTGTTAGGTATGGAACTAAAATATAGAATATAGACAGGAGTTGACTATACTAAGCAAATATATCAGTCTCAAGATATTTTTCCCTTTCAGCAACTTTGAAAAAGTTTTTGCTATAAGTTTTGAATAATAGTTAAAAATGTATTAGCCTTAAATACAATATATGCTTTTATATATTGTGTCTTGTTTAGTTTGAATGTTTAAAGGTTGATATCTAATGTAAATACTTGAGACACTAGAATGGGAGTAAAGTATGGATTCTGCTTATGTGAACACAGTGTTTTTTTTTTTTTTGGTGATATTAGGAATCAAATTCAGATGTACTTTATCCCTTAGCTATATATATCTCTAGCCCTTTTAATTTTGAGACAGGCTCTTACTAAGGTACTAAGGCTGGCTTTGAACTTGTAATCCTATTGCCTCAAGTGTCCTCAGTTGCTGGCATTATAGACATATGCCACTGTGCCTAGTACATTCACCCCGAGAGGAGATCTCTTTGATTCCCAGGTTGTCCTTGAACTCCTGGGCTCAGGTGATCCTCCTGCCTTAGTCTCTGAGTAGCTGAAACAATAGGGTCAGTTTTGGTTAGATTAGTGTCAGTGTTTACGTAATTAAACCCTTTATAAATGTTCTTCAAAGCCAAGCCATTTAATGTGGTAGGATTATTTTTCCTTTTCCCTACACAATTTCCTTTAATAATTGCCTTTTTTTTTTTGTTTGCTGAAGTTTCTGTTTATTATAATTCAGCCTCAAAAGTTCCAGTCTACTCCACATATTCAGGTAAGTCATATGTTCACTCAGTTTCATCATCTTGGGAACAACTTTTCTTGTAGCCACTGGTCTGCTCCAATCTGTACTGATTGATTTTCCTTTACCATTCATTATCCTAGAGAGGCCCTTTAGAGTCTTTTGTGGTCTTGTTTGCTCTTTCTTGATTTATTCCATATTGGTGGAGCTCATTTTCTGGTAGCTTCTTAGAAAAGGTGTCCACAAGGTGAAGTTTCATGAATCTGTGCTTCTTCCCTCTCTTTAGTTTTCAAGAGTTTCTGTTTCTTTTACCAGTTAATTATTCTGAAAGTATCTTTTTTTTTTTTTTTTGCGGTGCTGGGGATTGAACCCGGGGCCTTGACTGCTTGCAAGGCAAGCACTCTACCCACTGAGCTATATCCCCAGCCCCTGAAAGTATCTTTTTAATAATCATTATGCTTGGTCTCTGGTCATTTGGATTTTGATTTAAGCCTTAGGGCAGTTTTCATTGCAGTGATCAGAGACTGGGGCCTAGACATGCAGTTTTCATGATTATGTACATAAGACTTGTAAAACTCCATGAGGGTGAGGTATTTCCCTGGTATTTCCCTAGCACTTGCATAGTGCATACCAAATATTAACTACCCAATTCACATTTGTTGAATGAGCAAATTGGATATCAAAGCAATCTTTTCTAAAAACTAGGTTGTATTTCGTGGAAACTTAGTCCAGGGTGTGTGTGTGAGAGAGATGTGTCCTCAGGCTTAAAATTATGTATATGTGTATTTTACTTTAAAAAAATTAGTTGCATTCAGTATGTCATTATGTCACTTTTGGCTCTGTTTTAAATATGGTTTTGGAATTTCTTGGTGAGCAGCTGTGGTAGGAAGCTGTGGAGGCCTTCTAACAGTTGTTGGATTAATTTTTGTTTAGAGATTCTTCTGCAAGCATACATGAATGAACTCTTTCACTGAGTTGAGTGGAGGTTTATAGACTGATGTTATTCTTTGTCAGAGATGCTGACTGCATGTTTTACATTATTTTAGTAGAGTCCAAAACTAAATGGTACTTATTTTTCTATAATTTTTCTTATATGTTTCATGTCTTTATGAATTATACAGGCCCAAGTCAGAAACTGAGCCATTACTTGAAATACTTCTCTTCTTTTTTTCACATTTAATTTATTTACAATTCTACCCCTCTACTACCTTCTTATCTCCTCTTCTCTATCTGTAAAGTCATTGCCTTAGAATAGACCTTCATCTGTACCTTGGACTATACCCTGCCAATCCATTCTTTATATTTTTACCAGAGTAATCATTCTGAGCTCAGCATGGCAGACTTTTAGTTTCTGTGATTTGGTTTCTGCCTGAATTCCTGTCTTTGCAAATGCTGCTTCCTAGATCTTGAAATGCTCTGCTTCTCCACAGGTTCCCCCTCTCTTCATTTATGTGTGTGTGTGTGTGTGTGTGTGTGTGTGTGTGTATTTATACACGTATGTATTTATTTATATATATATGTGTATAGTCTTTTAATTGTAGAGGGACACAAAACCTTTATTTTATTTGTTTATCTTTTCATGTGGTGCTGAGGATTGAACCTAGGGCCTCATGGATGCTAAATAAGCAACCTACCACTGAGCCACAACCCTAACCCCCCTCCTTCCTTTATTACTTACATGTGGTAAAATGCATACGTCTTACTGTACAGCTTGATGAATTTTTAGGTATATGTACACCCAAGTAACCACTATGCAAAATCAATTATAAATTTGCAAAATTCAAATACACTTTTCCCTTTCCTATCCCAGTTGATACTGCCTCTCACAGGTATTATTCTGACTTTTGTTACCATAGATTGCTTGTACTGTTTTCAAACCTTATATGAATAGAATTCATGCAGTGTTTCCTTTTTTGTGTATGGTGAACTAATTTTTTAAATTATTTTTTTTGGTACTGGGATTGAACTCAGGGCTGCTTAACTACTGAGACACATCTGCAGCGCTTTTTTATATTTTATTTAGAAACGGGGTCTTGCTGAGTTGCTCAGGGACTTATTAAGTTCCTGAGGCTGGCTTTGAACTTGCAATCCTCCTGTCTGAGCCTCCAGAGCCACTGAGATTACAGGCGGGTGCTACCATACTGATTCTATTTATTTTTAAAACATTTTTAAAATTGTCGATGGACCTTTAGTTTATTTACTTATGAGTGGTGCTGAGAATCGAATCCAGTACCTCACACATGCTAGGCAAGTGCTCCACCACTGAGTTACAACTCCAGCCCCTGACTCTCAATTTTAAGACCAAAATTTAAGTATTGTTTCTGTGAAGCATATTGCTAACAAAATTAATTACTAGTGTCTTGAAATTGGGGCCAGTGTGTTTATTTCTAGCATTTGGCATGGTGTTTAGCATGTTAGCATGCTTATCAATGAACTGGCATGTATCTTTCTCTTGAACTATCTGCCTAGCCAGATCGGTTTTTAAAATTTTTTATTTGTTCTTTTTAGTGATATATAACAGTAGAATGTATTTTGACATATCATACATACATGGAGTATAACTTCCAATTTTTGTAGTTGTACATGACGTGGAGTTACACTGGAGGGTCTATTCATATATAAGCATAGCAAAGTTATGTTCGATACATTCTACTTCTTTCCTGTTCACATCCCCCCTCCCTTCCCTTCATTCCCCTTTGTGTAATCCAGTGAACTTCTGTTCTCCCCTCATCTCCCCTTATTGTGTGTTAGCATCCTTATAATAGAGAGAACATTCAGCTTTTGGTTTTTTGGGATTGGCTTATTTCACTTAGCATGGTAGTCTCCAGTTCCATCCATTTATCAGCAAATGCTATAATTTCATCCTTTTTTTATGGCTGAGTACTATTACATTGCCTATATGTACCACTGACCAGATCTTTACCCATCAAAACTAAGCCCAGGAATTTAGCTCTATCAGATGCTTTCCCTAACACTTCCCCTCTTCTTCCTCCCCTGTTTTGCTGTAACAAACTTTCACTGTAGTGTAGTCATCCCCCTACATTACAGCTGCTAGTTTGATTGTTTTTTAAATTTTTTTGGGATGGATTTAAAAATAAGGAATAAGGGACATAGAGGTAACTGGCAGGGGTTTGTTAAAATGTTAATTGAGTCTGGAACTTCTCTCTGTTGCCTGCCTTCTGAGAACAGCCCTCTGGTCAATGGCAAAAAAATGTTGACTGAAAAGGACAACTTGGTGCTTTATGAATAAAGAGAGCTGATAGAATAAAACTAGTAGTGATAATTATTAAGTTGTATTTTTTAATAGAATCATTTTTCAATGTTGTTTATTTAAATAGTCAAATATTCCAAGAATATAAACATTTACTATTAAGGCATTATCAATAATGCTTCCTAGTCCTAAATTAAAATTATTTGAGGGCTGGGGATGTAGCTCAGTTGGTAGAGTGCTTGCCTGGCAAGTACAAGGCCCTGGGTTCAATCCCCAGCACCACCAAAAAAAAAAAATAAATAAATAAATAAAAAATCGAACCCATGAAGCTCAGTAGTAAACAAAAAATAATTCTTTTTATTTAAAAGCTAGATTTTTTTGAACCCAGGGATGTTCTACCACTGAGCTATGTCCCTAGCCCTCAGTTTTTTATTTTTATTTTTGGTACTGAGGATTGAATCCTGTGGTGCTTAATCACTGAGCTACAACCCCAGCCACTTTTATGTTTTATGTTGATACTGGGTCTCACTAAATTGCAGAGACTGGCTTTGAACTTGCAGTCTTCCTGTCTCAGCTGCTGGAGTTGCTGGGATTACAGGTGTGCTGTAATCTTGACTGCTTTTTATTATGATCCGGAGTCTTGAAAAGTTACTGAAGCTGGCCTTGAATTTGCCATCCTCTTTCCTCAGCCTCTAGAGTCACTGGGATTACAGGTGTAGGCCATCTTGCCTGGCTCAGGACTAGTAGATTTCTAATTTGTGTATAATTAGCACCTTTGAATAAATTTGGGTGGCCACTTTTTGCAAGTTAACCTTCATGTGATGGTTCTTAGGTATTTCTTTTGAACAGCGAGTGTAAATAGGGAACTTGGGAAAGTCATGTAAAAATTCTGAGCACTTTTTGGCACCTTTTTCATCATGTAATTTAATTTGATGCATATACCTGCCCCCCCCCCCTTTTTTTTTTTTTTTTTAAATTTGAAATGAGGGTCTTACTGTTTTGCTCAGACTGGCTTTAAATTTAAAATCCTCCTGTCTCAGTCTCCCTGCTAACTGGGACAACAATTGTGCACTCCAGCAGTTAGCCCTACTTAAAAATTTTAACCTCTTCTCCACAGTAAGCATCCTGTGGGGCTAATTGGTTTGCTCTTGTCATATTTCTGTCACTTCTCTTATTTGGATTGACTTTTTCTCTGCCCACATCTATTCTGATAATTGTATATTGTACAAGGTATTGGCAAGACAAGATGAAGTTAGATTATAAAGATTCATTCTCATCTTAACTTCCTTTGCCAATCTTGCTAATCTCAGCTACTTGGGAGGCTAAGGCAGGAGGATCACAAGTTTGAGGCCCACAATTTTGCAAGACCCTGTCTCAAAAATAAAAAAGTATTAGGGATGTGGATCAGTGGTAGAATGTTCCCAGTGCCACAGAAACAAACAAAAGTCCTGCCTCCTCCTCAGGAACTTTTGATGTATTATGCAACACATCTCCTTTGAAATCCTGTGACTCTTAATTTGTATTTGTATAATTTTCATACATATGATATTGTTTCCTGTGGGGTTTAATCTCCCCACTAGATTGAAATCTTGTGGAGGAAATTTTTTTAAAAAACCTACTTTGCACTGTTTTAAGCACTCATTAGGTGTTCACTGTATACTTGATTGAGAGAACCACGTGATTACAGTCATTGATTTATATAATTGTGATAGGTTGCTTTAAAAACAATTTGTAGTTCTTTCATACATAAGAACTTAAGAAATTTTATTGTAAGTACATCTTTTTACTTTCATTTCCATGTCTTCTGAGTGCAGGTAACTTGGTTCATATCTCCAGTTTCCAGTTTGTAAGTTTGTAGGAATGTGACTGAAAGTTACAATTAAAGGTCTTAGAGAACTGCACAGCATGATAATTCTATTTGTGATAGAAGAATTTATTGGAAGATAAGACAATTGTAGGTTGCTGTGGAATTTAGAAGACTTGCTCACCTCATGTATTTGTGTCACTTTGAGGATTTGAAAACATACCCAAAATGTCTACTCTTTACCAGAGCCTCTTGTGGTCCTGGCTGTGATAAGCTAACTGAAAGGGTAGACTTTTCCTGTTTATCTTAGTGTCTCAAATCCTTCTGTCTGGAATATGGAAGTAGTTCATGCATTTTCCAATGAAAGTGAAAATAGCTACAGGTGGATTTTTTTTAGCTCCTCAAAGTTTTTATATTTACCAAATCCTTCACAATTATCCCTTAAGAGTTAAGAAACCCTACCATTTTCTTAATTTATGAATGCATTGTTGTAAAATATTTTTCTTTTTCAAAAGTATTTTTCAAACATATAAATAAATACATATAGTTTTTCCTGTATCTGTGAGAGAGAAGCAGTATTGTATTATTTTCAACTGTATCTTTTTTTTTTTTTTTTTTTGAGACACAGTTGCCTAAGTTGAACTTCTAGTCTCCACTGATCTTCCTGCCTCAGCCTCCTGAGTTGCTGGTACATGCCACCACACCTGGTCAACTATGTCTTTAAAATTAATTATTACTATTATGGGTACTGAGGATTGAACCCAGAGGCACTTAGTTTATTACTAAGCTACATCCCCAGACCTTTTAATTTTTTAAATTTTTAGACAGGTTCTTAGGTTGAGGAAGCTGACATCCCCCTGCTATCCTTTTGCCTCAGCTTCCAGGGAATTACAGGTGTGTGCCACTGTACCTGGCTTAATTATTATTATTTTAATTGTACATATTTGTGGGGTACAGTGTGATAATTCAAGGCATTGATACAGTGTATGATGATCAAATCAGAGTAGTTAGTATTTCTACCTCCTTAAACATTAAATAATTTTTTTTGGTATTAGGAATTGAACTTAGGGGTGCTTTACCCTACCCCTTTTCAAAAAAATTTTGAGATAAGGTTTCACTAAATTGCTGAGAGTCTTGCTATGTTGCTGAGACTGGCCTCAAACTTGCAATCCTCTTGCCTCAACCTCTCCCAGTCACTGGGATCACAGTTGTGCACCTCTGAGCCTGGCTAAAAAAAATACTTTTTGAATAAACTGTGCATATTTTTGAGGTATAGTGTGACTTCTTCCTTTTTCTTTGTTGCCCTTTCTTTTCTTCTTTGTGAGCATTCTACCACTGAACCACATTCTTAGCCCCAATACGATATATCAATATATATGTTACGTGAACTGATCAGGTCAGTAGTGATCATTTCCTTATCATTTCTTTGTGTTTTGAGCCTCTTCAACTACATGTTTTATTAGGATCATTTAAAGATACTTCTGGAATATTTCATTTGAATTTTGTTTAATTTTCCCAAACTCAGGTATGCACATTTTTTTCCCTTGTTTTTCCAATCCATTTTATTATTTTGGTGAAATATGCATAACATAAAATTTATCATTTGAGGGTTTTTTTTTTGTGTGTGTGTACTGGGGATTGAACTCAGGGGTACTTGACCACTGAGCCACATTTTGTATTCTATTTTTTATTTTGTTTAGAGACACGGTCTCAATGAGTTGCTTAGTGCCTTGTTTTTGCTGACGCTGGATTTGAACTCTCAATCTTCCTGCCTCAGCCTCCCTAGCTGCTGGGATTACAGGCATGTACCACCATGCTTGGCTCATTTGAAGTTTTTCAAGTGTATAATTAGTGTCCTTAAGTTTATTCATGATCTTATACAACCATCACCACTGTTTGTTTCCAGAACTTGTTCATCATCCCAGACAAACTCCATACCCATTAAACAATAACTTCTCATTCCACTTTTCCCTAGATCTTGGTAATCTCTGCTCTACTTTCCATCTCTGAATTTGCCTGTTGTAGGTACTGAATCAAATGGAATCATATATTTATCCTTTCATGCTTTAGTTCACTAAGGCTAATGTTTTCAAGTTTCATCCATGTTGTAGCATGTAGCAGAATTTCATTCTTTTTTTCTAGCTGAATACTGTGTACATACCACATTTTGTTTATACATTCATTTATTGATGGGACATGTGAATTATTTCCACCTTTTGGCCATTGTGAGCTGTTAACATTGGTGTACAGATATTTTGAGTTCCTGCTTTCAGTTCCCCCATTCCTGTACCTGGTATTGAACCCAGAGGCACTGAGTTACATCCCCAGCCCTTCTTGTTTTTTATTTTTAGACAGTCTGTCACTAAGTTGATGAGACTGGCCTGGGACCTGCTGTCCTCCTTCCTTAGCTTCCTGAGTAGCTGGGATTTTATAAGTGTGTACTACTGGACCTGGCCTTACATTCAGTTCTTTTGGCTCTCTACATAGGGGTGGAATTGTGGGGTCACATGGTCATAAGTTCTATGTTTAACTTTTTAAGGAACTGCTAAACTGATTTCCACAGCAATTGTACTATTTTATATTCCCACCAGCAGTGCACAAGGGTTCCATCTTCTCCGTATCCTATTCAGTGCTTGTTATCTTTTTATTTTTTATTTTTTATTTTTATTTTTTTTTGGGTGCTGGGGATCGAACCCAGGGCCTTGTGCTTACAAGGCAAGCACTCCACTGACTGAGCTATCTCCCCAGCCCCCTTTTTAAATTAGTAGACATCCTAGGGAGTGTGAGGTGGTATCATTATGGTTTTGATTTGTAGTTACTTAATGACTGATGATGTTGAACATCTTTTCGTGTATATATTGGTCATTGGTCTATCTTTGGAGAAATGTCTATTTAAGCTCTTTACTCATTTTTGAGGTGGTTATTTGTTTTTTATTATTGAGTTGTAGAAGATATTTTGCAAATATTAACTATGTTGTAGAGTTGAAGGTAATTTTAATTATTTCCTTATATCTGTTTTTGTAATGAATTTTAATTATATTTCAAAAACTTTCTTATTACTCAGTAAAATCAAGAATAAAAAAGAAGCATCATCCTTTAGGCCTTTTTTTCATGAATAACCTTTGTTTCTTTCACATTTGATGTAATAAGTAGTTTTTTTTCTGTTGGTATTTCAGTGGGATTAAAGTACCCTTTTAATTTTAAAATTTTTGTGACTTTTTTTGGGTTGTTTTCAGGTTAATACATAAAATACTTTTTGTGTTTTATAGCCAATTACTTCATGAAAATCAGTTTCTGTTTGTGATGTTTCCAATAGCTTCTTTTTTTTTTATTGTAAACAAATGGAATACATGTTGTTTCTCTGTTTGTACATGGTGTAAAGGCATACCATTTGTGTAATCATAAATTTACATAGGGTAATGTTGTTTGATTCATTCTGTTATTTTTTCCCTTCCCCCCACCCCTCCCACCCCTCTTTTCCCTCTATACATTCCTTCCTTCCTCCATTCTTGCCCCCCTCCCTAACCCTAACTCTAACCCTAACACTAACCCCTCCCACCCCCCATTATGTGTCATCATCCACTTATTAGCGATATAATTTGTCCTTTGGTTTTTTGAGATTGGCTTATCTCACTTAGCATGATATTCTCCAATTTCATCCATTTGCCTGCAAATGCCATAATTTTATCATTCTTTATGGCTGAGTAATATTCCATTGTATATATATACCACAGTTTCTTTATCCATTCATCAATTGAAGGACATCTAGATTGGTTCCACAATCTGGCTGTTGTGAATTGAGCAGCTATGAACATTGATGTGGCTGTATCTCTGTAGTATGCTGATTTTAAGTCCTTTGGGTGTAGGCCAAGGAGTGGGATAGCTGGGTCAAATGGTGGTTCCATTCCAAGTTTTCTAAGGAATCTCCACACTGCTTTCCAGAGTGGCTGCACTAATTTGCAGTCCCACCAGCAATGTATGAGTGTACCTTTTCCTCCACATCCTCGCCAATACCTGTTGTTGCTTGTATTCTTATAATCGCCATTCTGATTGGGGTGAGATGGAATCTTAGGGTGATTTTGATTTGCGTTACTCTTATTACTAGAGATGTTGAACATTTTTTCATGTGTTTGTTGATTGCTTGTAGATCTTCTTCTGTGAAGCGTCTGTTCATATCCTTAGCCCATTTGTTGATTGGGTCATTTGTATTCTTGGTGTAGAGTTTTTTGAGTTCTTTATGTATTCTGGAAATTAGTGCTCTATCTGAAGTATGAGTGGCAAAGTTTTTCTCCCACTCTGTAGGCTCTTTCTTTGCATTGCTGATAGTTTCCTTTACTGACCAAAGAAATTAAAGGGATACGAATAGGAAAAGAAGAACTCAAACTATCCCTATTTTCTGATGATATGATTATATACTTAGAGGACCCAGGAAATTCCACCAGAAAACTTTTAGAACTCATAAGTGAATTCAGTAAAGTAGTAGGATATAAGATCAATGCACATAAATCTAATTCATTTTTATACGTAAGTGATGAAACTTTGGAAAGAATAATTAGGAAAACCACCCCATTCATAACAGCCTCAAAAAAAAAATAAAATACTTGGGAATCAATCTCACAAAAGAGGTGAAAGACCTCTACTACAGAATACTAAAGAAAGAAATTAAAGAAAACCTTAGAAGATGGAAAGATCTCCCATGTTTTTGGATAGGAAGAATTAATATTGTCAAAATGGCCATACTAACAAAAGTGCTATACAGATTCAATGCAATTCCAATTAAAATCCCAATGACGTACCTTACAGAAATACAGCAAGCAATTATGAAATTCATCTGGAAGAATAAGAAACCCAGAATAGCTAAAGCAATCCTTAGCAGAAAGAGTGAAGCAGGGGGTATTGCAATACCAGATCTTCAACTCTACTACAAAGCAATAACAACAAAAACAGCATGGTATTGGTACCAAAATAGAAAGGTAGATCAATGGTACAGAATAGAGGACACGGACACAAACCCAAATAAATACAATTTTCTAATACTAGACAAAGGTGCCAAAAATATGCAATGGAGAAAAGATAGCCTCTTCAACAAATGGTGCTGGGAGAATTGGAAATCCATATGCAACAGAATGAAACTAAACCCATATCTCTCATCGTGCACGAAACTAAACTCAAAATGAATTAAGGACCTTGGAATCAGACCAGAGACCCTGCATCTTATAGAAGAAAAAGTAGGTCCAGATCTTCAACATGTCGGCTTAGGACCAGACTTCCGTAACAGGACTCCCATAGCACAAGAAATAAAAGCAAGAATCAATAACTGGGATAGATTCAAACTAAAAAGCTTTCTCTCAGCAAAAGAAACTATCAGCAATAGCTTCTTTTTTAAAAATATTTTTTAGTTGTTGATGGACCTTTATTTTGTTCATTTATTTATATGTGGTGCCTCACACATGCTAGGCAAGCTCTCCACCACTGAGCCACAACCCCAGACCCTTCCAGTAACTTTTAAATTATTCTCTTGTTGTTTCACAACTTTTTAAAGTATTTTGGGCACCAGAAAAATTGCTGTTTGGTAATGTCACTAAAAGTGTTTGTGTTGCTGCAGAGTATGATTAGGAAAGGAGGTCTAGTCCTTTCATTCAGTTAATTATAATAAGTAATTATAATACATTAATTATATTTTATAATTAAAATCTTTTAAAAAGTGTAAAATATTCTTTTCAATGTCAAGGTTTATAGAACTGTCTCATAGCTCTTTATTAATTTATGAAGAATTTAAGATATTTTGAGTTTATCCTTAAGGTAATCTAGTTAAGTTTTTAGTAAAGAGTTGAAAAATACTTTGTTCATCTGTGTTCTATAAAGAAGTTAAAAGGAGATTATTTTAAAACTGTTGACATAGAAAAATTGAAATCTCATAAGAAATCAATTTCCCTCTAAGAAAGCTCCTTTTTTCTGAATATATTAGTTTCTTTTCTCTTTAAAAAAAATTATGTTCTGTGCTTTGATTTGAAAGTAGCAGTTTATTTATGGTTATTAGAATCAAATAAGTGATTGAATTAAACATCTATTAATTAAATATTTATTAAGGGCCTTCACTGTTCTAGGCTATGTGCTTAGTACTGGGGATACCAAGACAAATAAGACAGAATATTCCCCTCAAGGGTGGTACCACACAGGGAGCAAGTGTTGTAAGCAAAAGCATACTGGAATATCAACTACCAACCAATGATACTTTTGTAAAACTTATGTAAAAAATTTAAAAGCAATGTAACAGTATTACTTAGAGACTGGAAAAAAATCCACTTAATTCTGTCTGCTAACACAGCTAATTATTTAACTTTTTTCAAGTTAATATTTTGTAATTGTTTTAATCATTATGTACATGAAATTTTGTTTCTTATTTCTCCAAGGTGTGTGTGTGTGTGCATGTATTTTAACTTTATTTTTTTATATTTTTATGTGGTGCTGAGGATTGAACCCAGTTCCTCACATGTGCTAGGCAAGAGCTCTACCACCGAGCCACAACCTCAGCTTGGAGATGTATATTTCTAATCAGTGTTATATATGCCTATAATTTAAAGTGTTAAATAGTTTGAACAAGATTTGTTAAATGAGAAGCAGTTCTCTTAATCTTCCTTGGCATTTTCTCCTTCCCTGAGGATACCACATTATATTCTGTTAGTTGATCTTTGGTATTTAGTACTGATTTTTCAGATTTATGCATTATCTGTTGACTTCACATTTCTTTTTTTAAATTTTTTTTAAGTTGCCAATGAACCTTGTTTTATTTATTTATATGTGGCACTGAGATTCAAACCCCATGCCTCACACATGCCAAGCAAGTGCTCTACCGTTGAGCTACAACCGTAGCCCCTTGACTTCCCATTTCTGAGAATGAGAATTTGGTCTTTGTTCCTCTCTTTCCCCCATAGCCACTTCCCTCTCCCCTGACCTTATTACTTCATTATAACAATAGTTATATGTTAATGTTCATTAGATAAATATTTAGTGTTTACTTTATTAGGACCATGCATATATGATCTATAGCTAAAGTTATATAATAGGCTGTGATGACTTTTCTGGCACAACCTTTCTGGAGCTAGTAATTGCTTTGGTTTTGTTTTTGCTTCATATTTTAAGTACTTGTCACTTATTCAGTAGTAACCTTTGTTACTTTACCAAGATTCCTCTCAAGTCTACCAGATGTTGGCAGTTTCTTCTGATGTCTCTTGTGGCTGACCATCTCACTGGTTTCAAACTTAGTGGTTACTGTGTGAACCTGGCTCATATTTATGTCCTGGAAACTCCTTCACCGTTCATCCTGGGAATTCTCTACTAGATCTTTTGTTACCTGGATTCCAGATGTTCTGCTTTCTAAATTTTGTCTCATTTGAAGCATGACTTCCTTCTGGAACTTTCTGAGAGTTTATGGGGTAATGTATTTGAGATTCATAAGCTTGAAAATGTCTTAAGCCTGTCCTCATACTTGACTGAAAGTTTGTCTGAGTTAAAATTCTAAGTTAGAAATAATTTTTCTTCAGAATCTAGAAAGATACTGCTTAAGTTTTAGCCTGGCTTCCCACATAGTTGAGATATACAGTGCTGTTCTAATTTTAGGACCATTGTAATTGTTTCTGTCTATAGAAGTTGATTGGATCTTTATCCATATATTCTGAAATTTCACCATGATACCCTTTGATGTGATTCTGTTTTCACTTATTCGCTTATTAAAATGGGTTCCTTTAGTATGAAGACCAATCTTCTTTAGTTCTAGGAAATTTTCTTTAATTATTGCATAGATAATTTTTTCTCTTGCATTTTTGTCTGAAACTCTTTACGGTTGGATGTTGGACCTCTGAAGGAAATAGGATTTCCTTTTTCTTTTTGGTGCTGGGAATAAAACCAGAGCCTCAATGATGCAAAGTGTGTGTGGTCTTCAAATTATTTGAGAGTGGTATCTGAGTGTTGATTTTACTAGACGTTTTTCAGTATTTGTAGTATAACTTGCAAAAAATTTCTTTGTCAATAGAATAATCTAAAATGGCAGTTTTAATTTGTATTTTTTCAGGTAGTGTCAAGATAGAACCTTTCTCCACATTTTTATTAGTTTGTATTTCCTCATTCTTGTAAATTTTTTTGTTCTTTTTTTCCTATCATCACTATTAGTTCTTAAAATTGTTCTTTAAAATCATTTTGTAGCTGGGCACGGTGGCACATGTCTGTAATCCCAGTGACTTGGGAGGCAGAGGCACAAGGATTGCAAGTTCAAGGTCAGCTTCAGTAACTTAGTGAGACCCTTTCTCAAAATCAGAAATTAAAAGGACTGAGGATGTGGCTTAGTGGTAGAGCACCCCCTGGGCTCAATAGCACAAAAAGAAAAAAAAAAAAAATCAGTTTGTAGAGCACTTTACAATAAATATCTTAAATGTTAACCACTTCCCAAATTCACTGCAAGTACTTTTCTAATTAGTTTAATATCTTGCTGTTTTTTTGGTGCTGTTTTTAATGTGCATGAATTAAAAATTTGTTGCCAAATCTGCCTACTGTTGTGTTTGTTTTACTTCTGATATTTTGCATTTTTACTCCCAATATGACTGACAAATAATTGTAATTTAGGATTTCACATATTTAAACTTAATATTCACTTTTAAAAATTTACCTGAAATTTATATTGGAGTGTGGTAAAGGATCTGAATTTATGACTTTTTTAAGTAGCTAAGCAGCTAAACCAACATGAGCCAGAGAATCATTTCTATTCTTAATTATACTCTTCAACCCTTACTAGGGATGGAATCCAAGGCTTAAGGAAGCCCTGTACAACTGAATCACACCCCAACACTTTGGTCTTAATTCTTAAAATAAATAAATAAATAAATAAATAAATAAAAGCCTTAAAATAGTTTATATATGCATAATACCACCTGCTCTGCTTTATAAATTGTTTTTCCATTTAGTCTTGTATTAGAAACTTGTATTTTCTCAGAGAAACTTGCATTACATCACGTGAACGCCAGACTTCCTTATTTTAATTATTTGTTCTGCTTTAGTTGTTTGCGAAGTTATTGTACACTTTTGCAATTATGTAATAAAACTTAAGAATGTTGCCATCTTGAGGTTGTATATAGAACCATGTATGGTTATCAGGAAATTGCTGAGAAGTAAGAAGCACTGTGTCATGTAAAGAAACTAAAACCCCCCAGATAAATTTTATGTTTTATCATAATTATCATGGTCATGGTCATCATCATTATTATTGGCATTGGGAATTGAGCCCAGAGCTATATCCCTAGTCCTTTTTTAAAAAAAAAAAAAAAAATTAATATATTAAGTTGTAGATGGACACAATACCTGTATTTTATATATTTTTGTGTTGTGGTGAGGATTGAACCCAGTGCCTTACCTTACTGCTAGGCCAGCGCTCTACCACTGAACTGTAACACCAGCCCTCATTCAGATCTTTATATCAGAATTTTTTATTAACTATAAGTAATTGCATTTTCCTCCAATTAAAATTTACTATATACTGTAATAAAAGCAGTCTAATATTTGTAACTGTTGAGTTAAAAAAAATCACATAAACAGCAAATGGTCCACTGTCCAGTATTGAAGCACAGTGTGTTATGCTTCATTATCTCTTGCAGCAGGAAGAATGGAATTATTTTATTAAACAGGGTCAGAGGGGGGTAGGGTTGTTGCTCAGTGGTAGGGTATACCTGCCTGAGTACCTGGGTTTAATCCATAAAAATCCATAAAAATAAAAAGTCAGTGAAATAGAGTGAAGTTGATTAAGTGGAACTTTTACTTAATGACAACTCTTAGATATTCAAAAAAGTTTTTGTTATTGACTAGCTTGTGTGGTTCTTTCAAGTGTATGAGATTCTTTTAAAATGTGGACTTAAAATTCTTAGCCACTTTTTTTTTCTCAGTAGTCCTGGGAATGGAACCCATGGTCTTAAGCATTATGTCCCTAGCCTCTCTCATCTGCTTTAATAATAGCATTGTGTTTCTGTTTCTGGGAGAAAAGTAGCACCAAGAATTTAAATAGTAGACATAAGTGAAAAAAATTTGAGAAAATTTAATACTTATTTTAAAAATTTAAACTTTATCTTTATAATATCCTTTATAATAAACCAGTAAATGTAAAAAAATGTTAATTATATTTAAATACAATTCTTAACTTTTAGAATTATAGAAATTAAGAATCAGGATATTCTTAGTAAATCTAACAAAGTTATATTTCTTTTTC
Organism: Sciurus vulgaris; assembly: GCF_902686455.1. NCBI lineage: Eukaryota > Metazoa > Chordata > Mammalia > Rodentia > Sciuridae > Sciurus > Sciurus vulgaris. The sequence continues at coordinate 37,225,443 of NC_136463.1, forward strand.
CTAAAAATCTATTTTTATTTTATTTTTTTCTTTTTTTGCTGTATTGGAATTGAACACAGGAACTCTACCATTGAACTACATCCTAGCCTTTTTTTTGGTACTGGGTATTGAACCCAGGTGTGTACTTTACAATTGAGCTGCATCCTAAATCTTTTTTATTTTGTGAAAGTGTCTTGCTAAGTTGTTGAGGGTCTCCCTAAGTTATTGAGGCTGGCCTCAAACTTTTGATTTTCCTTCCTCAAAAATCCTTACTGGGATTTTTTGGTGTGTGCCACTGTACCTGGCTCATTTTCATGTTAAATGTCAGAGTCCTACAGTTATTACTGTTAAAAAAAAATGGATTACTAAGGATATAGCTCAGTGGTAGAATGTTTGTCTGTCATGCATGAGGTCTTTGTTTTAATTCCAAATACTCAAAAAAATCAATTTCTCAAGTAATTTTGAAGCTAGAACTTTCCATAAGTTTGATTTAAGGCAAACTCTATTTGGTATCGTTCGTTCTAGTTTTTTCTCTTATGTACTTGTTTTGTGGCATTATTTTTGGTATTTTAAAAAGGCACATATGAACTTTTGCTTATAAAAGCTCCTCTCTGCATCCTTTTAGTAATTACCTTGTTTCCTAAGGAGTTAGTAACCATTACCATGAAGTCACATTATAGTGAAAAAAGTATTACAATTTTTGTGCTTAACCAGGACAAGAATTCCTTGGGGAAATATTGAGTGAATGATTACAAGGAAGGTAATTCTTCAGTTACAGATTAACTACAAAGTTAAATTCAGCTACAAAACAGTCATTTTAGAGAAATAATTCATGGAATTAGATTAACAACAATTAAAACTTACTTTTTACTAAGAAACAATACCAGTAAACATTTTTCTCATTTAAGTAAAACTTACGCTTACTGAAATAACTTTTCATTTTTCTTCAAACCATAAACTAGTAATGGTAATGTTAACTGTCTATTCCTCTACCGAAATTTTTAGTGGTATTGATTTTTATCCTTGTTTATGAGTGAACTGTTAATATGTTGCCATCTATGCCCATGGTTTTATAGTCAGTCACTTACCTGAAAGTCATGATTGGGAATTTAGGATACAATGAAAATACACTCACCCCTCTGAATCTGCCAAGGTTTGGGGTCTAGATTTCTTATGGATTCCAAAAACTTCAAGTTCCTTAAATCTCATTAAGTCCCTTTTATAAAATGGTATAGTATTTGTGTATAACTTAGCATATTCTCCCATATACTTTAAAATCATATATATATATTACTTATAATATCTAATACAGTTTAAGTGGTATGAAGAGAGTTGTTATTCTGTATATTTTGGGAAACTTAGCATATTCTCCCATATACTTTAAAATCATATATATATATTACTTATAATATCTAATACAGTTTAAGTGGTATGAAGAGAGTTGTTATTCTGTATATTTTGGGAAAAATGACAACAGAAGATTCATACATGTTCAGTTCAGGGAATAATGACAAGAAAAAGTTTGTATATGTTCATTCCAGTTGGAATTTTATTTTTCCAATAGTTTCATTCTTAGGTAGGTTGAATCTGTGCATTTAGAACCCAGTTTCAGTGGGCCATTTCATTGGTATTAGAAAATCTGAGACTAGGAACTAGGAAGCACCAATGTCTAAGTCATGTAAATTAATTGTCTATGATACATGACAAAAAAATTTCAGATTAAAATACTTATTACCGAGGTTGGTATGCACTGTTTTGTTTCTTTTTGATACTTGGGTTTACGGGCATGTGCCACTGTGCCAGGTTTGGTGTGTACTTTGCAATAATAAATTATTGGCACGATACTGGAGAAAATATAACTCAAGGACTCAGTCTGTGTAAACGTGAATTTCTTTAAAGGAGTCAGACTTGTTCACACCTGACTCCTATGGGTTTAAATAATTCTCTTAAAATTGTTTTTGGTATTAAAAGGAATAAAATGGGTTATTAGATTTTTTGTTAGCTGTTTTTAATATTGGTATCATTAATAGTAACAAAAATGACACTTTTCCTGTCATTTCTTAGATGTAGTTGTTGCTAAGACATCAGTTTTCATTACTCTTTCTTCCCAAATGACATCAGTGTTGAAAAGTGAAGCACTGTAAATGTTCTTTTTCACCAGTTTCCCAAGAAGGATGTTTAAAAATGTCTGTTATTTTCATTTTGTATAGGAAGAATAGTTCCAAGATTCATTAATACATTTTCTAGTAGAATATTTTGTTGTTTCCTAGTTCTATGAATGTGTTCTCTTCTAAGGTGGTATTTTTCTTGTTTTATTTTTGGTATTATCTTTCAACAAGGGTCTTAGAGACACATTGGGATGGATGATTCTGAGAATTATAGGAAAAATTTCATCATTTTTTAACTAAAAGGGACAAGAAGTTAACTTTCAACTTGAAAATTATGGATTTAGCTAGTACTAGTAGACTATAGATCTAAGCTTCTTTTTATAGTCACTTGATGGAGATGTTATGTTAATCCATATTTATTTGTGACTTTATAAAGGCAAATCTAAAATATAAAATTTGAGTTGTATATAGAAGATGGATCTCCTTGGAGGATTAGGCTTTTCTTGGTTAGTATATTAGTGAATAATGAAGTTTATGGAAAAGAGTTTAGGATAAATTACATTTTTCTTTATCATGTTGTAAAAGATTGCTCTTTAAAATGAGTGGAGGTAATAAATGATTGTAAATTCATGGATACTAAATTTGATAGGCTTAGCAGGTACTATGGTCTGTTTGTTTCTTCTCTAATTCCTAATTGTGTTGAAACCTAATTCCCTGTGCGATGATATTAAGAGGTGGGATCTCTTTATGCAGCCATAAGAAGAATGAAATTGTGTCATTTGCAGGAAAACGGATGGAAATTGAGAACACTGTGTTAAGCAGAATAAGCCAAATTCAGTCAAGGGACATACATTTTCTCTCATGTGGAAGCTAGAGAGGAAAAAGGAAAAGAAAGGTTGGGGGATCTCATGAAAATCAAGGGAGATAAGTAGAGTACAGGAAGTGGACCAGGGAGAGAAAGGAAAGAAGGAAAGGAAAGGCGACATATTGAGGAATGATATTAGTCAAATTATAATGTTATATTATATACATGTACAAATATGTAACAATGAATCCCATCACTATGTACAACTATAATGTACCAGTTGAAAAAAATATGGAAGAAAAAGAAAACCAACCTATAATAGAATTAAAAAAAAGAAAAGAAAAAAACCTGGTACAATTTTTGGGAGGCAGTTGAGTCATGGAGATGTAGTAGCCCTCGTGAATAGGATTAGTGCCCTTGTAAAGGAGGCCTAAGGGATAAGGTACTTCATTAATAACCCAAATGGACAACAGTTTTTGGGACATGGTAGTTAAAAGAGAAACAACACTGTTCCTTTAAGGAACCTGCAAACTTATAACCTTCGGTGCCTCCCTACTTTCTTCCACCCCCGCTTTCCTCAGTTCTTCCCTTCCCCAGAACAAAAGAACCAACACAGATTATGTTATCCTTGTGGGACTGTTGTAAGGTTCTTATGCGATAGTGTCTGTGAAAATGCTTTTAGAAGAGTCAACTACTAGATTAGGCACATTAATTTTCTTGTTTAGTAGGTTAAAGATTCTGGAGACCAAAAACTTGTTATATTACATTTTGGTTAGCTTTATTTATTCATTTATTTTTGTGGTTACTGAGGGTTGAATCCAAGGCTACTTAGCTCCCTTTTATTCTTCCTTCATTTTGAGACAAGTCTAACTAAGTTGTTGAGTCTGACCTTCTATTCTGTAATCCTGCTTCTCCTCCCCTGTAGTTGGGATTACAGGTTTGTACCAATGTGCCCAGCTATTTTTCTTTAATTTATACGTGAGTTTGGGCTACTAGATGTGTTTTGACTCAGCGCCCCCCCCCCCTTTACTGAAGGAATGGAGGAAACATTTTTAATACTTTTGAATTGATGAGTACCATGTTGCTGAAAGCTTCAGAAGTTTATGAACCAGGAAAATGATAAATTGTATTTGTATAACTGCTGAAAGCAAGTTACTAAACTAGAAAATTTGTCATTAATGTGTTAGTCATTTTGTTACATTATGGAAAATAAAAACTAATGAATACTTAAGGGCATTCTCTATATTTTTAAAACTCTAATACAGCAGTGCAACAGATTTCCTGTGATCATAAAGTAAGTGATATCTTTTTTGATTCTTGTTTTGTTCTTGTGGACAGTTTTACAGACAGTTTTTACCCCCAAATTACTTGTAGTTAACTTTATAGTGACATATTTGACATATTTGACATAGGAGCTGTCATTCTTCATAGAAGAAAACTACAACTTGCATGTTTCTCCATTTGTGCTCTAAAGTTTATAAGTTGTTACTGGTTCATTGTCTTTTACAAAGATTCCTTTCTGTATTATTTCTTTTCACATTTTTACTATTAATAAGACCATCTTAATACGCAAGTAGACAACTTCAATTTTTTTGTGTAATGCAGCCAAGCTCAGGGATGCTGGAGAACAGAAGTAGTGGCAGATGGGGCATCCTGATTCTCTGTAAAGATGGGGTGGTTCATTTTGATTACAGACACTGGCAGTCTGTGAAGTGAAGATATGGAGCCACAATCCATTTTGCAGGCTGCAGTAACCATGTGTGTTGTGGTAAAGCCAAGAACAACTTTGTATGGACATAGCAGAAGAGATGACTGGATCCATTTTTTGGTTTCCAGGCATAGACCTCCACATAGCAATATTGTCAACACTGTATCTGAGCACTGAGGCCAAATGGTATAGATATTACCATACTGTTTTCTACTTCAAATGACAAATGATCTGCTCAGGAATAGGATATAATAAGGGATCCAGATTTATACCTTCTCTTATACATAAGTGGAGATTTATTATCTTTATTAGTTAAATAACTGTGCTTAGATGGACTGTTCAGGATGGACTCCTTTAGAATTTTTTACAAATTTGAATTGCAGAGACTAATCAGTAGTGTATAAAAGGCTAAGAAAGCAGTTTTAGGAATGTAAATTAGAGCCACTTGGAAGGAAGTTTGGCTATATTCATTAAACCAGAAAATGTGTGTGACCCTAGTTTCTAGAAAAGCGCTCTATAGATAGGTGCAAAGAGATAACGAACATAATTTTTCATGTCATGTGGTATGAAGGAAAAAATGGTAAACAGCCTGAATATCCAGCCATAAATTAATAGCTAGGTAATCTCTACTATTGTTATATAATGGAGTCCTGTGTACCAAGTAATGAAAGAGCTAAATCTGTGTATAAGAATAAGTTGCATTATAATATGTATAATGTGATACCACTGTAAATTTTTTTAGGTGAAGCATGAAATAAGATCTGTAAAGAGACAAACCAAGTGTCAGTTGCCTTTTAAGGGGAAGTGGGAAGAGATCAGGGTTGGAAGCAAAATTGACTAGGATTTAGTGCTGGTGTCTTTAGCTTCATTTGTATGCACTTTTTTAATTTTAGAGAAGAATGCTTTACTTGAGTACTAAAAATTAAAATATCCCAACTACCACCCAGTACAGTACAATAGCTACTTTTTTTTTCATATAATCAATGTTTTTTTTTTTTTTTTTTTAATGTGGTGCTAGGTATTGAACCGAGTGCCTCATGTGTGCTAGGCAAGCACTCTACCACTGAACCACAACCCCAGCCCAATGTATATGTGTATTTTCACAGTACTAGGGATTGAACCCAGGACTTTGCGCATGCTAGGCAAACTCTCTGCCACTGAGCTCTATCTCCAGCCCTAATGTGTATGTTTTGTATAGTTTTAATAATGTTTGGTTATTTACTGTCTTAAGAGCATGTTTTAATATTTCTGTGAAACCTTTGTTACCATCTTCAATAATAACTCTCTAATTATTTTCTTAAGATAAATTCCCTGTTGGTGTGGTGGTGTACCCCTGTATTCCCAGCTACTTGAGAGGCTGAGGCAGGATTGCAAGCCAACCTCAGCAACTTAGTAAGGCCCTAAGCAATTTAGTGAGACCCTGTCTCAAAATAAAAAATAAAAAGGGCTGGTGATGTGGCTCAGTGGTAAAAGCACCCCTGAGTGGTTCATTCCCTGGTACCAAAGAAATTTTAAAAATTGAGATAAATTTCCAGGATTGAATCACCAGATAAAAGGATATGATCATTTTTGGCCATTCTTATATACTGCCATATTCCTCCAAAAAAGAATTATCCCAATGTATAGTGCATCCAGCAATGATGAAATATACTAAGTTCATTCAACTTCACTATTAAATAAAAATTTTTTTTTCACTGCTGGGATCAAACTCAAGACCTTATGCCATACAGATTCCTCACCACTGAGTTGTATCCCTAGCCTTCCTCTTTCTTTTCATTTCATTTCATTTCTTTTCTTCTTCTTCTGGTACTAGATATTGAATCCTCATGGGTCTTTATTCACTTAGCCATATCCCCTAGCCCTTTTTATTTTTTATTTTGAGATAGTGTCTAAGTTGCCAGGACTGGCCTTGAATTTGCCATCTTCCTGCTTCAGCCCTCTGGTAACTGGGATTACCAGTGTGCTCTACTGTGTCCAGCTAGAATTTCTTTTTAAAAACATAAGAGATTAAAAGTATGAACTGTTAGGATACTAACTCTTTGAGTGCAAATCCTGCCTCTGGCACTCATTAACTACATGACTTTGGGAAAGTGAACTTTTGTGCTTTAGTTTCCTCATTTATAAAGTGGCCATAACAAGAGTAGTTAACCTATAGGGTTGTTGTAAAGGTTAAATGAGTTAATATTTATAAAACAGCTAGATTAGTGCCTGGCATGAATAAGTGTTTGATAATTTTTAAAACTGTATATATAAATTTGAGGAGCTTTAAAGTCATCATATTCCATCAATATATAATTTTTGAGGGCAAGCTATTTTGTCTGCTTTTAGTGATAAGGAAAAAAGTGTATATATCAAAAGTAAGAGATTTTGAGAAAGTCATTAGTTTTTCTGTCCATGGGTAGGCAAATGTCTAAATCATACCTATTCAGCACTTCCAGAATTAATATACTGTATCTCCCATCTGTGTTTTATTTATTAGATTACTAGATGAAGCTGATTCCAGTTGAATCTTAGGTTAAGGAAGAATAAGGGGAAGAAGATAAATTTTAGTGATCATAAATATTATTTGCAAAATAATGAAAAAACATTTTTGTTGAATTCTTACTATGAGTGTTATAGATGCTGGGGTTCAGTACTAAGCATGAGACTGAAAGAGACTAAGATAACACCTTCATTTGAATATTTAAGAAAATTTTGTCTTTATCTAAAAATTTTTTGAATATAAACAATATTTAAGATTCTTTGATAGGCATTGGAGAGACAAATAAATAAAGCCCATTGTTTTGTTCTCAGAGGGGAGATGTATAATTAAATACAGCATAATTTATTTCCAAGTTAAAAGTGTTGAAAGTTTGATGGGTGCTTAACTTTAAGTCATTGGTCATGGAAACATTTAGAAGGGGTTTGTAAAAAGTGAAGGAGGGACATTCAGCCAAGATTTGAAGAATGCTGGCCTGTTAAGAGTGATTGTGGGGGAGGGCTGGGGTTATGGCTCAGTGGTAGAGTGCTTGCCTAGCACGTGTGAGGCACTGGGTTTGATCCTCAACACCACATATAAGTAAATGAATAAAATAAAGGTCTTGTGTCCATCTACAACTAAAAAAAAAAAAAGAGTGATTGGGGCTCATAGGTAGAGTATGTAATGTGGTCAAGGAACAGTAAATGTGGGCTGGGAATATAGCTCAGTTGGAAGAATATCTGCCTTGCATGTATAAGACCCTGGGTTCAGTCCCCAGCATACCCCCCCCCCCAAAAAAAAAAAAAAAGAACAGTAAATAGTTTGGAATTGCTGGAGCCTCTGATGCATATCTCCCCTAGTTTTAAGGTTTACATTTTTAATTTTTATCTATTTGTTGCTACATTTTAGGTTTTTTCTTTTTCTTTTTCTTTTCTTTTAATCTCAGGAACTCTCAATCTTGGCAAGTGATTGTTTTTTGGCCTTAGTTTCCAATGATGCTTATGAGGTAGTATGACAAGCCTTAAGAAGCATCCTCATTATCAATATCTTGGTTTCATCTAGTTTCTCCAAACTAGTTCTGTAATAAACTCCTGCTGTAAAATTTACTTTTATCTTTTAATCTAATTTTCAGACATAAAAATTCTCTTGGCCTCCTATTTTTGGAGTAGTCTTTGATATTCTTGATGCACACAGAAACATTACTTTTATTGAACCTTCCCTTTCTTTAATGGGATTCTGCTTCTTTGAATTTTATACTTACCTCTTTCTAGTAGTGTTTTTCAGTTGCAAGATTCTGACCTATAACTTACACTTTTTTTCTGATTGCTTCCTGTACATTAATTGCTTTTTATAATGCTCATTGTTAGGTATCCACATCTGATTCAGAAAATGTTCTTTTCTACTTTGAAAAACAACTACTTTTGCATGTATTCTACCTTCCCATGCAAATTTAATCATTGCTAGTTTAGTTTTTGTAATTTTCCTGTTCATATTTGTATTATAGGATTTCTTCTGTTCTTAGTTAACTGTTCACATTTTACCATTTTTTTCCCATTCTAATTGATATTTTCGATACTTTGGAAAAACTTTTCAAAATGATATATGTCTGTTGTTTGAAATCAAAATATTCTACATGCTTGTGAAAACATTACTTTTGTAGATTTGTTCACTATTGGTGACAGATTTGTACTGGTCACTTAATGAAGTTTGAGAAACATTGGAATAATTAAACTATTATAACACGTTGTCATATGAGAGTAAGCCTAATTTTTTTTTTCCTGGTACCAGGCATTGAACCCAGGGGTGCTTAACCACTGAGCCACATCCTAGCCCATTTTAATATTTTATTTAGAGACAGAGTCTCACTAGGTTGCCTGGCTGAGTTGCTGAGGCTGGCTTTGAACTCTTTTTTTTTTTTTTTAAATTCATTTTTAGTAAACAAATGGGATACGTCTTGTCTCTCTGTACATGAAGTAGAGGCATACCGTTTTTGTAATCATACATTTACCTAGAGTATTAATTTTTTATTCATTCTGTTATTTTTTTTCTTCCCTTCATTCCTCCCACCCCTCTTATCCCTCTATACAGTCCCTCCTTCCTCCATCTTGCCCCCCTCCCAAACCCCATTGTGTGTCATCATCCACTTATCAGTGAGATCATTTGTCCTTTAGTTTTTTGAGATTGGCTCATCTCACTTAGCATGATATTCTCCAATTTCATCCATTCGCCTGCAAATGCCATAATTTTATTATTCTTTATAGCTGAGTAATATTCCATTGTATATATAGACCATAGTTTCTTTATCCAGTCATCAATTGAAGGACATCTAGGTTGGTTCCACAGTCTGGCTATTGTGAATTGAGCAGCTGTGAACATTGATGTGGCTGTATCTCTGTAGTATGCTGATTTTAAGTCCTTTGGGTATAGGCCAAGGAGTGGGATAGCTGGGTCAAATGGTGGGTCCATTCCGAGTTTTCTAAGGAGTCTCCACACTGCTTTCCAGAGTGGCTGCACTAATTTGCAACCCCACCAGCAATGTATGAGTGTACCATTTTCCCCACACCCTCGCCAACACCTATTGTTGCTTGTATTCTTGATAATTGCCATTCTAATTGGGGTGAGATGGAATCTTAGTGTAGTTTTGATTTGCATTTCTCTTATTACTAGAGACGTTGAACATATTTTCATGTCTGTTGATTGCTTGTAGATCTTCTTCTGTGAAGTGTCTGTTCATTTCCTTAGTCCATTTGTTGATTGGATTATTTGTATTCTTGGTGTAGAGTTTTCTGTGTTCTTTATATATTCTGGAAATTAGTGCTGTATCTGAAGTATGGGTGGCAAAGATTTTCTCCCACTCTGTAGGCTCTCTATTTGCATTACTGATAGTTTCCATTGCTGAAAGAAAGCTATTTAGTTTGAATCAATCCCAGTTATTGATTCTTGCTTTTATTTCTTGTGCTATGGGAGTCCTGTTAAGGAAGTCTGATCTTAAGCCGACATGTTGAAGATTTGGACCTACTTTTTCTTCTATAAAATGAAGGGTCTCTGGTCTGATTCCAAGGTTCTTGATCCATTTTGAGTTGATTTTTGTGCAGGGTGAGAGATTGGGGTTTAATTTCATTCTGTTTCATATGAATTTCCAGTTTTCCCAGCACCATTTGTTGAAGAGGCTATCTTTTCTCCATTGCATATTTTTGGCACCTTTGTCTAGTATTAGAAAATTGTATTTATTTGGGTTTGTGTCCGTGTCCTCTATTCTGTACCATTGATCCACCTGTCTTTTTTGGTGCCAATACCATGCCGTTTTTGTTGTTATTGCTTTGTAGTAGAGTTGAAGTTCTGGTATTGCGATACCCCCTGCTTCACTCTTCCTGCTAAGGATTGCTTTAGCTATTCTGGGTTTCTTATTCTTCCAGATGAATTTCATGATTGCTTGCTCTATTTCTGTAAGGTACATCATTGGGATTTTAATTGGAATTGCATTGAATCTGTATAGCACTTTTGTAGTATGGCCATTTTGACAATATTAGTTCTGCTTATCCAAGAACATGGGAGATCTTTCCATCTTCTAAGGTTTTCTTTAATTTCTTTCTTTAGTGTTTTGTAGTTCTCATTGTAGAGGTCTTTCACCTCTTTTGTGAGATTGATGCCCAAGTATTTTATTTTTTTCTAGGCTATTGTGAATGGGGTATTTTTCCTAACTTCTCTTTCTGAAGATTCATCACTTATGTATAAAAATGCATTGGATTTATGAGCATTGATCTTATATCCTGCTACTTTACTGAATTCACTATGAGTTCTAAAAGTTTTCTGGTGGAATTTCCAGGTTCCTCTAAATATATAATCCTGTCATCAGCAAATAGGGATAGTTTGAGTTCTTCTTTTCCTATTCGTATCCCTTTAATTTCCTTGGTCTGTCTAATTGCTCTGGCTAGAGTTTCGAGGACAATGTTGAATAGAAGTGGTGAAAGAGGGCATCCCTGCCTTGTTCCAGTTTTTAGGGGGAATGCTTTCAGTTTTTCACCATTTAGAATGATATTAGCCATGGGCTTAGTATAGATAGCCTTTACAATGTTAAGGAATGTTCCCACTATCCCTATTTTTTCTGGTGTTTTGAGCATGAAGGGATGCTGTATTCTATCAAATGCTTTTTCTGCCATCTATCAAAATAATCATGTGATTCTTGACTTTAAGTCTGTTGATATGGTGAATTACATTTATTGATTTATGAATGTTGAACCAACCTTCCATCCCTGGGATAAAACCCACTTGATCGTGGTGCACTATCTTTTTAATATATTTTTGTATGCGATTTGCTAAGATTTTGTTGAGAATTTTTGCATCAATGTTCATTAAGGATATTGGTCTGAAATTTTCTTTCCTCAATATGTCTCTGTCTGGTTTAGGTATCAGGGTGATATTGGCTTCATAGAATGAGGGTTCCCTCCTCTTCTATTTCATGGAATACTTTGAGGAGTATTGGAATGAGCTCTTTAAAGGTTTTGTAGAACTCAGCTGAGAACCCATCTGGTTCCGGACTTTTCTTTGTTGGTAGGCTTTTTTTTTTTTTTTTTGGGGGGGGTGGTGCTGGGGATCGAACCCAGGGCCTTGTGCTTGCAAGGCAAGCACTCTACCGACTGAGCTATCTCCCCAGCCCCTGTTGGTAGGCTTTTGATGACTTCTTCTATTTCATTACTTGAAATTGATCTATTTAAATTGTGTATCTATTTAAATTGGTTCAGTTCAGGTAATTCATGTGTCTCTAGAGACCTGTTGATGTCTTCCAGATTTTCTGTTTTGTTGGAGTATAGATTTTCAAAATAGCTTCTAATTATGTTTTATATTTCATTTGTGTCTATTGTGATATTTCCTTGTTCATTCCAAATTTTAGTAATTTGGGTTTTCTCTGTCCTCTTTGTTAGTGTGGCTAAGTGTTTATCAATTTTGTTTATTTTTTCAAAGAACCAACTATTTTGTCAATTTTTTCAATTGTTTCTTTTGTTTCAGTTTCATTGATTTCAGCTCTGATTTTAAGTATTTCCTGTCTTCTTCTACTTTTGGTGTTGCTCTGTTCTTCTTTTTCTAGGGCTTTGAGCTGTAGTGTTAGGTCGTTTATTTGTTGATTTTTTTTTTTTCTTCTTTTATTGAATGCACTCCACGAAATAAATTTTCCTCTAAGTACTGCTTTCATAGTGTCCCAGAGATTTTGATATGATGTTTCTTTGTTTTCATTTACCTCTAAGAATTTTTTAATTTCCTTCCTGATGTCTTCAGTTATCCATTCATCATACAATAGCGTATTATTTAATCTCCAGGTGTTGGAGTAGTTTCTGTTTTTTACTCTCATTTATTTCTAATTTCAATTCATTGTGATCTGATAGAATACAAGGTAGTATCTCTGTCTTCTTGTACTTGCTAACATTAACTTTGTGGCATAAAATGTGGTCTATTTTAGAGAAGGATCCATGTGCTGCTGAGAAGAAGGTGTATTTGCTCTTTGTTGGATGATATATGCTATAAATGTCCGTTACGTCTAAATTATTGATTGTGTTATTGAGATCTATGGTTTCTTTGTTCAATTTTTGTTTGGAGGATCTGTCCAGTGGTGAGGGAGGTGTGTTAAAATCTCCTAGTATTATTGTGTTGTGGTCTATTTGATTTCTGGAATTGAGAAGGATTTGTTTGATGTATATGGATGAGCCACTATTTGGGGCATAGATATTTATGATTGTTATGTCTTGCTGATTTATGCTTCCCTTAAGCAGTATGAAATGTCCTTCTTTATCCCGTCTGACTAACTTTGGCTTGAAGTCCACATTATGTGATATGAGGATGGATACTCCCGCTTTTTTGCTATGTCCATGTGCATGGTATGTTTTTTCCCATCCTTTCACCTTTAGTCTATGTGTATCTCTTTCTATGAGATGAGTCTCTTGCAGGCAGCAAATTGTTGGATCTTTCTTTTTAATCCAATCTGCCAGTCTGTGTCTTTTGATTGATGAGTTCAGGCCATTAACATTCAGGGTTATTACTGAGATACGATTTGTATTCCCGGTCATTTGGCTCCTTTTTTTTTTTACACGACTTGGTTTCTCCTTTATTTGGCTGTTCCTTTAGGGTAGTTCCTCCCTTTGCTGATTTGCTGATCATTGTTTTTCATCTCTTCCTCATGGAATATTTTTTTGAGAATGTTCTGTAATGCTGGCTTTCTTTTTGTCAATTCTTTTAGCTTTTGTTTATCATGGAAGGATTTTATTTCGTTGTCAAATCTGAAGGTAAGTTTTGCTGGGTATAAGATTCTTGGTTGGCATCTGTTTTCTTTCAGGGCTTGAAAAATGTTGTTCCAGGCCCTTCTAGCTTTTAGGGTCTGGATTGAAAAATCTGCTGATATCCGTATTGGTTTCCCCCTGAATGTAATTTGATTCTTTTCTCTCACAGCCTTTAAAATTCTGTCTTTATTTTGTATGTTAGGTATTTTCATTATAGTGTTCCTTGGTGTGGGTCTATTGTAATTTTGTGTATTTGGGGTCCTATAAGCCTCTTGTATTTGATTTTCCATTTCATTCTTCAGATTCGGGAAATTTTCTGATATTATTTCATTGATTAGATTATTCATTCCTTTAGTTTGTTTCTTTAAGCCTTCCTCAATCCCAATAATTCTTATATTTGGCCTTTTCATGATATCCCATAATTCTTGTAGATTCTGTTCATGATTTCTTACCATCTTCTCTGTTTGGTCAACTTTGTTTTAAAGATTAAATATTTTTTCTTCAATATCTGAGGTGCTGTCTTCCAGGTGTCCTATCCTATTGGTTATGCTTTCTATGGAGTTTTTAATTTGGTTTATTGTTTCCTTCTTCAAGGATTTCTGTTTTTTTTTTTTCAATATCTCTAACTCTTTATTGAAATGATATTTTGCTTCCTGTATTTGCTCTTTTAACCGTCGATTGGTGCGATCATTCAGTGCCTGCATTTGCTCTTTCATCTCCTCGTTTTCTTCCCTGATCGTTTTAATTATGTACATTCTGAACTCCCTCTGACATTTCTTCTGCCATGCTGTTATTAGATTTTATTGCTATACCATCTAGGTTTGTTTGGGACATTTTCTTGCCTTGTTTTCTCATGCTGCTCAGGTGTCTACTCCTCTAGTAGTGAAATTCTGGGATATTGCAGATTTCCTCTATTAACTAATAATGTCTCTGTAGATTTCCAGTAACTCACTTCTTAGCTTTCAGTAACCTGAAGTCTTGGAGGAACTTGATAATGCAGTGCTCCACTAGGAAGCTGCCCCTCTAGGGGTGGTGGCCTTCAGGTGGGGTATATTCTCTGTCAGTGGGCAAAGGCGCCTCCACTTGTTGACTGATGGTCAGTCAAAGGGGGACGAGACTGCAGACTGGGGCACGTCTGATCTGGTTCTGTGTCTCTGGTTCTACTGCCCTGGTGGGAAAGCCTCGCCCAGTGGGGAAGACTTACCCGGTGGGGAAGTTTCGCTGGACAGCTCTCCCTCTGAGCAGTTCCCTTTGGTCCAGAACTACCACCTGGACTAGGAAGCACTCCTCTGCGATGTCCCAGGGGTCATGACCTACCGCCTGGACTGGGGTGCCTGGCCCTGTGAGGGATTCCCTCGCTGAGCGGCCCTCCTCTGCTATGTTCCCTGGGGATTGGAGCCACCACTGGGCCTTGGACCATCACTCTGCATCAAAGCCTCTCACTGTGTAGCTCTCCTCTGCAATGTTCCTGGTTGACTAGGTACTTGTCACCAGCAGGGGAGTCTCACTGGGCCACTCTACTCCACGAAGTTCCCCGTGTTTCGGGACTACTGCCCCATCCAGGGAGCCCAGCCAGTGGGAGCGATTCACCTGGTGGCTCTGAGTTGGTCCCGAGTCTCTCAATACCTCCTCTTCTTGACTCCTGGGTCTTGTCAAAGGTCCTCTAGTCTCCTGTAGGTGTCTCAGGAAGGGAGCTGCCCTTCCAATGATGATGGCCACACCTTCAGGAATATTTCAAAATGCCTGCACCAGCCTATAAAGAAGCCTCTGGCTAGCCCTGCTATGTAGGCAGGCTGGCTCGTCTGCCGGCTTGCTCTGCAATGGTGACAGACCTTGGCATGGTGGTCGGGTGGGGTTGCTCAGTGATGGTGTCTGTCTTAGGCCTGGTGGTTGGGTGGGTCAGCTGCCCGCCGCGTAGCTCCGCAAGGCAGGTGGGTTGGGTGCCCGCCTGCTACTTCTGTGATGCAGGTGGCCTGACTTACCTGCCAGCGCTCCGCGACTGTGACCGACCAGTGATGGCGTGCCGTCCTGGGTCAGCTTTGAACTCTTGAGCCTACTGAGCTTCTTGGAATACAGGTGTGCGCTACCATACATGGAAAATCTACTTTTTAAGTACAATGTAGATTGTGTTAAAAAATTTATCTGGAATATAAAACTTGTTTTTCCATAGAAACAATGTTAAAAATAAAAGTGATGATTAAGTTAATAGGGTGGTGGCTTTCAGGAAGTTAAATAATAATCTAGGTGAAATACTATATAGTTGCTGTAAAAAAAGCAGTAGGAACAATACTGTGGGAATGCTAGATGAAGCAGAATAACAATAATGCAGGAAAAAATGATTTTAAAATGTATCTAAACGCTACTGTTTAAAGATAAGGAATACCTTTCCCTGCTAAGTCAGCCAACCCTTTTCAGAGATTAATATTACAACCTCAGTGTTTATTTGGTACTGTTATTAATCACTTAGAGGGAGAAGGGTATTCTTAGGAAATTTGTGTACATTTATAGAGATCTGGGGAATTGTCAGCAATTCAGATATTTTGTATCTTACCAGATTCTGTATGTGGGATAGATTTGTAGTTTATGTAAGTCAATCATTTATGGCTTGAGATAGAATAGTTGATTTAATTAGTTACTCTGATTGAATATATTTCACATTATGTTAATCCAGCATATTATTTTGCTGGGCTGGGGATTAAACCCAGGGCCTTGCACATGGTAGGCAAGCACTGTATGACTGAGCTGTATTCTCACCCCCTGTGTATTGTTTTTTAAAAATATTTATTCATTTCTTAAAATTGGCATATTCTGTAGTTTACATTACTTGATCATTAGGGAATATTATTCATCTTTTCAGGAAGTATGTGCTTCAGTGCTTAGTGTATTATAAAATACTTTAATTATGTGACTGGCACTGTGCTGGGTGTTAGAGATGAGTTGTGAACAACAACAAAAAATGTGGTCCTTGCCTTCATGAAATTTATAGTGTTATAGAGAAAAAATATTAATCCAATCAGAAATGATGAAAAATGCGATAAAGACTATATGAAGGCAGTATCTGATCTAGTCTAATAGAGTAGGGAAGATTCAAAGATGAGACGTTTAAGATGACATCTGAAGGATAAATTAAGTTTTTAAGGGGAATTGGAGATAAATGTGTGGGTTGTGTCCCAGCCTGTGGGATTAGCAGGGCCAAGGCAGTATGAGGGGAGGAACTGCAAGAACCAAAAGCTTCACTGGAGATTTTGGTCTTCATTCTTAGTGTATTATGGTGTTGATACATTTTTCCCCTCCTTTTTTGTTTCCAGTACTGGGGATTGAACTCAGGGTTCATGTGGTAGGCATGTACTGAGCTACATCCCCAGCCTTGTCTAAGAGTAATATGAGTACATTGAAGATTTTTTCATATATGCAGGACTAATTTTGAGACTAACATGACTAATTTTGAGATTTCAAAAGATCTTGCGGGCTGGGGATGTAGCTCAGTTGGTAGAGTGCTTACCTCGCAAACACAAGGCCCTGGGTTCAATTCCCAGCACCACACAAAAAAACAAAAAACAAAAAAAAAAGATCTTGCAATTTGATAATTATATTTTGATCATTTATAATTTGTTACATTACTAATAACTGTGATGAAAGTTGTGAAATATAATCATAAATTTTGGATAAAAGAAATTAGATATATTTCTGTCCCTAAATCCACCTCATTAAAGCACATTTTGAGTTAAAACAAAAATTCATTTTCTATACTTTATTTCTTTGTATAGATTGAAGTTACTCTCTACCATCCTTTAATCTCAGTAATCCCTTTAGTAAATGTTTCTTGTAAGTTAGCAATAGTTGTCTTAGTTTTTGTTTATCTGGGACTATTTAAATTTTTCCTATTGTCAGAGGATCATTCTGGATATATTATTCTTAGTTGAAGTTCTTTTTCTTTCAGCACTTTGGATATGTCTTCTCACTGCCTTCTTTTATATAATGTATGTGATGTGCATGATGAATTGCTTTTCTCTTGCTACTTTCAAGATTCTCTTTCTGACTGTAGATATTTTAACTATGATGTGTCTCAGAATTGATTGTACTTGAAATTCATTGAGCCGTTTAGAGGGTCAGGTCAAATTTTTCTCAAATTTGACAAGTTTGGGGCAGTATTTCTTAAAATATTTTTTTCTGTTCCTTTCTCTTCTCTATTTTTGTGTTTTTTATGTATTTCCTCTCCCCCTCCCCGCCCCTGTGCCCTCCTCCCACTGCTTTTTACGATACTGGGGATTGAACTCAGGGCCTTGCACAAGCTAAGCAAGCACTGTACCACTGAGCCACATCCTTAGTCCTTTTTATTTTGAGACAGGGTCTCACTTGGTTGCCCAGGCTGATGTCAAACTTGGGATCTTCCTGCCTCAGCGTCTCAAGTAGCTGGGATTACAGACTTGCACCACTCTACCCAGCTTTTGTGTGTCATTGCTTTTGATGCAGTCTTACAGGTCTCTGAGGTTCTTATTCATTTTCTTAAGTCATTCTTTCTATTATTGTTCTAGTTGGCTTTTTTCCTGCTGTGACTCAAAAACCTGACAAAAACAATTTTAAGGGGGAGAAGTTTATTTGGGGGCTCACAGTTTCATCAGAGTTCTCAGGCCAAAGACACCCATTGTTCATTGGATCTTGAGGTTAGGGAGAACATCATGGTAGAAGTGGCTTGTGACATTATCAGGAAGCAACCAGAGAGTTCCACTTACCCGATACAAAATATATATCCCAAAGATAGGCTCCTAGTAACGCACCTCTTTCATCTACACCCTGCCTACCTTCAGTTACCACTCAGTTAATCCTTATCGGGATTAATCCACTGATTTGGTTAAAGCTGTCATTACCCAATCATTTCACCGCTAAACCTTCTTGCATTGTCTCACACATGAGCTTTTGGGGGAAACTTCATATCCAAACCATAAAAGTTACTCAAAGGATAATCTTAATTAACCTGTCTTAAAGTGGGATGTTTCTTTTTGAATTTCAAATCTATGTTGAGATCCTTTAATGAATTTTTCATTTTGGTTATTGTACTTTCTGCTCTAAAATTTCTAATTCCTTCACCTTTTCTGGGACCCTCTACCACTGAGTTCCATCCCCAGTGCTTGTTATTTTTTGTTTTGAGACGGGGTCTTGCTAAATTGTAGAGGCTGGCTTTAAATTTGTAATCCTGCCTCAGCCTTTTACATTGCTGGGATAGGTATGTGTTGCTGCACCCAGTTTAATTGGTTCCCATTTGTAATTTCTGTTTCTCTGTTAATATTCTCTTTTTGGTGAGGCAGTGTGCTCATACTTTAATTATTCATGCTTACCTTATTCTTTGAACATATTTGTAATGGCTAATTCAAAGCATTACCCAGCAAGTATGTTATCTGGACTTCCTTAGGGACAGGTTCTATTTACTGTCTTTCTTCCTGTATGTGGGCCACATTTTCTTGTTTCTTTTCATGACTTCCAATATTGTGTTGAAAACCAGATATTTTAAATATTATCATATGTATATGTGAAATATATGAACTTTACAAAAGTGGGTCAGAATTCATGTATTTTGTATATGCATATGATTTTCTTGAAGTAAAAAGTTTGTAGATACAGCTAGAGTCAGGAAATGCCCATGGGAATGAAGATGTCCATCAAGTGTCACTCCAGAAAAGGACTGATAATTATGGGTATTGCTAGGAGAAAACAATGAGTTTAGATAGGACAGTGACCATTGTGCTGTTCTCTTACATTGACTATGTTTTGTGCAATTTTTTTTTTTTTTTTTTTTTTGTACCAGAGATTGAACTCAGTGGCACAGGACCACTGAGCCATATTCCCAACCCTATTTTGTATTTTTATTTAGAGACAGGGTCTCACTGAGTTGCTTAGTGCCTTGCTTTTGCTGAGGCTGGCTTTGAACTTGCCATCTTCCTGCCTCAGCCTCCTGAGCCTTAGGGATTATGGGCGTGGGCTACTGCGCCTGGCTTGTGCAATTATTAAATCACAATTTTATTTCCCTTTCAAGGAAATAAGTTCTGATCTCTTCTTTGACCCTGCAAAAGCCATTTAAGTATCTTCTCTAAGTCAGAGAGGAGAAGTTGGCTTGTTTATTACTGGTATTGTAAAAATTGTATTAATGTGCTTGGGCTACTATAACAAATTACCAAAAACTTGGTGACTTAAACAACAGAAATTTTATTTCCTGTTGTAAGTAAGGTTTGGTTCCAACAGGGTTTGGTTTTTGGTGATGGCTATCTGTATATCTTCCTGTCTTACAGATGGCTAACTTCTTGCTGAGTCCTTTACATGGCTTTTCCTCTGTGTGTGTATGGGAGAGAGAATGCTTGAACTCTCTGGTGTCTCTTATGTGAGTACTAGTCCTGTTGGATCAGGGTCCGTCATTATGACTTCATTTAATTATAATTATTTACTTATTCTAAATGGATCTATACTGTGGGTTAGGGGGTGAATTGAAGGGGGGTGAGGGTGTACATTCAGTTTATACCAGAAATGTAAATAATGTGAAATATTAAAATTTTCCTATGGACTTGATCTTTATTAGTGTACACTGACTTTACCTTAAAACTAAAGAGACACCTAGAAATCATGAAAGTTCATTTTTTTCCTTGTCTTTTGGCAGCTCATTACTCATTAAACTCTATTCAGTTAACTAATTTTTTGAATTTACTTTGCCTTGCCTCACTTTTTATTCATTCATGTCTTGTCTGTATTAATGCAGTGGTCTCTCAATTATTATTTGTCTCCAGTTTGACTCTCTTCCAGTCTTTTTAAACACATTTGCAGAAGTGTAAATTTAAATCTGTTTCTTCTTTGTTTACAATCCAAGAATTTTATTATAATAATAGTTTATTTATTTATTTATTCTTCTTTTTTTCTTAAAGAGTCAGGATCTTGCTATGTTGCCTGGGTTGGCCTCAAACTGTTATGTTCAAGCAATCCTCCTGCCTTACATCCTGAATAGCTAGGGCTAAAGCTTGGAGCACTGTGCCCAGCTAAAATAATACTTTAAATAAGACATAGTTGTTTATTTTTTTCATACCTAAATCTGGAAATATGACATCAAGGGGTTGTTGGGCAGTTCTGTGGTCATCTCGGTTTTTCTCTCTTTTCAACATCACCATACTTAGTGTATTTTATAACTCTGAAGTTCACTCAGGGTATAAAATGGCTGCTAGAGGCCCAAGTGGAACAAATAGGCAAAGGAAAAAGGACGTTTGCTATCTGCTACCTTTTAAGGAGCCTTCCTGGAGATCCCCTCCTAGCAATTTCTGTTAACAATTTATTGGTCATTTCTAGTGTTAAGGGAAGCTGAAATGTACAGTCTTTTAGCTGGGAATATTATCATCTTGAATAGTTAGGTTTTTTTTTTAATATATATATTTTTTGTTTGTCGATGGACCTTTTATTTTATTCATTTATTTATATGCAGTGCTGAGAATCAAACCCAAAGCTTCATACATGCTAGGTGAGTGCTCTTCCATTGAGCCACACCCCACCCAATAGTTAGAGTTTTATTAGGTCTTTCTATTATCCTAACTTTGTATCCTGTATATCATATTAGTTAAAATTCTCTATCCAGAGTTACTTTCTTCTTTTTTTTTTTTTCCCTCTCAGTACTGGGGATTGAACCCAGGGTGCTTTACCACTGAAGTACATTCCCAGCCCTTTTTATTTTTTTTAATTTTGAGATAGGATCTGACTAGGTTGCCCAAACTGGTCTCACTTGTGATCCTCCTGCCTCAGTACTTAACCACTGAACCACATGTCCAACCTTTTTTTTTTTTAAATATTATTAGAGACAGGGTCTCACTGAGTTGATTAGGGCCTTGCTAAGTTGCTGAGACTGGTTTTGAACTCCTGATCCTCCTATCTCAGCCTCTCAAGCCATTGGGATTACAGATGGGCACCACCATGCCCATCTTGAATTGGTTTTTAATCATGCATTTTTATTGCCAAAAAGTGAAACCCATGCAAATGTAATACTTAGTATTCATGTATGTGGCAGATTATATTTTCAAATGATGGCCACAATATTATTTCCTATTCCTTATGCTTCTTACAATGTGACTTTGATACTTCTTCCATTGATAGGTATAATATCTGGTTCTTACCCTTGAGTCTGGACAGGCTTGTGACTTAAAAGAAGCACCTCTCTTGTTTAATTTTTTTTATTAGAATATTTTTTTAATAAGTAGGTTGATTTCCTTTTTCTCTTTTAGTATTTTCACTCTAATTTTTATCTCTTTGTTGTCTTCCTTTTTCTCTTTTAGTATTTTCACTCTAATTTTACCTTTTTTTGGTACCTGGGAATGAACCCACGCATGAGTCATTGCGTCCAGCTCTAATTTTATCTTTTAAAAACTTCGTTATCTTTCTTATTTTGTTTTCCTCACTTTTTTCCCGTTGTTTCCTAAGTCAATTCTTTCTTTGGATTTGTGGCAGATGTGGACCTTTGCTAAGAATTCTCAAACAGAAACCCATTGGCCCTTCTTCCTTTGTCTGTTATCAGAAAATAAAATAAATTAAGGATTGGTGAATTGTAATATCTCTCTAGGCTTGCTTTCTTTTTCAAACTATCAACTTTTTCTTTGTGGATTGTGTTGTGTTTCTCTGAACACTGGCTTCAAATCAGATTTACTTTTTCAATATCTTCAAAATGATTTGAAAAATTTATACCTTATAATTTTTCATATTTTTACCCCCAAAATTCTGAGTAATTCCTTGAAAAGTCAAAATTTGTTAGCATGTTTTTCACTCACTTAGGTATTCTTTTCACTGGCATACTTTTCTCTCTTGCAATCCTCACATTTTATATTCTATCTTCCCAAACTATAGTCCAAGCATTTCTAACATCTCATGGCCTATGTAGCATTACTTATTCCCTTCCTGGTATTGGGTGTGTTCTGTCTATCTTGATTCTTGATTTTCTCATGTGAGAAATGCTACCTTTCAGTGAAACTAGATTCCTTCCCCCCATAATCTCTTCTCTATTACCATAGTAGCTACTTCTATCCATTAGACTGTTTATTCCTTTCCGTTTTGTATATTATTATGCTAATATGCATTTGAATCCTTTACCCTTCTTTTAGAGATTTGATCTATTGGTTTGAGTGGGAACCTGGGCATTAGCTCTCTAAATTTTCATCAGGTGATTTCTAGTTGTATAGCAGGATTTAAGAAGTACTAGAATAGAGGTGATCGTTTCACAGTGCATACATACATGAAATATCAAGTCATATACCTTAAATATATATAATTCCTATTTGTAAATTACACATCAGTAAAGCTGACAAAAGAACCACTGGAATAAAGATATAGCACAGTGCTTGGTTGTAATATGCATTCAAATATTGTTGTAGAATTTAATGTTTTATTTTATTTATTCTCTGTGGAACTGGGGGATAAACCCAGTGGCGCCTTATCTCTGAGTTACATCCCCAGCCTGTTATTTATTTATTTTTGAGACACGGTCTCACCAAAGTTACTGAAGCTGGTGTTGAATTTGCAGTCCTCCTGCCTCAGCTTCCTTCCCAAGTTACTGAGTTTACAGGTATGTGCTACCACACCTGTTAGATTTTAAACTTTTAAATATAAGGACCATGCTTTATCTTTGTATCCCCCATAACATTCAACACATTATCACGGGTTATTGTAACTTTTTTTTTTTTTTTTTTGGTGCTGGGGATCGAACCCAGGGCCTTGTGCTTACAAGGCAAGCACTCTACCGACTGAGCTATCTCCCCAGCCCCTGGTTATTGTAACTTGACAAAATACATTGTATTCATTTTTTGTTGGAAATTCATATAGAGATATATGTTAGGTTTGGATATGCTGTGTCTCCCAAAAGCTCCTTTGTTAATGCAGAAATATTCAGAGTTGAAATGATTAGATTATGGGAGCTGTGGCCTAATCGGTCCATCTTAGTTTGAATGGACTGACTAGGTAATAATTGTAAGCAGGTGCAAGGTGGCTGGAGGAGGTGGGTCACTGGGGATGTGCCTTGGAAGGATTCATCTTCCTTGCAGTCCTGCCCCTATTCCCTTTCTCTGCTTCCTGTCTGCTATGTCCTGAGCAACTTTCCTCTTTCATGCCCTTCCACTGTGATGTGCTGCCTCACCTTGGGCCCAGAGCAATGGAGTTGGCTACCCATGGACAAAATCTCTGAAACTGTGAGCCAGAATAAACTTGATCTCTAAGTTGTTCTTATCAGATATTTTGGTCACAGCAACACAAAACTGATAAAAGTAGTGGGCTTCTCAGAACTTGCTAAGATTTCTTTTGTAACAGAAATTTCTAGACAAACAAAATATTTTTTCTGGTCTTATTTATATTTTAAATATAAATAAAAGCTTACCCTCTAGGGAAGTCTTGGATTTAGTGAACTCTGAACTAGTCTTATGGTTGATCAGTGGATTAAATGCAAGAAGCCTCATTCTTAAATCTTCTGGTACAAAGTAGTCTTCATAAGATCTGTATGTATTCTAGAGGTGACTTTTTAGTCTGTTTATGATTAATTAGAAGCCTTTGTAGATAAGCATAGTAAATACAGCAAATGAAAGTACCTATACCTTGAGTAAATACTGGAAATACGAAGTCTAGATCAACCTGTAGTTTGTCAGTGCTACAGGTTTACTAGATAAAAACCTTTGATTTTGGGGTGTGTGTGTTTGTGCTGGAATTGAACCCAGGTCCTAGTGCATGGCACAGTTCTCTTCTTGATATTCTTTCTCTCTCCCTTTTCTTTTCCTCTCCTTTGTTTCAATGTTAGATTGTAGCCAGGTCTGCTGGGTTGGAAATATTGGTCTATAGGTACAGAGAAAAGAGAATCGGAGAAGAAAAATCTATTGCTTTTGTTTGCTTTATCAGTTTTGTGCTCTATCACTGAATTATACTCCCCTACTGGAACCTTTGACCTTTTAAGACCAAGTGATCCCTGGCTTGCTTCTTTTATGCAGTGTTGAATGGCAAAATTTGTTTTATGAAAAGAGATTTCATTTTGCTTATAATTTTATGAAATGTTAATGTCCTTTGAATACGTTGGTGAATACTTAAAGTAATGTGACCTGTTTTTGAATAAGATACTATTCATGCTCAAGTACCGTGACATGAGTATATAATCTACAGTAAATGACAATTCTTTTCTTGATATTCTTCCTCTGTTGCTCTCTCTTTTTCTTTTCTTTGTTTCATTGTTAAGTCATAGCTGTGTACTCGGTTGGAATTATTGGTCTATAGGTAAAAAGGAGAATAGGGACAGAAAAGTCTATTGTTTTTGCTTGTTTTGTCATTTTCTGTGTACTTCTTCCTTTCATCATTATTTTCATAACTTCCCTACTATTTCTCTCCAGAATTAGAAGTAAATGGAATAGGGTAAATCCTCACTGTGCCTGAAAATTGTCTTCTTTGAGACTATTATCTATTGGGCATCTATTATTTTTCAGTGCTTATTAAGTTCATATATCTGTATCTATCTATTCCTATATATTCTCTCATTAAATCCTTATAACAAACTATAGCTTTGTAAACAAAATGCAAAATCAAACTCCGCATTAGGAAAGGCAGATCTTTTTTTTTCCCTTTTGGTTTTGGGTATTGAATTTAGGTCCTCATGAATCTTAGGCAAGTGCTCATCTTAGGCAAGTGGCTCTACCGCTGAGCTTCATCTGCTCCCCTCAATGACTTTTTTAGCATTTCAGGTTACAATGGATAATCAATCACAAATGTCATTAAGCATCATTGACTCATTATATGTTTCATTTATTTATTTATTTATTTTTTATTGTAAACAAATGGGATACATGTTGTTTCTCTGTTTGTACATGGAGTCAAGGCATACCATTTGTGTAATCATAAATTTACATAGGGTAATGTTGTTTCATTTATTTATTCATTTACTTATTCTTGGTACTAAGGATTAAACCCATGTGTGCTTTACCACTGAGATACATCCTCAACCTTTTTTTTTTAATTTATTTTTGTTATTGTGAGATAGGGTCTCACTGAGTTGTTCAGGGTCTTGCTAATTTGCTGAGGCTAAAAAAAAAAGCAAAGCCAGTGAGCATTCTCAAAAAGTTTTGGATTTTGGCCTGGCACTGTGGCACAGGCCTATAATCCCCAGTGACTCGGGGGACTGAGGTAAGAGGCTCTCGAGTTCAAAGCCAGTCTCAGCAACTTAGTGGGGCTCTAAACAACTCAGGGAGACCCTGTCTCTAATAAAATATAAAAAAGGGCTAGGGATGTAGCTCAGTGGTTAAGTGCTCCTAGATTCAATCCCTGGTACCAAAAAATAAATAAATAAGAGTTTTGGATTTTGGAGCATTTGACTATATCTTTTAAGTCCTCAATTCTCTTTCTGTTCTGTTTGTGCTTGTAATTATCCTGTTTTATTCTCACAGTAATTTGAATGAGGTTGAAAGAGTATTATGCTTTCCTACTTTATTTTAAAACTTACTAGGCTTGATCCTATTCTTTTTTTTTGTCTTACCTAATAAGTTTTTACTTTTTAAATCTTCAAATTTTCTATTGGTATAATGAACTATTATTATTTTTTTAAATTTACAGTGCTGCAGATTAGACCATGGTGTCATGCATGCTAGGCAAGCACTTTACTACTGAGCTAAACTTCCAGCCTCATAGAGTGACCATTTAAAGAAAAAAATTTTTTAGATGTCAATGGATCTTTATTAAAGTAATTTTTTTATTTACACATGATCATGAGTATTGAACCCAGGGCCTCACACAGTGGTAGGCAGGCACTCTACCACTGAGCCACAACTCCAGCCCCTACAATGAACATTTTTATATATTCCTTATCTGTAGATTAGTCAAATGATAGTTTATTCTGAGAGTAAATAAAAAGTGTTTATTTTCAGTAAATATGAATCTGTGGTAGGCTTTTTTTTTTTTTTTTTTTTTTTGGCGGTGCTGGGGATTTGAACCCTGGGCCTTATGCTTGCGAGGCAAGCACTCTACCAACTGAGCTATATCACCAGCCCTGTGGTAGGATTTTTGTGCCTGATATTCTATTTTGAGTATACACAATAATTTTTTCACTTTCTTCTATTGATAGATATTGCTTTTTATAAATGCTTTAAAAAGTTTATATGTACGTTTCCATTATAAATGAATAAATTTATTAGTCATCAGCTTTCTCTTTCTTTCAAAAAAATTAGTTTTTCAAATAATCTGTACCCAACAGGGGAGATTACCATATTATATTTTAATGATTGATTTTTCCCAATCTCACCAGATCATGAGTGACCTAATTTGTTAGTCAAAGCATTAATGAAAATTAGGTATCTTGAAAAAAATAGATTTTTTTCAAGTAGCTGGAGGTAACCTCTTTCATTAATCTATGAGCTTTGTTCTGTTTTTCATTTTTAAATTCTAAAATGAAAACCAATAAGTTTGTGTATTGGTATTTGTTAATATTATAAGTCTGTTTTTTGTGGACTAAATATACTGATTTTTTTAGTGCAACTAATATACTTTTCTTCAGTTACTTACTCAAGTATTCTTTTTATTTTATCATTGCCTGCATGTTGTTGCACCCGAACCCTCCCTCCATATGACAGATATTTTCTGAAGAATTAGCTGTGTGCCATGCACACTTTAGTCTTTATCTTGCTGGCCCTTTCTGCTTTACTTGGCACTGTTGATCAGTGCCTTCTTCCTGGTCTTCGGAGACCATGTTTTTCTGTTTCTCTTCTATCCTACTGATTATTTCTTTTCACCTTTTTTCTTCTTTCTTTTTTCTCATTTTCTTTCTTCATAGACACTGTAAACATTGACTTCTTTCAGTTTTATACTTTTTATTCATTCTGTTGTTATTGTTGGGTGGTGGAGATAATTCCAGGGCCTTTTATGTGCCAGGAAAACTTTTTAACCCTGAGCTATGTCCTCAACCCCTTATTCATGGTTTTAATACCACCTATATACTGATAACTCCCATCAGACCTCATTCAGTAAGTCCTTAACAGTTTATTATCTTTTTCTTTTTCCTTTATTCCCTTTTTCTTTCTTTCTTTTTTTTTTTTTAACTCGGGATTTAACCCAGAGGCAGTTTACCACTGAGCTACATCCCTGAGACAAGGTCTTGCTAAGTTGCTGAGTCTGATTTTGAACTTCTGATCCTCCTGTCTCCGACTCTTGAATCACTCTGATTACAGTCATGTACCACCACACCCCACATTATCTTTTCTTTCCGTCAAGCTTCAAATTCTACTGACTTTACTTCTGGATATTTTCCAGATTTAGCTCCTTTTCTTCTTGTAGTAGCAGTGTACTTTTTGCTCCTCTACAGTATTTTAGAGTGAGTTGTCTGAATTTTATCTGTCTTTTTTCCTGTGTGTCCAGTTTATATCTGAATTGTATCTGACCACGTCACTTGGTCTTGCTGTCTCTTTTGGTTTATCTGTTCACAATTTATTACCTCCTGCCTTACTTATTTTGCTATAGTAATATACAGTACATTGTTATACATTATTATATTTTGAAACAAACTATTAACCCTGCCTGGCATGCTCTTATCCCTTTTATTTGAGTTAGCCTTTAAAATTTAATATAGTCTTCTCCATTCAGAAGCTTTTTGTTCCCCTTCACATGGATCAAGAGAACCATTTCTGTGCTTCCATTCTAATTGTACTAAACACATAATATTGAAGAGTAGTCATTTCTGTGTCCTTGTAGGTAGAGATTGTTCTATAAAGTGAAAATAATCTTAAATGCCTAAATTAATGACTTGGCAATTATTTTGTTTTTGATAGTGGATATCTAAAAATTTTAGGTGGTTGTTATCTATTTATAGTTTTCTTTGTAAAGATGACAAAAATCTAAGCTTCTAAGCTAAATTTGGGGACTATCCTCTACATATGCTTACAAATTATTATAAACATACATATGTGTGTGTGTGTGTGTATGTGTGTGTATGCAGTACTAGGGATCAAACTCAAGGCCTTGTGCATACTAGGAGAGTGCTGTATTACTGAGCTTTATCCTCAACCCTATTCATAAACTTTCATTACAAAGGAAATGAATGTATTGCTTGTGATGTTGCCAAAATCTAATTCCATTTAGTTTATCTGCTAATTTGAAACATTTGTTACTTCTTCCTAAAATTATTACTACTTCTAACCTAAAATTTTACACATATGTAAATTTTTGTCTGAAAATAGTGGGTCAAAATTTTTTCTACTTACTTTCTAGAATAGATTCGAGAATATTAGAATTATGACTAAATATCATTGGTTTGTTGCTTATCTGAAAGAGTATTTGCCACCTTTTCTTAAAAACTGGGTTTTGAGAGACATTTTTCCTTTGACTTCTTACCCATCTCCTATTTCTGCATTGTAGTTACAGATGTAGAGCTGAAAAGACTTAAAGATGCCTTCAAGAGGACCTGTGGACTCTCATATTACATGGGTCAGCACTGCTTCATCAGGGAAGTGCTTGGGGATGGAGTGCCTCCAAAAGTTGCTGAGGTAATCTTTATGTTCTAGGTTTTCTTTCAAATGTTGTTCACTAGCCTAAAATTCATTTTTTCAAAATTGTTTTTGTTTTAAATTATTTTTAAATTTTTTTTTTGTTTGTTAAATATTTTTAAATATTAGCGTTTTTCCCCTTCTTTGTGATGGCTGGGAATTGAACCCAGGGGCTCACGCATGCTGGACAAATTTGTTTACCTCTGAGCTAGATCCTCAGTGCAACCTGTTTTAAAATTTTAGGGGTAGAAGAGAGCTCCTGTTTTTAACAGATTTAATCTTCTTGACAGTTATTTTTCTTGCTAAGTAGATAAACAGGTCTTGTTTTTGATGTCAGTGTGGTTGTATTCTTAGAGGCCAAATGAAAGTACTGTAGAGCTGTGGTTTGCTTCTTTTGTGCTTTTGTGCTTTAATAGCAGACATGAATCATGGGACCATTTGTGTAATTGGCTGTTTATTTTACAAACTCCATCTCTGCTATAAAACTTGTATATTTTATAAATTTTGTGTTGAAGGAAACCTTTCCATATAGTAAAACTTAGTTCAGTCTATTAAATTCAGTGTTGTAAATGAAACACTAGTTTATTTGAGCTTATTTAAATTCTACTAAAATTTTTAGGTAGAGATGAAATGTATAAAGCTGATATGAATATTCCCTAAGAGAAGAATTTTGCTATTTTATACAGATATGCATTGTTATTCCAAATGTGAAAAAAATTTATAAACCAAAAATTATAATAGAAATTTTAAGTTTGGTGTATTACATAGAACCTTAATTTTCTTTTTAATTTACAAGTTTGTATTCTAAAATGTACTGTTATGTTTTTATAGAGATTACATTTTGTTTTGGTGTACATGTATATGTTTTGATGGAGGATATATGTTGTATATATCTCATTGATTATTGTATATTCTTTTGACTTACAGGCTAGTATACTGTAAAAACTTGAGATTTAGAATTTCACTTCAGGGTCTAACCAGCAGTTTAATATGGTGATTTTAATTGTCCATTAGAGGAATGGACTTAAACTTTTAAGTTTATACTAATTACTATAGGATGCTTCCAAATTCAAATATATGCTAATTTCAGCTTTTATGTCCTGTGAATTCCTTTCTTAAAAGTCAAAAGTGTCTGACCTACTGTATTCATGATGCTGGGAAAAACTTAGGTCATTGTATATGACCTCTTGGAGTCATATATAAAGGTCTACATATGCACATATATGTACCTAAAAATAGATATCTGTTGAGGTTCTTGCCCATTTTTAAATTGGGTTCTCTTTTCATTATTGAATTCTAAGAATTTTCAGGTTTGTACTGTGGCACATACCTGTAATCCTAACAATCAGGAGACCGAGACAAGAGATCACAAGTTTGAGCCCAACCTCAGCAAGTTAGTAAGACCCCATCTCAAAATAAAAAATAAAAGGACTGGGGATTTTTTTTTTAGATGTTGATAGACCTTTATTTTACTCATTTATTTGTATGTGTTGCTGAGAATCGAACACAGTGCCTCATGCATGCTAGGAAAGCACTTTACCACTGAGCCACAACTCCAGCCAGGACTGGGGATTATAGCTCTGTGGTAGAGCACCTCTGGATTCTATCCCTAGTACATCCTTCCCAAAAGATACATGATTTGCAAATATTTTTTTTGTATTTAATTATTGAATTATAAGAGTTCTTTGTATATTCTGGATCTTTATAAAAGATATGGTTTGCAAATATTTTCTCCCATTCTTCTCATTCTCTTGATTGTACCCTTTGAAACACAAAAGTTTTAAATTTTGATGAATTCTAATCATCAGATTTTTCTTTTAATCTGATGGAATCAAGAAATACTGTGATAAGATAGTTTATCCAGTCTTGTCTCACTTTTATAGAGTGACATTCTTTCAGCCTTTCCATATCTAAGTTAAAATGAAACTCCTGAAGTATCATTTATATATGAATATTTCATAAACTTCATTTAACCCAAAACTATTTTAAGAGTCTTACTGTACCCTTTGGAATATCTGTTAAAATTCATCACTGCCTAGTGATTGTTTTACAAGAATTACCTCAATTTTAAATTGTAAAAACCATAATGATTGTTTCAAGTTTCAGTTTCAATATGTTTAACAGTTTTTTGCATAAACTCTTGAGGGCAGAAATTTTATAAATACTTAATTAATGATGAACTTTTTTGCTGTATTATTTTTTTATTTAGACTTATTTTAAGTGAGGAAGTGTACTATTAGTATGTGGATATTGATCAGTACATATAGCTAAGAATGAGTCACTGTATGAATATGACTCCTGTAAATTCTTTCTTGAAGTCCTTCAGAGAGATAGGGTAAAGAGAATCACTTATGCTTGGTGAGTTTCTAGAGTAATGTTTTGAGACACAATAGAATTATTATTTTTTTATTTGTTTAGATGTTGATAGACCTGTATTTTATTCATTTATTTATATGTGGTGCTGAGAATCGAACCCAGTGCCTCACACACAGTAGGCAAGCTCTCTACCACTGAGCCACAACTCAGCCCCAAGAACATTATTTTAATATCAATATCTCTATAATGAAGGCCACAGGAACTATTTAAGCTGCCAATTGTAGATGCAAAGAGAACATAATTTTCTAGCTAATTAGTGTTTTTCTTTATAATAAAAGTAATGACTTTTTTTTAAGAACAACAAAAGATATTTTTGGAATTTTAGTACAAAAGATCATAAGCTTAAAAGAATAACTTTAGGATATATTAATTAAGGAAGCAATGTTAATTTCTAAATTATTTTTTAGAAGTCAGCTTTATATTTTAGAACTTGCTTTTTCTTAAGACTCGCTATCATAAATTCCAAGATAGAGGTTATTTTGGATAACAAGTAAGGGACTCATGGCAGTTATAATTTTTAGTGTAAACAGATTTTTTGTTTTTAGTGCTGAGGCTCAAACTCGGGGCCTTGCACATGCTAGACATACTCTTTACTACCAATCAGCTCTACCTCTAGTCCTCCAGACTCATTTTTTTTGAGGATAGATTAATGTAATTAGTATTTTGGTTCACTTCTGATCTGTCTTAAAATAGTAACCATGTACTACTTGAAGAAAAGCCTAAATGCATGGTGGTGTGCATCTTAGTCCCAGCTACTTAGGAGGCTGAGGCAGAATCACTTGAACCTAGTTGCCTGTGGGCAATGTAACAAGATTCTTATCTCCGAAACAAAAAGGAAAGAAGTTAAGAAAAAAAGAATAAATGAATAGAATTTGAAGAGATCGAAAGAAATAGGTAAGTAGAATTAAATGAAAGATGTGCGCTACTTGAAATTAGACTTTTCTGAACCAGTCCACTAATTCTTAATGATCTATATATTTTCTTTAGAATGTTGCTTCCCTACCGCTGTTACTCTTCACAAAGAAATTTAATAACAAAACATTCCCATATATTATTAATTTGAATTTGTTTCCTATTGTTTCTACATTCACTTAAAAGTGGTCTTCTTGGCTGGGGTTGTAGCTCACTGGTAGAGCACTTGCCCAGCACACATGAGACCCTTAGTTCAATCCCTGGGACTGCCCTGGCAGTGTTTTTCAGCATTTAAAAATGTGGTAAGCAAGGTAAATTTATAGCTACTCCTTAAACTTTTCTTTTGACAAGAAACTCTTAGTTTTTTGTGTTCTATAGAGATGTGTCTAGCATGTGATAGTTAACAGTTCTGTAGAATATATATTTGGCACATGTCTGAGGAACCCTTAAGATTTAACCCCCCTATTCTAGGGATTGAACTTAGGGTCTTGTGAAAGCTAGGCAACATTCTACCATTGAGTTACAACCCCAAACCTTTTTAAATTATATTTTGAGACAGAGACTTGCTAAGTTGCCCAGACTGACCTTGAACTAGGGATCCTTCTGCCTCAGCTTCTAGAGTAGTTGGAATTATAGGGTATGAGTTACCACACCTAGCCTTAGGATAATCTTTATGTGGAAGAAAATAATAAGGATTGTAGGGAAAATAGAATTATGCGCTGAAGATGCAGCAACTATCCTATTTTTTTCCTGAAAATATTAACATTTTCTCTTTTACAATAAATAAAGCAGTTTATTCTTTAACAGTAAAATATCTATATAAATAAAATTAATTTACATCTTTTAGAACATTCTGTGAAAATAACCACTTATTTTTATTAATATTTTTAGTTGTAGTTGAACATAATAACTTTTTTATTTTATTTATTTTTTATGTGGTACTGAGGATTGAACCCAGTGCCTCACACATTCTAGGCTTTACCACTGAGCCACAATCCCAGCCCTTGGAGGAGATATTCTTTACTGTGTGGTGATTCTCTGAGGGAATCTCAAAGAAATAGGCATTTTATAGAGCATTTCATATTGAGATTTAAGAAATCCATATGACGGCTACAAATACTAAGTCCCAATACAATGGCGGCTCCACTTTGTCATTCAGGAGTTAAGAGCCCCTTTGATCAAAGAGCCTTTCTGGAAGTCCACCCATTGACTTATATTTACATCTTATTGGCTATCTCTAGTTGCAAGAGATTGTGGAAAGTGTAGGTTTAATTGGACAAAAGGAATTCGGGGAAAAATTTGTTATAATTTCTATTACTAAGAAAGAAAGAAATAACAAGCTACCTCATACAAACTGTACTAGGAGACGTGGTGAGTAGCAACAGGAATTTTTTAAATAGATTGGATAGTGTCATAGAGTTAACTTCTTCTGACATAGATGGAATTTTTATATAGTAAAGTTACCTTTTAATCCAAGTTACTCTGAAGGCTGATGTGGAAGGATTGCAAGTTCCAGGCCTACTTGGGGAACTCAGTGAAACTCTGTCTCAAAAAAAAATTTACCTTTAAAAAAATACATGAAATACTGTAATTCCAGCATTTTTAGGAGGCAGAGGCAAGAGGATTGCAAGTTTGATGCTAGCCTCAGCAACTTAGTGAAACCCTGTCTCTAAGAAATAAAAAGGGCTGGGTGGTAAAAACATCACTAGGTTCAATCCCCCTTACCAAAAAACAAACAAAAATATGTGCATTAGGGCTAGGGTTGTGGCTCAGTGGTAGAGTGCTTGCCTAGCATGTGTGAGGCACTGGGTTTAAATCTCAGCACTGCGTGTAAATAAATAAATAAACAAACAAATAAATAAATGTCCATTGACAACTAAAAGTATTAAAATATATATATATGTGATAAATATTTTAGTTATTTTACTTATTTATTTTTGATACCAGGGACTGAACCCAGGGGCACTTGATCACTGAGCCCCATCCTTAGCCCATTTTATATTTTATTTTGAGACAGTCTCACTGAGTTGCTGGGGCTGGCCTCAAACTTGCAATCCTCTTGCCTTAGCTTCCCGAGTGGCTGGGATTACAGGCATATCCCACTGTGCCCAGCTAGTTATATTATTTCAATCAAATTGCAGTGCTCTTTTGTTTTTAATTGCTTTATATTTTATGTTTTATAGCTCTTTGAACTATTTATTACTTGATTTAGAGGAAATAGGTAATGTCTGTTCATGATATATCAATTAATATTTATAAAAGTATATTTAATGAAAAGTAAGTCTTCTCGTCTCCTTTTTTTTTTTTTTTTTTCTCTTGGTACTGGGTGTTGAACCCGAGGGCCCTTGACAACTGATATATATCCCAGCCTTTTTTATTTTTATTTATTTTTTTTAACATAGGATCTGACTTGCCAAGGTTAGCCTTGAACTTCTTCCTCAGCTTCCCAAGTAGCTGGGATTAAAGGCATATGTCACCATGCCCAACCAAGTCTTTTCTTTTATCCCCATTACCTAGTATCCTTCCTCAGTAGCAACAAGTTACCTCTTTTGCAAATAAAACCTTTTATTTTATTTTTTGCAGTACTGGGGATTTAACCCAGGGGCACTTTACCACTGAGCTATGTCTCTAGCCCTTTTTATTTTTTATTTTGAGACAGGGTCTTGCCAAGTTGCTGAAGATGGTCTCAAATTTGAGCTCAGATTACAGTATTCTCCACCATGCCTAGCAAAGCCTTTTAATTTTTATTTTTATCAGAGTGGTAGTTTTTATTTTTACCAGAGTGCACATAGTTTTCATATAATTAAAAAGAACTAATGGAAACAACTGTTCCAGTCTACTACAATCTTTGCCTGGGTTCTAGAGGAGACTGCTTGAGCTGTATCTCTAGCCTAGTAATAATCTATTCTTAAAAATTTTTAAAGAGTAGATCTTAAATGTTCTCCCCATGCATGCAAAAAGATAATTGGGATATTATATTATTAGCTTGATTGTGGCAGTAATCTCACAATGTGTACTTGTATCACAACATGAAATTATGCACCTTAAATACATTCAATTTTTGTCAACTATACCTTAATAAAGATGGTGACAAAATAATTCATTTGCTATTGTCCTTTGAATAGTCTTAGTAAAGTCCATGTAGTAGATAAGCAGTTTCGAACCTAGAGAATTACTCTATATGTTAGAAAAGCATCTTATCCTGAAGTTCATGCTTTATAAGAGACCAAGAAGACTGATTCTGAAAAGTTTATTCTCTTTACTGTTATTATAATTTTATGTACTTTCCCCCAGGTTGTTGGTGCTTTTTTTAAAACTAAAACAACAAAACATGCAAGTTTAGTCTTCTGTATCCAAAATGATTGGGACCAGTAGTGTTTCAGGTTTGGGATTTTTTTTTTTTTTTTTTTTGGATTTTGGAATAGTTGCATAAATTTTACTAATTGCATCCCTAATCCAAAAATCTGATACCCTGAAACTTTTTGAGTGTACTCATCAGTTTTCCTTTTTAAATAGGAATATTGGATGAGAAATTGATTCTTAATGGCCTTTGTGATACTTAAAGTGTCAAAAGCTTAATGACACTCGAGGATCAAAATCCATTTGACTGCCTTTCATAATACTGAGGTAGATTTTTACATAGTTTGCATAGCTATATAGTTTGATTTTAATAGTGGCTATGTAATCAAATGTTAAAAGGGCTATCTATCCAGGAGTAAACAGTTTCAAAACCTAAATTCACTAGATGTATCAAATCTTTTTTTCTTTTTGTTTGTTTTCATTTTTTGTGGGACAGTGGATTGAACCCAAAAGTCCTCTACTGCTAGCCACACCCCAAGCCTTTTTATTTTATTTTGAGACAGGGTCTGGCTAAGTTCCCAAGGCTGGCCTAAAACTTGTGGACCTTCTGCCTTAGCCTTCTGAATAGTGGGGATTACAGGTATGCACCACCCTGCCCAATTCCACCTATCTTTAATGGAAAGTAAGAAGATCTTTATAGGAATTGATAGTTGGGTACACCATTATGTCTATTCATTTATCTTTCTGGGTATTCCTCTTAACTTTGTTTTAATAAAAAAGACACATTTACATTATTTTCTGGTTGTATTTAGGATACAGAACCTATGCATTGGAGCCTGTGTTTTGGAAAAAGCAACTCAGAAGCTGATATTTGATGTGTTCTTATTACAGTACACTGGGCATAGAGTACTATGCCATTTGACTAATGCAAATCTGAAATAACAGAGATGCATTTAAAGAATCACAGACTTTGATTATTTTGGAAGTAATTTTGGTCATGAAACCTTTCAGGTGTACAAAAAAGGGAAAATATAACCTAGTACCCTTCCCACCTTCTTGCTTAAGCAAGATATATTTATTTGTTTATTTTTTGGTAGGACTAGGGATTGAACCCACTAGCTATATCCCCTGCCCTTTTTATTTTGAGGCAGGGTCTTGCTAAGTTTTGAGGCTGACCTTGAACTTTTGATCTTCCTGCCTCATTTTCCCCAGTCTCTGAAATTACAGGTGTGTGCCACTGGGCCCAGCATGAAATAAAATATTATAAATATATTTGAAGCCTGTGTATTTATCTCCACCAGCACCACAAATCATTATCCTTATTTTCTTAGTGCCATGTAGATTGTCATATTTTTGCTATGTATGTATCAGTTTCTGAAGAGTATACGCTGTTGTTTTACCTAATAACAATAATACTTGAGAGTTATATTGTGCTCACTGTGTACCATCTGCTCTTCCAAGTGCTTCTTAAATATTAACTTTGTATAATCCTTTTAAAAAATCCATATTGCATATAAGGAAATTGAGAAACAGAAGTTAAATAACTTGCCCAAAGTTACACACATAACTTAGGTTTAAACCTACATAACCAGTCTTCAGAGTCAGTGTTAATTATTAAGTACTGTGCTACTCTGTGTGTTTTAAACATACATAAATATTATAATATACATATTCATAAGTATCTTTCTCCAGAAATTATATAAACTAACATTTTACAATTGAAGAAACTGGCCCAGAAAAGTGGCTTGAGTTTTACATGTCTGAGGTCACTTAGCCTACTTTATAGCAAGACTTGATTTCATTTAGGTCAGTGATACAGAGTATCTTTTATTTTAAATGAACATATTACGTTAGCTATATTTAGCTTATAAAGATATGGAAAAGCATTTTTACTGAACTAGAAAATGGAAAAACTCTGTCATGGATAGAAACTTGTATTTATTTAATAACTACATATTAGTGCTAATTTTTATATTTTATAGATGTTGTTACCTTTTTCCTCATAAATGCCATTTCTGCTATCATCCTTATTTTACAGATGATAAAACCGAAGCTCAGAGCTGTTACCTTCAAAATCTCCATTTCCTACAAAACCCCACCAAAATGCAAGGAGATCCTTTAAAAAAAAAAAAAAAAAAACTCTGTACAAGTGATCTTATTCTGAATGAACACCACCTTTGAGCTTTATTTGATTCTAAATATGAAGATCTTATGTGACTTCTTGATATTTCTTCAGTTAGATTTGGAAGTAGCACCTAGGTTGATATAAGTACACGTCATTCTTTATTGAAGCACGCTGTTGCTAGGCATTATTTATTTGATGTGCTCTCTAGGAACTTAAAACCTAATTGTGAAGTGGTAATCCAAGTTGTAATTATATTATCACTTCATTACAGTCTATGTTACCAGACTCATTTATCATTTTAAATAGTTTATGATAAACATATACATCACAGTCACTGCAGTTATTCTAAAACACTTTGCACTTTGTTTTCGACTTCAAATCATCTTTTCTTTATTAAAAAATATTTTTGGTTGTAGATTGACACAATACCTCTATTTCGTTTATCTTTATGTGGTGCTGAGGATCAAACCCAGTACCTTACATGTGCTAGGCAAGTGCTTTACCACTGAGCTACAACCTCAGCCCTTGACCTCAAGTGATCTCATAATAAACTTTCTTAGGTCTT
Source organism: Sciurus vulgaris (assembly GCF_902686455.1). Classification (NCBI taxonomy): domain Eukaryota; kingdom Metazoa; phylum Chordata; class Mammalia; order Rodentia; family Sciuridae; genus Sciurus; species Sciurus vulgaris. The sequence continues at coordinate 37,263,554 of NC_136463.1, forward strand.
GTGTGTGCATTTTCTTGAGAAGTTAACATTACTTAGCATAATATGACTCAAGGTTTATCATGTCTGTTAAAAATCATCCTATCTGGGCTAGGGTGACAATCTATTTGCCATGTTATGCAGCCTTCACTACATTCTTGGTGTCAGGCAGGGGTGGATACTGGGGATTGAATCCAGGGTTGCTTACTATTGAGCTACATCCCCAGACCTTTCCATTATCTTGAGACAGGGTCTTTCTGAGTTGCCCAGGCCGGCCTCAAGCTTTGGATCCTCTTGCCTCAGCCTCCCGAGTAGCTGAGATTACAACTGTGTGTGCCACCTTGCTTGTCTACCACTATCTTCTAAAACTTTTCATCACCTGAAATAAACTATCCATTAAGCAATAACAAAGTCTTCTAATCTCCATTGTTTAATCTCTGTAACCTCAAATCCACTTTCCGTCTTTATGAATTTACCTGTTCTAAATATTTCATGTAAGTGGAACCATATTTGTTCTTTTGTGTCTGGCTTATTTCAGTTAGCAAAATATTTTCAATGTTCATCCATGTTGTAGCATATGTCAGAACTTCATTCCTTTTTATGGCTGATATCCCATTATAACTGATAACTTACTTTAGAAGTGGTCAATTTTTACTCATATTCTCTCTAACATTTCTCTTACAGTGTAAGAGAACAGTGTAAAGTTTTTGTATGTTGCTAAGTGTTGGGAGATTATATATTGCTATGGTAAATTAACTTGAAAAAGATGTTAGGTTATCATGAATTCAGTGAAATTTTTGTTTCTTTGTTTCCATTCCATTTAAATTGGGGACATTTAAACAGTTCTGTAAATTCATCTGACCTATTTCTTAAGCCTCATTTTCCAACTTTAGAGGTAGGAGTAGAGATGGAAGCCACTGGTGATTTTGTCACCATGATCCTAAAGTATTTGCTTTCTCTTAGAGCCCCCTCCATTGGAAATCTCCTACCTCTTAGAGAAATTATTCAGATGTTTAAAGTGGAAAACTAGAACCTTCATATGTAGGGATGTGAACTACTGAAAACTTCACTGAATTATTTTACTTTGCATTAATGCTTTACGTTCCTGAGTTTGTATTAAAAATTCACACACAAATAAAAATGAAATAACTGCCAATACCTGATCTGTTCCATTTTTCCAGTTGTAACTTATACTTATTAGGTGTTTTTGTGACTCTTGGGCAGGGCTGGGGGGCAGGGAATCTAACATTCAGAATTACCAATGATAGGAAGAAGAGAAAAAGCAATATTTTTAGCATAGAATGTTTTCCGTCATAGTAGATTCATAAATACATTCTATGTGTATGCATTGTGCTAGCTGAATGTCTTCTGACATAGTTGTTATGTATCTAACATAGTTAGCACACAGGTTGATGTCTTCAAAAAGGACAATCTCTGAGGCCTCTGAGGCCAATCTTCAAAGCATCAATAACTGTGCTCTGGAAACACAGATCTGTTTTGAAACCTTGAGCAATTTCTTATACCCGGTGCTGGAAGGAAAGTTTGGAAATCATCAGTTTATTGAACTTCTGAAAACATAATTTCAGAGAGTGCCATGGTACCAGATTGGTTTCTTCACGCCCTCAGTAGAGGATGCACTCTTGTGAGTGATTTTAGCGGCCTCTTGCTTTCTGAGAGTTTTGTCACCAATATGTGGACAATCTTAAGGAGACCTCCTTCCTTATTGCCTATATCCTTTAGGTGGAACTCAGTGAGCTAGAAGTGGTGCTTATGTTAAGAGAGTGACGATGGCTGCCAACATTCATTTTATTTTATAGCAGAATAATTTTCTATCATATATTATATATATTGTTATATATTATGTTGTATATGTGTGTGTGTGTGTGTGTGTGTGTGTGTATTACGTTTTGTTCATCTGTTGAAGGGCACTTGGGTTGTTTCTACTTTTTGGCAATTGTAAAGACTACAGCTGTGAATATTGATATTAGGTTCTGTTTGAGTCTCTATTTTCAGTTCTTCTGGATATATACCCAGGAATGGAATTGTCAGGTCACATGATGAGTCTATTTAACTTTTTCAAAAAAAACCACCTGATTGTTTCCCACAACAGCTGTACCTTTTTTCATGCCTATCTGCAATGTATGAGGGATCCAGTTTTCTATATCCTTGTTATTTATTTATTTATTGCTCTCCTTGTAGGTGGAATTTGTATCTCATTGTGCTTGTGGTTCGTATTTCCCTAATGACTTATGATTATGAGCATCATTTAAAAAATTTAAATCATTTGTATGTTTTTAAATTGGATCTTCATCTTGTTGGACATAGAATCCTAGGCTAGGTTCTTTTCTTCTTTTTTCCTTTTAGGCTCTAAGGGTGTTTTTTCCCCATTGTCTTTTGGCTTACTTTGTTTCTGATTAGAAGTCAGTGATTAATTCTGTTTTTGTTTTGTTATGTCCCTTTTTTCTCAGTGCTTTCAAGATTTTGTCTTATCACTTTTTTTAGGAATTTATGATGAACTATTTTTTTTTTTTTATCTTGTTTGAGGTCCTTTGAGCATCTTGAACCTATGACTTGTTTATCAAATTGGTAGATAGATGGTTGACTATTATTTTTCAAATATATTTTTACTCCCTGCTTTTTACTTGGCCTCCAATTATGTGTATGTAAAAATGCTTGATTATTTTTCTCATTTTACTTGAGATTAGTTGTTTTCTCTTTTTATTTTTCTGTCCCTAAAACCATTTCTAGCTCTTTTTCTTTCCTACACTTTAGATTAGATAATTCCTGCTACACTTTCATCAAGTTTATTTATCTTTTATTTTTCAGTGAGCAGTGTTCTTTGAGGGCTATCCAGGAAACCTTTAATTTTAGATAATTTTTTTTTCACTCTCAAATTTAGTTTGTTTTAAAAATATAGTTTCCATTTCCATGTTCATAACTTTTATTTAAATTCTTTAGCAGGGGAATTTGCTTATTTGTTTATTTATTTTATTTTTAGTTGTAGATGGACACAATAACTTTATTTTATTTATTTATTTTATGTGGTGCCGAGGATTGAGCCCAGTTCCTCACACGTACTAGGCAACTGCTCTACCACTGAGTCACAACTACAGCCTGGAATTTGTTCTTTATAGAAGTATTCCAGACAATTAAAAAAAAGCAAATGGTAGAACTCTAATCATCATTGATTTTTTAACCTTTAATGAATTTATGAATCTGTGAACTGATCATCATTGACTACTAATATCTCAACAAGGTAAACATTTGTTATGTGTTGCTGGATGAAGCTACATAGCACCAACTGGGCAATATCTTTGCCAAAAAGCCTTATTTAAATTTGGTTAGTTCTCTTAATTTACCTACTACTTCATAGAAATTTCAGAGGACAGAAGATGCACTCATCAAAATGCACACTTTGTGAAACTCCACAGTTTCTTGGTTTCTTCAGCAAGTTGCAAAAAAAAAAAAAAAAATTTACATGTAAAATTAGGAATAAGCTATCTAGCAACTTAAACAAAAAAGCATAGAGTAAGCCATATATGGTGGTGCATGCCTATAATTGCAGTGACTCAGGAGGCTGAAGCAGGAGGATTCCAAGTTCAAAATGAGCCTTGACAACTTAGTGAAACCCTATCTCAAAATAAAAATTAAAAAGGGCTTGGGATGTAGCTCAATGATAGAGTGCCCTTGAGTTCAGTCCACAGTATTGCCAAACAAACAAACAACAACCACAAACCCCCCGAACTATAAAAGTTATTGATGAGACATTTCCAGAAAAAATTATTTCTTCATTAAGAAATGTAGATCCTTCTAAATTTGCTGTGAGAAAATTGGATTTGATAGAATAATATTTCCAAGAAATAATAAAGAAAAATACTTTTATGGACAAAAACTGATGAATCTAATCTTCATTTAAAATTTAAAAGAAAAAATATTGATCCTCATGAAAATTATACAAAATGAAAATTTGAAATCATTAATTTGATTCTGTTGACTATTAATCAGTTAAAAAGGTACAATAGTTTCCTCAGAAAAAATATTTTCTGAAGCAAAAGTCATGAACTCATCAATGTTGATTTAATTCTTACTAATTAACAAAGATGAAGTCAAGCTCTACCTTTTGTCCTCTACCCTGGGACAGCATTTCCCATACAGGGGTTGCTCCTCAGCCTACTTTCTGAAATAAGAAAATATGGCATGTTGTCTCAACAAATGTGTCATGGAATGTAACTAATGCTAAGGAAATTAAGCAATTTGCTTAGTGTACCACACAGTACTAGCTTCAAACTCAAGTCTTTTAGATTTCAAAAGTCATGTGATGTAAGACAATATCCATCACTTTCTGCTTCCCCCAGGGAACAGTGGAATAACCCTGTACCCTTTTTGACCTCTTAATTATAAGGCAAGAGGTAGGTTTTGCATATTATAGTATAAATCTTTCTCATTGAAAGTATAGACTGACTTCCCTCTTTTCTGAAGTTATCATATTATTTACTGAAATGACATCATTGTCAGAAAGGAGGCTAGTGAGATCATTACCATCATTACCAGCATAAAATTTATACATTAGTGTAAGAGTAGGCCAAATCTGTCTGGATGTTCATGACTACCAAATATTTAAGAAAATACTTTTCCTTCTTTAATTTTGAATAACTAAACAAAATTATAAGAGGGGATTTAAGGGATTTTTAACAAATTGTAATAATAGTTACCATTTATTAAGTGCTTCTAAAAAATGGCATATCACAATATTCTTGTTATCCTGTGCATATACCCTCTCCTTAATCCTAAAATAATGTCAGTAGTAATGAACATGGCTCTTAAGCATAATGTGTTGTCAGTTGTAAGGTGAGCATTGCTTTTAAAATAGTTTTTTAGGGGTGAAAAAAATACATGTATTAGATGCATACTGATTTCTGGAATAGTAATAAAAGAGAGAATAAGTACATCATATAATTCAGGAAATATGCTTATTTTCTTCGGTCTCCTTTCCTCATTTACCAAACTGGGTGATTTTTAACAGATTATTGCTGTTGTATTTTGGGAATGAAAGAGAGGTACCACTAGTGTGTTACAACATTCTAACCAGATTTATTGCAGACAAAATATTATACATTCTACAAGTACTTAGAAAACTGAAAGTCATACCTTATCCCAAATTTCATTATTTTTACCCTCACTACTTTACTGTCTGTATTAAAGTCACTGAAATGGTCAAAAGTAAGGATACTAGATTATGAAGGTACAGGGGAGGGGGAGAGACACCAAAGACACATATTTATAAGTTAATATTGTGATCTAGTAAAACTTACTTATCTTCACCAGATTTCACCAAAATGGCATGTATTTTACTGGTGATGTCTTTCATGAAATTGTAGAGAAGTTTATTGGAAATGAACATATAGGTGGATGCACTGGCACATGCCTATGATCCCAGCTATTCAAGAGACTGAGGCTTAGGATTGCAAGTTTAGGGCCAGCCTGGGCAATATAGTGAAACCCTGTTTAAAAAACAAAACAAAACAAAACAAAACAAAACAAAACAAAACACATATATAATTGTACTGTAGAAATAGAGAACAGGTTAAGAGTTCAGTTTCAGGAACCTATCTTGCCTCGTTTTGAATCCTGACTTTGCCACTTTTTTGATGTATGACTTTGGACAAAGACTGTAGTTTTCCCCAACCATAAAATGGGGACACTAGTAATGCTTTTCTCCTGGAGTCATTTTCAGCATTAATACTACTAAAGCACTTATAAACATGCCACAGAATAAGCATTTGAATGTTAGCTATTATTTTTATTAGCATAAAAATAAGAATATTTTAATGGGTTTAATGTTAGATTTAAACATCAGCATGCTAAGATTAAGTATTTTCTTGCTGACTGGTAATATAAAGGTTGAGAGAGGGCTGGGTGTAGTGGTGTATACCTGAAATCCCAGCAGCTCTGGAGGCTGAAGGCAGAAGGATCACAAGTTTGAGGCTAGTCTCAGCGACTTAGGGAGACCCTGAGCAAGTTAGTGAGACCCTGTTTCAAAAAAAATGGGCTGGGGATGTAGCTCAGTGAGTAAGTGCCCCAGAGTTCATTCCCTGGGACCAAAAATAAATAAATAAATAAATAAATAAATAAATAAATAAATAAATAAATAAATAAATAAGCAAGCAAATAAGTAAATAAATAAATAAGAAAAATTAAGATAGATTGAGTATTCCTTAAATGCTTGGGTCCATAAGTGTTTCAAGATTTTTTTTTTTTATATTTAATAAGATATCTTGGGGATACAACCCAAGGCTATACACAATTCATTAATATTTCATATGCATCTTATACATATAGCCTGAAGGTAATTCTTTCCAGTTTCCAAATGGCTATTTTATCATATTGTTTAAACATTAAATTTATCCTCATTTGCAATCCAAAATAGTTACCTGAAGTCTACTGTCCCTGTGTGTGCGTATGTATTTATTTTTATTGGTTATTTGTCTTCTAAAATCTTTGGCACAATTTTTTGTGGGCGTTCAGATTGCCACAATACACGTCAGGAGAGAGCTGCAGCCCAAGACATGTAAAAAAGGGGGGAAAAAAAAGGGAAAGACACTCTTTAGGTTTTTTTTTTGTTTTTTGTTTTAATTATTTTAGGGAAAACACTGATGAATGGTTAGAGCTCCTATCCTGATCTTTTCATCAAGTCACCTTTCCTAATAATATGGCTCAACTGTGAATGTAGAAGTTGGGGGAGGAGGGAGAAAAATAAAACTCTGGAGTTAGAGGATATAGAAAAATAAAAGTACAGTTGTTACAAATAAAGAGTGCAGACTTCAAAGACAAAAAAGCCACAACCCAAACCAAAATTTAAATGCTTGAAATTGGTAATTTTATACAGTATTTTAGTGTACTTGTGTTTTGCCTACAACCTGTCATATGAGGTCAGGTGGTGAATGTCCGCACTCAAGAAGTTTCCAATTTTGGAGTGTATTTGATTTTGAATTTTCAGGTGAGGGATGCTCAACCTGTTCTATGCATGAATTAGCATATTATATAATTTAATGGTGTATTAAACAGCATTTGTGTATAGTATACAACAGTATAATTCTGGTTCCTTCCATCTTGTTTTACTGTTGTCATGTGTTTTACATATACTGTAAACACACACATTATGGTTCTATTGCTTTCGACAACCAGTTATCTTTCAAAGCATTTAAAAATTAGAAAAATTAGTCTTATACTTACCTTCATTCATGACATTTCCAATAACCTTATTTTTTTTATGTAGGTATATATATCTGTAGCATCATATATCCTTCAATCTGAGTACTTTATCTTTTTATGTAATAACAATTTTACTGGTAAGGATTTCTGTCTTGTTTCCCTGAGAACATGTACTTTTCCTCCCTTCTTTTCTTTCTGTTGTGCTGGGAATTGAACCAGGGATGCTAGGCAAGTACTCCACTACTGAGCTACATCCCAGCCCTTTCCTTTCTTTTTGACCAGTGTTTTCACCAGGTGTAGCATCTGTGTTGAAGTTTTATCATTTTTCATGCTCTAAACATGTCACTTTGACTCTGGTTTATATAGCTTTTGATGAGAAATCTGCCATGAATCTTTTTCTCAATAAAGTTTTTTTTTTTTTTTCTCCTTACTGCTTCAAAGATTTTATCTTTGGTTTTGAGTAATTTGAATATGATTTGTCTAGCTGACTTCAGGGGCTAAATATATGATTTTCTTGCTTATTTCTGAGCTATTTCTATGTGATTTTTGCATCTTTATTAGATTTATAAAGTTGTCAACCTTTATTTCTTCATATATTTCTTTTACCCAATTCTCTTTTCTTCTATAGGATTTTAATTTACATGCATGTTATATCGATAGTGTCCCATAGCTCTTGGATTTTCTGCCTCCCGCATACTTTTCCCCCTTTGTGTTACATTTTGCATAATCTCTTTCTTGTTGAGTTTGCTTTTGAGCCATTTTTGAACTTTGTTACTATGTTTTTCTTCTCTTCTTGCTTCTTTGTGTGACTTAAAATTTGTTTTTGCGTCCCACAATAAAGACTAAGCTAAATAGTATTTATGTCTTTAGCATGGGAAATTCAATCAATCTAGCCTGCATTTGAACTGTGTTGGTCTTGTTGTTGCTATGGTTACCTTCCATTGCAGACTAAAATTCCAGTCTAGGAATTGTTTTTAAATTTTTTTTTTATAGTTGTTGATGGACCTTTATTTTATTTATTTATATGCAGTGCTCAGAATTGAACCCAGTGCTTCACACATGCTAGGCAAGTGCTCTGTCACTGAGCCACTGCCCCAGCCCAAGGGATACTTTTTTTTTTTAAAGGTTTGGGGGCTCCTTGGCAAAGAACTTTTCCAATATCTTCTCAACTCTTGACTTCTCATCTTCTTAGTGTTACTTGTACCCCAGAAAGAGGGTTTGTCCTCACTCTTCCCTCCTCTTGTTATTTGTTCTTAGTGTTTGCCAGCACAATGGTAGAAGTAGGGAGCACTGGGTAGGGAGACATTCTCTCCTTGTTGTATTTCTGTCTCAGATTTAGGCAGATTCATGTCCCTGGCATTATTATGTTTTCCTCTTCCAACCCCAAGGATGAAAGGTTTCCTGTTATCTACTTCTAGACTGCTTCCAACTGGGGGAATAGTTATTCAACAAAACGTTTATTTTGCTTTTTTATTATTAGTTTTTTGGAGGTCCAATCTTATTTGTACTCTTAAAATTTTTTATTTTTGGTTGTACTCAAATAGAAGCTCTCAGAGAAGACAGCCTGCATCTCTTGGTGATCTGTTCTTGGCATTATTCTTTGGCTTCTTTCATTCTCTTGACCAAAAGTTTGACATATCCTTCTTAGTATGCTGTTTCTAGAGAGCAATACACCAGTGCTTGTATTGCAGGACATATGGAGTAACAAGACGCTGAATCTTCTGTGTTTTGTTTGGGTTTCTTTCCTTCCTTATTTAGGGATTTTCTGACAACATGTTGACAGACATCATTATATTTACAGAGATTGAAAAGTTTGCAGATTCTACTAGCTCTTTGGGTCCCAAGCAAGAAAGCTCAGTGGTATCCATAAGTACTGGAATAGCCTTCTCTCCTTTTTTTTTTTTTTACAATAACCAAGTTGAGCACTTTCAGATTGGCATCCATGATGCAACTCCAAACAGATTTGCACTTTTTCTCTCCAATACCTTGTGGTCTATAACAGAAATGCCCCTTACTCTGAAGCAGGTGAACAGTGCCATGGCTTGAGACACCCTACTTCATGGGGAAACCTTATTTGTCATTCTTGTCACTGATTCGGACTATATAACCCTTCTATTCTTCACCTAGAGCATCAGCAACAACTTCTGTGACTATATGCTTCTCATAAAAAGTTTGCATTCATTGTGTACTTCAATGAGTTTCTGACAGCCAGTGACTGGGAAGGAGATATTTAGCTTCATCTTGGTGCAGCAGATCGCCTACAAGGTGCCAGGAAAAAGAGCTGTTTTGTTCTTTAATATTTGTATGTGTGGTAGACTGCTCCTTGGTCCTGGGTTCAATCCCCCGTACCACCAAAAAAACACGTCTACATATATATGTATATAAATGCATCTGCATATATATGTAGTATTTATATATATTAAAATAAACATAGTAATATTTTGTATTTAGATACATTTTGGTGTACTTGGGATTGGAAAAAAGATACACACACACATGCATTCAGGAATTGAACCCAGAACCAAAGAGCTCTCTAACACTGAGCTACATCCCCAGCCCTTTTTTCTATTCTTTATTTTGATACAGGCTTTATCTAGGTTGCCCAGGCTGGCCTTGAACTTGTGATCCTCCTGCCTCAGTCTCCCCAATAGCTGTGATTACATGTGTTCCCCTCTGTGCCAGCTGTTGTCTTTTTCTGAACTATAGCCATCTCCCTTGGCTAGTTTTTGCTAGGTTGAGCTATCAGTGCCATTAGAAATAAAAAGTTTTGACATCAGCTGTCAGGCTATTTTAAAATATATTTATAAATATGTGAACATGTATTTTCAGTTTTCATATTGATCATTTAAGTTTTATTAAATTGTTTTTTTTTTAATTTTCTTTTTTTTTTTTTAATTGCTTGTTTTTAAGTTTTTTTTTTTTTTTTTGTACTGGGAATTGAACCCAGGGAAGCTTTACCACCAAACTACATCCTCAGCCCTTTTTGTCTTTTATTTTGAAACAGGGTCTCACTAAGTTGCTGAGGCTGGTCTTGAACTTGAGATCCTCCTGCCTCAACCTCCTGAGTCATTGGAATTGCAGGCATGTGCCACCACATCTGGCCCTTGAATTGTGCTTTAACCATCCATTTTTACTGACAAAAATTCTACATGGCAAATACTAGAAACTCAACAAAGAATTGTTAAATGACCAAATGACTATATAGTGACTACTGATACTGTACTTGTTTCTATACATACTTTTTCTTCATTTCTGATTGCTGAGTAACTCATTTCTGAGACTATAAAGAAAATGTCTTGCTGGGTGTGGTGGCACACACCCATAATTCCAACTTGGGATGCTGAGGCAGAAGGATCACAAGTTCAAGACCAGCCTCATCAACTTAGAGAGACACTGTCTCAAAATAAAGACGAGAAAGAGCTGGGGATACAGTTCAGTGGTAGAGTGTGCCTCAGTCTTGAGTTTTATCCCTGGAACTCGCAACAAAAAAGGTCTTTTTTAGTTTCTTTGTATTTCTGAACATTGAATTAGAGAATGTCTTTCTTTCCAATCAAAACAATGTAAGTTTTACCAAGGTTGAAGGAAGTTCTTTAATTGCACAAAATCTTTATCACATTATTACAGCTATCAAAGGTAGACCTTTTATCTTCTTGGACTTTGACAGGTACTCCAGAAGGAAAGAATAAATATTCAGCTGTATGAACAAGGTGCAACAGAGGGAGAAACTTAACATTATTTCACTAAATTTATCAGATCCTTGTTTTGAGATGGAGAAAAGATTTGTTAAAGGTGATAACCATCTCAAATTTCTTAGTAACTAAACCACCCCTAAAGTT